>NC_133533.1:2275553-3006343 GCF_048544455.1 Silene latifolia | reverse complement strand
AAAAAAAGCCGAGTAGGTACTACTTGCAATTGCTCTATATGTGGTCTACCTGGTCATAATATAAGGGGTTGCAAACTAGCTCGGACAAAGCAAGCTACATCAAAAAAATACAATGGCATAAGTGAAGAAAACATCCAAGGTGAGCCATCCTCTTATGAAAGCTAACCAACAAATCCACCGATGCATAATAGGGGGTTTGGCATGTACACTTACCCAAATGGATTTCAAAGACTCGGAAATGTAAGAAAACGCCCATGTACTGTCTATATTTTTTCTCACATGTTATACTTTAGGTAATAACTCTTTTTTTGTTAGATGAGTACAAGGAGCGAAAGTTGTGTTCAAGATACAAATGTGCATCAGCATCATCCGCAGAGACTTGAAGGAGCTAGTCAGGTAATACATCTTATTTAAAATGGGCATGTGAAACGATTACATAATTTTGAGATTGGATTTGTTATTTTGATACTTTCAAATTTATTTGGGTATTTCATTGCTATAATTGATCAGCTTAGTTTGTGCTAACAGATTGTAAATATGATTTACTAAAAAGACTAGTCATCCATTTCCCATTTACATTCATATAACCAGTGGTTTGGAAATCATGTAATCACAGGTTAGACGAGTAGCATATTATTCCGATTTTGAAGGTGAACAAACTTTACGTGGCATCACCCAATACAAGGACCTGACTCATATATTCAGTCTCAAACGAGCTCTAAATCTAATGATGTATCGTGTTTTGTTGATTCAAGGGGAAGACAATGGGTTACAAGCAACACTTTGCAGGTAGTGTACGATTATATCGTGCCTATGGCTTATAATATCATCTTGTTGATATGACATGGTCTTTATAAGCATTTTGGCCCATTTTTACATCTTACGAAATGCTTTCTAGAGAACTTCTTCTATTCATGTTTCAAATATTAAATGATACCCTTTGTTTTTCAGAGTTGGGCTCGAAAATGACTTGAAAAGAGTGTGTGAACGAGTGAAGAACAAGCTGACTGCAGCAAGTGGAGTACGATACAAGTTAGCGAGGAATTTAGATGTGTTATGCAATGATTGCCATTTTAGACGATAAATTGTAATGAAGTGAAATTTTGACATTTTTAGTCAATTTGCTATGTTACTGAGACTTACGAGATATTAATGAAATAAATGGGTGTGCATTGCCCTTATCAATTTTGATGTTATGATAATGGATATTTGTTGTTAAAGTTTATTTTAACAGTAAAAGTTAAGTTTGGTACGCTCATGGAAGACGGGATTTTGGGCTAAGTGTATTATGGATGATTGTCACAAAACAACCGCATAGGAGAAGTTAAATTAACACCCAAACTTGCAAGAAGATCCTTTAGCCACTTGAGCTCACAAGCAAGTGCAGCCATGGACCGGTATTCAGCTTCAGCTGAGGAAAGCGAGACAGTATGTTGTTTTTTCGTTTTCCAAGAGACAGTGAGTCCCCTAAAAAAACAAACCAACTTTGTGATGAGCGAGCGACGAGTTAAGGGACATTTACCCCAATCGAGTCACACCAACCCGACATCGATAGTTGGCTATCGATCGTAGCAAGACACCTTGACCGGGACTTCCTTTCAAGTAACGCACTACTCGTAAGGCGACTTCCATGTGTGCCCTCGCGGATTATTTAGAATTTGAGAGAGTACATGTACCGAGAAAGACAAGTCGGGTCGAGTGATCGCTAAGTACACAAGACGGCCAACCAGGCGACGATAGCGCTCGGGCTCGGTTAAGAATGCGCTTTCAATAGTAACGAGCTGGTGATCGGTCTCCATAGGAGTAGAAGCAGGTTTGGCACCTAAGAGGCCGACCTCACTAATAATGTCTAGTGTATATTTCCGTTGGTTAAGAAAAATTCCTTCAGCACTGTAACACCCCGTAAATTTGAAGACTTTTATTATATTTTAAAAGTAATATTTTAATCTATTTTAATTTAATATTAATTTATTTGAAATAAAATTTATTTGATAAAATATAATCTTATTTTATATTGAAGAAATGTAATTATTTTTGATAGTTTATAAATGTTTAAAAGTAATTCAAACTATATTTAAACCTTTTACTTTGATAGAATAAATTTCTGATAAAAGTCGTAATATTGGGATTTTCCCATTTCTTACGGTCGTTGGGTAAACGAGTTTGGATATTGGGCAAATGAGTACTTAATCTTTTAGTAAAATCGTGTTTAAGAACTTTAATATTCTCGGAAATTGCGTTCGACGAATATTTCTAATTACCGTCGAAACAAACCCAAAACGTAAACAATTGACCCAACCTCCCCATGCCCTCTTTGGACCGGCCACCTCCCCCTCCATATGCCTCCTCTTTCAATTTTCATTTCCTCCATAATTCACTCTCTCTCCTCCTTCTCTCAAACACCAAATTCCTCTCAAAATAACCTCCTTACAATCCCTAAAACCATCATAAATCCTTCATTTCTCCACCAATTTGCATAAAACTTATATATTTGGAATCTTCTCTTCAATCCTCATCTACTAGTAAGCTTTATTTTCATTTCCCCCAATTTCGTTTTGGGTCTTATCTTTTAGAGTTTTGAATTTAGGACTAATTTATGTGTTTTTTTTGTTCTTATAGGTGAAGAATATGAAGATGAGTTAGGAGACTCATATATTGTGGAAGATGATGCATAATTTTGGGTTTTAGAAGCTTTCTCAAGTTATTACTTGTCTCTTTGCTAGCTTAAGGTAACTATTCCGAGTTACTCGACGATTTAATGTCACATTATTGTTGTTTATGATGTGTTGGATGCTTATGTGATTAATAACATGTTAACTTTAATTTTCACATGAATTGTTGTTGTTAAAGTTTGTTAAATATGTTGTTTTTCACATGTTTAAGTATTGAAACGAAATGGGTATTGTTGATTGTTGCTTGAGACGGTATTAAATTGAGCTTGAAACGGATTTTGGTAGGAAAAAGGAAAAAGAGCGGAAAAACCGCCCAAAACAGCCCGAAAAGGGGCGCGGTTCAGGGCCCGGTTCAGGCCGGTTCAGGCCCGGTTCATGGCCCGTTGTGTGGGTCGGGTCTTGGGTCTAATGTTTGATGTTTTGGGTCTTTTGTTTGCGTATTTATGTATTTTGGTATTTTTGGCATGTGGGTAATCATTATTATGCGAGAATTTAATTGAATTGGATATTTTGTAAGTTGGAATATATTTCCTTATGTTGATAGTTTTTCACATGATAGAAATTGGAAATGGCATGAGAATGATATTGTGATGAATTTTGTGATTTGGGCCAAAGTAGGCCAAGACTCTGAGCTGGGCCAGATTGACCGAACGAGTTTGGTCAAACTAGGTTTAAACCGGTCAGCCTCGATTTGACCGATGACCCGTCGCGGGACTAGGGTCGAGGATTTGTCTTTGAGTATGATTGTCTTTTCACATATTGGTTGTTGGATGCTTTGGATGCTATGCTTGAGTCTTGTTGTCTCTTTGCCATTTTAGCTTGTTCTCATGGATTATGGTACTGTTGGTTAGCTGGAATTTGGATTATTATTGATATTGGAGATATTGTTGGATTGTCAGCTGAATATGCTCTTGTGTAGCCTTTCATATGTTAGGGTGTGTATGATCATTTTTGTGTGCAAGTTTGGACTCTTTGCCCCTCTTATGGTTAAGTGGGTGTCCTACTTGTCTTGTGTGGTGTCTGTATCTTAGACCATCGTCATAGATAGGCCCTTATAGTCTTTGACGAGTGTATGTTCACCGCTTAATAGCCTTTGTGTCTTAGTTTGGTGGGTTTATATCCAAGTTAGGGCATGACTTCCTGACGTACTCTTAGAAGTATGTAGTCAGCTTAAGTACTAGTCAACCCTTTGGTGGACTCCTTAGGGGTACCCATGTGTTGTTATCATGGATCTTGGATGCGGTAGTTTTCCGCATGTCGCTAGGTCTGCGCAGGTTTAGGACTAGGGTGTTTACCTTACCTCGTGGTATAGACTCGAGTTACAGAGTGACTATTGACTGTCCTAAGAACTTATGCCTGTCTCTAGATATATTGTCCTTTCTTGTTTGATGATCCTATGAGTCGTAGAAGGTGAGATGCAAGCCAGCTACGGTTGATAGGGTTTGGATTCCTGGATGTTATGTGATTCACATGATAGTGTAGTATGAGTCAGTCTAGTATTCACATGCTAGGACTATGTGTTGTTTATATTGCTCTTCACATGATAAGCACGATTGTCTACCATCTATATGCTAAGGCTATGTGTTATTCATATTCATATTCTTATGTTTACATGTTATATTAATTATGACATTTCGTGGCTGGGAGAACTCGGAGTTACTCCCCACTGACTGTGGCTTTCGTATTTGTATAAAATGCGATTGACAGGTAGGTGATGCATATATGGGGTACATGGACGAGCTAGCGAGCAAAGTAACCTTGGGACCTAGATTGGCTTTATTTTATTGTGACCCTTAAACACTTTTTATGTCATAAACTTTTTAGGGACATATGTCTCCCTTTTTCACATTTGGGTTGTATAACTTTGTTTCGTGACTTTAGCGATGTTTTATTTATGAGATTTATTTTAGACCTTGAATTTTTGACACCTTCCCATTTGGATATTTTTATAACAGGTTCAGGTTTTAAAAATTACAGGTTTTTACCCAAATGAACCTATTACAAACATATCCATGCAGTTTTTATCTAGAATTATGTGTTTACTTTTCCGCAATGAATGAGGGTGTCACAAGCACTGCGCGCAACTTCAATACTGAGAAAATACTTCAAGGGACCCAAATCTTTCATCTTTAAGCAACGATTTAAATGACTCTTAAAATCTCGAATGGCCGAGCTATCATTACCCGCAATAACTAGGTCATCCACATAAATTAAAACATGTAAACGAACCTTGTTATGGGAATAAGTGAAGAGAGAATAGTCATAATAGGATTGACAAAAACCATATTCACGTAATGCTCTAGCTAGTTTAGCAAACCAACAACGCGGGGCTTGATGGAGTCCGTATAAAGATTTTTTAAGACGACAAACTTTCCCATCGTTACCACGACTAAAACCCGGAGGAAGCTTCATGTATACTTCTTCGTTCAAATCACCATGCAAGAAGGCGTTGTGCACATCCATTTGATGTAACTCCCAATTTTTGACGAAGGCAACGTCAAGCAACGTACGAATGGTGACCATTTTAACCACGGGAGCAAATGTCTCCCCATAATCAAGACCTTCCACTTGGTTATTACCAAATACAACGAGGCGAGCTTTCAACCTTTCAACGGACCCATCTGATTTATACTTAATTTTATAGACCCAACGACAACCCAAAGCTTTCTTCTCTGGTGGTAAGTCAGCGAGCTCCCATGTCCCATTAGTTTCAAGGGCATCAATTTCTTCTTGCATAGCCCGACACCACCCCTCATCACGAACTGCAATTTTAAAGGACGGAGGTACAACCCCGACGGTTATAGCTGCGAGAAAAGTTCGATGTCGACTAGAGAATTTATTACAATTTACATAATTAGCGATGGAGTAGGGAGTACCTGAGGGCGATGAAGGTGAATCTGGTGAACTTGATGGAGATGGACTGTTTGTTGTGTCGAGAATATAACCGCTCAGGCGATAATTAGGAAATTTCGATCTATGACCCGGCCAAGGTCAACATGAGGCACACGAAGCTTCGGTGAGGCTTCGTTCATTAACCGGGGAAGTAATGTCAACATGGGCCTCGATTGCGGGTGTTTCTTCGACCCTCTCATGTAGTCATTCAGACACTGTCACGGAATAGAGGAGTCGACGGTATATGGCTCGTCGAGGTGGATGGGGACCGAGTCGACGGGGAAGACCCACCGAATGCATCATCGGTGAGAGAAGAGGAGAGTCCACGGAGGGCAGTGATGTCACCCATCTCAAAGAAAAGGAAAAGAATCCTCATAAAAAATGACATCACGAGAAATAATAATTTTGTCGGAATCAATATGATACACTCTCCATCCTTTCTCGTTGTGTGGATAGCCCAAAAATACGCATTTATGACTCCTTGGTTCAAATTTATCACCTTGAGTTTTCTGATTATGGACGAAACAGAGGCACCCAAATACTCTCAAATTCGTATAAGACGGCTGAACTCCAAACAAAATTTCATAGGGAGTTTTGTGATGAAGAATGGTCAAAGGTATACGATTAATTAAATGGGCAGCTGTAAAAACACACTCACCCCAAAACTTTTTTAGAAGATGACCTTGAAATAGTAAGGCCCGTGCCACATTAAGAATGTGACGATGCTTACGTTCAACACGCCCATTTTGTTGAGGCGTGCCTACGCAAGACGTTTGAAATTGTATACCATTCTGCAAAAAATATTCGACCATATGATTAAACGCATTTCCATTATCACTGCGCACTACCTTCACCTGTTTAGAAAATTGAGTCTGAACCATTGACAAAAAATGCATAAATAGACTCGTAACCTCTGTTTTGGCAAGCAATAAATATACCCAGACGGAGCGTGAACAGTCATCCACGATGGTCAAAAAATATTTGGCACCACAGGTAGAAGGAGTACGATAAGGCCCCCAAAGATCGCAATGTATCAATTGAAAAATCTCAGAAACAATGTTATCGCTAGAATGAAAACTAGAGCGAGTTTGTTTGGCAATATGGCATACATCACACACCACACTATGCTTAAAATAAATAGTACGAGATAAAAGAATAAATTTAACCGCATTATCCCCTGGATGATCGAGTCGACGGTGCCACAAGTTATACTCCCCAGCCGTGCCAACTGTATTCACCGAGGAGGGTGGGTTTATTGAAGAAAGCAAAAACACTCCATCATTTAGTTCACCGGCTCCAATCATCGTCCTCGTAGAACGGTCCTGTATGAGACAATGATCTTTAGTAAATTGTAATACATAGTCAGAATCAGCCATTAATTGCGAGACAGAAAACAAATTACAAGTTAAATGAGTAATGAATAAAACGCGATGAAGAGTTATTGTGTTGTTAACGCAAACGGTACCCATCTTGGATGCGAAAATTTGCTTCCCGTTAGGTAAACCCACTGCCCGTGGGGGAATGACTATGGTGTCCGTAAATAAAGATATATCACCTGTTACATGATTAGAGGCACCCGTGTCTATTATCCAAGAAATACACGTACCAGACAACCGATCAGAGGAAGCAAGTGAAGTAGTCGTATGAACCATATTAGCATGGACTCTAGCAACGCCTGATTTAGGCATGTTGATGAATTGGAGCAGAGAAAAAAAAAATTAGAGTTTGAGAAAGAATACTTGGCTCGATACCATATTAAACAGAGAGATAGAGACAGAGAAATGGAGACTGTAATTCTTGTTTCTTATTGATCAATATTGCAAATCAATAAATAGTACAAGCAAGAGCCTATTTTTTGGGATCATATCCCGAGAATAAGGAAGAAATATATAGACTAAAGAATAGCTAACAATAGGATAATATACAGCAAATCAATTAGACGATATTTCAGCCAAAATATCACGCCTAAAATATTGTCTAACATAATTACAAAAATACCCTTCTACCATATTGAATTTTCACAAAAACCCATATGCTTCCTCGATTCTCTCTTCATCTATACTCTCGCCTCTTACCTTCGTTTCATCGTATCTTTGACCTTAATCTCTAAATTAATTTGACGTCGCCAACAATAATGTCTAAAGGATCAAGCTAAACAACAAGTCTCTATTTTTAATTCATGTATTAATATAATTTGTGTATTTGGTAGTTAGATTTTTCATTATTATTACCGATTGACCTAAGAGCGAGATTTCCTAAGCAATTTTCTTCTTGATTCACATCGATCATGGACTGATTCTCCTAGTTCTTCCCCAATTCAAACTTGTTACAATGAAAACTGACACGGATAACCTTTAAAGCGGATCGATGAGACACAGTAACCTAGACGGGTGCATAATTGGTCACACACACACATAACTATCTCCATTGCCTGTAAAGACCCTCCTTATTAGCAGTTTAGCGCCCAACTCTTGTCGAAACAATGGCATTACGCAAAGGCGCAGTTCATGATGAAGTCGAAGTAATTAACAATGCTTTGATGCTAGACAAAGGGTCAAAAATGATTAATGAATCTTTGTCGCCGATAATGAGACGACAAAGATGACACAAAAATGATCTGATGACACAAAAGTGATCTGAGATCATGAAGAATGAGATTCATGAGCAAACTTAGGGTTTCATCGCCCGACTTAATTACAAAAATACCCTTCTTGATTCACATCGATCATGCGACGACAAAGATCACACAAAAATGATCTGATGTTTGCCTTGCAGAAGAAATATATCACGACAAAAACATCATCTATACTGCAGTACTCTCTATTCTAGAAGTTTTCCGACTGAGCAATCTATACAATCATATACAGTCGGCACATTACTATTATCAGTATGGCATACAAAAAGACTCAATGCCTGTTGCGTGGGACTGTACAGTTTCTACATATTATTATTGAAGTTTTCCGACTGAGCAATCTAACGACGTCTAAGAGCAAAGCAAGCTACATAGTTCTTCCAACCTTGCTACTTTGAAAGCCTCCCGAGTTGTAGTTCCAAGGCAGAATTCTCAGACTTGTCCTTTTTCAAACATGTCAACTGTTTGCCCTCCGCTTTGAATTGTCTGCCATCAGAATACACAGCATTAGCAATGACAACACCACCATACATCCAAACTCAACAATGCACGAAGCAACATGAAGGTTCAGATTCAAGAATTTAAGGAATAAACTAATCCATGTTTTATTAATATATTATTAAGGAAAAAAAATTTCATGTTGAACAATTGGTAAACTAATTAATACAAGTTGGGTTGTACTCATACAACTCATCGGCTAACTGACAATCTGGGAGCGAGTTGACGCAGGCGCATCGACGACAGAGCAAAGAATAATAGAACAAATATTCCTCCTTCAACATTATCTTCAGCTCTAAGTAGTGTAAACACATACTTAAGCCAAGTTATCAATGTATGTAAAAGCTCACAAAACTCGAAACATTAGGTAATAACACTTGCTTCAATTACACTAATCACAGATAAAAGTACATACCTGAACCCGAGCAAACATCATAATCAAAACCACGATGAAGACTGTAATGGATGGTTGCAGTTGCAGGCGTCGTGGGGAAGGCGGAGAAGGCTGAGAACCTGAGTAGGAATGATTGTCACCTACGTCACCGCCTCGAACCGCTGCACTCGAATCTAAACCGTTCTTTGAACTCGAATCGAACCATCATCATCACCGACCAAGAACCCAGTTTGCAGATGTCGATACTCGGCCGGAAAGGGTTTATCTTCATAACTCTGCCAACAACAATAATATGTACTACAGTCAACTGATGCATAGCTAGTAACTTGCAATTCAATTCAATTCAACAATCACAGATAAAATTACATACCTGAACACGAGTAAACATCATAATCAGAACAACGATGAAGACTGTATAGGATGGTTGCGGGCGCAGCGTCGTGGGGAAGGTCGAAACGTGAGTAAGAACGATTGTCACCTATGTCCCAAGAATCATTTCTTTGAACTATGAATCTGAACTGTCACTGTCACCGACCAAGAACCCAATTTGCTGATGTCGATACTCGGCCAACCCAGTTTGCAGATGTCGATACTCGACCGGTAAGGATTTATCTTCATAACCCTGCCAACAACAATAATTTCAATGAGTCTCACTGTTGCTTGTTTTCAGCTATAAGTAATCTAATCTCTCTATAGTTCTGACTTAAATGTAAACATTACCAATCAGATTCAAGAATATAACATCTTTTCTTGTAACGGACCAAAGGCTAGATCACAATCGAAATCATGGGTATTAAATTTATGCTTTCTCGATCGAGAGTTAATTAACATGAAGTTCATTTTCAAGAATATAAGGAATAAACTAATCCATGTATTATTGTCCCGCCCATCGAGCAAAACACAGAGCATTACAGATAAAGGTAAAGGTATCTCAATGAACAGATCAATGTCGATAACGAACCAAGACTAACTAAAGACTACTTTTATCACAAATCCTTCCATAGGCCACGAGTCCACGACCCTCAATCATCTTATGCTCATTTAGTTTACAACAGTTACTTAGACCCTGGGTTGTTTGTTAGGGAATGACCGACCACATCTTTCTTGTAATCAGACAACTACTCATCTGCTAGGTGACAGTTTGGGAGAGAATTGACGCGGGAGCATCGAGAGAACAAATAATATAGACCAAATGTTCCTCCTTCAACATTATAATCAGCTCTAAGTAGTGTAAACACATATTCAATGTAGAAACTCAAAACTCAGAAATATCATTTCATTTGTCTCAGAATGCTCAATATCGTTTGATCAACATGTTAAGAGTAAACTTCTTGATTCTTAATTCCGTTTTTTTGTTCTGTAAAATTCCAGTTGTAGACAAAGAAATTAATTGAGCTCCCGGTTACTCGATCTGTATCATTTGTGCAACTGTCACGGGCATGTTAACTCATGGTTGAAGATCACTACAGAATAAAAATAAAATTGCCTTGTTCTCAGTCCCCCGAAGGCCGAAATGCATTTTTGTTTCCCCGCAATCAACCAAGTTTGGAACATTGCAAGATTTTGTAAGTCCAAATCTAACATCTTTTCTAATCTGCTGTATTGAGGCCAAGAGTCAGGCTCTATATTAAATCTTGGTTGAGACACTGTCCTGTAAAGCTATCACCACTATTGAAAGTTGCTGTGTTTTGGGTATTATAGGCAACAATTGGGGATATACCATACTTTGAGGTAATAATAGGGAACATTTGGGGAGATTAGTCATCGGTATCGGCTCTGCCACGATCGGCATAGAACAACATACTGCTTTTCCTCCCTCTTCTTTGTGTCTAGTTTACCTCTGTAAAGGCCGGTAGAACACACGACGCAAGATCTCCGAAAGATCCAAAAGCATCAACATTATACTAAAAACTACAAGCCTAATCATCGAGAAATCTTTTGACTTTTTAAACCGAAAATAGGTCAATGGAATTCAGAACCTTTGATCCGATTCAATTTACATCACAATTCGCATTAAAAACAAGGAAAATTAAGAATCAAGAAGTTTAACACCAATTGCGTTAATGTCCACATTACACGCGGCATCATTTTTCCGCATTCGTGAATAGCTAATTGGATAATGAGATACTATGACAAGAGGTAATTAATTAATTAATTAACATTAACATTCAAGAAACATTAATAAATTAATCAATAGAAAACAAGAAATTAGCAAGAACAAATAGATATTCATTCAACACTGGAAAATAATTAATTAATTAATTAATTAACACTTGCTTCAATTACATTAATCACAGATAAAAGTATAGAAATTACCTCAGCTCGAGAAAACATGAAAAGCAAAATCACAATGACGATTAGATATGATCCTAGTGATTGCTGGCCCCGTTGAGTAGAAGGAAGAGAACGTGAGTAAGAATCATCAGAATCCGCCCAAGAATCAAAGTCCGCCCAAGGACCGCCGGGATCGCCACTGCTGGACTCCAAAATGCTAGACTCCACACCATCACTGCTGGACTCGGAATCGTCGCCGTCGTCGTCAGAAGAGAACAGTGGACGATGACGAGACGACTCTCCTACCTCAAAGATCGGAAGTGGATATGACTCTCCCAACTCAAAGACGGAGGAGGACAAAAGAAGTCATCGGTACCCCTCTCTCTTTCTCCAACATCTCCCTTTCCCTCCCGAGCTCTCTTTCCCTCTTAATTTTCTCTCGCCTTTTCCCTCCTTTCCCGGATCTTCTTAATGAAGCCAGGCGCTTTTACCACACTCTCAATAACTTCACCCCCAGCTAATTCCGCAACTTCTTCTTGCAGCTGAGGATCCCTCCAAATGGCGCTTACGACATGCTTACAAAACTTAAGGGTGAGATTATCAGTCAGACTCACCAAAGTCTTAAGACTTTGCCACATCAGTTTTCCACTAACTTTTATTATTTATTTATTGTTCAGACTCACCTCAGACTAACCTCAGACTTTATACATTATCAGTCAGACCCATCTCAGACTCTACTTTTTCACTTTACTTGAGAAAATGTGGGGTTTAAGAAAAAAAGAACAAAAATAATGTAACACTTGTCATTCTTTCATTGGATGTCTTCTTTTAATAGTGGGGTCAAAACTCATGTAGAGTGTTAAGTTGAGTCTTGGATTTCCAAGACTCTACTTAAGACTTTGTCAAGACTTTATTAAAAGTATGATAGATTATTGTTAGTCTTGAGTGAGTCTTGTCTTAAGACTCACCAAAGTCTTGTCTCAAAACTACCAATAATCTTACCCTAACGACAAAAGCCATTTGTTTAGTGGGACCGATGTGGGATGTTTAATAGGTTTATAAAATCCCATTTGACCATCTAAAAATGGTAGATGGGCTGCATCAAATATAGAGTGTATAATTGACATGAATTTACAACAAAACCGAAACTTTGAATCAAATTCGAGTTAAATGGCAGTTTGACGGGTCGCATCATACAGCTTAAAATGTAAAGAAATGGTCGTTGTTTAAGTCTCTAAACCAAACATGCCAGCTAACTAAAACCGTATGAACATGAAAAGAACGCAACAAGCGATGGATTAGTACCTATTGTAAGATAATAAGCGAACGCAAATTCACCTCTAACCTGAACCACAATTCGAGCTATAAGAAGGGGAACCAATCGATCGAGGGGCGCCGTGTTTGAGCCCAAACCCACAAGAAAAGCCCAACAACACCCTCGACACAAACCCTTTGTATTATATCTATAAAATATAATTAAAAGGCTACCATAAAATGACTAATAAACGTCACGTAGACAAAGCCACGTAGGATCCAAAAATGCCACGTAAATGCCACGTAAATGTGAGCATCAAAACTCATTGCCACGTAATTGTCTTATTTTATAGATTTAATTCATCTTTCTATAAATTAATTTAATTAATGTAACCCTTATAAATTTACATCAAAATTTCATAATTTATAATCAATATTGACATTTTAATTGAATTTTTGTAATAAAAACATGTTAATAAATGTCATAATTTATAATTAAAATTGACACTTTAATTGAAATTTTGGTAATAAAACATGTTAATAAATTAAAACTTTTCATATTACTTAACATGCACCCACCATTTTTATTAACACTTTTTCCTATTTAATTCATTTTTTTAATTAAACATTATAATAAATTGATTAAAACTCTTCATAATACTTAACACCAACCAAATTAATTAAAATTTCTTCCTATCTAATTAATTTTTGTAATATAATATGTTAATAAATTGATTATATTTCTTTATACTACTTAATACCCATAATTTTCATTAATATTTTTCCCTATTTAATTCATCTCTTGAGTTGCTCAGCAATCAATTATCTAATTTAATAATAACACAAAATAAATTAAAAATAAAATTAAAATATGGGAGTCTATGGTTGTGTGATGGCTATAAAACCTATAATACCTATGATAGTTTCTATTGACAATATTTATTGAAAATCTGCTCATTTGCCCATGAGTTTCTAAGTTGTGGATTGTATTTTATGGTTTAATTTATTTATTTGATTATAGAGAGTATATTGAGTATTATTATTGAGTATTGTTGTTGTTATGTCCAATAAAGTATATTTTAATTTGTTGTGTTATTGGTTTTATAAATCCTTTGATTTATATTTTAGTTCATGTTTTCCATTTGGTTTAATTTCAATGATTTACATGTGACAATGTTGATTCGTTTGTGAAGTTTTTGCCATGTTGATGTTTTACCTTTTGGTCAATATATTTTTATATGAATTTTAAAGCATCGTGAAATGTATGTGAATGCAGATATGACAAAGCATCACGTGGGTAATCTGAAGAGGGAAGAAATACAAAAGGCAAGAAACTGAGGTAAAATCTATTTATACAATATAATTAAAAGGCTACTTAAAATATTTAATTTTAATTCACATGGCATTTTTATAGAGGTTAATACTAATTCATCTATATTAATTACTTAATTATTTATTTTTATACAATATTATAAAAAGGCAAAACTATGTATTAAAAAGTTAATTATCTCCAAAATTGTCACATGCTTATAAGTACCAAAAAATTTAAAAAACAAGAGTTGAAATCACTATAAAACTAATATAAACTCTTTATTTTCCTCTCATAAATTTGGTTATTAATCTACCTATTTATTTAACTTTAATTCCATAAGATAATTAAAAAGCAAGCGATACTATCTACCATTATTATTCTGCATGTCATATTTTAATTTCGGAAGATAATTTTTAAACCATTCTCATGCAAAGTAGATTGTGTAAAAAATAATAACAATAATAATAATAAAGCAAACCTTTCACATTCCATTTCTCCTCACACCATATTTATGTCTATATTAGACTTCATAATAGTATAATACTGATAAAAATCTATAAATCTAATTAAAAGGCAAGCCAAACTATCTACCATAATCTATATGTCATATTAATTACAAACGATAATATCTTAAACCACTCTTGTATAAAGTAGATTTTGTAAAAAAAAATATAATTATTAGTAATCAAGCAAACCTTATACATTTCATTTCTCCTTACTCCTTATTTATGTTTATATTAAATTTCATAATAATGAAAAAAATGATGCTCAAAACTCAAAAGTCATGAACCTTGATTCATATTTATACTTATATTAAATTTGATAATAATGAAAAAAATCTATAAATCTAATTAAAAGGCAAGACAAACTATCTACCATAATCTATATGTCATATTTAATTACAAACGATAATATCTTAAACCACTCTTGTATAAAGTAGATTTTGTAAAAAAAAAAAATTATAATTATTAGTAATCAGGCAAACCTTATACATTCCATTTCTCCTTACTCCTTATTTATGTTTATATTAAATTTCATAAGAATGAAAAAAATGATGCTCAAAACTCAAAAGTCATGAACCTTGATTCATATTTATACTTATACTCCCTCTATTTTTTTATATATGACTTTCTCACATTTCGAGACACTCCCTTCTCTCTTCAATATCTCTTAAAATATAAGACTAAATATTATGATATGTATACTCATATGAAAGAGTTTTTCGTAAGGAATTTAATGGTACCATTTTTATATTTTTTGAACAAATATATTTTTGTAAATATTAAAGTCAAAGGCTTACCTCGTAAATCCAAAACGTCATATATAAAAAAGTGGAGGGAGTATTAAATTTGATAATAATTAAAAAATCTATAAATCTAATTAAAAGGCAAGCCAAACTATCTACCATAATCTATATGTCATATTTAATTACAAACGATAATATCTTAAATCACTCTTGTATAAAGTAGATTTTGTAAGAAAAAAAAATTATAATTATTAGTAATCAAGCAAACCTTATACATTCCATTTCTCCTTACTCCTTATTTATGTTTATATTAAATTTCATAATAATAAAAAAAATGATGCTCAAAACTCAAAAGTCATGAACCTTGATTCATATTTATACTTATATTAAATTTGATAATAATGAAAAAATGATGCTCAAAAGTCATAAAGACATTTTTCAACTTCATTGGTATGAAGTTTTGATCACATTCTTCAACTTCATCGTATGTATTTGTTTTGTTCTCATTTAGGGTCTACCAAGATTTGTGGTGTTGACCTATTCAAAGGTTAACATACTTTTCTTTCTCTATTTAAAAGGAAGTTTAAATTAATAACGATAATATTGTATAAAACAAATTCCACTGTTTTGTTGGTTAATTCGCACTAATTACTGAGTTACTTTTTTATAGGGACGATTCATTGGAGAAAGAAGATTATATGGAGAAATAAAATGTTAGGATTGCTTAAAGAACCATATATTAAAAACTAAGTGTAAGATTGACGACATCAACGTGAATGAGTAATAGTTTTTTAGTTTTTTTAAACTCGTATTTTTTATTTTGGTATTTGTTAATTTTTTCATCATTTTACCTTTGAAAAAATAGCACTCTTTAATTTATCGACTTTGATCTTTATGTTAACATGTCAATGCCCGTATTTTTAGTACACGATTTATCATAAATTATTCATGAGGTAATCTTACTATGTGATTTGATATTTTATAAAGTCTCAATTACTAAAAACATCACACTAAAACAAAATATCCCGTGAAATTCACGCGTCATAAAACTAGTTAAGAATTATTAGGCAATAGCAAAACAAAATACATCCGGAATAAAATTGCAAAGGTTTCGGAGTAAATGAAAAGTATGTATCTTACAATTACAAACCCTAATTTAATTAGTATAAATCTATTTCTTAATTTGATACAAAATACATCCGGAATAAAATTGCAAAGATTGCTCGGAATAAAATTGCACCGCACGGAGTATGATACAATTAATTAAATTAAGAATTAAAATTATTACTTGATCGATACGAGAATTAACATTCATAATTGTGAAATTTGACGGATTTGATTAATTTTGTAGATTTGATTAATTTTGTGAGGGATAGAATTAGAGAGGGTGAGAGAATTAGCCAAAGGGCATACCATGGAAAATTAATAAAAAAAAGTACATGAATGAGTAAAACTCGTACATGAATGAGCAACTATGATCTTTAAGCTTGTGTGGTTTTATGTTTCCGCCCCCGGGAAAATCGACAAGGCTTCCTTTGCAAATATACCCATAATTACCTTCAATTGAAGCCGTAGTGGCTTTCCTTTTTCTAATGTTGTACCAAATATATTCCAACTTAGAATTACAATATTTTATACATAATACCTCGTCTTGTGATCCTTTGCGGAAAGGAGTTAGAGACTTAGAGAAGGATTAGGCCAATCCCAAATGTCGTCAGAAGCGATGCTCATTAATTTGTATTAGAAATGGAGAAGAGATAATTCATAAGAGCGATTTATAAAGATAAATCGTAGTATTATTGATAGTTCGTTCTTGTTCTTCGATACAATGACTTGATCATGATGGTTTTTAGGGGCAATATAATCAAACAAGGAGAGAAATATGTTGATAGAATATTTTGTGTTGTATTTTCTATATCAAAACAAGCTAATACATTAGCTATTTATACTAGATGGAAGACCTATAACTTCCACAAGGCTTTAAGGAAGAAGACTAAAACTCCCTCTACATTAAACCTATGACTTGTAACTCTAGTGACATTTACCATGACACTTACAAAACCTCCATGTAGTAAAGTAGGAAGTTTCTTATTGTAATTAGTTTGTAACCTTAGTCCATTAATTGTCATAATTCAACACTCCTCCTTGACAATTAATTCTGACATTCCTAGGCGATACCTCAGTTCTTCAAACTTTTGCTTAGGTAATGCCTTAGTGAAAATATCAGCAAGTTGATCTTGTGTAGGACAATACTCGAGGTTGATTCCACCTTCTCTTTGTGTGTCTCTCACAAAATGGTACTTAATCTTGAAGTGCTTGGTCCTCTTATGACACACTGGATTCTTTGCAATGGCAATAGCTGACTGGTTATCACAAAGTAATTTGGTTGGAGTAAATTGCTCCTTTCCCATATCTTTGAGAACTTTCCGCAACCAGATCGCTTGATTTACAACTGCACATGCTGCTATGTATTCTGCTTCCGCGGTAGATTGAGCAACATTATCTTGCTTTTGTGATTGCCATGAAAATATTCCACTTCCGAGTGTATATGCATATCCGGATGTACTTCTCATGTCATCAATAGAACCACCCCAATCACTATCGATACCCGACAAGTTCGAGTTTTGAGTTGGTTTGTACTAAAGACCCAAATGTGTACTTCCTCGAATGTACCTTAAAACTCTCTTCGCAGCGGTGTAGTGAAGTTGACTCGGGTTTTGCATAAACCTTGATAAAAGACTTGCCGAGAACATTAGATCAGGTCTTGAAGCTGTTAGATAAAGCAAACATCCAACTATACCTCTATAAGTGGTAGGGTCGCCTTTTTTTCACCCCATCATCTTTAGAAAGCTTTTCATTTACTCCAAGTGGTGTTGACATAGCCTTGCAATTATCCATCTTGAATCTCTTAAGAATAGTTTCTACATATTTCTTTTGTGAAATAAATATGCCTTCCAATGCTTGCTTAACTTCTAAACCGAGGAAAAAACTCATCAAGCCTAGATCAGTCATCTCAAATTCCTTTTTCATATTCTTCTTGAATTCACTAATCATAGCTTGATTGTTTAGGTTATAATCAAGTCGTCAACATATAGAGAAAGGATCATCAAGTCTGATTTTGTTTTCTTCACATATAAGGTTGGCTCACTTGGACTTCTTTCAAAACCAAACTTTAGTAAATACTCATCAATTCGACTGTACCAGGCTCGTGGAGCTTGCTTCAGCCCATGAAGGGCTTTCTTGAGCCTATAAACTTGATTTTCCTTCCCTTTTATGACATATCCTTCTGGTTGGTCAACATATATCTCTTCTTGGAGATAACCATTCAAGAATGCTGACTTTACATCCATTTGATAGATGTTCCACTTATGTTGAGCAGCCAAAGCAATTAAGGTTCGTATTGTATCATGTCTTGCAACAGGGGAAAACGTCTCAGTGTAGTCAGTACCATACTGTTGAGAATAACCTTTCACGACGAGCCTTGCTTTGTACTTTTGAACTGAACCATCTGGATTGAATTTGGTTCTAAAGACCCACTTGACTTCAACAACATCCTTATGTTTTGGTCTTCCTGTGAGATCCCAAGTATGATTCTTTTCAATCATCTTAAGCTCCTCCTCCATTGCATCTCTCCATTCTTGATATTTAGAGGCTTCATGATAGTTGTTAGGTTCATAAACCGCAACAAAACATGATTCAAATGGATTCTCTTGTATTGCAACATTATTGTCATACAAATCAGCTACAAGTCTTTTACCTCTAGGCCCCGTAGCATTTTGAGAATCTGGAGAAGATTCAACTTCATTCCTAGAAGAACTTTCTTGATCTCTGTATACCTCTCTCGGAGTTGAAGGTGAATTTTGTGGTGTTCTAGGAGAATTTGGTGGGGACACATATTGAAAAACATCCTCTTGTTGATTTTGGCCTTGTGAATTTTCATCTTTCTGCATAAAATTCCAAGGTGTTGGTAGTTGTTTCTCCACCTTATCTTCTTTCCAATTCCAATAAGAATTTTCATCAACTTCGATATCTCTACTTATGACCAACTTTTGAGTCTTCAAGTTGAAAAGTCGATAGCCTTTAGATTGGGAGCTATAACCCAAAAAGATGCCTTGTTCAGCCTTCTCTTGCAACTTGTGCCTATTTACTGCAGGAACATGTATGTAACACAAAGAGCCAAATACTCTAAGGTGTTTCACAGTAGGCTTGTGATCTGTCCATGCTTGAAAAGGTGTTTTATCTGTCACAGCCTTGGTTGGACACCAATTAAGAAGATATACAGCTGTGTTTACAGCCTCAGCCCAAAATCTTTTCGGCATTTTCTTCTCAAATAGCATGCATCGCGCCATCTCCATAACAGTTCTATTTTTCCTTTCAGACACACCATTTTGTTATGGTGTATAACCAACGGTAAGCTAATGTGTTATACCTTCATCTTCACAAAATTTATCAAACTCGTTTGATGTATATTCTGTGCCTCTATCGGATCTGATCCGTTTCATGCTACAACCACTTTGATTTTCAGCCATAGCCTTGAATTTCTTGAAAACGGTGGGAACTTCTGAGCGTTCTCGAAGAAAGTAGACCCATGTCATTCTTGTAAGATCATCAATAAAAAGAATGAAATACCTATTTCTCTCATCGGTTAGTGTTCGCATGGGGCCACAAACATCAGTATGCACTAACTCGAGTTTCTCTTTAGCTCTCCATGCTTGATCTTGTGGAAAAGAATCTCTATGCATTTTCCCCAATTGACAACCTTCACACACGTCTTTTTCAAGATTCACCAAAGGCAAATCTCTTAGCATATTCTTTTTGTGGAGAGTTTGTAAAGCATGAAAGTTGTAATGACCAAGCCTTTTATGCCATAGCCAAGAGTCATTATCTTCTACTCGGGCAACAATTTCTTTTGGGTACGTCCATGAAAGAGGAAAACTTTTGTTCTTCATTTCAATTCGAGCAATCTCCTTTCCATGATGATCATAAATGTTACATGTATTTCCTTTAAAGTTGACATTGTAACCATTTTGCATCATCTGGGGGACACTTAGCAAATTTGTGGCAAGATTAGGAACTAACAAGACATTGCTAATGTAGCGCGTTCCTTTCTTTGTTTGAACGGCTATAGTTCCTTTGCCTTTTGCCTCTATAATGGAACCATCGCTCATCCTTACCGGAGTCTTCAATGAAGTATCAATATGAGTGAATATACTTTCATTGTTTGTCATGTGATTTGTGCAACCACTATCAACTAGCCACACATCTTTATTGCTTTTCGTCGAGGCTTGACCAGCAACAAATAGATGATCTTCAAAGATTCCGCTTTCGGAAACATTAGCCTTTGCTTGTTGATCTTTAGACCAACAATCTTTTTGTTCATGTCCAAACTTTTTACAAATATCACATGGTGTTTTATCTTTGTTCCAACAATTTTTCTCCATGTGATTAGTCTTTTTGCAGATTCCACAAGGTGGAAATCTTCCTTTCTTTTCGGTACCATTAGTACTCGACTTGTCTTTGGACATTTGCTTATTTTTGTTATTTTTGAAATTTTTTTGGACTTTTGTTTATGTTTTGCTTGAAAAGCTCCTTCCGATGAACCTTCGTTTCTACCGGACACCTTTGACTCATGGGCTTGTAAAGACCCAAATAATTCTTGCGGAGACAATGTATCAACATCTTTTGACTCTTCTATAGCGGTAACAATGAAATTGAATTTGTTGTAGAGACTACAAAGAGTTTTGTTGACTATCCTCTTGTCGGAAATATCGTCGCCATAAATTTTCATTTGGTTTACTGTATCAATGATTCGAGACGTATACTCCTTCATTGATTCAGAGGGTTTCATTTTCAAGTTTTCAAAATCTCTTCTCAAGTTTTGGAGTTTAATAGCTCTTACTTTTGGTGAGCCTTGAAACTCCACCTTAAGAATGTCCCATATTTCTTTTGCCGAAGTTGCATTGACGATCCTTGGAAAAATCGCCTCTCCAATTGCAGAATATAAGTATGCAATTGCTCTTGCATTCTTCGTCGTCTTCTCTTTTACTACCTTTTGTTCATCAGTTGATATATTTTGTTCAACTGTTGATTCAGGTAGTTTAAACCCTTGTTCGATAATCTCCCATAAATCTAGAGCAGTTAACAAAGCCTTCATCTTGATACACCAATAATCATAATTTTCACCTACGAAAATTGGTGCGGAAGGCATTGCTGAACTTGATGAAGCCATGCTTCTGTATATATGTTTTTTTTTTATGTGGGTGTTTTTGATTTTTGGTCCCCGAAAGATAAAAAAATGCTCTGATACCACCTGATGGTTTTTAGGGGCAATATAATCAAACAAGGAGAGAAATATATTGATAGAATATTTTGTGTTGTATTTTCTATATCAAAACAAGCTAATACATTAGCTATTTATACTAGATGGAAGACCTATAACTTCCACAAGGCTTTAAGGAAGAAGACTAAAACTCCCTCTACATTAAACCTATGACTTGTAACTCTAGTGACATTTACCATGACACTTACAAAACCTCCATGTAGTAATGTAGGAAGTTTCTTATTGTAATTAGTTTGTAACCTTAGTCCATTAATTGTCATAATTCAACAGATCATATATATATATATAACGAAACACACAAGTCTAGAAAATAATCTAGAATATTCTAAATATTCGATAATATCTCATTTATTCTATATGACTGTTCCGGGTGTAATTCCAGAGCAGATATTCGTTACCACTCGTAGCTTGTAGAATGTCGTCTTTGGTTGAATCCTTCTTTCCTTAATTGTTCCTCTCGACCTCTCCTGCAACAATGAATGAACTGAGGGCTTGGCTTTGTGCCAAGCGTACTCACTCCGACGCTCAAGTCAGTAAACTTAAGGGATAAGTTGTTACTTGGCTGAATGTATATTGTAGAGAGATAAGGAAGATTATACCAGATGAATAGTGTCTTTTAGGTTAAGTTCTGGATCCTTTCCTCAATGAAGGTTGAGGAGTATTTATAGACCTTTCACCTTTTGTCACGTAGTGGCCAAGTGGCCAAGTGGCTAGCGGGTGGAAAGACTGATCTACCCCTCGGCTGAGGGACCTATGGCAGGCCGGCGGGCCCTGTTGACTCACCGCCGAGGGGTCTTGGATATGAGTACGCGGGTATGTGCCCCGGCTGGCAAGTTGCCATGCCGAGACCAGCCGACAGCCGATGGGTCAGATCGGCCAGTCGTCTAAGCCGTTGACTTGTCTTTGTGGATATCTTTGACCTTGCTCAATATGTTGACTTGGTCGCAGTGCAAAATATGCCCCATCAATTTGCCCCAGCGTAGTCTATGCCGTGGTATGGGCTCCGATGTACGTTTGAGCGTATATTTTGCGCAAGTAATTTGTAAAAAATTTCGCATCGGCTTCTTCTCGGCGGCTTCTTTTACCTCGGCCTGGTCTTTCTTAGGCCGTACCATATCCCCCTCCACATGGATGTGTAAAGGGCATCCGATGTGGAAAAGAAAGTGACGCTGGCCGAGACCAGGGTTGAGAGTGCCGGTTGTTTTTGATTGCCCCCGCCGCGCTACTTAGCTTGGTCGATCATGTGGCGGCGGAGAACAGATGCTTGGGAATTTGTTGAGGAAGGTGAATAGGCGGAGAGATATGAATGGGCGTGTTGAAGACGCTTGGTCACTGTTGCATTGATTGACGTCCAACTATTGCAACGATTGACATCCCGTGGTTGCATGTCCGACACGTGTCTGCACGCTGATTGGTTGACGCTTCATGGGTACATTCACGATTGGTCCTTCTTTATGGGCTTTTCCCTATAAATAGGGCAGTTATTCCGTGAAATTGGCCACCAATTTCATTCTCCAAAATTTTTCCTCTCTAAACTTTCAAGGGCTTCTTTGTCTTCTATTTCTCAGAGTTGTTACTCCGGCGAGTGTTTTTCTTCAAGGTAAACGAACAAACTTCCCAATTTCTTAACTTTGTAAGTTTTTATTGTAAACATGTCTTCTCGCGATGCCGGGCCTAGCAAACCGGCGCGGGGGGGTTCCCCGTCGCGCCTTGATAGGGAGGAGAAGCTGGACGCCCTCCTGATAAGGCCTGGGGGCCCTAGGTCACCTTCTCCTGAAGTTGATCCTCGAATTTTGGAGGAATGGGAGGATGACGATGATGTTGATGATGACGCAGACGATTTTGGTGATGATGCTGAAGAGGCTCGTCTCAAAGAGGGGAGGCAGTACGTTATGGATCACGGTGACGCCTTTAAGGTACGTGTTGACCGAGCTTGGACCCATAAGTTAGCCAGTTGTTCCGGTGAGACATTTTTCGAGGGCCATTTCTTCTTTGGCAGGGGATACAAGATTGTTATCCCTGAGGAGGGTCAGGCCGTCTGTTGCCCTCCACCGGGCCATACCGGCGTATACATGCGACACTTGGAGTACGGGCTCCGGTTTCCGTTGAATGAGTACGTCATGGCCATCATCAAAGCTATGAACGTCGATGTGGCCCAACTGCATCCGTTGGCCATGAGGACGATAGTCGGCTTTGTGTGGCTTTGTCTCTTCAAGGGGGAGGCCCCGACGGTGAATTTATTCCGCCGGCTTCATTATCTCCAGCCGTCGATCTCGGCGCGTCGGTTGGTACAAAGTGTGCACATGGAGAAGGGTTATGTCTCTGTTGACAAACTTACTTCTTGCAAAGACGGAGAGATCGGTGGGTGTACGTTAAGGTGCCGGATGACTATCCACGCCCTTCCATTGCTTTCAAAGCACCAAGTTAACTTGCGGTGTGAGACTAAGGCGGAACATGACAGATGGGTCACCCGGAAAAAGCTCAAGATGGATGCCAGCAAGGTCCTTCTTAAAGAGGATGAGAAGCTGGCGATGAGGCTTTTTGAGGCGGACAAGAGTGGGGTGCCGAAAAGATGGATTCCCCCAACGCAGATCATTCTTCAGGATGAGCCGCTCTGCCATGTCGGCCTCATACCGGCCCTAGCACAGGGTGAGTGGGGTCGGTATGAGGCCCATCACCGCTCTCAATGTTCCTGTTTTTCGAACTTCGATTTATTTCTTCTACTTAATTCTTGCTTTATTTCCTTCGCAGACTACTTTGAACCGGATTTGTCTGAGGATATCCTCCGGAGAATGGGGCTGCACAAAGACAAAACCGTTGCTAACTTGCATCCCAAGGCTCTGACCTATGACCGTAGGACGTCGCCGAATGATCTTATGGACCAGCAGCTGAAAAGCTTGAATGTGGTGGAGGCCCAGGCGAAGGTTGTTAGTAACATGCCGCGCCATACGCGAAAAACAAAGCCTTCGGCGGTGATGGCGTCGACATCGGCTCCGCCTTCCATCCCCCCTGTTCAGAAGGAGACGGTGGAGATCGTTTATATCTCCAATGAGGATGACTCCGATGAGGAGGAGGGGTCGCCCCTTGTCCGTAAAAGAAAGCAGACAGCCTTTACCGCTGTCGTTGCTTCTGCTGCTGACGAGGAAATGCGCCCTTCGGCCAAGAAGGCCAAGCATGGTATTGATCTATCCGGTGGCTCAGATTTAGCCGGTTCATCAGGCGCTGCTGATGACAGGCTCTTCGGCATGCCTATGTATGTTGACACTGATGCTCTTTTTTTTTTTTTTTTTTTTTTTTTTAATTTTGTAGATCGGCCATTGCTGCCGGCCGCCGCTCTTGTTGAGCGCAAGTGGAGGAGAACCCGCGCAGGTGGTGATCATAACGTCGCCATTGACTCTTCATCCCGAAGGTTCCCCTTTCCCGACCGCAGTTGGTGATCGAAACGTCGCCACCGGCTCTTCATCCCTGAAGGCTTCCCCTCCCGCCTTGTAGCGGAAAGCGCGAGGTTGATCAAGAGACTGGCGAGGTGGAACGAGCTGACCGGTGCTCGTATCATGGAGCAGGAGAAGGCCGTGGCTCAATCCGCTTTTGAGCTTAATGCCACTAAGAAGGTGGCCGCGAAGGCGAAGCTGGATCTTCTCAATGAGCAGAGGCTTAGGGGGGAGGCTGAGAAGGCGCTCTTGGCCGAGAGAAGCTCGGGGAGGACGCCGAAAAGGAGGTCCTTGCTTTGAGAGAGCCAAGGCCGAGGCGCTGCGGCCGAAGTTGAAAAGCTGCTGGCGAAGTGTGACCTTGTTCAGAGGCACGCCGACCTTTATCTCCAGCAGAGGAATGAATTTAGGGAACGGTTTCAGATCCAGGGGAAGGTGATTCGGAGCAAAGAGGCCATCATTAGGCAAAAGGAGGACGACATTGAGATGCTCCAAACCGACATGCTCCCTAACATGTGCTCCGAATTCCGGGATCTGGCCGAAGCAGCTGCCAGGGAAGTAATTGAGGAGCTCTTTCCTCTTGATGGTTCCTTTCCGTGGGGCAAATTTAACGAGCTGTTTGACGACAAGCTCGAAGCTAAGGAGAAGGCCGTGGAGGAGAAGGCCAAGGAGGCGGTGAGGGTGAAGATAGAGAAAGAGGCGGCCGAGGAGGCAGCAGCTCTTGCTGAGAAGGCTAAGGCGGCCAAGGAGGAAGCCGAGAGAATGAGGGCAGCTGAGGAGGCCGAGGCTAAGGCCGAGGTCGTGAAGCCGAGGCCGCTAGGGAAAATTTTTGGGTTGCCCATCGAAGAAGATGCTGCTACCGCTGCTGATGGCGAGCAGCAACAGATAGGGAGATGATATTTGTAACCTTTTGCCTTTCCTTTCTTTGTATTTTGTACAACTTTGGTAGGTGGTCTTTTGGCTCAATCCTTATGGGGACGGCCGTCGTTTGCGTTTCTTGTAATTTGTTGAACATATTTAATAAGAGCTCGTTTCTTCTGCCTTCGGCTTGGCCGAGGTCTTTACCTCATTCCTTTTTCGTGCTAACAGTTGAGCGTCTCAATCTATACTTAACGTTTTCACTTTATCTCTGGCTCGGCCGAGGTCTTTTCTCGTCCTTGTCTGAGTTTTTCTCTTATGTTATTAATTGGGCGTCTCCTTTGTTTCCGCCTTGGCTTGGCCGAGGCAGTCTAGAGTGCGTTCCTCAACTGTGTTTAACGCTTCTAAGGCATTCTGATCGCTTTGCGAGCATCAACTGCGCTGGTCGTGACCGTCGAGGTGTCTTTTTCCTGAGGGTGATTGCCTGCCGTGGCGTCTACCACTTGGGGTGACTGCGACGGCGCCTACTTCTTGATGGAGACTGCCGTGGCGTCTACCACTTGGAGTGACTGCGGCGGCGTCAAACCTCTTGGGGTGACTGCCGTGGCGTCTACTACTTGGGGTGACTGCGACGGCGCCTACTTCTTGATGGAGACTGCCGTGGCGTCTACCACTTGGAGTGACTGCGGCGGCGTCAAACCTCTTGGGGTGACTGCCGTGGCGTCTACTACTTGGGGTGACTGCGACGGCGCCTACTTCTTGATGGAGACTGCCGTGGCGTCTACCACTTGGAGTGACTGCGACGGCGTCAAACCTCTTGGGGTGACTGCCGTGGCGTCTACTACTTGGGGTGATTGCGACGGTGCCTACTTCTTGATGGAGACTGCCGTGGCGTCTACCACTTGGAGTGACTGCGACGGCATCAAACCTCTTGGGGTGACTGCCGTGGCGTCTACTACTTGGGGTAACTGCGACGGTGCCTACTTCTTGATGGAGACTGCCGTGGCGTCTACCACTTGGAGTGACTGCGACGGCGTCAAACCTCTTGGGGTGACTGCCGTGGCGTCTACTACTTGGGGTGACTGCGACGGTGCCTACTCCTTGATGGAGACTGCCGCTCTTGTCGTTATGACAGTGTGAGCCGACATCTGCTTACTGATAAAGACTGCCGCTCTTGTCGGTATGACAGTGTGAGCCGGCGTCTGCTGCTTCTTAGTGACTATGGGGAAAATGAACATTTTGATGGAAGACTTGGACGATTTTTCATTAGATAAAAACATGCGTCGGGGTGCCCACAGCTGTTTCGGACACCTCCTCCGCTACACAGAGTTTTCCCGAGATTACCAGTGTCCTAATGGTTTATCAAAGGCACTCCTTCCCAGTCAGCCGCTAGTTATATCCATGAGGTCGCCCTCCTGTTGTAAGGATAGACTTTTCCCTTTCTCTGATTTCTTTGCCACTTTGAGGGATTGCATGTTGCATCCTCTGGCAGCTATCTGGACGTTGACCACCTCGTCTTTCTCGTCTTTGGAGACGAGCTTATGCGCTTCCCCCCGGTCCGAGACATACATCAGTGTTAGGGCCCGGATGGACATCACTGCGTCGGCCTCGCTCAGGGTGACTCGGCCTATGAGAACGTTGTAGGCGGACGAGCCGTCGATGACCACGAACTCAGCTAGGACATTCTTAGCCGCATTCCTTTCGCCGAACGTCACCGGGAGTCTGATTGATCCCAGTGGTACCAGGCCGGCCCCAGAGAAGCTGTATAGTGGGTTGGTGCAGGGGCTCAAGTCCTTGACTTTCGGCCGAGGCCGAGGAAGCACTCCCGAACATGATGTTCGTGTACGCGCCTGTGTCAATCGGCACCTCTTGACCAGGTGGTTGGATATGTCCAAATTGACTACAAGTGGGTATTTTGTGAGGAGCGATGACTCCTTCGTAGTCCTTCCTTCCAATGGTCATATCGGGGATGTTGGAAGCGGGGATCGCTGTGTTGGGCACAAAGTTGATGGCCTGATATAGCTCGTTCAGGTGTCGTTTGTGCCCATGAGCGGACCCTCCGTTCTCGTTGCCCCCGATGACAACATGGATCACTCCTATCCGTTCGAAGACGGATTTCTTGCCTGAACTGCCGGCGTCAGTCTTTTGGCCTTTGGCAACGTACTTGCCGAGGCTCCCCTTCCGGATCAGCTCTTCAATGGCATTCTTCAGATGCCGGCAGTCGTTGGTTAAATGGCCGGTGTGGCCGTGGTACTCACAGTACTGGCTCGTGTCACCGTCACTTTTTGGCTTGGGGGGTCTCTCCCACTTCGGCCCTCGTTTTGCTCGGGCGAAGACCTCGGCGGCCGATACGACGAGAGGGGTTTTATCATTATACCGCCTCCGGTGGTACGTTCTGAACTCCACCCGCGCCCGTCGAGTCCCGTTTTCCGGGCAGATTTGTCCGACCGTGACCCCTTATTGTCACGGCGTCTTTCATCGGACCGTGATCCATTGTTGTCACGGCGTCTTTCATCCGGGTTGTCCTCCCGGCGCTCTTCTTTTTCGAGTGCTCGGCCTCGCCGGGGCCTACCCAGGTCTTGTGATAGTCTTCTACCTTGATGGCTTGGTCACCATCTTCTGGCGGCGTCCAAGCCCAGGCCTCCGCACTTGATGAGCTCATTTTTTAAGTCTCCCCTTGGGAGGCCTTTCATCGCGCAAAGCCGCCAATTCGGGATTAATTTCTCGAATCTGCTGGACCTTTCCGTCGAACCTCTTCACATAGCTTCGTAGAGACTCGCCCCCCTCCTGTTTGATAGTTAGGAGGTCCGACGTCTCCACGGCCCTCCTCTTATTGCAAGAGTATTGGGCTAGAAAGGCGTCCCTTAGGTCGGCCTAATAGTATACCGAGCCGTCGGGAAGCCCCTTGTACCAACTTTGAGCCATCCCATGCAAAGTTGTTGGGAAAACTCGGCACCAGACCTCATCGGGCTGCTCCCATACCGACATGTAAGACTCGAAAGCCTCGGCGTGGTCGGCTGGATCACTATCTCCTTTGTATGATATGGGTGGCAACTTGAGTTTAGTTGGCACCTGGACTTCTAGGACGTAGGCGCTGAGGGGCTGTCTGACCACGTGTCGAACGATACGCGGCGATCGGCTCCTCGCATTCCTAATCCGGCTCCTCCCCTCGTAGCGAGAAGGACTCCTTCTCCGATTCGGACTTCTTCTCCAACTCTGCTGAGTCGGACTCCTCTGGCTCCTTTGGGGTAAGCCTCGTTCGTGCTGCGGGGACGTTGTCCTCCCATGAGTGCGGGAAGGACTTAGGTCTACCACGCCCACTTTGGGCTCCCCCGGCGACTTGACTGGGTCAGCTTCTTCTAGTGCTCCGTTCAAATTTCTCGGAGTCACGTTTTGGGCCCTGGTCTCCTGGACGGTTTCCGCCGCTCTTGTCGGCGTGACAGTGTGAGCAGGCGTATTACCAATTAGGTCCAGGAGCATTTTCAGTTTTGCTACGTCAACCACATGTCCCATGATGGTGACCTGGTTGGCGGGTAGCGGCGTGTCTGGTATTATTGGCATCCTGAACTCCGGTTGGATTACTCCGCCGGTGGAGGGCTGCACGACTCCAGAATTGTTGAAGGTATCATCTTGGTAGAGTGCGGTTTCGTCGGTCACGACTGCGTCTTGTTGCTTCGACATCCTCTTAGCTTTTTGGGTGGGTTTTTGTTGTTTTTTTTGTTTGGGAATGAATGTGACTAGCTTCTAGTAGCGATTTCCCACAGACGGCGCCAATTGTTCCGGGTGTAATTCCAGAGCAGATATTCGTTACCACTCGTAGCTTGTAGAATGTCGTCTTTGGTTGAATCCTTCTTTCCTTAATTGTTCCTCTCGGCCTCTCCTGCAACAATGAACGAACTGAGGGCTTGGCTTTGTGCCAAGCGTACTCACTCCGACGCTCAAGTCAGTAAACTTAAGGGATAAGTTGTTACTTGGCTGAATGTATATTGTAGAGAGATAAGGAAGATTATACCAGATGAATAGTGTCTTTTAGGTTAAGTTCTGGATCCTTTCCTCAATGAAGGTTGAGGAGTATTTATAGACCTTTCACCTTTTGTCACGTAGTGGCCAAGTGGCCAAGTGGCTAGCGGGTGGAAAGACTGATCTACCCCTCCGAGGGACCTATGGCAGGCCGGCGGGCCCCGTTGACTCACCGCCGAGGGGTCTTGGATATGAGTACGCGGGTATGTGCCCTACCGGCAAGTTGCCATGCCGAGACCAGCCGACAGCCGATGGGTCGATCGGCTAGGGTCTAAGCCGTTGACTTTCTTTGTGGATATCTTTGACCTTGCTCAATATGTTGACTTGGTGGTGGTGCGAGAATATGCCCCATCAATGACATATTATGATATGTCATATTCCTAAATTAGGATATCTCGATATCTCGACATATTCCAACAATTTGAACCAAGAATCTTTAACGCCATACTCTTTCATAACCCACGTACTGTCCACTATTGTAACACATAGTAACCCGTCAAGTACGCCTAACTTGATCGATTCATGGACATTTATTTCAGGCATTGGAACATCAGTAATCCATTTTTCAGCAAGTATGTCGAAACAACCGATTCTCTTTTTGGCATTCGTATTATAAATTTCGAAAATTATATGGAGTAAATGTTCGATTACAGTGGTGACACTGCACCATACGTAACATTTATCCAACGTTTGCTCAATTAATCTCCACTTGTTAGTTCTGAGACTATAAACCATAACTTCAATTTTAGTTTCGAGATACATATTGTGTGATTAAGTTGGATTATATTTGGTACAACGTTAGAGAAAAGAAAGCTACTACGGCTACACGCAATGGAGTAAATCCTAAAGCGACTTATGGCTATATTTGCAAAGGAAGTCTTGTCGATTTTCCCGGTGGCCGAAACATACATGAAACTACATCAGCCTAAACAAGCAAAGGACGTCTATGTCGATTGACATAATATAAATCAAATTTTCTATCGGTTATCCTAAATTTATTTTCGATATGAAGTTATTCTATTTAATGAATTCATTTTGTTAGAGATTCAGATTAAAGTGTACTTAAGATTACCATGATATATGTCCCAGTCATTTGTTTACTTTCGATTAACTCACAAAAAATAAAAGAGTAAACAACTGAATGGAACCGAGTGAATATTAGTTATCGATAATTGATTCCTCCAAGTACAGGCGACACGTTACCCAATCCAATACATATGTGACTGTCTCAGATGGTAATTCGTTAAGAGTAGTTAATTGGAGCTCGGGCCTATGTCACTCAGACTCAAGTTTGGTTGTCGAATAGAGAAACATACCCCAGTATCTTACTCGTCGAGATTCAATTTTTTGAGACAGGGAGAAAGGGAGTAATTAGAAATTAGAATACATAATTTTGTGAATAAGAGCGCAATATATTCTTAATATATAACAAGATGAATTTATCAATTTGTGATGGGCGCTGCTAGTCCGTCACAGAAATAAGGCGTCATTGACCTGGCTAGTTTCAGGCCAGGTCACATGCATATAAAACATAAGCAGGACAGAATGGTAGCTTTCAGACGATCTAGTAATTTCGTAATTCCTTTCGCTTGTTTAGGCGGATGTAGTTTCATGTTTTCACCACCAGGAAAATCGACAAGGCTTCCTTTGCAAATATAACCTTGATGAATACCTTCAATTGTAGGATTTATAACCATAATAGCATTCTTGTCTTTAACATTGTACCAAATACATTTCTTGCTAGAAAATTGTCTACATAATAATACCTCGTCTCGTGATCCTTTCTGGTAAGCAATCGGATAAAAATCCAAATACAAAATATCGTCAGAAGCGATACTCATTAACTTAAACCAAGAATCTTCAACACCATACTCTTTCATAACCCACACACACCAACAATTACCCGATCCCATCTCTTCCGTCTCCAACGCTGTAACACATAGTAACCCGTCAAGTACGGTTAACAGGATCCATTCAAGGTTATTTAAGTGAGGGAAGGGAACATCATTTGTCCACTTTTCAGTCACAATGTCGAAACAACCGATACTTTTTTTTGCATTGGCATTTTTGTGTTCTACGATAATTATATGGAGTAAATGACGGATTAAAGCCGCGTAATAACTCCAACTTCTATAACACTTATCGTCAAACCGTCGCTCAATTACTCTCCACATGTTAGTTTTGAGACTGTAAACCATAACTTCCATGTTAGTTTCTTTAGGGTTAGAACTTTGAGGTATTCGAATAATTTTACAATCATGGTTGGCCTCGTCGAGATACGTCCCATAACATTCAAACTTGTCATTGTAAGACGGAGGATACGGAATTTTATAGTATCTACCGGTAGATGGATTCAGCAAGACGATTCTAAAGTCGCGGTACGCTTTTACTAATAGGAAAAATTCGCAAGAGGCGAGAATGGTTAGGGCGTAAGGTGCGAGTTCAGGGTTATACCAATGTACAGTTGGGGCTAATAAGGGAGAGTCGAGTTCGTGAAGGTGGAAGATTTTTAAGCCAATATCCACGTATACAAAGAAGCGATTGTCGTTTGAGGAGACGGCGTGTTGGTGGTGGAGGTGGATGAATTCACGGGAAGAGATTATTGTTTTCCAGGTTTTGGAGACGGATTTGAACCGAGTTAGGGTTTTGACGAGTAATCGAGGGAGTATGCATGAGTGTATTACGTCTATGGGAATGGTTGCCATTATTGAAGATTGAAGGGATGTTGACCGAATTATTTAGGGTTTTGACAATAAAAATAATAATATATGAAGTTTTTATGTTCCTCCGAAATTCTTCAATTTTACGGAGTATATATATCTCAATGATAAATGGTCTGTAATATTGATAGATTAGGAAAGCAATGTATTTCGGTTAGTATTAGGGGATTGTAAATATGAATCCTAGTTACCTAATATCGCTATAGGAGGAACGATAGTCTTTCCCGGTTTCTGATTTTAATAAAATAAAATTAATTAAAGATGTTATTGGATAAGTAATACTGACTCCGTTCCATTCATCGTCACTATAATAAAATTAATCAAAAATGTTATGTTAATAATATAATACGTTGTCATTGCTACAAATATTAAACGGTTGCACGGCCGTCCCAAATTAAAAAATGCAACTGATTTTCGACTCCTCGCAAAAAAACGTGTCCTAGTAATGAATAACGTCGTATATAAAAAATAGTTAGGACAATCAAAGCAAAAACTAATTTAAAGTAAATCTATCGATAAAAGGGTAGTTTTCAGACTCGTAGTAGTTTCTTCCGCTTGTTTAGGCTAATGTATGTAGTTTCATGTTTCGGCCACCAGGAAAATCGACAAGGCTTCCTTTGCAAATATAGCCATAAGTCGCTTTAGGAAGAACTCCATTGAGTGTAGCCATAGTAGCTTTCTTTTCTCTAACGTTGTACCAAATATATTCCAACTTAGAATTACGATATAGTGAACATAATACCTCGTCTTGTGATCCTTTGCGGAAAGCAATTGGAGTAATATTAGGCCAACCCCAAATATCGTCATAACCGATGCTCATTAATTTGAACCAAGAATCTTTAACGCCATACTCTTTCATAACCCACGTACCGTCCACTGTTGTAACACATAGTAACCCGCCAAGTACGACTAAGTTGATCGATCTATTGACATTTATTTCAGGCATTGGAACATCAGTAGTCCACTTTTCAGCAAGTATGTCGAAACAACCGATTATCTTTTTGGTTTTGGGATAGCTAAGTGAGAAAACTATATGGAGTAAATGTCCGATTACGACACTACTGCACCATGCGTAACATTTCTCCACCGTTCGCTCAATTAATCTCCACTTGTTAGTTTTGAGACTATAAACCATAACTTCCATGTTCATTTCTTCGTTTTCTTCTGAACGTAGAAAACAACTTTCTTGAGTTATTCTAACAACTTTGTAGTCATTGTTGGCCTCGTCGAGATATATCCCATAGCGTTCATTGCCTTTATCGTAAGAAGGAGGGTAAGGAATTTTGTAATACCTACCTGTAGATGGGTTCAGCAAGACGAGGCCAGCGATGCCATACACAAAGTCTACCAATAGGAAAAATTCGCAAGAGGCGAGGATGTACATGGAAATAAATTCGGGTTTAGGGTTATACAAGTGTAAAGATGGGGACAAGGGAGAGTCGAGTTCGTGAATGTTGAATTCTTGTAAGGCGCAATTCACGAATACGATGAGGCGATTGGCGTCCGAGGATAGGGTGTTGTGGTGGTAGAGGTGGATGAATTCAGGAGAAGAGATTATTGTTTGCCAGCTTTTGGAGACGGATTTGAACCGAGTTAGGGTTTTGACCGGTAATCTAGGGAATATGCATGAGTATAGTATGTCGATGGGTATGGTAGCCATTGGAGACTTGGAGGTGTTAGTTTGATGAGACGATAAGAAAATTTAGGGTTTAGTGTTAGACGACGATGATCCGAGTTGTTGACTACGTTCCTGTTGCTAGCTAGGGTTTTGGTACTTACAGTTTCTTTGTAAACAAGGTATTATAAATACTCGTCATTCTACTGAGATTAGGAAATCTCAAAGACGGAGTATATCTCAATGATAAACTGTCGGTAATATTGTTTGATTAGGAAAGCAATGTATTTTGGTAAGTATAGGATTGTATCCTAGTTACCTAATATCGTTATAGAAACGATAGTCTTTTCCGGCAGTGGAGGAGACAGGATTTTAATTCAGCGTGGGCAAAAATTTTCATTGAGAGCGACAGGGTAATATTATAAGGGGACCTCGACGTCAGCGAGGGCGAGCAGTCGAGCACCCCTGCTAGCCCCCTCGCTCCACCATTGTTTCCCGATTCTAATAAATTAATCAAAGATGTAAAGTTAATGCGAGTAATATATTTCATTGACTCACTACTACCTTTATCCTAACCACTAGACCAACACCTCATCGCCTTCATCAGTAATAAATTGATATGATACACACTTACTCCGTATTAGTTGGTAAAATTACTACTAAACTAATTCCCATGACCTTAATTCGAAGTTCGTCCTTTTTCAATTTTGTTCTTGTCTCTCTCTTTCCCCCACAAAAAAAAATGAATTAAAAGGTTATGACTCGTCGAGATTTAATTTTTGAGACAGGAATCTCTGTCCTGAATGTTTGACTCAATGATTACATGATTATTTTCCAATTTGAATTCTCTCAATTACTTTTTCTCTCCATTACCGCTCAACGGTCTAGATATCATCTTGAAACGACCTAACAGTCACAACATTAAACAATAAATGATGATGGGTATGAGAAAATAATATATTAAAATAGACCTATTAGAGATAATGGACCATCCATTATTTTTGAGGTAATGGAAAATGGTTGCATTACATAATTTGCATCTGATTATTTATAGATGATTCTTTTTGGATATGAAACCTAACATTATTAGCTTTTGTTGTTACCATATGTCTGGATCGAAAGAGTTTGATATAAAGTATGTCAATCGACAGAAATGTAGTTTTCGAAGGACCTAGCTAGTAGTTTCATTCTAGTTTCTTCCTATTGTTTAGGCTGATATAGTTTCATGCATGTTTCGGCCACCAGGAAAATCGACAAGGCTTCCTTTGCAAATATACCCATAATTACCTTCAATTGAAGCCGTAGTGGCTTTCTTTTCTCTAACGTTGTACCAAATATATTCCAACTTAGAATTACCATATTTTATACATAATACCTCGTCTTGTGATCCTTTGCGGAAAGCAATTGGAGTAGTTCTAGGCCAATCCCAAATATCGTCAGAAGCGATGATGCTCATTAATTTGAACCAAGAATCTTTAACGCCATACTCTTTCATAACCCACACACTGTCCACTGTTGTAACACATAGTAACCCGTCAAGTACGGCTAACTTGATCAATCTATTGACATTTATTTCAGGCATTGGAACATCAGTAGTCCACTTTTCAGCAAGTATGTCGAAACAACCGATTCTCTTTTTGGACATAGTATAGCCAAGTCCGAAAACTATATGGAGTAAATGTCCGATTACGACACTGCACCATGCGTAACATTTCTCCACCGTTCGCTCAATTAATCTCCACTTGTTAGTTTTGAGACTATAAACCATAACTTCCATAACTTCTATGTTTATTTCTACGTATTGAGTTATTCTAACAACTTTATAGTCATTGTTGGCCTCGTCGAGATATATCCCATAACGTTCAATGCCACTATCGTAAGGAGGAGGGTAAGGAATTTTGTAATACCTACTGGTAGATGGGTTCAGCAAGACGAGGCCAACGATGCCATACATAAAGTCTACCAATAGGAAAAATTCGCAAGAGCCGCGGATGGACATTGATCTAGATGCGGGTTTAGGGTTATACAAGTGTAAAGATGGGGACAAGGGAGAGTCAAGTTCCTGAATTTGGAATTCATGTAAGGCACAATTCACGAATACGATGAGGCGATTGGCGTCCGAGGATAGGGTGTTGTGGTGGTGGAGGTGGATGAATTCACGGGAAGAGATTATTGTTTGCCAGCTTTTGGAGACGGATTTGAAACGAGTTAGGGTTTTGACCGGTAATCTAGGGAATATGCATGAGTATAGTACGTCGATGGGTATGGTAGCCATTGGAGACTTGGAGGTGTTAGTTTGATGAGACGATAAGAAAATTTAGGGTTTAGTGTTAGACGACGATGATCCGAGTTGTTGACTACGTTCCTATTATTGCTAGTTAGGGTTTTGGTACTTACAATTTCTTTGTAAACAAGGTATTATAAATACTCGTCACTCTATTGAGATTAGGAAATCTCAATCTCTATCGATTATACTCCGTATACATAGTGTGTGATTAAGAAAGCACCGTATTTTAGTAAGTATAGGATTGTATGAATCCTAGTTTGCTTATGTCGTTGTGATTAACAATTGGCAAGGCTAACCCGACCCAAACCCGACCCACCAGGACCAGAAAATATTGCAACCTGAAAGGGCTGAAACAAAGAGGGGCTTAACTAATTGGTTGAAATTAGTGTTTTTTTTTTTGTGTCGTCAAATGAGCTACATATGAAACCTATATCTATTTCTACCTATAACGAGCTCATTTGACGGAAAAAAAAAAAAAAAAATTGAGCTATAGATATGATACAATATTGGAGGAGCGGAATTCGAACCTTAAACACCATATTCCCTTTCATACAGAAATACATTAGTATGAAGTATATATGTTACGTTACTTGATTTTTAAGTGCCTTGCTGTTATTATTATTACATCATTTTTTAGAATATTGTTACCTACTTTAAAAATTTGGTAGAGTTGGTTTATTTACTTGTTGATTGCAACTAAACCATAACTATATGTCAAACTATTGATTATTGTCGATAAACATATACTTTTAAGAAAATATGTGCTCTTGAATTAGCCACAAATCCTATAGATAATGAGATAACGACATTTACCCTTTCCTATGTAGTGGTGGAGCAAGGGGGTTAGTAGGGCACTCGGTCCCTACAGACACATGAAAACTTCGAAGAATTTGGATTTATTTTCAAGGTCGCCTTATACCATTACCTGTTGTCCCTACTAAGAATTTTCAACCTCCATTGATTTCAAATTCTAGCTTCACCACTGCTCATATGTATTTTTCAATCGTTAATTCATGGGATTTAACATCAAACCATCTAATAACATCAGAAAGAATGGTACCGAAATTAAGTATTATCAAATTCATCGATCTATTATTTATTTATTATTATATTTAATTTTCATTACCTTTTCTACATTCTTCCAAGTGTCGTTCTATGCTTACGTGAAATACAACAAATGCATAAAAGTCTAATATATTCCCTCTACCATGCAATTTTTCTTATTATAATTCGTTGATCATGATACACTATTATTTATTTATTTCATTATTATTTATTGGAGTAGTAGATAGGTGACTACGTAGAAATAAATAATTTTGCATGGATATCTTACGTATATAGTGTTATAACGATTTTGCATGATTAATAAAAAAAAATTGGATGATTTTATGGTCAATATTCAAATGTTTGTTGCAGACATTGAGCAGCTTACATAACAAGAAACTAACGACAATTTCTAATCGTACCTAATTTTATACACATAAGCTCGTATTATAAGATGCCCTAAATATTGGACAAGTTACCCCAATCAACCATATTGTATATCAACCATGCTTTACATAAAATCTAATTAAATGTAAAAATTACTCCGTATTACTTATCTTCATTCATACTCGTCATACACTTACTTGTTTTGGGACGGTTTATGATAATTATCTTATCACGAGACCTTTTACATATCATGTACTTGCTTTTTTTCCTTAGTTTTTAGTGTGTTCTAGGTAAAACAGTCTCTCAGAAAACTTATATTGACCAAAAACGTGATGAACTCTTTTGATTATATTTCAATCTCAACTTCGTCACACCCTTAATCCACATTTTTAGCCAAGTTCAAGTATTGTATAGCCATGGTATACATATAATTCATTATCAATAATGCATATAAGATTTGGGCCATCTAGAGCAGGAACAAAGCTAGTTAGGTTCAAATTTTACCTGAAACCGAAACATTAATTTTATCTATATCTCTAATCACAGATATTTTTCGAACAGAAAAGTTATTGTGTAATTTTTTTCCCAAAAAGCTAGCCAGTAACAAAACCTGAACGGCTTGTGATTCGTTCCATCTTTGATCTGGATTATATATAATACAATACTCGGTGGCCATTTAATTGCTTAGTGCTTAATAAACGAACTAAAAAATCACTTCTTAATTAAAAGAATTAGGAAGTTAAAAAACGGACAACTAGGAGATCATATAGGAAGGTAGTTATCACTTTAAGGTAGATAGAGTACAAATATTACAAAGTACTCGTAATAATTAGTGATATAATTAGTTTAATTTCATATGTCAACATATAGAAGCTAGAGAAGAAGTTCAATATGGACAAGTTAAAGCATGGATGGACATAGTGTGGAGGTTGGGGTTGTTACAATAGTAGAAAATCAAGGTCACTTCAATAGACATAAATTAAAATATTATTTGACTTTGGAATTTTTGTCTTTGGAATGAAAAGCCTAAATAACATGGACCCTTCTTGCTAATTAGACTACTTTATGGTAATTAGTACTCCGTATATCTTAATTAATTAGTACATCCTTACCTTAGTCTCGACCTTATTAGTTAATCAATACTCTAATTAAATATAGTATTAACCTTGATCATAAATTTCCTCTAAATATTTATGGAATTTGAATGCTTCACCGGTCCAACTATGTTCAGATGATTCTTTCTAGAAGGTTGTGACAAATAATGTAAATTAGTTAGGGTAAAATATTGATAAAAGTCAACATTATTTGACGATTAAAATTATATTCAAACAATATAGAAGAAATATGGAGTAAGAACTTAACACTAAAGTTTTAAAAAAAAAAATTATATTTATTTATTATGAAAACTCGTTCACCAGAAAATTTCAACTTTTAGCATAAGTATATATTAGGGGTGGTAAAAGCTCAGGGCCAGCCCGATCCACCCACCTCGAGCCCGCCAATCATGTCGTTTTTTATCCGACCCAGCTGGCCTGGGCCAGGCCAGGCCCGACCCGTCCTCTACCACGGGTCGTGCCTGGGTCCAGCATATCATACCCCAGCTCGCCCCTATAACCTAGCTACTTCATGTTGATCGGTTCCGGGGCCACCTTCACCAGGCCCGACCCGACTCATCCCTACTCAGGCTGTGTCTGGGTCCAGCAACTCCTTCTTGGCCCGCCCTTTGACCCGCCCAGCCCGAGATACATAACTTGGATAATATTGTCCTTGTAATAGTTACCCTATAGAATGATTGTAAGAAAACAACAAAATAAGGGCATCTTTGACTGATGATTATTGGTTGATTGGTGAATAATTACTTGATACGAGCTGCACAGTTGCTTATTCTCCCGTTAACAAGTGTACCGAACTGATGTAATAAGTGTTTTTTTAAAGGGTGACAAATCATCGTTAAAATGTTAACGGTACGGACTACGCACACAATAGTCAAAATGTTATGTTAGATTACCAAATTGATTCTGGAAACTTGAAAACGTGTGTTAAACTCTCAAGGAAGTAGATTAATTAATTACAAAATATTCGTATTTTGTCCTTGTAATAACTAACTATACACCAACGTGTACTCTTCAATTAGATAATTTGAGAATATATATGCCAACCCTTAGTCAGTTTTGTATAAGTCGGTTTTACACAAATATAGAGAATACTCATATAATGTGGTATATCAGACCCTTTTAGTAACTGAGCTAATTTGTATTTTTTTCGAGCAAAGTTTGTAAGTTACATTTTCATTTTTTGACGTCAAAACTCAAAATTAACTGAATTTATATAGTTTTTGAGTTATATTGTAGCTTTTTTTAGCTGAATATTTAGTTTTTAAGTGAACGATATCAGAAAAATTATAGTGAACCTTATACTAATCTTTAAAATAAAATTTGAAAACTTTATTATAAAACTCAGAAACTACACAATTAGTTGCACTATAACTGGTTGTAGAATCTATGAAATTACACTAATCATATTAATTGATAAAATTAGATCCTAATAAATCTCATGAAATATTGGAATACGAACCGGGGCATGCATACGTTAGAAAAACAGTTTTTTCTAATTACAACATTTAATTGTTAATTTTGCATACAAAAATCCATTTTAAGCAAAATGAAGTATAAGAGTTCTTCCCTAGTCTAGTGAGACGTATATACGACTACTCTATACGTATATCATAAAATGGCATCAATACGTATAATTGAACATTATTGAAAAATCATACTTTAATTGGAATGGTATGTTTGAGATAGTTAAGAAAAGAATAGAATTATGCTGAGATAACACAGATGATTAACGTTAATTCTAACTTGATTATCAATATAATAAGTCACTTAATTCTTCGTATTAATTAAAACAATGGCTACGAGATAGGGAACAATAGATCGTCATATGGTGCTGTCTCAATATCTTAAGCTAAATTAGTTTAATTGTTTTATCATACGTGTCTCGGATTAGTGTCGATTTGTACCCTAATTAATTTGATTATCATATTATGCCCTTCTAAATAATTACATTATTCATGTTGAACATATATGCAATTAAGCTTACGGTACGTACATTATTTGTACTATGGAGTATTTTTTAAAAGTTTTAAGGATTTTGTAAGCAATTAAGTGTCGTGAGTAACTTGATAAATAATCGTTAAACACCATTTTTGTAGCGAACTTCGTTGCTTATCAATTGTTAGCATTGTAAAAATATAATTGTTAGGATCGCTTGTTAATATTATCGTTTTTACCTCAATAGCAAATCCTAAGTAATTAAGATTGTACGGAGTAGTAAGTTAGAGTTCAAATGTCACAGTTTTATAATAAAAGATGATTATGTAAAAAAAAAAGTTAATAACTAAAATTATTATTACTTTTTAACAGTCAACTGGTAGAAACTTTTTATCAGGAAAGATTAACATTCTATGGTAAAATGATTATATTTTATTCATTTCAATTTTAACCAAATACTACCTGTCTGAAATGAGAATTTGCTTGTGATGTCGATATTATATGCTCCATAGAATATAACTTTTGTGCTAAACATGATAAAATCACTTTTTACACTACTAGACTAATAACATTTATAACAATAACAATACCTTGTTTTGCAGTAAAAGTTGACCTTTAGTGTGAAAACTTTACTCTTGGAATATACTGACTTTATAACATAAAAAATTGTAAAGTGAAGTTTTAAACTTTATAGTAATTGCATGATTGGATTAAGTGTAACTCTCTAACTTGATAATCAAAAAAGTCAAAATCATAATTTCTGGTCTTTGAATTAGAAAAAAAATAAAAAGTCAAAATGATAAGAGGCAACTTTATGATCGAGTCATTGTTATGATTAATAAGTTAATCCTAATAATTGGGTTGGTCGGCTTTACAGGGCTTATTTTTCTTTACTTGCCACCATAAATTGATTTTAGAGTGCATAATTGTATGTGATCAAGACTTTTATATGCTTTACAAACTGGTTACACTATGGTATGGAAGACTAAAAAGCTTCTAAAAGAGCTTGCAAGTTGTGATTTTAACTAGATTGGATAAGTATGTGTGTACTATCTTTCATACATTTGGATTTAATTCCATATGTTGCTCAAACTCGGTTAGATGTATCTAGGGGCGGTGTACGTCTAAATATTAGATTCGAATATTTTTAATATAAGAAAAAAGTTCATATTTTGAGCCCTAAAATGAAAAATCTTAGTATCTCACCAGAAAACGCGAGGTAATATTGAAAAATCCGAACATTAGGTTAATACAGTGCAATAGGTGTATATATGTATCTACTTCAGTTTTAAGTGAAAAATGTAAGATGGATGATAATCGGACTTTTTCAGACCTATTAAGCAAGTTTAATTTGTTAGCGAGTCCTCCACCGGGTGGAGTCAAATGAGATAGAACTCTCCCGCGGGTTTACACCGTTTTCTATCCCAAATTCTTGTTTAACACGGAAATTTTATGGTAAAATTAAATGGATCTTGAGGTGTCAATCTCAAACTGGGTCGGGTTGCTAAAAATGAGGTGGTTATTAACTATCGATTTAACTGGGCTCAATTCGGACCGATTTCGATTTATCCTATTTTTTGGTGCAATCGAGTGGGTTTGGTTTCAAGTTATTCAGTTCGGGTCAATTTTTACCGTCTCTACCGCTAAGTGACATAGGCTCATTGGCCTCTCTTCCAACTTCTATTATTAAATAACACTTATATATGTGTAAGTGTAACAATGATATACACCTATGCCAAAATCTATTACATGATGCTGCATTATCATGCATTCATACAGAAAATAATGCTTCAAGTATAAAATTATAGATTCGCTTACGTAAATTTGGCTAAATAGTTGTTAGTATTTGCACTTAAAAATAAACTTAAGTAATCCATATAAAGGTACATACGTGGCTTAAAATCATGTCTCTACTTTGTGTAATATGAAATGAAGAATTGTTCTTGCATGAAACATGTACTCTTTATAGCAAGTGTGACATAATATATACAACCACCATTACCATATCACCATTTTACGCTACTTTTAGGGCTCTAAAGATGTTGGACGATTCTTAGTAGCTTAGATAAATTGTTATTGAATATCGAAAATGTCTTAACCTAAACGTTACATAAGGAATTAAGGAGGTATAGTTGACCATAATATGTTACAGGTTCGAATCTTTCATGCCCAATATTGCACCGCCCTTATAGTCCATTTGAAAAAAAAAATTGTATTGAGATTGAATAGAATGACAAATAATTCACGATAGAAAGAAGCGCAAACAATTCAATTGAATTAATACATAAAATCAAAGAATAAAAGGTCTTTTGGTTATTTCAAATAAAAATTAATACAGTATATATAATTACATTAATTTATTCACGCGGCACACACCAACAAAGTATTATTGTAAGTCTATCATCTACAAAATTCTCATCGTCGATAATTTATATTTTTTTTTTTAAACTCTCCCTTTTATGAACATTTATCGTAAAATATTCTCATCTACAAAATTCTCATCGTCGAGTTTTGTGTTAATTTTTCCTATAATATTATCATATTCAAAATGGAAGTTCTAGAAAACTAATTATTGTAAAATATTCGAGTTTTGTGTTAATATATATTTTCTATACTATTATTAAGTTTGATTACGCTAAAAATTCACCTTATGACGTCCCAATTTTCCCAAAGAAGAAGGACACGTAACGTGTGTGACAAATAGAGGACGGCAACAAATCTTGTTGACTTCTATCTACAAGTTTTCTCAAATTTTTCACGTATATATATATACATTTTCCCATGCATACGAAACTTACACCACAAACTTTGAGCTTTCTTCTCTTACCTTGCTAAGAAAACTTGGGACATACTTAAACCAAACTATAGTAAAAAAAAAACTCTCGGTTTTACGACGAAAAATGGGACGAGCACCGTGTTGTGATAAAGACGGGTTGAAGAAAGGTCCATGGTTACCTGAGGAAGATCAAAAACTCATTGATTTTATTCAAGAACATGGAGCCGGTAATTGGAGAGTTCTCCCTAAGAAAGCCGGTAAGTTTGTGCATTTTTTTCGATATATTAACAGGTTTCAAACTCAAGTCATGAATATTAGCGTTTATTGACTTTTCATTTAGCTAAAATAATGTCTAATATGTTCAATTTGCGTTTATTCCTGAACTATATCATTGACTGAGTCTCAACCATTTGATACTACTGATACTCGTCGATCATTGTCATACTTATTGATCAATGAATAATAATAATGATGTTTATGTTTTTACATAGGTCTTCAAAGGTGTGGAAAGAGTTGTAGACTTCGATGGACCAACTATCTCAGACCCGATATCAAGAGAGGTAGATTTACATTTGAAGAAGAAGAAGCAATAATTCAGCTACATAGTGTTTTAGGCAATAAGTAAGTTCAATCATACTCTTTATAAATTTTGTATCTAAAAAGTACAATATGACTCATTTTTCTTATGCTTAATTTTTTCTTTGGCTCTTTCTATAGGTGGTCAGCAATTGCGGCTAAATTACCTGGGCGAACAGATAATGAGATTAAAAATTACTGGAATACCCACATCAGGAAAAGATTGCTTCGGATGGGAATCGACCCTGTGACCCATACCCGTCGTATCGACTTACTAAACCTTCCTTCTATTTTCAACTCCCCTCTTCAGAACTCTTCTCAGTTCAACTTGCTAAATTTACTTAATTTACAGAGTCTGGTTAATCCCGACCTCCTAAGGTTAGCCGCGCTTCTATCACCGAACCAAACACAACACCAAAACCAAAACCAAAACCAAAACCCGAACTTTATTTTACAAAACCTTCTAGCAAATCAAAATATCAATAATCCCGCCTCAACCCAAACTCAATTCGACCCAATCATGCAAACTAGCAACCATATTGAAGCTCCACAAGCGATTCAACCCAATTTCGATCAATACAATACAACAATCCCTCACTTCGACACACAAAACTTTGGACCGGAAACAAGTCCTATGGAACAACATTGTGATAATAACGTCCAACAACAAAACAACGGTCGATATGATACAAATTGTCAAATGATTGCTGACTACTTATTGAACACGCCGGACTTCCAATTAGATGACAACAACAACAACAATAACAACAACAACCACCAAGGGCTTCCTTCGCTTTTATCGACACCTTGTACAAGCCAAGAGACCCCATTAAACTCAAACTCGGAAATTCACAACAACAGCAGTAGTAACAGTAGTAGCAGCGAGAATGAGATTGATAGTTATTGTCAAAATTTGATGAATTTTGATATTCCACTTGATTTTTTTGATGTATGTTAGTCATATTATAATTAAAATGTAGTGGAAAAAAGTGTTGTACGTTGAATATGATCATTTTTTAAGAGGATCACGTCAAATTATGTTTGGTGTGTGGTATTTTTGCTTGGTACGTATGTACATTTGTAAAGTAAACATAAATATTTGTTTATTATACGTACGATTGAGTGCTTTTATTTTCTTGGATAATATTTCAATGTTAAGACAATTACCGGTCTTTTTTTTAATTATTGAGCACATATTCGAGTAATTGTAGTGAATGAAATTATATTTTTAGCCTCAAAACTTCAAAATAATGTATGCAAAAAATTATCTATAACGAAAAAAAAAGCATAAAAATAGTCACTTATGATTAAGCACAAGAAAATTGTTTGGTTATTAACATTAATCTAGCATATCCCTTCCAAAAAAACATTAAATTCGCATTATGAGAGAATAAGTTCTTAACAAATTATTTAACGTGTCCAGGACGTTTTCTTGTGTGTCCCACTCGTATCAGTGTATGTGTCGGACACAATGTTCAACACGCGACCACTAGTAAAAAGGCGTGTCCATCCGTATTTCCCAGGTTCTTGCCCAGCAATGGTTTTCCTATCCAACTATAGTACAAATTACACTTGTATCATAGTCAGTGGCGGAGCCAGGATTTGAACTTAGGGGGGGCGAAAAAATTTAGGGGGGGCGAACGACTAATTTCATAAGGTACATTCGAAAAAAATTCGAAAATTTAACTAAAAAATTCGAAAATTTCATCCGTCAGGGGGGGCGACCGCCTCTGCTAGCCCCCCCCTAGCTCCACCACTGATCATAGTATACTATAATCATATGAGTAATTCGTACTTTGTACTCTCTTTTAGATATAATTATCTCCTTTTTATAATTTTTTACTCATCTGAAAAAATGAATTCTCATAAAAATTATTCTAAAATACGGATATTTAAATATGAAACAGTTTCTTATTAATTTATAATTTAGCTATTGTAAAAAGTACTTAGCGAACCAAACCGATCAGAGCTGACTCGAATCGAACCGAACTTTTTATGTCCCCACTAGGCCACTAGACGTCTAGACACTAGACAGTTCAATATTTCTACGTCTATGTGACTGTGTGTTTGAATGAAGAGATGGGACCAGAAAAAAGAATAACGAGTTCCCGCCAATTTCCCCGAATTTGTATCCCCAATTATACCTTCCGATTATCGGCGAAACCCTAATTTCTTCCCCAATTTTTCTCAAAACCACTCTTATTCTTAATTATTTTTCCGAGTTCTTTGCGCCTCTGGTATGATTTTCCTGTCTTTAACTTGTTTATTCATGTTGGTGTCCGGAAAAATTGCTGCGTTTGGTATTTTCAATTGATTTTGCCCAATTCGCCTAAATTTCTTGGTAATTCAAGTTTTCACTTCAATCTATATAATTCATAATCATATAGCAACTTTGTGTTGCAAATTTTCAGGTCCGATTTTGGCGTTTTCCAGTGATGTACGTAATGATGCTGCTATCAATGGTGTCGATTAATTTAATTAATTGGATTTATCGGAATGATTTCGGATTCTTTTCGATTACGAATGGCACGTAATTGAAGCTTTCTTAATCACAAATTTTGTTGATTAAGGTAATTTAAATATAGTTTTATTTGTTGTTTAGTTAATGTTGTTTTATTGTTGGTGGTATGTGATGTGATAGTTGATGCATAATTTAGTTATGTACCAAATTATTTTTGTATTGATGCTTTTGGTGTTGGTGATTTAGTTTTTAAAATATTTTATTTTTGGTTGGTTTTTGTATGATTAAGTTGTGTAGCTTGAATTTTGTATTGTGTGATGTGATAGTTGAATGGTATGATTAAGAGTTCCTTAATTTAGGATGTATGTCTATGGTATGTTTTGAAGTGGATTTGAGACTTCACCCCTATTCTTTTAGGATGAAACTAATTGAAGTATTGAACGGAACCAAACTGAACGGATAGGACCTGAATTGAACTGAATTAGTGAATGAACCTTAACGGAACTAAACTGAACTGAACTGAGTTGATATTAGGTAAAAGGGCATTTGCGACTTTAGTATAGGGGAAACGGAGTGCACAAACATTTTATGGAGTGTAGAGATTAACATTAACTCCATTTATAAAGTTTGTGCAACTCATATTGAAGTTTGATTTGATCACACATTCACACATATAGAACAACGGAAGGTAGTATCGTGAAAATGCAAGGACCTCGACAATAAGGGGCAAGATTGTTTCTTTGTTTTGTTACTCTCGGTGCACAATGTCGATATGGGACAACGAAAGAGGGAAGAGTCCAAATGAAATGAAGTGTAATTGACTAATTGGAAAATGAACAAGATGTACTCCTCCCAATTTATATGAAGGCTTCACTACCTTATGGTAAATTCTCACATAGGCCTTAATGTTGCTAAGAGCAAGTCAGTTGTGAAGGTAAACCTTTGTAAGTATATGCTGGATTTATAGCATGTATACAACTGTCATAGTGAACTCGGTGAAGGAGATATATGAATATTTTGTAAACTTGATTAGGTACAAAATTCGTGTAGTATGGTGGTTGGAAACATAAACAATTCCAAGGATTAAAGAGGATACTCAGAACAAACTAACAAAATGATAAATCCAAGAAGAAGCTTCTGGTTATATTGATGTAGATTTTGTTATATGTTTCTTTTTTATGACATGATTTTTTATGGCTCGTGCACCTTATTTGTCCTTTTGAAGATATTGGGTGTGTAGCTTTCTGATTCACCTTCTAGCTTTTTGCTCAGAAATTGTAACCCTTTAGAAAGTTGTAAGACCATGAAGATGCTACCTGACCTTACCACATAACTCTCGAGAAGTGAAATATTATTATGTTTATTTTTGGATCGGCTTAATGATCTGTCGAATTTGATCATTAATCATGACCTCCCTGTCACCCTCAACTTTATTTGTTTCTAAGTTAACACAGTCTTATTACCACCAGTCCACCACTTTATTTGCACATGCTTATTTTTGCTCATATTAGTAAGCTACTAAGCTTATATGTTCTTTTACCACCACTTTCGACATATTGTCCAAGGGTTTGCAGGTTTAATGTTTTAAGGCAGCTTGTAATGTTTGCAGAATTACAGTTGGATTTTGTTAAGATGTAGGAACCATTTGTTTCGTCAGGATAGATTAGAGTGTGAAACATGTCCGCAGAAAAGATGATGATGTTCTTGTCATGGAAGCATACAAACTGCTATTTGAGATGGTGGGTTGAAATCGCTGAGCAAACCCATTATCCTTTGAAATGAGAACCAAATTTGTCTGCAAAAAAACAATATAGGAGTCAATGGAGTATGAGTTAATGTTTCTTGCTTCCACTCAAAAGGTTGAAATTTAATACAAATGTCACTAGAATAACTGAGAGGACTGTGTAAAAGGATAGTTGTTAATTCGTTTCTAAATTACAATAATCAAAGATGTGGTGGCAAATATGTGTTGCCCGGATGGTTAAAACTTAAAACGTGGGTTATCATGTATGTCGAACACCTCAATGAATCCTGGCTTGGTTTGAATTTATACGACCATGGTGCTTGCTTATAATTTTTGCATTTCACACTCAATATAAGAATTGTGTATCGGATATCACCTAGGCTAAACCATGAAATAATAACTCGGGGATCTTAGATTATACCTCTGTGAGTCAGCGTGTGTTACCCTGATAACTGTTACTAAAAAAAAGATACAGTAGTTCATCCTTACTACGGAGTACATTTTAGTACCCTGTAATGTCCAGCCAGAAGCTCCAACTTACCAGGACCATTCCGTGATTGTGCATCTGCCATTTGTCCAAGGTACCAAAAAACTATTCAAGAAGTGAATTAAGCATGCCTTTTGACCTTGCAGGTTTTAAGCTGTTATTCGTTTTAATAAGGTTGATTGTCTGATAATCAATGGAAGCATTAGGAAGCCCCTATCTACTTAATTAACGTGTCTCGGCCGTGCTTAGGTGCACAAATGAGTGGCTTCTAAGTCTTCATTATCATGAAAGTTCTTCTCAAGGTCAGTAAATTTTGTCTTTCTCTGCAAAACTCTATTTTAATTGCAGGCTAAGCTTCTGTCATTGCTGATTCCCCATTTGACTATTAGTTCATTGGACTAGATTGCATTTCTGACTACTTAGCAATAAACAATGTGCATGGATTGCTTATAATAGTATGAACTTGTAGTCTTGTACATCATTCATTGGTTGTTCGGATCTCATATCCCAATACAGCTCTATAATATAACTATAATGATCTTCAATAATTCACCATCAAAAAACAATCAACATCCGAAAAAAATAATCGACGATTCTTGAACGACGCTACTGAAAGCATCACTTTGATAATTCCCCTACTCTATACACCTCAGCTAGTCACTCTATAAAATATTGATAGCTTATTTGGGGTAAACCATACATAAGCAAGGTGGAGAGTTAAGACAAAGCTATTGCCGAATCAAGTATGAGATGTAAGCTTTGAGCAATGTGTTATTCCTCTTTAATTAAACTGGTATTGTCTTTGGATTAGTTTAGTCCTTAATGTCTCCCAAATCTCCGGCATCAAGGCATAAGTTAATTAAGCCAATTTGTACAATTAATTATGCTTAAGCCTGTAATTATCTTATGGTCATTCCAGTTATGTGAGGTTACTTCTTAAACACTCCGAAAGACAACGAGCCTAAGGTAAATGGTTATGGCTATGTAACTCGGACTCAGCTGTAAGTATTGGACACGGGTCCATTTGCTGATTGTCTGACTCCACCATTCCTTTAAAACTTTCATGGTTTTGGCCTAAAATTAAAGGACTAATTATGTGTCGTGTCAACACGAACCTAAAGTGATGTGTCGAAGTAACCTATCTAAAAAATAATGTTAAGATAAACAAATAAGGACATGGAGTTGTGGAGGAAATAATAGGAAGTAGATCCACATAAATCTCAGTAGACATTAAATAATGTTTGACTAAGATTGTCTTATCTTGGGATAAATCTCAGTGAATATAATATTTCAAAATTTTCTCAAATAATTACAGAAATTTAGAGGCTGAAGCCATCTTGAGCTGTGATGTTAGCCCATTACCTTCTACTACTCTCTGTTTGCCACCTGTCAAATTAATGCAATAATGTAATTTGTAAGGTGGCAAATCATTGCTGGTAAATTGACAAAACTGCTGTTTGATCACCAGTTTTTCTTTTAAGACTTTGGAAACTTAATGGAAGTAGAAGACTATTTACTTGGCAGTTCTATCACCTATGAACTGAGTGATGTATTGATGAAAATGATGTGATATTATTCAAAGTTAGAAATGTGTTTATGGACAAGGATAGAAAGTGACTATCAATAGAAAGAAGAAAGTAACAAGTATAGCTGTAAGCCTATAACGCTATGTTGCTCGGACTCGGTTCAAAGTATTTGACACGGGTGCATGTCCAAGTGTCAAATCCGGCTATTTTAAGGAAAAATTTATGTTTTTGATCTAAAATGAAATGTTTGAGTGTTTAGTGTCCTACATGGATATGCGAGGTAATGTTCAAGAGTTTTTTTTTTTTTTTTTTTTTTTATGACAGTTGGATAAATACTACGATTACAAACTAATGGCTCGTTTAGCAACATAGGTTGTAAGTAATTACTGAGACAACTAACAGTAGGCTCTGAAAGACACCTATATTGTGGAAACATATAACTGGTGTTCGGTCTCTCTCAAGATTGTTAAGTTAAGACCTCTCACAAAAAATCCTTTCGTTAAATGTTATTTTTGAACTTATTTAAATAGGCTGTGAGCTATGTTCACCCGACTCTTCTTATTGCCTCGCATACCCATGTCAGACACTCTACCATGACACTTGGACATTTCGTTTTAAGCCGAAACAAACGAAATTTTCATTAAAATGGCCACTTGGAAACACAGTCGTGTCCGGATACTTCTAAACGAGTCTGAGTAACATAGGTTGTGAGTGTGGTCTTAACTTATAACGGTCTTAAATGAGAATTTATTTCTAATTGGATAAGTGTTACTTTCATTTACTTTCAAGTGTTGGGGGAAGTTCAAAACATTTGAATTGAGAGACTCTAATTGGTCTTGGTTCTTGTAATTATCCTGGATTGTCAACTGCACTGTTTTTCATTATACATTGTTTAATTTCCTTTCTTCTTTTATTCACTGCCCTCTAGCTAAACTGTTTCTTTGATAGAAAATGTGGACTGTGGAGGACTTGGTCATTCTTAAATGTTTTAGTTTGTAGTAATAGTGAGTGATAATGTAGAAAACGAAGTTGTTTTAACGTTAAAAATTATTCTCATTGTCCCCGTGAATTTGCTTTATTTGTGAGGGGAAAATTAAGCAAACTTAAACTAATGACTGGGACGGAGAGAGTATACAGATGATAGAGTGGACTGTGGAAAAACAGTTATGTGTGGACTGTGGATTCTGCATTATAACAAGCTTTTTCGTGATAGTATACAGATCATTGTTATCATTATATGAGGTGCGAATCATGATAAGGTGGTTGTACGCCATACAACCATCTTATTTGAGTTTTTTGTTATAATTTTTGTTTGGAAGAAAATGCATTCTAAATTTTCAATGGAACACAAAGTTTTGATCAATGTTAATTTTCCATCATATGGATTTTGAAGCACTGAATTTACTTTCAATTCTTTAATTTCATGCATTAAGGTTATTATCTTTGACATGCATTTGTTGTTGATTTTTACTGTCATGTTTTGTAGGTTTCTTGTATAAGAAAAGTGAATCACTTGGTATAATTTATAATAAAGAACTTATATATGTGTAATATTTCTAGCTCAATCATACTCAGTCCTTGCTGTTCTCATGTTATGCTACTACTTTGATAGGTTTGAAGGATATATTTAATTTTATAAATTTGGTTGGAGGAAGAAATTAAAGAACTTTTCATACCCACTCCATTATAGTTTTATAGTAATTATTCTAGTTTTTAAAATAAGAAACGCCAATATGAAAGCTTAACAAGTCGTTCTCCTTATAATAATGTCGTTTCGCAGTTGAATTTATGGATTTTCTTGCAAATCCTACCTCCCACTAAAGTGGAAAATAGCAAGAACTTTTAAATCATCAATAATCCATGTACGGTCCTTCCTTCTTGCAATGCGTTTGTTAGTTAAATTAAGCGAGTTTTATCGTATCCCACGGGACTTCTTATTTCTTCTTTGGGTTGCCTACGCCACTGCTCAATGTTTGCGGTAAGGAAGTCGGATGTAGGTGGATGTAAGACATGTAACTGGAAAAAAAATGTCAGAAGGCTGGAGACGAGTATTTTGGTTAGTGTTATGTTATCACTTGCTTTGGCGTTGTAATGTGTCTTTGTTGTGAGGTTTGGACAATGCTTGGGATAGAGCTCGATCATTAGAACATATGGTGCACTTTAACTTATGTTAAATTATGGTTTTATTGATTATAGTATCAAATCTCGGTTTGAGATTGATCAAGCAATCAGAGTCATCACAATTTAATCTCGATCATTGTGATATAAATGCAGCAACCAATACGGACTTATTGTAATGTCATGGCTGATATTTGATACGGAGTATGAACTATGAAGTACTGTACCATTTATAAATCATTTTTTCAACCATTGTTTATTTGTCTCATTGGTTCATGTTTTTTTTTTTTGACAGTGTCAATTTGTTTAGTACACTGGATGAAATCTGAGAAGACTTTCATTTACCTCGAGCTACTAATCAAAGTTTCTGTCTGAGGTAAGGCATTACGGCACAACCTTGTATATATTGTCAATCAACTTGCATATGGTCGGAGTACTATAACATTGTGTGCTGCCATGGTTGATTTTTTTTTTCTTTTAGGAGAACATCATGTCATAATTGAATGCTAAAATCATGAACAAATATGCTTTCACATCTCTGGCGAAATTGCAGGAGCATAATTTTTTAAGATTAGTAATTTAGAACTCAAAATTGCTCATTAAAGTGGCTATATTTCTTTTTATTGTAAAGTATAGTCATTTGATGCAGTTCTCGACATAATTTCTGTCTTGGGTCATTTATAAACAGTCCATTTGTGTTATTAACACAACGGTTAGGCTACGTACATCCGACACCGCCCCTACCCGCAATTTGCGGGAGTCATTGAGACACTGGGGTAATGTTATTGTTTAGAAGTCTAGTTGAAACATAAGAGTTGCCTAGACTCCTAGAGTTTTAAGTATACAACTGCCTCGTTCAGTTCAGTTGGTCTCTTTTAAAACGGTCATATAAGTGGATGGGACAAGAGTTTACCGTTCCCTAGGCATTCTGTTTTTTGTCTCATCTATTTATTTGACTGTTTTATTGTTTAAGACGAATATCTCCCTCTTAACCAAGGATAAGCTAATAATAACTAGCTAGTGCCTAGTTGTACACAATTGTCTCATCTAAATTAATTAACATGCAATATAATCAAGTAAATGCCAATGAAGAAAAGGACTTTTGGAAAAGGGTCAGCTAACAATAAAAGAGAAGGGGTGCGTGGTTTAGTTTAATTGGTGACAAGTAATGTAAAATGTGAATCCTAAAAGCAAAGCAGAGAGTTTCCGCCGGAAAATGATAGTCGTAACATCTTTTTGTATGCATATGATGAAATTGATGACCTCTGAGCTGTGACATATTGGTACCACTTTTTGTGCTTGCTAATCCCCTTATTTACGCTATAATTATCATTGTTATGTCTTTTTTAACTGGTTGCTCGTCTTTAAGACGGGTTATATCGGTTTTAAATTTAAAACGGATTAAATACTATTCGATGGAAATAGAAGGGACAAGAGTTGCCTAGACTCCCATTTGTCTATTTGACCCGTTTCATGTTTAAAATGTGTTATCTCCTTCTTAAACAAGAATTTACTTTTTTTTAAGTGTTTTGTTATCGTTTAATTTGAAAGTTTACTTATAAATTATTTATGTTAGGAATAACAAAAATCATTAGTTACGGCTTGTAAATGACTTGTATCAAAGTAAGTCGACTTAACGGTATTATTAATCGAAAATGACACCGATCCTATATGATCCTTGCTTGACTTGATCGACTCGGTGTTAGGTTTACGTGTATCAAAATGATATAATGTACAAGCCTGGAACTCGAGATGATCCGTTCAGAACAAAGTGTACAACACTTGAAATTATTAGACTTAGCCTTGTTCTTTTGGATTTAATTTCAGTTTAGTTTAGGCTTAAAGACTATAGTTCACTTTATTTTTAGTCTTTAATTCGTTTCGTTTCAATTCTGATAGTTTTACTCCAAAAGATCGGAGCCTTAAGCTAATCCGATTAAATCACCAATTAGGCCAAAGTCTACTTACTTACAGGAAGAGAGTACATAATTATGTGACTTTCTTATACTTTTGCTGCAATATTTAGTACGATAGTGATATATTAAATGGTCTAATATTTCTCCAAAGAATAGGGACACGTCGCCTATGTGATAAACAAGGACGGCACCAAATCGTGTTGACTTCCAACGTATGTCACCCTCTTTCCCTTTATATAACACACACACATACCATTGTACCCTCTATACGGACCTACAATCATTTTTCCTCATAATTTTCTCAAAAACTCTCTTTTTTCTCTCTTGAAAAGTTGTTATTTAACTCACTAATTAGTACATTAATCATGGGAAGATCACCTTGTTGTGACAAAAGTGGACTTAAAAAAGGTCCTTGGACTCCTGAAGAAGATCAAAAACTTACTGATTACATTCAAAAACATGGTTATGGCAACTGGAGAACTCTTCCTAAGAATGCTGGTAATTTTCCGTCTCCAAAATCTTATCGTGAGACTGATCCATATAATTAATGGGTAGTCGTTACTTTATTCTGTTTCGTCTATTAAGAGATATACTGGTTTCCGACTCCAAAATCTTATCATTAGATGGTAGTCATTACTTTCTTCTGTTTCATCTATTAAATGACATACTGGTTTCCGACTCCAAAATCTTATTGTCAGACTGACCCATATGCTGGGTAGTCATTACTTTATTCTGTTTCGTCTATTAAGAGACATACTGGTTTTCGAAGTATATAGTGTTTTTCTAATCTTATCGTGAGACTGACCCATATAACGGGGTAGTCATTACGGAGTACTTTATTTTGTTTCGTCTATTAAGAGACATACTGGTTTTCGGAGTATGTAGTGTTTTTCTTTGTAGTATTCGAGTTTATCATGCATAGATTTTTCGTGTATGTTAGTGGTACGAATCTAAATCATTGTTTTGGGTTGGTATGTAGGCCTTCAAAGATGTGGTAAGAGCTGTCGTCTTCGTTGGACGAACTATCTCCGGCCAGATATCAAGAGAGGAAGATTTTCATTTGAAGAGGAAGAGTCTATTATTCAGCTTCACAGTATTTTGGGCAATAAGTAAGTTGTGTTACTTAAAAACATACACGAGTCATAGATAGTTTTACATATGAAACCAACTCGTTAAATAACAATCTTTAATGTTTTCGACATGGAGATAATATAATACGGAGTATATAAATATGTAAAACCCTGAACTTATCTTGCCACAATCAGAAGACCTTAAGTATCCGTCCGAATAGTCCTGTTTTCGCAATAGAGGGTTCATGCACTAAAATATACAGCAAATCTCATTTCAGACGGGTGGTATCCATTTAAGTCTCATTTGCAAAAAAAATCCGTCTGAAATGAGAATTTGCGAAAAATATATGCAGTCATAAACTCATAATCAATTTTTCAGCATCACAATGATATCTTAATTTTGCTGTGCCTAATTTCAATTTATTTTTTGACTGATGTAGATGGTCAGCTATTGCTGCTCGATTACCAGGAAGGACAGACAACGAAATCAAGAACTATTGGAACACTCATATCCGAAAGAGATTGCTTCGTATGGGAATCGATCCTGTAACCCACAGCCCTCGCCTTGACCTTCTTGACCTCTCTACCATCTTTGCTAACTCATCCCTTTACAATACTTCATCAACTTCTTCTCAAATGAACATGTCAAGCTTCCTTGGCTTGCAACAACCCATGGTGGACCCACAACTCCTAAAACTAGCCACCTCCCTTCTTTCTTCCCAACGACAAAACCTGAACTCTTCCCTAATGCAACATTTTCAAGGAAACGGATTCTCTAACAATCCTCAAATCCAAAATAGCTTCAATAACCCGATTATCACAAGTACTCAAATTCAAACCCCAATTCAAAATCCTATCCCTAATTGTACCACAATGACGACTTCTGCAACTATTGCTGCTACTACTCCCGCTGCTACTATTGTTACAAGTGGTACAGGTACTACGTTTGTACCACTTTTCGATGAATCTCAATTGATGGACCCTCATTTCGAACAATACCCAACAAATATTCCCAACCTTGATACACAAAACTTTAACCAATGGCAAAATAATGGGTATGTTGATATGTACCCTACAAATTTGGACTACTATGGTTCAAACCAAACTTTCCTTGATGACCCTTCTTTATCTGATAATTCAATGTTACACAACAATCTCATGAGCTATCCATCATCAGTTATGTCTACTCCGTCTCAATCTTCGTGCCCGACACCATTGAATTCAAGCTCGAATTCAACGACTTACGTCCAATCAAGTGAAGATGAAAAAGAGAGTTATTGTAGTGATCAAATGATTAAGTTTGAAATCCCTGATATTCTTGATGTTAATCAGTTTATTTTAGCCCATGCAAATTGTTAATTTTTTTTTTTTTTTGTATTTTCTTTTATTTAATTTTTTGGTGGATATACCGTGTATAACTGTAAGAAATTAATAGTATTTATGTAATTTTCAGCTGATGTATAAAAATGAGGATTTTAGGATATCATCAAATCTCAGTTTGTTTTTGCCTTCATTGGAATTTACTTCTCATTATTTGATTATTATTGATAGTGAAGGTTTCCTTCTGTTTCCGTAGTTGTTACTCTTCGTCATAGTAAAGAAATTACTCATCGGTCTCAATCATTCATTTACCTCTTCAACTTTTATGCGGTATTTCTTTCACCAAAGATAAATATGGTGTAGTCATGTAGATAATTGGGACAGAAAAAGTATCCCGGTTGATTAAGGTTCAATTGTCAACTTGGACTTTTAATTCGGTTGAGATGATTTTCGATAATGAGTTTTTATTATTTCTCATTTAATTTCGATGATGAGTTTTTATTATTTCTCATTTAATTTAATTGTACGATTAATGAATTATGGATCTATCTCAACCGAAAAACTATTGTATAAACCGTTTTTTGTCTTGTAGAGTGTACTAGCACGACTCATGTATGCTGTTATCGATTGAGGGTGACTCATAAGGTCTACTACATATTGAAAACAAAATGGGTTTCTACATAATTGTATGAGGTGAGTTATCACGTCAAAGTAAGACTTCTTTAATCACTCATATACGTTAATAATAGAATTAAAAAAATAATTCATGCTTAATAATAATAATAATAATAATAATAATAATAATAATAATAATAATAGGATATAACTATATTATCCGTAACAATAGAATAATAATAACATGCAAAAAATGAAAGAAAAGACTAGATTCCGCAAATCATTGTTGTCTTTTACGTAGCAAACCTAATATGGTATTTCTTTAATGGGAAACAACCTATAAAAAGCAAGAACATATCTGAGAGTCTAAGACACTAATTAAAAACATTTTATTAACTTTCGTAATTGGGTATGCTTTTTGCTGTTATTTTAGCTATCAATTAGTTAGTCTCTCATAAAACGGACATATCTGTGTTAAGATTAAAACGGATCAAGTAACATCTACTTTTATAAATAGAATATTCTAGACTCCCGTCTTATTAAACAAGAATTTGTGTTTAATTATTTACACTTAATTTAATTCTTTTGCTTCATTTTCATCGTTGTTCTTTTATTTCAACTACTCCATAAAAACATTTGTAATGAATTAACTCAATTATTTCTCACTAGTACTTTATATATGACTTAAACAACATTCATCTAAAACACAGCACATGTCATAAGATAAACCATCGTCTCTCAGCCCCTCGAGAAGCTAATCCGCCCTTTAAGAAAAAAATAGTTATCCCAAAATCAATTTTACTATATACGGAATATTTATTTGTCCGAAAAATGAAATTAACCGAAAATGTTTAAAAAAAGACTTATTTTAAGATTTTTCTTGGAAGCTTTGCATAATCACATCACAAAGTAAGCAAAAGAAGTAAGTTTAAAGTAAGAAAGGTTTCACGGATGCCAAAATCAAGTTTCGGCAACCTTGCCGGAGATCATGTGATATTGCATGTGACCTGGACACGTGTCCCGTCTTTCAAATGATTACTGTTTTTCCGTTTTTCACGTAAGTGTTAATCTACCCAATAAACAAAGAATGGGATCACTTTTGTCTTATTTTCGACTTTTGTCTTACTTTCGAAGATACTTCATGCTAGACTGAATATACAATGCAAAAGCTATTGATAAACACAAATTCTCATTATAGACGGATACCACTTCCCCTCACAAAATACCCGTTTGCCATAAAGTGGGAAACACATGGGGGGTGTCCCACCTTGTCCCCCCTACCCATTTTATTAGAGGTCTTTACCCGTCTGTTCGCCCCACCCGTCTATACCAAGACCTATTGATTAATAAAACCGTCTTATAATAAATTATAGGGAATTAAATTAAATTACTTCTCAAAATGGAATTAAATTAGGAATTTATGACACAATTACGCGTAAATTGATGTTATTAATGCTTGATTTAAGTTTTTTTTTTCCTTTTTTGGTACCTTAAATACAGCCTAAGGGCTGTATTTATCATTTTTCTAAATTATATATAAAGTGCTAATTTTCACAAAAACCGGTCTTCTCAATAAACATATGGTAATAAAATAATAATTTTGTTTTCCTACACATGAACACGCATATAAGAAACTTACATGCAATGGCACAAGGTTATACTTTTTAAATTTTGAGTCTTTCACCTCGTAGAAATGATAACTAACTTGATGATACGAGTAAGGGGTTTAGCCAATATGCACACCTCATATAGCAGCTGTGGAGTTTCTCGTCATAAAAAAAGATGATAATTTGACCTTATGATCTGACCAATTGCTTGATTAGTAATCAATCTCTTCAAAATTAGCTGGTATTACAAATTAAAATTTACTATTACTATTAGTTATTATTATTATTATTATTATTATTTTATTATTATTATTCAAATCGAGTTGACTAAAAATACAACGATACGTGTCAATGTCCATAGGCAAAATTTTATTATGGACCACCTTGTTTTAAAAGCTATGACGGGTCTCTTGTGTCTATCTTTTCCTTCATTTTTATTTTTTTTTAATATTTAGAATGCAATTACGTATGTTAGACGGTTTTACACGAATTTATCGTAAAATAGGTTTTTTTAGCAATTACTATAACCATTAATAGCCTTTTATTTAGCTCTATTTCACAGTTATATTGGTGTAAAAACGTCTTACACATTACTAAACTTTTTTTTTTTGAAGGAAGTTACACATTACTAAACTTGTAAATACATAAATTAATTAATTAACTAATTAAAATTAAAATAATATTAATTAACTAAAAATAAAAATAAAAAATCGGCTATTAAATGAAGTCAAAAGAAGAGGATAATTGGCTCATTATTTAAGACACGTGTGAGTTTGAAGTTACCGGTTTCACCGGTTTGCGACTCAATTGTCTAAGTTTTGAGATGAGTCCAAAAGCAACAAGACTTTTGACCTTAGATTCGTACGGACGGTGACAATGAGACTCGCTAATTTATTAATCCTCACTAAATTAAGGATCCGTTAATCTCCCTTAAAACGATGAGTGCATAGAAAAGATAATACGTATATTTGTCTTTTATATACAAGTGGTATGATACTTAACTCGTCTTAAACTTAACACGAATAATGCTGTCTTAAATGAGAATTTGTGTTAAAGATTGTTTAGTTTTACTCTAGCTATTTGATAAATTAGTAGAAAATTTCAATAGGAAATGAGAAAAGGAATGAAATGTATAAAATCGTTGATGAAGTGATTGACAAAATTAATCGTGCGTGTTAGGTAAAATTAGTTGAAATAATAATTCATACTTATAAGTTACAATCACTATGTTAGTTATAATCAAGGATAAAACTGAAACTAAAATATATACAATAGTAAGTTATCATAGATTTACGGAAAAAATAGTTGTATCTAGATTTAGTCAAAAATAATTTAAATAATATATGCGGTCAATAGAACCTATTACGGAGTATTAATCACCAATGAATCTAATTATCTAACTTAATATAAAGTTTAGTGAGTGTTTTCATGCTAAAATACTCACATAAATTATCGCTTTATTTGATGTGAAATTCGATCTTATAATCAAGCTATGAAGTTAAGGCTAAACTTAAGAATTACTATGACAATGATAAGACATTGATTAAAATTCGTGAATTCTGTAATAGTAACTTTCATTTCTCAATCAAAATTTTCATTTTTTGGCTTTTACGATAGTTTTAAACCGTACTTTTTGACCAATCGGATACAAAAGCTACTTTTTTTTTTTGAGTCGATACATTCAATCAATCATGGCAAATAAAAGTTAAGTGGGTCGAAATGTTAGGTTGCGGGTCCAAATTTCGTAAATTTGTATGATCGATCATGGGTTTACGTGGGCCCATTTTTCCTCCATGCAAGTCTCTTACACGTACGTGATTGTAGTGCATTTTGAAACGTTGCATCTCGCAAAGTCATTGACTCAAATTTTGACTTTTTTAAGCATTAATTATGGTGAACTTAGAGTGAAAAAACAGGCTGGGTAGCTTACAGCTAGACTTGGCAAATTTGACTCGACTCAAACCTAATCCAACACTCGAACACCCGAACTTGAATTGACCCGACCGAATGTTTATAGTTACAAACTGATTACTATCCTCAAATAACTTGATAATAGCTGACCTGAAAATGACCCGAGTTCGAAAAGAACCGACCCGACCCGATCCGACTCAAAGTCTATAGACCCGAAATAACCCGACCTATTTGACCCGTTTGCCATGTCTACTTACAGACCTTTTTCTTTTCGACCGAAAAAAAAGTTAAACTGAACTGAATAGAATTTAATGGAGCTAAATTGAACTAAATTTATTAGTTGAACTGAACTAAAAAAAATAAGCTGTACTGAACTGAAGTGAAATGAATTGAATGAAAATGAATTGAACTGAACTGAACTGAACTGAATAGAGCTGGACTGAACTGATAATAAGCTGAAATTTATTCCAAAAGAACAGAGCCCGCCCAAGTCTCCCTTAAGACGACATTAACCATCATAAGCTTAAGACGGATTAAGTATATATCACTTGCATATATAAAACTACATGGAGAAAACCAATATACCTATCTTATATACATAAATAGTATGATATCTGACATCTCTTAAGCTTAAGATAGATATTATCGTCTTAAATGAGAATTTGGGTTAACATTGTTTAAGGTTATTATCGACAAAAAATACGAGTAAATGAGTAATATACGTAAGGCATATGCATGATGGACGTCATGAATAATTAAAGTTTCGGTTGACATGCAACACAAATCACAATCATCCAATTTTTTTTCATGTGATTACTACTTATTGAGGACTATCTAATCTAAATCATTTTCTCAAAATGGAGAATTAACCCTACTTCTACTTTGACTATCAACCGACCATTTCATCCTTTCAAGTACTCTCTTAAGTCTTAATCTCTTTTGCTTTTATCCATTTCCACTTTGATCCTATCTTTTCTAGAACTAGTCCAAATTGTATAACATAAAGTTAATATTTGAATTATTTTATAAACCATGGATGGTTAACACACATACATATAATTCCATTTATTGTTCACCTTCTTTTTGTGATATGTTTATACGTATTCTGGTCAAAGGTAGAAAAAATGATTGAAACTGAGTTACGGGGTACTTATATAGTCGTATCTAGTTTTAATGTATACAGATTACATTATCGATATATAATAGTTACTCCATGTCAATGACTTTTCGACTTTTGAGAGCTTTTCGGTACATAAAAGATTGCAAACCGCCACATACAAGTATTTTATTTTTTTGGTTTTGTGTATATATACCATCCGATTGAGTCCTAATTCAAGTCAGGTAGAGTCAGGTAGGATCACTACGACACTAAAACTTTCACTCATGAGCTTTTAACGCTATTGTATTCTCGGACTAGAACCCGAGACTTCTAGTTAAGTTTGAACTACCTCTCATCAGCTGATTTAAATGCGATTATTTATTAAAAGAGAAATTATGTGGTCGTGATGAGAGTACTCAAATGTGAAAGCATAACAAAAAAGACAAGTGATGTTGAGTGAAATTGAGCAAAAACAAAACGTTAGAAAGTCATGAAAAGGATAACAATTTGACTATAAATTCATTAATGCGCGTAGTAATTGCAATATTACATATATATGGGTCAATTATTTGCATGCAATAGTAATCGAGTCCCTATCTCTAAAACCCACAATTTTTTGTCTTTGGACCGCCCAACGTTGAATTGTGCATTTGTGCCCCAAAAGTATGTACTTGTCGTGGCCTTAATATGCACTTATTGTTTCCCCATTGATCAATATTTTAATTTCCCAAAAAAAAAATATTATATCAATAACATATTTCTAAATTGAAAACAAAACTAAGTTATTAGATACGAAGTTGAATTGAATTTTGATGCTAATCTCTTTCACATGTGTGTATTTTCCGTCAAATGCATAGGAGCAGGGTTATATTGTGTGTGAGAGAGTGATATAGAAACTTGGTATCAGATTACTACCGGTCAATGTCACCTTATTAATCACTTTCCTTTCTAATTTACCTCAACCATATTAATAATGTATTGAATTTCGATAATACGCTCTTACATATGATTAATTTTATATTTTTTTGTGAAGAATAGCCCAAATTACATCTAAAGTTGAAAATAAAATCGGAGAAACAAATAAACGAATACAAAGCTAAATAAACTACGTAAAAAGGAACGATGCGTGGCTAAGTCACTTAAATATTAAGGAACGTTTAAATATGAGAAGACGATACAAAAACTCAGTAACGATACTCATATTTGTATCCATTTTCTATTTCCCTCGTGTTATTTGTTTGCTTCTAAACTTTTGTGAGTTTTTGTTGTCGATGATACACTTATGCTTGTGGCTATAAAAGCACCAAATGTACATGGATGTTGTTGTTTCTCTAAATATACTTCGTTGGCTAGTAAAGTGACGGTTCATCATTTTGATGTTATTTTGACCAAGTTTTGGCATCAAATAATCATAAGTTATGAGTTGTGATCACCTTTTTGAAGATTTTGGACTCAGTCTTTTTCTTTGCCTTGGCTTTTTATTTCAAAGGACGGCATAAAAAAAAGATCAATTATTGTTTTCTTAGCTTTATTCCAAAGACTCTAAAAAGATGAAACATAACTTTTATTTACGTCTCTAAGAAAGACTCGATAGGACAAGTTATTACTTATTACGTTTGAATTTACTTTTGTTATGTATGTTTAGAATTTTAGAATATGTTTTAAAATATAAAATTATGTATTGAACAACAGTATTTATGTAACACAGACCTATCTAATTTAATCATGCTTAAAAGGTGAGTAACCATTATTCTCAACACATGGATTGTTGTAATTGTAATTTTGTGTAGATAACCTAGTTTTTTTAAATGATAATAGTGTGTCATCGATATAATATAACAGGTTATTAAAAATATTATATACTCGTTATCAAGTAATCTAATTGAAGATTATTGTTATTGTGCTTGTTTTATGTAAAATATAGTCTTACACAACATATATATTTAGAGCTAGCATCTTGAAATATTATATGAATCCAATCCCCTATTTACTAAATGAATAGGCGAAACTATAAATTTTCCCGCCTAAACATATTTCCTAAAATAAAGTTTGTTATTTTTAGCATATTCTATAAGTATGGTGGGTTATAATACACATAATCTTTCAAACTTATATATTTATGTCATTTAGTATTTTACATCATACACAAAATTATCTCCAATCTTTTTGTGATATAAAAAGGAATTCTATTTTTTTTGTTTAAAGAATCATACGAAAAAAATTCATTAATTTTCTATGATAAAAAGTTGCGGCTAAAGATATATTATCAGTAAAATTTTATAAAATAACATCATTAATCTCTCGATAATAGGAAAAACTTTCATTGAAATACTCATTTCATGATTAATACGATTTTGACTTTGATTTTTCAAATCAAAATATAACGATGTGAAATGTAAAAAAAAAAGATTAGTTAATTTAAATTTCATAAATATAATACACTTAAAAAATTAAAACTCCATAAATTGCACGGGAGCTAAACTAGTTCTAATTAAGTTAATGGTTGTACTGTTGTACATATATAGGAACCTAGTTAAGTAACTGGGTTGATAGTCTTGACATAAATATTAACACAACTTTTTAGGTTTGTTTAGGGTTGAGATTTATCATGGATATAACTCAGAGTTTTACTTCATAATAAATTTTTTTTTTTTTTTTTTTTTTTTGAATAATTTTTTGGTAATTTTGAATCAAGTTAGGACCTTTTCTTTGAAACTTAAAACTACGAGACCTAAATTAAATTTGTAAACCCAAACCGAACCGAACTGAAACGAAAAACAAAAACAAACTTAATTGAATTTAAATTGAATTTATAAAGCTCATAAATCGAGTTTATCAAGCTAGGTCAATGGGATTAACAACCATTTATACGAACTAAATAGTTGTAATTCAACATCTTACATTAAACGAAATAAAGAAGTCATTTTATCTTACGGTAAAAACAAATAGATTTCATTTTGATTAAGATACATAATAATCAATCAATTTAAATAATTAAGACATTTCATAATCGAGTGTGTAAATTCATTCAAAATACCAATCTGATAATAATTCACGAACTGAAACGAAAAACAAAAACAAACTTAATTGAATTTAAATTGAATTTATAAAGCTCATAAATCGAGTTTATCAAGCTAGGTCAATGGGATTAACAACCATTTATTTTTTTTGGTGTAAACAATCCGGTTTAATCCGGATTCGAGCCGGGTAGGACCACTAGGACGGTAAAGCCCTCCCTCGTGAGTTTTAACACTGCTGCATTCCCAGGGGTCGAACACGAGACCTCTGGTTAAGCTAGAACAACCCCTTGCCAGTTGATCTAAGTGCTCATGGGTATTAACAACCATTTATACGAACTAAATAGTCGTAATTCAACATCTTACATTAAACGAAATAAAGAAGTCAATTTATCTTACGGTAAAAACAAATAGATTTCATTTTGATTAAGATACATAATTATCAATCAATTTAAATAATTAAGACATTTCATAATCGAGTCTGTAAATTCATTCAAAATATAAATCTGATAATAATCCGACTCGTTTACCAACTCTAATTTTTCCAAAAAAAAAAAATTTATCCTCTAAATAATTGGTTGATTTTGATGGGCTATGATTCTAGGTCCAAAAAAAAACTTGGCCAACAATCCAATTTAATTTCTAACCCAATTTTATGGGCCAATCCAAAAAAAACAAAATAAAAATTGGGCTTATTCTTCAAGAAATTTCCCCAATAATTCCTAATTTCTTATAGCTTGCCTAATGCAAAAGAAAACAATTCATTTTCTCTCCTATTCTTGTGTTTTCATGGTAATTCGTACGGAGTATGTCAATTGAAGCTCCAAAGCTTGAGCTCTGTCGTTTTGATGCTCCAAAACACATTATATTACTTCCCTTAGTGTTCATCTTCCATTGAAATCATTCCTTCAATGTCAAGGTTTGTTCTTTAATCATCATACCCAATAATTAATTTCTGTTTTTTTTTTTTTTTTTTTAATGTTTTTTTTTTGTTCGTATTTTGCGTTTTTATGATGTGGGTATTGATAAAGTTTGAATCTTTTTGGTGGGATTTGTTGTTTGAGATTAATTGGAGATATTGAATTTAAATTGGGGTTCAAAAAATTGAGGGATTTTGTTAGGGTGATGTACATTGTTTAGATTTTACAATGTTTTTGGTTGTATTTTGTATATAAAGTGGCGGAACCAGGATTTGAACTTAGCGAGTTAGCGCAATACATTTCCGGAGGAGTGAATGGTTAATAGTATAAAAGTTAAAACTCGGAAAAAAAATCGAAACTTTTAACTAAAAACTTCGAAATTTTCATCTTCTAGCGAGGGCGAGCGCTCCTGCTAGCTCCCTAGCTCCACATTTGACTATATGGGTGGTTTTGTGTTTCTATAGATAGCTCTGAGGTGATAACTTTTGTGATACAAGTTTTAAGAGGGCTTTTAGGATTTTAGGTTAATTTGAATGCTGAAAGTTTGAATTTATCATGTTTTTCAATGTTTTGAGCTGATTAAGACATGAAGTATGTGATTACGCTTTCGAAAAAGTTTAGGTTTAAGTGTAAGGAATAAGTTGATGTACATTGTTTATATTGTACTCCCTCCGTCCCGATCAATTGTTGTCCTTTGGTTTTGGCACAAAGACCAAGGAAAGAGGAGGGGGCCAATTATAAGATGACAAGTGGACCAAATTTAGTGTGAAAGATCAAATTGCTCATCAAAGGCAATCCTAAATTAGAAAGGACAATAATTGAATGTGACGCCTAAAATGGAATAGGACAATAAATGACCGGGACGGAGAGTACAATGTTTGTGGTTGTATTTTGTTTATGACATAAATTGTTTCTCAAGTTTTAAGATTGTCTTCCGGTTCATTTGAATGCTTAAAGTTTGAATTTTTATCATACTTTTCAATATTTTGAGGCTTTGAGCTGATTAAGACATTGTGTGTGTGATTATGCTTTCGAGAAATTTTAGGTTTGAGTGTATGGAATAAGTTGGGTTATATCATATGTTTGCGGGTTTTGAGCTGATAAAATTGTGATGCATATCTTGGACTGTTGGACATGATTGTTGTGGACTGTGGTAATACTCATGGAAGAGAACATTTGTGAATTGCAGTCTGTTCTTGCTTGGCAATCTAAGAAAAGCTGCTAATTTGATATTAAAAGGCCGGGATAGCAGCTGTATAGGATTAAGAACTTATACGACATATCCGGTTGTCAGGCAACCTGTACCTAAATACAGACTATATATACAATTCAGGCTAAATAATGGGGGAAGCACTCGAGTTGGTCTCTTTAAACATCTTGAATGTCGTTACAAAAGTGTCTTTGCGAGGAACTATTCAATTATGCATAGAAGTAACACTATGTCTATGACACATCATGCTCGAAAAGCTTGGGAAAGGCTTGTGAAGATCCGATCTTCCCATAAATTAGCATTACCGTTGATAAGTATTGCTCGAGCATTCAGCATTGCCTCCACGAAATCTCACATTTTGTTACCGGGCATTTGTGCTTTGGTTTATGGGGAAGTAGCTCGACCCAAAAAAGCATTTGCTGAGTCAGACTATGTGCCCCCAAGGAATGCTGTTTATAACCACGCACAAGATGGGCGTGCCTTTGTAAGCAGGTTGCTTTCCGATGTAGTTGAGGCTCTTATTTTGTTGAAAAGAGCGGTTTGTCTGGCAGTTTTATTCTCACCTTGCGTAGCCATGGCTCCATTTGCAGATAGTTTTGGACCTCAGTATAGGACTCTTTGGCTTCGGGTTTTACGTGGTACCCTTGAAAAAGCAGGCCCAGCATTTATTAAGTGGGGTCAGTGGGCAGCGACTCGACCTGATCTATTTCCAACGGATTTGTGTACTGAACTTTCTAAGCTTCACTCTAAAGCTCCAGAGCACAGTTTCGCTTACACAAAACGCACTGTGGAGCAAGCCTTTGGTCGTAAGCTGACTGACATTTTTGAGAGATTTGAGGAAAACCCTGTTGCTTCAGGGAGTATTGCACAGGTTCATCGAGCAGTTGTGCGACATCGATATCCCCGTGAAACTATTAAACCCATTGAAGTTGCAGTAAAGGTTAGACATCCAGGAGTTGGTGAATCAATCAGGAGGGACTTTGCTATAATAAATGCAATTGCAAAAGTTTCAACATTTATTCCTGCATTGAAATGGTTGAGACTAGATGAAAGTGTCCAGCAATTTTCCGTTTTCATGTTGTCTCAAGTTGACCTAGCCAGGGAAGCGGCTCATTTGAATCGTTTTATACATAATTTTCGGAGATGGAGGGATGTTTCTTTCCCAAAGCCTCTTTACCCGCTTGTGCATCCTGCAGTTTTGGTTGAAACTTTTGAGGAAGGGGACAGTGTAACACACTATGTCGATGGTCTTGATGTGAATGAACGCTTTAAAACTGCACTTGCGCACCTTGGCACTCATGCTCTTCTCAAGATGCTCCTTGTAAGTAATTTATGCTTCATTACTGTTCTTTTTTTATACTCGTTCTTTCTTAGTTTTTATGCTGTCAGTGGTTTCATTAAGGTCGCCTAATAGGATTTCTAGGGCTGGCACCGGTCCAAAACCGGACAGGTCCAGACTGGAACCGGAATCGTCAAAAATCTCGGACCGGAACCGGACCGGATTATAAAAATTCCGGACCGAGACCGGACCTGAAAAATTCCGGTCCAAGACCGGACCGGTTGGAACGGAATTAATTTTACATACCCACCATTTCAAATTCCGGTCCATAAATTCGGACCGGTTGGACCGGATTAAGTAGGCCTTCAATATAATTTAATTAATATATTAAGGAAACAAATAAACTAAAAATAATTCCGGTCTTTTCGGTCCGAACCGAAAAATTCCGGTCCAAGACCGGACCGGAAACCGGAATCTTAAAAAATGGTGGATCAGGACCGGACCAGAATTTTTAATTCCGGTCCGGGTCCGGTAGATTCCGGTCCGAACCAGTCCATTTTTCCGGTACGGACCGAATGTTGCCCACCCCTAAATAGTAAATAGAATATGAATTCGTAAAATCTACAGTAATTCACAATACACACTTACCAGAGTTCTGATTACGCTTGACACCACCACCTGTTTTCAGTTATCCATGATTCCATGGAAGGTCTGAAATCCTGTCTTTTACGGTTTTCAGGTAGATAACTTTATCCATGCAGACATGCATCCCGGGAATATTCTTGTCCGAATGAAACACGGCAAAAGGAAATTAAGCTCGAAATCAAAGCCACATGTCATCTTCATTGATGTAGGAATGACTGCTGAGCTGGCAAAGACTGATCGTGTAACCTTGCTGGATTTCTTCAAGGCTGTTGCTCGCCGTGATGGACATACTGTAGCTGAGTGCACTCTCCAAATGTCTAAGAAACAGAATTGCCCTAATCCACAGGCCTTCATTCAGGTTTGGTGAATGTAATTGCTGGAGCCCTTGGGGCACTAGGGTAATGTTGTATCGCAGTGCGTTGTATTGAACTTAAGTTTGTAAGTAACGTGCAGGAGGTTAAAAAATCTTTCGATTTCTGGGCAACTCAAGAAGGGGACTTGGTTCATCCTGCAGATGCTATGCAACAGTTATTGGAGCAAGTTAGACGTCACAAGGTGAACATTGACGGCAATGTATGCACTGTAATCGTTACAACCCTCGTCCTTGAGGTAACTCCTTGAAAACATCGTCCATTCGTTTACTTTTAACTAAAATATACAAGAAATAAGTATGAAAACGTAATTTTAAATTTAATTTTTTGCTTATACGTCAGAAACATGTTTTCTTTCTTGTTTCGGGATGTGAAAAAAAAATAGTCTTATATAAGACGATCTTATACATGAAGCCAACCCAAATATTTATGTATTATTTCATTCAATCATATGATTCATATGTTGGTTTCACCGAGGTTTTATGAAATTGCAGGGTTGGCAGCGGAAGCTTGATCCAGACTACAATGTGATGAAAACGCTACAAACAATGTTACTCAAAGCCGATTTGGCTCAATCGCTTTCATATACAATCGAACATCTAATGGCACCATAGAAATCTACTCAAATTTTGCTGAAAAATACTAATCTTTAGGTTAACTTCCTCACTTTTAACCCTAGAATCGCTAATTTACGTAATTTTGGTGTGTATAGTCTCGTATTCTTTGTATACATCGATATTCCTTCTAGTTTTTTTTTTATTCTCATCGCCTCATTTATTTATTTACCTTTTTCATCTTGAAGATGCAATACATTTTGCTACCGACATTTTAACCATCCTCGAGTATTATTTATTAATCGCCGAGTTATGGATTTCGTTAATTCTTGTTCTTGAAACAATTTTTCATAGAACTATCTACAACAGGTTGGTAGCTATTCTACGAGCAAAATATTATTGAACTTGAGTTCGTTATACAATTTCTTAACCATAAAACTAATAGTAGCGCCTTTAAATCTCTCGTGATTCAAACAAGAAAACACGGTCATAGTCATACAAGTCGTAACCATAATCGACACACAAATTTGTAGTTCTCTAGCAATCGAATGATAAACTTAATTTCTTCTCAACACCGATTTTCAAATCCTTAATGAAATCATCAAAATTTTGCTCGGACGATCCATCAATTGTTACGGCTTTCTCCAATATTTGCTTGGCATCCTTAATATTTTTCTTAAGCCTAGCACCCATCGACTCTCGCATTAGGAGTTCGATCTTTTGTGATACTTCCTCCTTTTTAACCGGTTTCTCGTCACATAAATAGTACCCGACCTTCCAATCATCGACAATTAGTTTCCGATTTGTAAATTGATCGGTTAATAACGGAAAACAAAGTAACGGTACTCCGTGCCATACACTTTCAATAGTCGAGTTCCAACCACAATGCGTCAGAAACCCTCCTATAGCCGGATGAGACAAGACCGTAAGTTGATTAGTCCACATAACTATAATCGCTCGATCACGAACCTCGTTCTTGAACTCAAGTGGTAATGGATCCGGGTCATCGGAGCTCACCATATCGGGTCGGATCACCCAAAGAAAATTCACACCACTTAATTTAATCCCATTAGCAATTTCCACAAGCTCATCTTTGCTAATATGAGCATAACTTCCAAAGGAAACATACAAAACTGACCCATTGGGCTTAGTGTCTAGCCATTGGGTACAATCCGATTCGGCCCATAAGCTCGTGGCCACGGGCCGTTTAGTGACCCCACGTGGAAATAACGGCCCAATTGTGTAAAATGGGATTTTAGCCTGGATGGCTTTAGTCGTGTCAGGTTCGAGTTCCTGGACTGTATTGCTTAGTATAAAATCAGCTTGACTAAAATCATCAATTGCACCAAATATAGATTGGTGAGATATACTTGTCATATCGTCTTCTTGTAAATACGACATTAGATCCGTCGTTTTCAACGATTTTACTCCCGGTATGTAATCGATTATGTCCCTTCGTGTACCTGTGTTATACATTGTAAGACGGTGTTTTAATCTATAAAAATATGTATATTAAAGGATTGTTTTATACTGTAAGACGATTTTATTCTATAATCTGTATTGTCAAAAATAATTATTGACCCACTGAGACAACAATTAGTAGATTATACAACCAGTTGTATACGGTTGTATGGTGTAGAATCCGAGCTGTGTACTAAAGTTTTCGAGTTTTATTAAAAAGAATCTGAGCTATACTTTAAAGTTTTTGAATTCACACACTTAAACATAAAAAAATAAACTCTTACAAAACTCGATAAAATTGCATATAAGCTCGGATTAATGTATATGGTTGTACAATGCTTATTATACAACCAGTTGTATAGTAATATTTGTGCTGAGACAATGTATTGAGACATTGTGCATTTATGCGCATCTTGCTTTTGGATCAACTATCAAGAATCGTTTTTTAAAATAATGTTGAAAAATAAAATATTTATCATTTTGGGTCGGAAATAAAAATATTTATCAATTTGGGGTCCAACTAGGATTGGACAATCCCAAACCAAACCCAATTTGTACTCCTCATTTCACACCCCAATTCATATTCCGTCACCAGTCACCACAACTCCTCTCATCACACCACGTCACCCACAACTGCTCACCCAGTCACCCCACCACGTCACCCACAACTTCTCACCCTCCGCTGGTCCGACGGGTCCGACCTTTGTACCCTCTCCTCCCACGTCACCTTCTTCACCTTCTCTTTATCTCCAATTCATCTCTTTGCCTCCTTCCAAACCCGCCACGGCAAAACGTCGTCGTCCTCTGAAGCTCGGTCACGTGTGGCGCGTGTGGGTCCTGCGGTTAGATGGTAAAGGTGGGGTCAATAAGTGGGGGTGTAGGTGGCGGATTGGAGGAGGTCAGGTCGTGTGGAGTGGACTCGTGGTTGTGGTGGTTCAAACTCGGTTGCGGCGTGCGAAGGAGATGGAGATGAAAAACCGTGCGGTGGTCGCCACGGTGGTTGATTTATGACTTGCCTAGTGTCGGGCAAATGGTGTGACAGAGCAGGTGGCGCTGCTCATGGTGGGAGGAAAAGTGACCAGAAAGTTATGAATAGGGTTGGGCTTAAAATGAGAAATAGGTTTGTCTTTTGGTTTGGGATTGTCCAAACCTAGTTGGACCTCAATTTGACAAATATTTTTGTTTCCGACCCAAAATGATAAATATTTTATTTTTCAATATTATTTTAAAAAACGATTCATAATGCAATAGTTATTGTACTCGGTAAGAGTCTCTCATATTATGAGACGGTTAATTCCATAAAAACCACTCCTTTAATAATAGAAGTAGATGAGTTGTTTGTTATACAAAAGGATTTTTTACATGAATCGTCTTATTTTATAAGTTGTGTATAAGTGTATAACCTATTGACTATTATTTATAGGATCACAAAATCTCATTGAAGACGGACAATATCCGTCACAAGCTTGTGACGGATACCGTTTCCTCTCACAAAATACCCATTGAGAGGTGAGTGGGAAGCACATGGGGGTGCCCCACCTTATCCTCTCTCCCTTTTTGTGAGAGGTCTTCAGCTTGTGACGGGATTAGCCCGTCACAAGCAAGACGCTTTGTTATAGGATATACTCCTCCGTCTCAGTCAATTTTTATTACTTTTAGTACTTACCAATGTTCTCCGGCGTAAAAGAAAAACGTTAAATAACTATCAATTGGAACAGAAGAAGTATATACAAGTATTAACCACTAAGCTAAGAACTATACTTATTCAATTGGAAACCATCTAAACAATCACTCTTTTATATTTTTCTCTTTTTTCTATAAATGTGTAATGTACCCTTTCCAATCCACACCAATTGTTACATAGATCTACATTTTGTGAGGAGAAACGTAGGTTCAAGTTACCATTGGTGTAAATTGGAGGGAGTACATTACCATTGTTGTGGATCCATGTTACCGTTAGTGTGGATCGGAAGAAGTAGTTATTAATTGTATTTTCAATTTGATTGCTCTCAAAACAAGATTTATTTTAATCAATTCTTGCAAAATGCCAAGACTAGTTTTACTCCATATAATGTTTGCATAAAGATCTCTTATAAAGCAGTTTTATACATTATTGATCACCACCATATATTGTGAAACCGCCTTTTAATCAAGTCTTACAAACCTCCCTTTTAAAAAAATTCCGTCTCCCTAACTACAAATCCTAATTCCGCCACGGTATTCACACGCATTACTCGATACTCGATACAAAACAAATCAAAAATATAAATTATCAATTCAAATTATTGTAAAACCGCTTTTCAATCAAGTCTTATAAGACATTAAGACGCCCTTATAAAAAAATCCGTCTGTTTAACTTCAAATCCTAATTCCGCCACTGTATTTACCACACATTACTCGATACTCAATAAAAAACAAACCGAAAATATAAATTATCAATTCTAATTATTGTAAAACCGCTTTTCAATCAAGTCTTATAAGACATTAAGACGCCCTTATAAAAAATCCGTTTGTTTAATTTCAAATCCTAATTCAGCCACTGTATTTACACACATTACTCGATACTCATACAAAACAAACCGAAAATATAAATTATTAATTCGAATTATTGTAAAACCGCTTTTCAATCAAGTCTTATAAGACACCCTTTATAATTTTCCGTCTTCCTAAGTACAAATCCTGATTCCGCCACTGTATTTACACACATTACTCGATACTCGATACAAAACAAACCGAAAATATAAACTATCAATTCAAATTAATATAAAACCGCTTTTCAATCAAGTCTTATAAGACACCCTTTATAATTTCTCGTCTTCCTAACTACAAATCCTAATTCCGCCACTGTATTTACACACATTACTCGATACTCGATAAAAAACAAACCGAATATATAAACTATAAATTCGAATTAATACCTGGAGCAACATGAGCATTCTCCTTAAGCAAATGATAATGAAGATAAATATCAAGCACCAAAGCCGCCTCGGTCCATAACGACACGTAAAAAATCCCGTATTTTTTAGCAACATTCGAAGCCCAAACCGAATAACTATCCGCAACCAAACAACACGTAAACGGTTTCAATTTAACGACCTTAGCGACCGCGGCCTCAACATGGGCCGGGTACGTATGCATCATAGCCCCGATCCAATGATCCAAATTAAGAGACCTATCATATTCCAAAGGTAACCCATCCGACACGGTTACGTATTCAAAATCAGAAATTGACCCGTTGACCGCCCCCGAGAAAATGTGGGACGTGTCACGGGTCGGGTTAGACGAGATTATTTGTTTGTGAATCGATTCGGTATTTATAAAGGTTAATGAGAAGCCTTTTGAGGCTAGTTTTATGGCTAATTGGACCATTGGATTTACGTGCCCTTGTGTTGGGTATGCAACTAGAATTGCATGTGGTTTGTTCATCATTTTTTTTTTTGATTTTTAATTGATTTTTAAAATTTTTTGATTTTTTTGATGAAGAATGTTATTGGGGATTTTGTAACGTTATTTAGATGATTAATAGTATTGAAAGGATGGTGGGACAAATTTGAAATAAATGAAATTGCAAGTTGGTAGGTGTATATGGTATAAAGTCTCAAATCTTTATTTAAGACGGGTCTTGTCTGTCCTAAATATAAAACGGGTTTTATTGATAAACGGGGTAAAAAAATGTCTACAAAATGACAATAAACTCGTTTCATCTATGTATGAGGCTAGGTAGCACCAAAACGGACACTGACACGAACATGTGACACGACATCCCATAAAATTTAGGACACGGGACACGTAAATTTAATAAAATATATATTTTATAATTATAAACGTTCGATTTTGTTTTTATAAAATTATTTGATATTAAATTTAAATAAGTGAAGGTAAAACTTGCCCTTAATTATCACTCATTTTCATTTACCATCCAAACGCATCTTCTAATCTATCTCTTTTGACAACTCATTTCTCATTTAAAGAACATCATTCACTCCAAATGATGTCCAAATATAATGGACACGCGTCGGACACGTGCCCGAATAAATGTAGAAAGTTAGACACGGCTTTATAGGTGTCTGACACGTTTTGCCGTGTGTCCGAGGAGTGTCGGTGTCCGACACGGTGTCGGACACGGGACGGCTGATTAAGAGAAGTGTCCATGCTACCTAGGTATGAGGTAGCAGTACTTACCGTTAACCTCTTTTAAAGTTAAGATGAATATGACCGTTAGAGATCGACTCATATAAAGATAGTTTTGACATAATTGGAATAAAATATTTTAATGATAATATCGAATCGTGGAATGGTTTGTAGGGTCCTAGGTTTGTTGAATTTAATTGTTTAATGTATTTTACCTGGTTTATCTCAATCTCTATTTTAGTGGATTCTAAATTTAAGGGAGGTTAGATGTTCTACAATGAAGATTGTGAGGAAGATTTCGTATCCAATTTCAAAGGTCTATTTCGAATTTACTATTTAGATTATCTTTTTTTCGGAAAAAACACTAAATTTCATCTTCGCAAAGGTTATACCAATTACCATCAACCAATTTTGGTGATAATAGTCCCACATGCCACAACCCCTATCATTATATTCAATGTCTTTTATACTTTAGTTTGAAGTTATTTGTTTTCTAATCGTCTTGAAAGTTTTCATTAGTATACATCTAAAATAAATTTTAGAAGGTTCTCGACTCTGTAAGACGAGCTCAAAAGTTTTCACTTGAATTTTGATTTAACTTTTGTTCTTATTTATTAATCTTTAATTGTTGGATTAGAGTTAAGATCCAGGTACCGAGTATTAGATAAGTAGTAAAAATTAAGATCAATTACGGAGTAAATTAATTTAACTCTTTATCAACGCAGCATTAACACTTTTTAATAGGGGTGTTCATTCGTGGTTCGGTTCACCGAACCTCTAATTTAATTCGGTTCGCACACGGTTCGGTTCGGCAAAACTACGAACCTAAACCGCACCGTTAGAAACGGTTATAAACGGTTCGGTTAACCACTTTAAACGGTTATTAGCGGTTCGGTTACCGGTTAACCGATAGTCGTTCTATATTACTTTTTTGTTCAGTTTTCGTTATTTTTTTCTAATAGTTTAATTAAAATTTCATTATATATTATACCCAACAATAAAGTTAATAAGCTAAACTTTAGCATTAATCAATTTAAGAAATTTTAAATTTGGATACACTAAGAAAATTAAACGAAAGAACAGTTTTTTATATAATATTTTAGTTTTTTGCTTACTTTTTTGTGAAACGGTTCGGTTCGTGGTTAACCGGTTATCTAAAATTGCGAACCTTAACCAAACTTTTTCCATAATAAAGTTAACGGTTCGGTTCAACGAACCGCTTTGTCGAAACGGTTCGATTAATCGAACCTTAAAAATGGACGGTTTTTCGGTTTTACGGTTCGGTTATTGCGGTTCGGTTTATTCTGAACACCCCTACTTTTTAACTAGCTCTTCCTCGTTTCACTACTGTTTACGGCGGCACGTGTGAAATAAATGGACTTCATGCAAGAGAGTAGATTGGCCAAGTTGGTAAAGCAGAAAAACAGGTGGGGGTGGAAGTATTGAAGATAATATCAGACAGCATTGGTGTTTCTGGCATGAAGAATGGCTCCACCGCTACCATACATCAAAATCAATGTATCATCATGTTGTTAATAAGTACTCTAAACAAAAGGACAAGGTACAATACTCCAGGATATATGTACATGCAGTGCACTTGTACAAACAACTACTACGACTTGAATTAATCCGACCCAATACAACAATAATAACATTACCTCAATCAGTAGCGAAAATTTTTAAAGGGGCGAATGGATAATTTTATAAGATATACTTAAAAAAATTTCAAAAAATTTAATTAAAAACTATGAAAGTCCTGTCTACCAGGGGACTGATGGCCCCTGCCAGCCCCTCCTAGATCCACCACAAATTACAGGGTAAAAAAGGTCAAATTATATTAATTAAAGTCAGCAACTTTACTGCCCTAACAAGTTAGCCGAACTAAGATTTGAAGCCGATGGGTTAGCGGACCTCTAACCCATCAGCGGTAAACTGAAACGTTAGGAGCTGAGATGAATAAAAATAGTTTAGGAATGGACTTGGGCCGTTGTAACAAAAGTTGTCTGAGTTTGGGTCATAAGCTTATGGGCTGGACCAAATTGTCAATTTGGTAATTCATAAATTGTTGTATAGAACGATCTCTTACCATAAGACTAACCCAATAAAAAGCCCAAAAAAATTCTCATTTTTTTTTAAATCTCATTTCACGAGTATTCCCTATATTACAAGATTACTGAGTGTAAATAATTCGGAACTTTTGTCAAAAGAAATCAATATTCTTTTGGAGCGTTGAGCTATACAATTTCATTACGCAGATGTCAAGTAGCTTGATCTGTCATGAGAGGAGAGGTGATAGTCATGATCTGAGTTCAAATCATGTCAACATCAAAATCGTTCGCTCCCTCCAGAGCTATTCAACGGTGCGGGCCAGCTCGGCCCAACCCGCATCAGTGGACCGGTTTTTTCTAGCCCAGCCCTCCCCTCTACCCGGGCCGGGCCAATGCCTCAAATTCCCGACTTGGCCCGCAAAAAACACTGAGCCCGGGCCAAACATTATAGAGCCCAGCCCGACCCCTTTTTAGTGTTGGACCTGGGCCACAAAGTGACAACCCAACCCAGCCCAGTCCAGCCCGGCCCAACCTAGTGTACACCTCTAGCTCTTTCAACACCCAAAAAAAAAAAAAAAAAGAACTAAAAGGGAGTATTATTTCATTTAGTACCAAGCAAGCTTGTGATACACCCAAGTACCCTACAATCCTACGAGTCGATTACACCCCAAACCGTAACCAAACAACTCATTTAGATCAGATCGACTCGACTACACCCCTAATCACTATCAAACATACCCATCTTGCCGAGTTGCTTTTCAAGTGAGTTACCCAAAATACGGGCAACAATATTCATAATGCATGCAGTGTAAAACCCTCCTTTACAAGAAGCACATGGAGAAACAAAGAGGATTAAGCTAAAAACCATTATAACAACAATGCCTACGATAACCCAATTACTTTTTACGTCGTTGGCAAATCCCGCCTTACATGATTGACAATCGAAGCACCGTATGTTAGGATCTTCGTTCCAGTCGTCACAATAATCCACGGTGGTCTTGTTAGTTCCATCGGTAGGGTTTGTCCACTTTGCTGGACTTGTGTAGTTGAAATTACAAGTTGTTGGTGGCTTGCAGCATCCCGACTGTTAATAAATTTAGTCGAAAGATAGTAAGTAACAGATCGATTTGTAGTTAGGGTTCCGGAATTTATAAAACATGCATATTGTTAAATGTTAACAATTCATGGATTATACAAACAGTTGTATATGTTGTACGGTGTAGAATATGAGCTTTGTGATAAAGTATCCGAGCTTTATGTTAAATAATATGAGCTTTATTAGAAAGTATTGAACTCATCCATTTACAAATCAAAAACATGAACTTTGAATTAGCTCTGAAAAAATACATATAAGCTCGGATTCTTATATACCTTGGTTTTATAATGATTATGGTACAACTGGATGTATAATCCTATTTATGCATTATTAATGGTATAAGCTAAGCTTGAAACATATCGATTAATTTCTAATATCGATTAATGGTCGTACCTGACTCGAATCCTGACGATTTACAACAAACCAAAAATGTGGATTTTTTTAATTATCCTGAGTTCGATTTGTTTCATCGTATATAGATAAAGAAAAGCGCTCTACGAGTATAAATTATGGAGTACGTTTGTTAAAGAAAAAAAAAAAGCCAACGTTATAATTCATTAATTAAATAAAAATATAGATTAATTTGTATGTTCTGTAAATAATCTAATTTAAAAATCCTAATAAACATCGAAAAATTTATTTAAAAATCCTAATAGACATGGACGAAATACAAATCGGTCCCGGTTACTATTTTACCCTACCTTCATCCCTGCATGAAATATGTTCAACGTATACATACAAGGGTCAACTTTAGTTAGGTTTATAAGGCTTAAAAGGACATGTTAGTCATGTGTAAGGCCGTTTTCTACAATATAATGTAAAACATATCTAAAAGTAATTATTAAAAGAATTTGTTCTATAATAAATTTGTGCAAGACCGCGCTACATAAGTATTTGTGTAAAAAGAATGAAGGTTACCTCAATAGAAGACAAATGCCGAGCAAAGAACTGATATTGCGAATCATTGACATACTCGTTAAAAAACTTATGGCAAACGTTCTTTTTCACAAGGCATCTTTTAAGGTGGTCCCAATGCGGGGTGTTATTAACCCGTTTTTGTAACCAATGGGAGTAGTCTTCCAGGACATAGTCCTGGAAACCTACTCCAGGCGGTGGTAAACGACCGCCGCCTGAGCTACTGACTGCAAGGATGAAAATCCCGTAGCCTAAAAAAGCACAAAACAGTATGAAAGCCATACTTTCGCGACAACAACAATTTGTTGACGAAGGTTCCTGAGCACAACAGCCGCAGATGGAGAAGACGAGAATTAGAATTCCGAAGACGAGGATGGGTTTGTTAATGTAAGTTTCGCAACCGGGACCGGTACTAAGCCGTGTCCATAGCCATATGCATACCAAAGGGATCGGTATACCTATGAGGAACCCCATGAGGCTGTGACCCCTGTATGCGGGTTTGTTTTCGACTATTTCCCCGAACATTGTCCACATTTTGTCAATGCCGGATCAAAGAGTTAGGAATTATGGAGTAATTAGAGATTAGTGAATAATACGTGCGTTGATTAATATGATTATACTCAACAATTGGGATTATAACTTAAGTTGAGTTGTTAGTAGTCTTGTGAATTTATGGTTCGTCGAGTCGTGTTGGTCAACTATAATTAACACTACTCACTTGTTTTTTTATTCACAAATAATCTAAGAGTAAGTTCAATGGTAGTAAGTTTGGCAATAGATCGGATTGGATCGAATTTTGCAAGACTCAAACTTGATCCATTTATTTATTGGATTACTAATTTATATCCAAACCCATCCATATTCAAAACTTTAAAATTCATATCCGATTTATTATATTTTTTTGTAAGTCCATAATACTCTTTTCAAATACATACCTGATCCATCAAAAACTTTATAATAAAACTCAAATTTTTTAAATTAAAACTCAAAAACTTTATTTTAATGCTCAAAAATTATACTAATCTGATGTAGTTCTACATCAGATGCAGGGGGGAACCTACATAGTAGCAAAGGGTAGCACTCGCTACCCCAAATTCCCAGAAAATGATTCAGATTATCGACTTTTATTACTCCAATTTTTTTTAAATATGCAAACAACATCAGAAAAATTCGCTACCCCTAAATTTTATTTCTGGGTTCGCCCCTGATCAGATGTATAATCCACTTACTCTTTTTTTATTCGCGTCATAAAAATAGGTGAATAGAAAAATCTCATGATTTGAAAATTTTGGGATGTTTTGTTACCCTAAATTATGGGATTTTCTTTTTTTCCCATGAATTTCCAACTCCTCTTTGATGTAGGAGTTTAATTACCTAGCCTCTCCTATGTAATTGGAAACTCCTGTGTTAATTCGATGTCAGCCAAACGAGTTTTAGACAATTCACATGAATTGGCCAATTAATGTATATTGTAAAATCATGTGAAATTAATTTCCGTGTGGCAACCAAATGAGGCTTAAGAGTAAGTTCAATGGTAAGTTTGGCAATAGATCGGGTTGGAACGGGTTTTACGAGATCTAAATCTGATCCATTTACTTATTGGATCATCAATTTATATCCAAACCCATCCATATCCAAAACTTTAACATTCATATCCGGTTCATTATACTTTTTTTGTAGGTCCATACCTTTTTCAAATACATACCTGATCCATCATATAATCCAAAACTCAATCTGAAGCTTGATTTGACTATATAAAAAATTTGATTAGATCGAGTTTGGATATGACTCAGATTTTTCAATAGTGGATTGGATATGGGTATTTTAAGCTATTAGCTTAACTTTGTCACGTTCTATTTTAAGGTACAATAATTTTGAGCTATCAAAGTACTCCACTAGTTTAATTTACATTTATACGGAGTACTAACTAGAAAAGTAGAAAGGTAAAAAATAAATCAAAACTTGAATAATACACACTGGACCACTATTTTCCTACACAAATTCTCATTTATTACAGGCATATTTGTCGCAAGTTTATAATGGGTCAAATATTGTCTATATAGGGTAAATAAGATAAAAGCAGAGTGTTTAGGAAGTAGCAATCTGTTTTGTCTTATCTACCCACATGGGTAATACTTGACCCGTCACAAACTTGTGACGGATATACTTGTCGCAAGGTAGACTTGCTGATTTTCCTATTGGTTGTTTCATAGTAGTGGGTCATTTAAGCTAGTAACTTAATGGAGCTAAAGCTCAAAATAGAGATGATCAATAGCGAGTTTGGGTCGAATATGGACGGACCTACACTTTAAAAATTGTCCAATTAGGCTAATTTTACTACCTGTGTCAACTATAACGAATATTTTCATCTTAAATAAGACTGTTTTTTATATTCAATTGAACAGATTTATGTCGCCGGTGAGAACGGAATTCCTAATTTCATAGTTGAAATAAGAGGGCTCCTTACCGCTTGAACTCTCGTCCTTATCTTGAAGAAGACCGTGAATATATTAACGGATTACCACAAAAGTCAAAATATTATCCATTAATCGATGAGTACAGATATCAAACTACGCAGTATGCGCCGTTGTGATTACAGAAATCGTAGTCAACATATGATTAATAAACACGACCTATATAATACTTAAGTCAAGATATAATTAACAAACACGACTCGTAAGACTTAGATTTTTTAAACCATGGTTACCAAAACTCTGAAGATGAAGATATATTAACCACTATGAGACAAAACATGTACATATAACTAAAAAAAGACTTTTTAAATGACACTCTACGTCTCTACTTACATAAGTAACATAACACTACAAGTCTAGTGATAATAGTAAACTTCAAGGTATTTTTCAATTATTGTTTGTCTACTACGTGATTCCTACGTTTCTTCGGGTCAATAATTATTGTTATTTAAAACGGATAATTCACGTGGTACCCTTAAAGTTTGCCATTTTGCACGAAATACCCAAATTTTTGATCCGGAAAACATAAAGAGGCCATAACTCGTGTTTACGAACTCAGAAAGTGAAATTTTTTGTTTTCAAATCGATCATCTTTCCAAGAACTATGATTTGATAAAAAAATTTGACGTGATTGGAACTCGTGACCAAGAGATATGATCACTCAAAGTTTGTTCGGTCGGAAAAACTTTGACGCACAATAACTCTTAGCAACGGATCCAAATGCGACAATTTTTTTTTTCCAAATTGTAGTTCTCGGAAAGATAAGCGTTTTGGAAAAAAAAAATCGTTACTTTCTGAACTCGTAAACACGATTTATGACCTTTTAAGTTTTTCGGATAAAAAATTTGGGTATTTCGTGCAAAAGTGGCAAACTTCAGGGGTACCGCGTGAATTATCCGTATTTAAAATACTCTTTACAAATTTCAAACAATAATACCCCCTCCTATTCCGAATAAGTGCTCATTTGGACAATGGCACGAAAATCAAGTAATATAGTTAAAATAATGAAAATTATTGTATAGAAGTAAGAATATAGGAGTTAAATAATGAAAAGTATTGAATATAATGGGTTAGGGGTGGTTGGGGTGGTAAATAAAGAAAAGAGTCCATGATAGGAAAGTAAAAAACCATGTTCAAATATGGCAAATGGGACAGTTATGTGAATAGACGGAAATAGCAAATGGAACAGTTATTCAGAATAGGAGAAAGTAATATATTTTCATAAATTTTTGCCAAATATTATGCTCCCGTACTTGGTAAAAAGAGTTTACTTTCCTTATAGATAGAGCTGGACACTCGGCCAGACAAGTGTAGGGTGGGGCGGGTTGGGTTGCCGGTTACTGGCATGGGCATGACTGGGCTCCCTATTATCTTACCCGGGTCCAACCCATATACATATGGTTAATTTATTTATTTTTTTAAAACAAAATTATCGGATCACGGGCATTGGCCCTGGGTATAGGACGGACTGGGCAAGCACGTGAGCTGGACAGGCGGGATTTTTTTCTCTTTTTACTTAAATCGATTGGTTAACTAATTGTGCAGATATACTTCCTTTTATTGTTGGTATTTTTAGTTTTATTACATTCGTTATTACTATGGTTGCTTTCACTACTCACGCCGTAATTATTGTTACGTAATTATTGTTACTTTCACTACTGCCGCATTAATATTGATAATTTCACTACTCTCGTTGTTACTTTTATTACTTTCACTACTCGCGCTTGCTGCTAATATTGTCGTTTTGATTATTCAAATAAGTGATTACTATCATATTACTATATCCAATGTTATTATACTTTTTTTTCAATACTAACAGAATTACTTTTACTATTTAGACATATAATTTTAGGAGACTTATATATTTATATAAATATATTACAAACACTTCTACAATTTAGTATGTTGATATCCAACACACGAAAATACATGTCAGACACTAAACAAACCTTGTCAAAATGTTTATTAATATTTTTAAAGTTTGGACATTCCTTAGTCATTCAACTCTCAAGAACACTTCAACATAATACAAATATTGTATGATATATTAAAAACATTTCATGATTATTAATCCATAATTATTCTTTTGCATACATAACATATTTTCCATATATGTGTTCGAATATGGGATATTATTAATCCAATATTTAGGTTTTAATTAATTATTACTCCCTAGCATATACCCCGTCCTATATAAGGAGTAACTTGAACCTTTATTTAAAATTTAATATAAAATATATTTATAAAATTGAAACTATAATTTTAGGACACATGATAATAAATTAAGTATGAAAAAATTTCAACATTATATAACTAATTATAGTAAATATGAGTTTTATCTCTAATTTGTCATGATATATTCTCAACAAACGTATCAACTATCATGTGCCCTAAGGGCACATGTTATTATCAACTATCATGTGCCCTAAGGGTACATAATTCTCAACAAATATTACCTAATTAGCTTATTATCATGTGCACTAAGGGTACATTTTAGAAAATCCGTTTTATAATTAACTATAAAAATGCTCATATAACGAGTATATATATTTTATTAAATGTTAAAACCATGTCCCATGTCCAAAATTTCACGGAATTCCGTCTCACGTTTCCATTTCGTACCCGTGTCCTGTATTTGTGTCCGTATTCGTTTCGATCCTACCAGAGTAGCTATGCGATCAAATCTATTCGTTCCCTCTCAAGGTCTCCTTTAATTTCATTCATTATTAATCGAAGTCTTTTTATATTAAAAAAATACGACCATGCTTATCCTGTTATCAACCATCTCAAAATGCGGCATCTTCTCTTAATAATAACTAAAACTCAAATAAATTTAACTTCTCCATGCATGTTCACTTTTTGTTTTGAGAGCGTATAACAGTGTTTAACGAGGAACTCAAGTTCAGAAGAGAAATCACACAAATCGTTGAGCTAGAAGAAGGTATGTACGTCTTCCTAACCTACTTGAGTATTTGGCATCATAAATTCAATTTATCTTCGAATCCCTTACGTCGTCCCGACTCGTCGGCGTTTTAGTTCATGTCGTCCGTCTTTTGCACCGGCCAACTTTCTCATACATTGCCTTTTCTTTTAATTTGCACCAACTTTCATACATTCCGTTTAAAGTTAAGAGTAAAAATTAAACGGCAAACCAACTGTTGTTAGTTCAGTGGTAGCCGGGTTAAACCTTGAAGCTTGCAGAAATACAGAAGTTAAGAGGTCCCGGGTTTGACTACCAGCTGGACCGATGATCACTTGGTCACTACAGCTCCCGAAAGGGGTGGCTTACATGGTCCATGTGGTGGTGCGGAAATACATGGGCCAGGGGGATTCAACCCCCTCGTCATAAAATTAGGGTCCTGATTTTCGCAGTACACATTTTACTCAACACAGTACACTATTGACAATTTTACCCTTCTCATTTCCCCTCCCCTTTTCTCTCTCTAACCTCTCCCTCTCATGTTTTCTCTGTCAAAACATAAATTCATGTCAAAATTTACAAGTCAATTATTTACGCGGTTGTCGACATCGGGATAGGGGATCGATTTACGTACAACCTTTAATTTTTTAAAAAAAATGAAAAACCCATTACACTGTACTACACTCAAAAAAAGAGCAAAAGAAAAGTAAAACAAAAAATAAAGTTAGAAAACCTACTGCGTAACTACACTGAGAAAAAAACAAAAAAACAAGCAAACTAACTGACGGAATCGATGCATATAACTGACGGAATCGATGCATATAACTGACGTCCAACCCTACCCGGCTTCCGACCATCACCGGCAGCATCCCACCCTCGCCGGCAACGTCCCACCATCCCACCATCGTCGGCGTCCCAAAATAACTACATAAATCAATGCATATAACTGACGGAATAATACCGACGCCATATCAACGGTCTAACGCCGACGAACTTCAGGCGAAGCGCCGGCAGCAGTAACGAACCCAATAAACCCACCACACTACACCTTAATTAATTTAGACCATAAACCCTAATTAGAAAGAAAATTAAAAAAAAGAAGTAATCAAATTAATAAATAATAAGATTAACGGATGAATTATCTGTTCGTCACTTGAATAATCGTTCATAATTGAAGAGTTTTAATTTGGTTGAAGATGGTAAGGTTTCAATACTAGAGAGAATGATAGAGAATTAGGTTTACTGTTTTTTTTGTGAAGGGCAAACAAATGGAAATTGCGGTGTAAAAAGTACTGTAATGAGTAAAAAACGTACTGCGAAAATAAATTACGTAAAATTAAAGAAAAAAAAAAAAAAAAAATTTAAACGGCAGATGAGACAAAATCAAAATGCATCGAGACTAACAACAAGTTTATCTTATCTCATCTATGCAAATAGGGTAATATTTAATCCGTTTAATCATAAAACAATATGTCTGTCTTAAGAAGGATCTACTTTCGACTACGTATATAGTCGGTAGAAAGAGACTTTGGTCTAACACGACTTAAAAGAAAAATCGTTCTCCTACACATGTCCCATCATTTTTCGAGATTCCAGACTTCCAGTGTCTAAACTTCTGATTGAGTTAGTCTCTCAACTTGATATTCTTTATTAACTCCCGCCATATTTATTGTCACATTTTTGCCCATGTGGTTTACTCACGTGTGAGTGTTATTGCACGCACATTGACAAAACGCGATGATAGTTCACTATTTCGTAAGCTAACGCGTTATTCTTCTATCACCATTGTTTTTAAGATGAAATGTATCAACTAAACTCTATATATTCCATATAAGTATGACTTAAACTCGTGTTTAGGAATCTAACCCTTGCTTATATTGAACTTATCTCCAGTTGACAGAAATCGATGGGAAAGATCTTGAAATTCATTGTTCTTAAATTAATCCTGACCAAAAGTGTCTGGAATTTCTTGAAGAATCTTTTTATAAGAATTATTGCGGACTCAAGGATAACAGGTATTGTGGGCACAGCTTTTATTACTGCGTAATTATGGATTTTATAAATTCTTATTTAAGACCGATATATTAGTATTCAATAATAAATCGCTCAAATAGATAAATGAGATTAAAAAAAAACATACGTAATACCTAGAGAATAACAATTTTTTTGTCTCCTCATTTATATGAGGGAATATTTCACCCGTTTTATCCTTAAAACGGAGATGGAGTCTTTTTATGGAACAATAACGGTATGAATATTAATTAGACGTTGGGGTCATAAATAACGAGGTCATCTTCTATTTACTAGAAAAAAAAATACTCCGGTGATCTATATCATTTTTCCGTCAAAATACATATTCCCAAAAAAGGAAAGTAATGAAAATTATGTTTGTCCATGGATAAGAGACTTAGCGGGTTTGGAACGAATGAGTGAGTTGCGCTTTTGTATTTTTCTCAAAATGCCTTGTCCGTACCATGAACAGCTCTAGTTTATACGGGCATATCCGTCGCAAGCTTGCGACGGGTCGAGTATTACCCATGTGGGGTAGATAAGACAAAAGCAGAATGATTAGGGAATATCAATCAATTTTGTCTTATCTACCCACATGGGTATTATATGACCCGTCACAAATTTGTGACGAATATATCCGTCACAAAAGAGACTTGCCGTTTATACACATTGTCGCTTTGGGTATTTGTTTTTAATTTTTAATTTTAATGGGGATTTGCAGCACTGAGGATAGTATGCATGATGACGTCGACAATACTGTGGATGATGATGTCATTCTTAACGGACACGTGGAAGTTTAACTATACATATGCAGCAGGGATCCGTAATGTATGGTCAGGGTTGACTATAGCACTGCCACTTATACTCATACACGTGTCTGACACTATTACCGGTGACTTCTACATGAGCTCCCTTGGCTCCCTCCTCTATTCAACTGTATGTCCTATACTCCTATCTCATGCATGTTTCGCCCTTATTTATTTAAGACCGTCTTAATTCAATACGGTTTTTAAACTCGACTAAAATACAGGTAGAAAAAAAAAAGTTACAAAACATCATATGTTAAATAATTTTTCTTTTTTTTTTCACGAGAAAGTTAAAATGGTCTTAAGCAAGATCAACAATATTTCTTTCTTTATTTATACCACACATATTTTAGTTCCTTACAACGTATAGAGTTAATTTATTAAATTTCGTTCTATATAGACGTATAGTAAATGATCAATGAATTTACTAATTTTATGTATTTCATAAATAACATATTCATGTAACATATTGGTCATAATATATAATTTTTGAGTAACAATATATTATAACATCATATTCAATTTGTCTATGAAATAAATATAACTTTCATATAATATGCTAATAATTATGATTTTTTTTAATTATGCTAATTTAATTTGATAAACAAAAGTGCTAACAATATTCTACTTGAATGATAAGAGCATCGTCATTAAATGACAAGTTACTTTGCTTGGACTCGGTTAGAAATATTTGTCATCTCACTTGTTGTTTGTTATGTTATGAAAATGGTGTGACATTTGACCTGTCTACAACTTTATACGTATAGTGTCCATCTAAAGTGAGAATTTGTGACAAACAAGACGGTCTTACATGTGTAGGGCCTAGGTTTTCTATCAGCATCAACTCCACCAAGTAGTTGCATCGGTTTGGAAGGTCCATTGCATTGCGCAAGAAAGACAAGCTCATACCTTTATGCAGGATTAACACTTACAGTATGTGGGTTGGCTTGTATCGAAACTTCTTTGTCTAATTTAGAGCTAAAAGACGGTTCGTCTTCAGGAGATCGACTTAACGATCAAATAAACGATCTGCTTGAGAACGGTTTTAAGCAGCGTACAAAACCGATTCCTATTTCATGTACAACCTCAACCAGTTCTATAATCACAGTGGCATTCCTAAGCATGCTAATATTGATCTATGTCAATGTTATAAAATCGTGGCACGCTCGACTTCTTATAGCAACCATATTCGTTAGCCTTCAGACTCTTAATTTCGTACTTGCGAAGCAAACCTACACCGCTCCCACGGGTGTACCAAACGCGCCTGAAAAGAGTTTAATTGTTTTGATTCTCAGAGTCCTTGTTGCTTCATTGTTAAAGATGTGTCATCCACGCGTGGAACGTGGCCAACTTTACAAGGGCGATAATAATGATCAAATTATTAATGCCAGTGACAGTGATAGTGATAGTGATAACGGTAATGATGATGATAGGAGATGGGAATCGACCACAGGTATGAAAGGGTTAGATAAGGCCGCGATCATGTTGCCAGGTGTAGAACCAGAGAAGCAAAAGAAAAACCGATGGAGGTTGTGCACGGTTGGAGAAGTAGAGCTAACCAAGATGGTTCTTCGAATGTTTCCATTATGGACGACTTGCATACTACTTGGAGTAATTTCTTCGATTGGAGATACGTACTTCCTCGAGCAAGCAAGCCACTTAGAGAGCGGATTAGGGAAATACAAAATCCCTATAATCGCGCTCTTAGGAGTGCAGAAGGTAGCCGGCTTTGCAATTGCATTTATTTTCAACAAAGCCACATAGAGGTTTAAGATACGCAAGATTATACTCGCGTCCTTAGAGATTGCTTTGGCTATGGTCTTCTCGATCTTATGCTGTGTCGTAGCTGCTCTTATCGAAAAGAAAAGACTCAACGTGGTTCGGGAGAATCACTTGGTTGATCAACAAGAACATGACATCCCAATGTCTCTTTTTTGGTTGATTCCTCAGTTTGTTCTTCTTGGTGGACTCAATACTATGTTCGAACAAGGCAATACTGGTCTTAGCAACAGATTTCCCAAGCGTGTCGTCAGGTAATCCTTTATTTGTCATCCCCTATTTACTAAATGAATAGGCGAAACTTTAATTTTTCCCGCCTAAAACATACGTATTTCCTAGAACAGGGTTTGATATTTTTAGCATATATAGTATAGGTGTGGACATGATAAGTTATAAATGGATATAATCTTTTGTATTTAAATATTAATAACATTATTTAATATTTCAGATTCTGCATAAATTTATCTCCGATTTTTTTAGGATAAGGAAATTCTTTTTTTAAAGGACTTTGATAAAAATTTATTGATCTGACTTTTTATGATAAGAAGTTGCGGTTAAAAAAAATATGGTATTAATAATATTTGTTAAAATTCATTGATTTTTTATGATAAAAATTTGTAGTTAAAATATATTATTAGTAAATATTTGTAAATTAACGTCATTAATTTTCTCGGTAAAAAAACCAAAAAAAAATTCAAAAAAAAAAATACTCATTTTATTATTTCCTACGATTTAATTTTTTATTTATTTATCTAATCAAAATACATTAAGGGAACACATACAAAATAAGTGAATTGTCAATTTAAATTTTATAAATAATACACTAAAAAGTAAAAGTAACTTTATAAATACCGCGCACTCATTGCACGGGATCTAAACTAGTTGTTTTATGAGAGTATAGGACGCTTCAAGTGTCCCGACACCAAATCAATCTAATATGAAAGTTTGACGATTGTGATCAGGTACATGGCTCTCTCGACGACAGGGATCAATGGGCTAGGCCGCATTGGTGGAGTTGTGTCTGTCTATCTTGCAGGAAGGATAACTCGAGGAGAAAACCAGGAAAGTTGGTTCCAAAGTAGCTTGAACAAAAGTCGATTAGATCAATACTACTGGCTTCTAGCCGCCATGAGTGGCGTTGCACTAGGAGCTTATGTGATTGTCGCTTGTTGGCATTTCTATAGAGAATCCACTCGAGCTGTCAAAGAAAACGAAGAAGGTCATACCGCGTTGATTGAAAAATGTCACTGGTTTTGCTGTGGTTAGCTTGCTTGTGTTCGATTAGTTGTCGAACTATCGTTTTAGAAACCCCTTCACGGAATTTTTCCTCTGAACCTGTGTTTTTTCGTGTTCTAATATGTACTTCTGTATTTTTAAAATTATCTAATTCATCCGTCTCAGTCAATAATTTACATTTGCTCTACTTCTCCCTTACAAAATAAGGTAAATGTAAACTATTCACTGAAATAGAGTTAGTAATATGCTTAGTAGTACAATGAAATAATTTTCAATAATCTAACTTCTCAAAATCGTCTCTTGAATAATGTTGTGCTTCGGAACTTTAGGGATAGATTATTCATACATAATTCGTGGAGCCATCAACATAATCATCGTCTACTCATCAATAAGCAACTCATCAACATAGAAATTCCAATCTTATTATCGATGATTTCGACTTTTTTTTTTCCCAAGAACATTAGGAAGCTAGTCTAGCATCCCAAGCAACTTTCAAATTATCGACGAAGGTATCGACATTTCGTTGTGAAGACCCTCCCTTCGCCATTGCATTATCTACAACTTCCTTCACTTGCTTCATCTTACTCTTGAGCTTACATCCCATCGATCCACCCATCAGATCTTGGACCTTTCGCGACACTTCCTTCTCTGTCACGGGCCTCTCATCACAAAGATTACATCCGACTCCCCAGTCTTCAACTATAAGTTTACGATTAGTAAATTGATCCGTCAACAACGGAAAACATAACAAAGGAACTTCACAATGTATACTCTCCAGTGTCGAGTTCCAACCACAATGAGTCAAAAACCCTCCTACAGCACGATGACTCAACACCTCAGTTTGACGAGTCCAACTAACAATCATCCCCCTTTCCCCAACCTCATCTCTAAACCCAACGGGTAACGGGTCCGGCTCATCGGAGCTAACCATATCCGGTCGAATAACCCACAAGAAGTTAACTCCACTAAGCTTAATCCCATTTGCTATAGCAACCAACTCCTCCTTACCAATATGTGCATAACTACCGAAAGAAACATACAAAACCGACCCCAAAGGCTTAGTATCTAGCCAATCTAAGCAACTCGACTCGGCCCATAAACTTGTCGCAACCGGCCCTTTCGAGAAACCGGGTCCGGTTTGAAATAATGGGCCAATTGCATAAAATGGGATTTGGGCTTGAAGTGCTGAAATGGGCTGGGCCTCAAGTTCTTGGATATTGTTACTTAAAATGAAATCAGCCTTTTTTGCATCATCAATTTGTGCAAATATTGATTGATGACATATTGTTGTCAAATCTTCTTCTTGAAGATATGATGTTAGGTCTGTTGGTTTGATTGATTTTATTCCTGGAATGTAATCAATCTCGTCTTTTCGTGCACCTGTTTCATGCAATTGAATTTGGACCACACAAAACATACAAATCAGGAAATAAGGAAGATAACGTGATTAATCCAAAGAAGGAAATAGGAAAGTAGTAATTATTATTGTCGGTTGATAAGTGGACAAAAATGAAGTGAGTCGGTTTATTCATTAAAAACATTTTTAAGTAGATGTCAGCTAAGGTAACTGGTAAAGTCATGAGTAAGCGAATTAGTTTATTCAAACCCGTTAGCAGCATATTCACCCTTGTTAAAATACTCGGGTTCAAAACAAATGAAATGCGGTAAGTGGATTATACATCTGATGTAGTACATCAGATGGTATAGTTTTTGAGAATTGATATAAAGTTTTTGAGTTTTAATCTAAATTTTTTGAGTTTTATTATAAAAAATTTGAGTTTATTTACTTAAACTTTAATCTCAAAAAGTTATATTATAACTCAAAATAATTACTATATATAAGCTCAAAAAAATTTGACTTTTGACATCCTAAAACTAAAATGTCATTTATAACCTCTATAGTACTCGAAAAAAAATACACAAAAACTCAAAAAGTCATTAAATATGATATAGTAAATCTGATGTACAATTCTTTTTCTCAATGAAATGTAAATAGGTAAACAATTAATCAGGACGAAATGAGTAAATTACCAGGACCAAGATGACCATTCTCCCTAAGCAAGTGAAGATGAAAGTAAACATCAAGAACAACAGCAGCCTCAGTCCAAAGCCCCACATGCAACAACCCATACTTCCTAGCCAACTTGGAAGCCCATGGCGAATAACAATCAGCAATCAAGCACGTAACCGACGGCCTCGATTTCACGATCTTAGCCACAGCCATCTCAACATGAGCTGGAAAACAGTACATAGTGGCACCAACCCACATATCATGGTTCAATGACCGGTCCCACTCGATGGGCAACCCATCTGAGACAGTAAGGTACTCAATGTCAAGCTCCAGACTCTGTCGCGCATGGGCGAAGATGCTGTTGTCAGCATCTTCGCCCATGCTGACATTGCTAGGGCTCGACGATTGGGTGATTTGGTGGTGGATGTTTTCAGTGTTGATGAATGTTATGGAGAAGCCCTTTGATGCAAGGGTTAAGGCTAGTTGGACTGATGGGATTATATGGCCTTGTAGTGGAAGTGCTATTAGTATGGCATGAGGTTTGCATTTGTTTGGTGTGTGTTGGTTTTCCATGTTATTTGTAGTGGTTTGTAGTTTTGAGGTGAAGGGAGATGGGAATGGTTAGGATGAGAAAACAATGAAGGTTGTAGAGTTGTAATACTTGCATAAAAAAATTAAAAATAGATGACTCTTGATGAGTGCAACACCGTTTAATAGCACGTTCAAAAGGTTTTCAGAACCGAGTCTAAAAGGGAATCATCTGAGTACTATTTGCTATAAAAACTAAGTTTTCCTATTATATAAGGGCCTCAAATTGTCTTTTAGAACCAGGCCTCTCAAATTCATTTGACGGACCTATACGAGTGAGGTATTAGGGGAATGACTAGGAATGAAAAGGGCATATATGTACAATTTCGGTTCATTTACTATATTGATATCGATTTTCGCGACCTAGTCTCACTAAATATAGTCAATATTATCTTCTCAAAATATTGCAAAGTATAGCTTAATAAACTCGAAAACCTTGATACCTCGGTCTCGGATACAAATTAATTACACATGTACTTAAAAAGAATTATATTAGTGGTTAATTAGTCTAATGGTGAGTGTGTAAAGCATGAATCTTGGGAAAAGTTGGATCTTAAAATTTTAATGCTCAAGTGGACCACATGAACACAAAGAACAATATAGTGCCCCATTAGACCATCCCCAAGCAAAGGTCACGCTAACTAGGTCACGACCCGATTTTACTCTTAATCCTACCTTATTAACCTTGACCCATTTTCACCCTCCCAAGCAGAAGGTCGCGACCTAGGTCATCAACTCAATCATTATCCACTTTACAACATCCCCAATCATTTTTCACATTCTCTACCCCACTTTTCTCTCTCTTACTTTTTATATTATTATTTACTAACAAATTATAAATATGTTAATTTTGTAATTTTCTAAATATTTTAATTAATTAATAACTATTCCAGTATGATAAATATTTTAATTATATTTCATATACTAGGGAAAAAAATGCTTGAAACCTGTTTGATCCCAGGTCCAATAACGATAAGAATTAAAATAATAAAAAATATATATAATAAAGACGAAGCAAGTTATCAAGTAACAGTTAGTCTTGTTGAAGACGGGTCGTAGCAAGTGACGGGTAATGTCACTCACAAAACGGATAGGGGGACAAGGTGGGGACACACCCATGTGCTTCCCTCTCTCCTCTATTTGGGTCATTCGTGAGAGGAAATGGTATCCGTCACTCCAAAGTGACGGATACGTGCCGTCTTCAATGAAATTTTGTGATCAAGTAATTACATAGGAGTGAGTAGTTAATACCTCCCCCAAAAACAACTCCCCCAAACCATCAGTATTCATTATCCTCTTAATTCACATTTCCCAGTTCCCACCCCAAAACCGTATACCATTCAGAATCCCTTCCTTCCCCTCATCATCCATCATCATCATCCCTAATAAATCAACCTCCCCTAATCAATATTCCCAAATCAGCATCATCAAAACAATTCCTACCCAGATCACCATATTCAATCTTTATTTCTTCATCATCACCATCTCATCAATGAATCACCAAGTGGGTCAAAATATATTAATTACCAGATCGACCTCTTCAATCTCCCAAATCTCATCATCGACACCTTATTTACTACTATTAATTATCATCACATTCCATCTACGAAGTATTAATTACCAGATCCATCTATTAATTATCATCATCATCGACACCTTCCATCATCATCATCACATTCCATCTATTAATTACCAGATCCCAAATCAATCCCAACCCAAATCATCGATCTTCATCATCACCACCATCATCTTCCCCAAATTAATTGTAGTAATTGAAGAAATTGAAGGAGAAGCCTTGTGAATTGTAGAGGGAGCAGTGTAGCACAATTAAAATGAGTTGTTGAGCACAGTAGACTGAAGAGTAGTGTAGAGTACTTTTTTTTATTGTTTATAATTCTTCAACCAATAAGAAATGGACACATACAAGGTCAATTTGACATCTTTTTTGATCAACCTTGGTCACAAATTGACCATTTCTTGTTTCAAGTCACAAATTGACCACCTTTGGTCACACATTAAGACTCCTAATCACTTGATTAACCATGACCAAGCAAGGTCATGACCAAGCAATTGACCTTGCTTGGGGATGGTCTTATGAAATGAAAAATAATTTGTGCTCAGATAGTTTCCTTTATTCCTTTATGACGGTTTCAATTTAAGATGAGAAAAAAATCAAAACATTAAAAAAAGGATGGCGATATGGCGCCACCCGGTGGCACCGAATTTCGGCGCCACCATAATTAAAGAAAAACGAAAAATAAAAAATAAAATGTTTGTTTTCGTTTTTACTCCAAAATTCTAGGGGTAGGTATGTAATTATACATCTATTTAATAAAAATAAATTAATCTCTAACCAAACTAAAAAATTATCTATACGGAGTATTATTTTACACCAAAAATTTGTTTAATATTAGAATCTTCATTAATGATTGTTTCTTCATCGTTGTTGCGTCTTCTTCATCTACTATGTTTTTTATCGATTGGGTTCATCATTTACAAGCCAACAAAAGAGAAAAATCAATACAATTCCGTCATACACTTGTAGCAATAATAACTAGTACTCCGTAGCATTTATGTACAATCAATAGTTACAAGTTAATTCTCAGGTTTACATAATAGCTATGTCGCTATGATTTCATCCGTTGATTAAGCCTTCATGCGAAATAACAATATTGAATTACTCGTAAGTGTTAACGTCAATTGATCTTATCAAATGGAGTAAATGGAAATCATTGAGCTAGAAACACAAACCCAGTATAGACTTGTTTCATTGTTTGTTGTGACATTTTATTCCACCCTCAAAAAGAGGCAATAAGCAAGGGAAATCTTACGGTTTTATTTTTAATCATGTTTGTTACAACTATAATTATGTAACTTTAAGTTCCTAAAATACCCTTCTTTACTAATTAGATTGAAATTCAAATTTGATGGGAGGGAACTGAAAATACATAAGTAATTTACTATATTAACCTCGGTGGCGCCCAAATTAAGTACCACCCGGTGGCGCCATCTCATTTTCCTTAAAAAAAAAGGTGATATTTAATGATAAAAATTACAAGTATATGTTGTTTTTTAACAATAAACTTATAATAACCTTTTGTCAAAAAATTTCACATTTTATCGGTCTTAATTTCAGATAAATAGTGCCGCGCGCCACTAGGCCACTACTCATTGATTTAAAGTGATAAAGCTTAGGGCATCCACAATAGATGAACCTCTAAAGAGGTTTGTCACATGACACATCATCAATTTAACAAACTTCTTCAATAACAAACCCATATACAACAATAGACAAACCTTTTCAAGGTTCATATCATAGGACCCACATAAAATTACCCATTTTTTTTCCCTCATATATATGTTGTTGGAGAATAAAAATATACTAACTTTTAGGGGACCACTTGTCATGTCAATCAACAAACCCGTATACAAATGTGTAACCATTCCTATGATGAACCTCAAACCCCATCTCCAACAATAGAGAGGTTTGTCAACAAACCTCTAAAAAGTACACAAACCTTTGTTGACAAACCTCTATTGTTGATGCCCTTAGCTCTTGATTATCTTCATCTAGCGGTCCTTATCTCTCGATTCTAGTGCATACATTTATCACTTTTTTTAAGGTAAGAAAACTAGATTGATCATTTAAGATATGAGATATCTCATCCTTTCAAATTGGGTATGTTAAAGCCAGTGGCGTTTTCAATGGGGGGTTCATGGGGTTCAATTAGAACAGAGAAATGACAGTAAAAGGAAGTGGTTTTAGTGGTAAAGATGGTAGTATTGTTCTCTTAAGGGTAAGATTATTGGTAGTCTTGAGACAAGACTTTGGTAAGTCTTGAGACAAGACTCACTCAAAACTACCAATAATCTACCCTAGTCTTTACAAAGTTTTAACAAAGTCTTAAGTTGAGTCTTAGAAATCCAAGACTCAACTTAAGACTTTGGGTGAGTCTTGACCCCATCTTAAAGAAAAATTATCCAATGGGTGAACAACATGTGTCCTTTCTTTTTGTTAAAAAAATAAAGTGGAGTGAAAAAATAGAGTTTGAGGTGAGTCTGACGGATAATGTATAAAGTCTGAGGTGAGTCTGAACAATAAAGAAATAATAAAAGTTAGTGGAAAACTGATGTGGCAGAGTCTTAAGACTTGGGAGGATCTGACTGATAATCTCACCCTAGGGTTGGGGGGTTCGAATCTCCGTAAGTCAACTTATTAAATTTCGAAACTCCATTATAGACATCCTAGAAATGCCACTAGTTGAAGCTATCGAGTTTCAAACCACCTCATAAGTGTCAGCAACTTTGTTGGTTTACTAAAGCAACTTTGTTGGTTTACTAAAGCAACCTTCCTATTCCACCAGTCAAAATTAAGTCATATAAACGGAATTGATCTTATGCAACATAAATGCAATGTAATGCTACTATAATCAAATACAGGGTAGCAAACTGTATAGTTGCATCGACCTTAATTCGAGGCAAACGGATAGACATTCCGGCTAAGACAATAATAAGCATCAAAAACTGACGTTAAATGGCCTAGAATTCTAGTTATGATATTAAGAACAATAAAGCGGTATGTATGACAATAATTTGTAAAGAATTGCTGTTAGCTTGTTACATTAACGTGACTCCATATGCAAAGGACGTGAATTATCTCTGTAATTCCTCAAAAGCTTCCGTTGCCTATAATCCACAACCAATCTAGGCAAACACCGGAAAATATCCCGCCAAGAAGGAACAGCACCAACAAGTTCCCTACCGCGTTCTGCTCCGGTCCCTACATGAAATAAAATACTCGTATTAACAATAAAATATTCATTTATCAATTAAATTAATCGACGATTAATCAAATTAAACCAAAAAAAAAAAAATACCTTGAAACCCTTGGGTGCTTCAGTCATGACACAAACAGTAAGATGACCATTAGTCAATCCTAGTAATCCAACCAACATAATCATCCATCCTTCACTTGCATACTTGGCAGTAAAGTAAAATGCAGGGACGAAGACGAAACGAGCGAGAATGGCTGTTGCGAGTCCCTTTCGTGATTCCAGCCTCAATACGTCGATAAGTGGTGTGTATCTTCCAATTAAGTCCAAGACATTGTACATTGCAATCAACACAAGAGCATACCTACAAAAACAATGATGATCAAAACTCGGAAATTAACTAAATTGCGACGAATTTAACTACAATTGTATGTGACAAGTATTCAGTTTTAGGAATGTACCATTCTCCTAGGCTATGTTTTCCCGTGTTTTCGTATAGAAAACCCGGAAAAATTGACAATGTCAACACATATATTAGAAATAGATCCAAGAAGAAATCCCACTTTTTGTAGAACAATTGTTTGGTAGACAAACGGTCTTCAATTTTCGCAGTAGCATCAACCTGCATAGATTAAAGCACATGTATTATTCAACACTTCACTTCGGATGCATGTTGCAGATATCTTGACACTCTTATACTATCCCAAAAAAAATAATAGTTTTTTCTATTAACTGTCGAGACTAAGTAACATAGAGATCAATGTAACTTACGTTGTGAATACCGGCAGCAGCAAGATCAGCGGTGACAGTTTTAGACCCTTCCGTAGCTGCCTTTGCACGGAAGTACTTGACAATTGGCAATTTGGGAAAATATAGCGCGTAAAGAAGGACGCATAGAAATTCAATTGCTGTCGAAATAGCTAGAAACAAAACTGCAAACACAACACGCGGAAATTTAGTTCCAGAGTCGAGAAACAGGATATACATATTTTTTTTTTTCAGGAATATGACACTACAAAAACTTACTAGCGCCCTTGCGTAAACCATTGGGAGACTTGTCAAATGCCACCTTTGTGATTAGTCTTAAGCCAGAGGTTAATGCACCGGACGCAGCCACACCAGCAAAGAATGACTGAATGCAAACATTTTAAGATCAACATGTTAACCACACACAAAAAACTTAAATGAGACAGTTTTACAAGTGAGACAACATAATAACCGCGTTATTAAATGAAGAGTACATGAGCATACGTACTTGCATAAACTCCGGCAACATGAAGGACAAGTCGCCGACCATTCCACCTTGGACATGAGCATCAGCAACTCCAAAAGCACCAACTAGGAGACATATGCCAACATAAGGACCAACACCGCCTTTTCCTGATGTTGCTAGATCTAACTGTCAATCGCCGAAAAGTTACGAAAGGTATTATTACAATTTGGCATGAAAAAATTATTGAAGGGGATTACAATCAAAGATACAGAGATTCAAAGGTGACTTACGATTATACAACCAAGAGTACTAACGGCAAAGAGAGTGTATCCAAAGATGTTTCGCTTTCTAGTATCAACACGCGCTTCATAGTAGGCCAGGAATGACATACATCCCAGAGCAAATGGTTGATATACAAGAGTTAACACTCTTGAAGGATGGTAATCCTTCATAAAACAAAATCTTTGGTCAATAAAAACACAAATTCTCATTTTTGACGTGTCATAAGCTTGCAGTATGTCACAAGTACATTTTTATCACAAGCAAGAATCGCGGTAATGTAAATCTCATAATTTATATTCACCCCAATGCAACTAAAATCCTTTTGATAATGACATTAAACCAATATCAATTCGTCCTACTTAGAGTAGGCTTAAGGAGGTCAAATATACACAATCTTACAATTATATTATAAGATAAAAATCGTTTGAACACGACCCAATCGACTGATGGCTACTTCACGATATAACAAACGCAAACAATTCTTCATTATATTTCCACTAATCAAACTAAAATTAAAATAATTAAAATTATGATATTAATAGCATTGTTACTCCGACTTCTCTGATTTCCCACGTACCCGTGTACGACACTCAACACTCGGACACGGATATGGCACGTAGACACTTTATTTTAAGTCAAAATATGCATAGTTTTATAAAAATGGTCGAGTCTACATTTGGCCAAGCACCTAGGTCGGATATTTCCAAACGAGTGTGAGCAACATAGATTTAGAGAAAGGTAGTTAACATACAGGGAAAACTTTGTAGTAGTAATCTCCAATGGTTAACATACTATTCCAAGACATGAGTGAACCCATACCAAGCAACCAACACACAAAATTTGCAATTCTTTTTCCCTGAAATAACAAAATCAAAATAATTAATCAAATAAAATACCGGTAACAAATAATAAAAAAAACGTAAGCAAAGCAAATGACCGAGACAAAAGGAGTAATCATTATAGACAACATTACCTCCATTCTAGCAGGAATCCCATTTTCTTCCGATGGTGTATTCATGGTAAACTTCCTAATATGAAATTAATTACGTAATTAATAATTTAATATCACTTCTTATACAAGATGAACAATATAAAACAAAACATAAAGAACTTGTTAATTGTTGCTTTAAAAAAAGTCAATAATAAAGTAATGTTTTAGAGTTTATATGATTAAATTTATGTTTTTCTAACTTGTGCTCCTGGACAGATTTACAAGATTATTTCATCAACTATGGTTAAATACGACAAAATCTTGTGAAATTGGATTTTGGAGTATACGTGCCCTAAAGGCTTTAAGGCACACATTAAAAACCTAATTAATCGAACGAAAAATTCATGAGATTATTTCATCGAAGATGGTGAAAAGAGTCAACACACTTCAATTTTTTACGAGAGAATCTTGTGAATCTTTCTCATACACATTAGAAAAATCGATTTAAAGACTAGTAAATAAAGCCAACTTTATTGACAACAACAACCACAATTAAACAAACAAAAAGAACATAACTTTGAAAGCTACTAAACATTCATATTATAAATTTACATACCTTAGATCGAGTAGAAGAAGAAAACCAAGAAAAAAAAAGAAAAAAAAATTAAGGATTTAAATCAGAAATTATTGTGTTTTAATGCAATGTGAAAGAGATAATTATTGAGATTAAGTAGGTGATATATTACTAGAAGAATTATAAGACGTCTAGGAGTAAAAAAGTCTCTATAACGTTGACTATTTTATTAAGGAAATAAAGATTCTGTAACATATTATATAATTTTACCAAGAAATATAAAGATTCCGTGTATCTTATTATTTGAAAAAATATGAGTCAATGAGTTGTAAATTTGAGGGATATATATCTCGTCGGGTATGGATCAGGTGTAACTTTACATGAGTACAATTTAGGTCGATGGATCAATCAGGTCGAGTGTGGATCGTGTGTAACTTAATAGAGGTTTAGACCCTGTTCTTTTGGACTGAAATTGTCTGAACTGAACTGAACTCAATAAAGCTGAACTGAACTGAACTGAACTGAACAGAAATAAAAATAAAAGATTATAATAATAAAAAAATTAATACCAGTAGTAATAATAAATATTTATTATTATTATTAATATATTAATATAATATAATAATATATATATATAAATAGTAATATAATAATAAATATAGTAGTAATAATAATAATATATTAGTAATATAAATGATAACATTATTAATAATAATATAATATTAAATAATATAATATTAAATAATACAATATATTAATTATAATAACTAAAAAATAAATACGATAAGTATAATATAATATAATATAATATAATATAAATATTATAAATAATTTTAACTACTACTACTACTGCTAATAATAATAATAATAATTAATACGGAGTACTTTATACTACTAATATTGCTACTAATCATAATAATATAATAATAAATAAATATATTAAATATAAATAAAATAATAATATAATAATAAAAACAATAATAATATAATAAAAAATATTAATATAATAATAAAAATATTAAATAGATTAATATAATAATAATGATAACACTAAGAATATTAAATAAGAATAGTATTATTAATGTTGAAATAACCTGAACTGAACTGAACTGAATGAAACTGAACTTAACTTAATAAAGCTGAACTGAACTGAACTTATAAGAACTGAAATTAAGTCCAAAAGAACAGGACCTTAGTTCAGGTTGATGCAAAAAGATTTTGTCATGTTTAGGTGATTCTATTTAGTAACAAGTGGATCTAAACGAGTCGGGCTAGATTTGTCAGGTCTCAATGTCTAATATTATGCTTTGGACTGATCGAGTTTATTTCTAATACAATACTCTTTCCGTCTCGTCATTTATTTACCTTTTATATTCATTATGAAGGGTATTTTAATCAAAAGTAAAGAAATGATCAGGACGAAAGGAGTATACTATACTAAAGCGTTTTTCGAAAGGACACTTCATAGAAGTAGAAAATGGTAATAAATCATCAATGAGCACAAATGCATTTAACTTGGCTTGGTACTACCGTACTACTAATCATTGTTATTTACAAATCCTTGTAAACATGGTATTAAATATTATCTAATCAATTGTGGATAGATAATCAATCTTCGAGGCCTAATCAATCGAAACTCTTTAGGACGGTCGACGATGACTCAAAATGCGGTTGAGGGACTTTCGGAACCTCCAAAAATCAGAAGTGGTACAGCATACGAACCCAAGTTTAATACCATGAATATAGGCGTATACAAGAGAAATGGTTGGAGCGACATTGGAGCTCAACAATTGCTATGAGTTTCATTTTCCGGCATTAGTTTGGGCTCGTGAAACTGAACTATAACTGGAGGCGGTGGATGTAGTTCGACAAATGATTTGGCGCTTTCACCAAAAGTACCTACACATATTGTATCACCACGCCCGTGCCATGTGCCTCCTTGAACATTGTTCATCTCTAGTGTTCTCGACTCCTGTATCGAAAAATTCAGTTACATTAACCAAAGTACGAAACTAGGCGTGTTCTAAACATATATCCACAATTGAGCGCGCAATTTCTACACAATGTCAGAAGACCCAGAAAAAAAAAAACGGGAATTGTAGAAGCATACCTGAGAAATACTACAGCACGGACAAATTAAATGGTAAACACAGTCGTCTACAGCACTATCAGTACCCTGTAGTTGAGAAAAGTTTTAACAATCAATTAGTGGCGTACGATGATAACGTATAAAGTACACAGTTCACAATAACTCCGTATTTTACTTGGACTCGGGCAAGGATGGGTACATACCCAAGCTTCGGAGTCTGGACGTGGTGATTCAAATTTTTTGGACAGGAATTTTGGCTTAAAATAAGGATACAGGATCCCATCTTTAAAACACAGCTTTTATAAATAAAAAATAAATAAAGAATGGACTTATGACAATAAAGTCGGATTGCCCGTCTTTATACTTTTGCCCGTCTTTGTCAGGACAAGAGTTGGATTGGTAACGTTGGTTACATACCATTCCCAAATTTTTGAAAGTCGGATTGGTAATGGCAGTTACAGACCACAGTCATATCCTTGACTGTCGTATTGGACACAGACACACAGGTACGCCTTTAAGAGTGATGAGGGCCTTTTTTTTCCTTTCTTCTTCAAAGGTCTATATGGAAATAAATTTCCGATGGTGTAATGGTAAATGAGCCCTTTGTTATATTTGACCCCAATTTACTCCTGAAGTTTGTCTTGTCCAAGACAGTTAATCGCCTTCTAGGATAGATCGGTTAGGGCATTGGTCACGGCATTATCCAAGGTTCAACAGAAAACAAAGTTAACTCCTAGGGAAATATTAGTATGATCTATATGGTAAAACATATCGGTTTCAATCTCGATCTAAGAATTAGTAATTAGTAATTAGTAATTAGTTGCCATGGCCTAATCATGGACTCAAATGTGGTAGAGGTAATCATCAGAACCTTTACTCTTTACCTAACGGTCGTTATATGATCTTGCCACCTAGATTTAATACCAGAATGATCATCAATCATAGCGTCATTATGGTTCCAACTAATTCCGCAACGACACATTGAAATATAGCATCCCTCGGTCATGAGTTTTAGGATGTCAAATATTTTGATAAATAAAACTCACTTAATAAGAGGATGCCACCAAAGAGGATTGGGTGATCTTCCTTCATCTTTAGTTCACAGCACCACATTTGACAACTTATGGTTGAAATTAAAAGCTGTCTAACTAAATTTGACGCAAGTCATCAGCGTGATGAACTTGAACGAGTTTCACGTGTACTAGGATCCTAGTAACACACGGTTTTAAGCAATTGCAATTGTTCCCACCAATCAACAACTTCACATAAGTGCAAAAAAAAATGCGATAATAAAGGATATAGCACATAGTAAATACAAACCTTAATATTGAACTTCTTTCTCATTTGAGTTCGGAAGAAGCCCAAATATGTTCCGACGGAGATTGTAAATGCTATGGCCAGATAAAGGAAACAGTGTTTTCTGGTGACTATAAAGGCAACGCAGTTGACAAATGCTGAAATCGCCAAAAGCAAATACACAGTTCCCTGCAGCACCACAAGCAATTTTTTACTTCAGAAAGGAATTTGGAACAAGACCATAACAGATAAAACAATCAGATAACTCATCTATAACGTATACGAGACACCTAATGAAGTATGAATACGAGTTTGACATTCATGAAAAAGAGAAGCACTAAAGGAGTATAGAGCTAAATAATTACTACACTTATCTAAAGAAGTTGTAGAGGAAATTGTTAAAAACTTAATAATGCAACTTTGCCGAAAGCTTTGTCCATGGTGGATAAGTGGCCATCAACAGCGACCCATAACGAGCATATTGACAGCATTATACAGCTTGAATTGCCTCATACACAGCTCTCAACGCAAGTTTGTCTAGCGATTGGTAAGGGAAATGGACAACTAGCTACATCAGAGATCAAATGTGTTTCTGTCATCCTTTGCCCATTGTTTGACTAGAGGTATTTGGAGGGAAAGGGAGGGATGCGATTTCTCTCGTATAGATAACAAATTGGGTTGGAAGGAAACGATGAGGAGGATGGAGGGATCAATTTTCCTTCCTAGAAGTCAAATCAAAATTCTTTTGACCATAAAAACATTGGAGAAAACACTTGTTCACTTCCCTCTCCCTCCCCTCCTTTTCCTTCTTTTTGTATTCAAACAAAGGGTCAATCGACTCAATCTGATATCGGTCTGCCAAAGATGCATCAGGACTCACAGTTTCGCATTGCAAACCGACATATCCAGGCGGTCAGGCACTAAGAGGCGGTGATAATACACATGTTGCCATAATAATGCCACATAAATGCTTAGAAGGAACCTGTCACCCCTTAATGAAATCACAGACATTCCAAACGACAAAAACACCTATACCTCAAATTTCAACAAAAATCTCATTTATATTGAGATTTTCAACAAAATCTCACGCTTTTTTAGCATGGTAGCTTTGGTAAGACGCACGCCTCATTCATTTTTATAGATAACGCAAGAACCCCTATACAAGTCTCGCACCAAGTTGAAGGCTACTTGTGCCATTCTCCTCATTCACCCACCAAAGGGGTGGTATACTGAAAATAAGCCCTGTCCCATTTTCCCCATCACCTACCAAAGTAAAAGGCGCCATTTCTACCATCCTAAACTTAAGGCTATAATATTCAATAAGCAGTAAAAATATATCACCGTGGAGAACCTCCGAGACAGAGATACTAAACATTGAAACTGAAGGAAAGCTTGTAGCAACTACACCGATTCTAAACAAAAAGGAACCGCCTTTGTTCTTCTACGACATTTAATACGAAGAAGCATATCCCCCTAACTTTCAATCATATTACCTGAATGTAACAAGAACCTTGACCAGCTCTCTTCATGTTCTTCCCAAATCTGTAGCATGGACAGCTGCACCACCAAAACATATGGTAAGCATGAATTCAACATAAAAGCCAGAAAATTTACTAGCTAAAAGGAAAAAAGGACATACATAAAATTGAAATGCAATTAGAAACAACGACGACAACAACATTACCCCAATGCCTCAATGGTTCCTGTAAATTGCGGGGTAGGGGGTCTAATGTACGCAGCCTTACCCACTATTCGCAACACAAAGATGTTGTTTCAACTAAAAGTACAGAAAATTCAACACTTTTATCAAAGACTAGCATACAAAGACTTCAACCCATCATTAAATTTCAAGTCAATCAACAAACATGCTTTGCCCTTAATCATTAGATACTTTGACTAATCTGAATAGCACAATTCCTATCCTTCAAAAGAACACTTGAAAACACTTTAAAAACCGAGTTAATTAGAATAGAGAGCGAAAACTCACAAGAAAGATTGAACAGCAATACGACGATCATCGAAACAATCAAGAACTTCACCTTCCCACATCCTTAAAACACCACCACCACCAGATTCTTCTTGTTCTTCTTCTTCATCATTCTCAAATAACCTCCATTTCCCTTGACTTTGCATAACAACAGTTGAACACAAAACATCAAAATCCAACACTGAAGTTCCTTCTATCAACTTTTCTTCTTCCTCTTTCTCACACCCAACACCCATTTTCACTTCCTTACTCAATTCTGCCATTAAACCACAAAAAATCCCTCTATTTCACAAATTCACCCCAAGTTTGCACCTTTTAGCAAATTTCCAATGCAAGATGCAAACTTTTGCAAGAATTCCCCCTTTTTCTAGGGTTTATACCAAAGAATTTTGCAAATTCACACCCCAAGTTTGCAACTTTTAGCAAATTTTCAATGCAAGATGCAAACTTTTGCAAAATTCACCTTTTTCTAGGGTTTATACCAATGAATTTCACAAATTTACACCCCAAGTTTGCCCCTTTTAGCAATTTCTCAATGCAAGATTCAAAATTTTGCAAGAATTCACCCTTTTTCTAGGGTTTTTACCAAAGAATTTAACAAATTCACACCCCAAGTTTGCAACTTTTAGCAATTTCTCAATGCAAGATGCAAATTTTTGTAAGTTTTTACCAAACAAACTACCTTAAGCAAACAAAAAATCACCTTTTTTACCAATAAATTCTACAAATTGGTGAACAAAGTTTGCAACTTTTCACAATTTTGAATGCAAACTTTTGCAAGTTTCTACCAAACCAACAACCTTAGTAACAAAAATCACCTTTTCTTAAGGTTGTTTACCAATAAATTCTACAAATTGATGAACAAGTTTGCACTTTTAGCAAATTCTCAATGCAAAATACAAAATTTAACAATAAATTCAACAAATTGTTAAACAAAGTTTGCACTTTTAGCAATTTTGAATGCAAAATGCAAACTTTTGAACCAAGAATCACCTTTTCTTAATGGTGATTACCAATAAATTCAACAAATTGATGAACAAAGTTTGCAACTTTTCACAATTTTGAATGCAAATTGCAAACTTTTTCCAATAAAAATCCCTCAATTGAAGAATTTATACTAAAATTTCAACAAATTCAAATTTTTTCAAATACCCACAAAACCAAAACCCTCAAACAACCAAAAAATCACCTCTTTTTGATGAATTATACCAGAAATTCCCACAATTAAAGCATAAAAATTGCAGCTTTATACAATTTTAAAACGCAAGTTGCAAACTTTTTGAGGTACCCAGAAAGTTTAAACGCATAAAAAGCTTAAATATTCAATGATATCTGTGAATTGATGCTGTATTGGATAAACCCAATTGTATAATGCGTCTCAGCATCTAGTTGTATTTTTGCTGTCAATAAATAATTAATTATTGATTAAATTTTTAAATTAAATTAATTGTGTTTTTTGTTATAAAAGTAGTGGTTTGAGAGGTCCAATAATGGAGATGTTTGATGTGGTCCAATTAGTTTGGTGGCTTAATTTGTGAATTGTGGAAGTTTGGTTAGATTAACTGGTAAATTTGGTGATTTTTTTGGCATGTGACTATGTGAGAATTGAGATGCATAATATATATACGTAAATTCTCATTTGTGATTGGTATATTCGTCGTAAATTTGCAACGGGTCAAATAATATTTATATGAGGAGATAAGACAAAAGTAAAGTGTCTAGAGAATAACATTTTGTTTTATCTTATTTACCCATATGGGTAATATTTAACCCATCGTAAGCTTGTGACGGATATACCTGTCACATGGGAGACTTGCTGTAATATATAGGACACAAATGGTTGTCTTAAGTCGGATATCATTGCATACAATGTATGGATAAAATAAAAAGTAATGTGCCTAGAACTTTAGATCGTGTTAAAATAACAATTGTGGGTGAAAATATTTGTATTTTTTCTTAAAGGAAAAATAATATTTGTTTGCTTTTTTGGGTGGGACTTTTGTAGATAAGCATGAGAATATGTTGGTGACAAGTTGATAAAGTAGTGAAGATAATCTTACAATTAATGCTTTGTATATAAGTAGGAATTTTTTAAATTTACTTCATTGTATTGGTAATTTGTTTTCAATCATTTTTTGTCCTTAATTATAAATTTTGGTTCCGTTACTAATTGTTATAGAAACGATAGGAATAACATATGATTAAGATCAGCTAAACGTTTCGAATTATCTGAAAAGATAAGAGTTCAATTGTCCTTAACAATGACTTTTTTTCTGCGAAAGAGAGAGGGATCAACCGAGGACACAAAACCAAAAGCAAACAACAAAAGCTAGAAGAAGGAATGTCTTTTAACGACCACGGACAATCTTTATCATTATCCGTAAAAGTAGTGAAAAACATTATTCATAAAGATTATATATAACGTTAGGAAAATAGTACGTCTGGACTCTACTTCCTTAACTTTGATATATTAAGTCCATTAATTCACATGGATTGATATCAATCTTCTCTCCGAAATTATCTCTTGGTGACGGCTATCATTTTAGTTTCATTTTCATTTAGTTTAGACAATAACATAATATATGTAATTGATAAGATTGGTCAACTAAAAAGAACAATTAAAAACCTAAATGAATTAATTATATTTCTCCTAGTTAGACTTCATCAAGAAGATACGGAGAATCAAATAAATATTTGGCTCTTGTGATACTTCAAATAGCATGAATAAAATACACACATCGGTTTTTCTAAGGATGCTTTTCGACGATTATATATTTAACTTTGACTAGGAAAATGTCGTTTTCAATAAATATATTATTCCAAATCGATTATCTACTTGGAATTGAGATAATTGGCGTTGTTTGGTAAACGGCATATTGACCAATTTTTAGCATATTCAAGGGTTTTAGCATGTTTGACCAATCAATATGCTAATTTTAGTGTTTGGTAACAAAGATATTGAAACAAAGATATTTGGGGTCAATATGTTGTTTTACAATATCTTTACCCCAAAGATATTGGTTAGATATTGTAAAATAGGAAATTTTTCTCCATTTTACAAAGAAAACTAACAATCTACTAATCGTAATCTGCCAATTACCAAACACTCAAATTAATTCTGCTAATTATAATACGCTAGTCAAACCTTCTGATAAAATCTGCTATTTATAATCTGCTTTTACAATCTGCTTATGCTGAAATTAATCTGCTGTTTACCAAACAGAGCCAATGTAATATGCAAATGATGTAATTGGAAAGAAGAATCAGACAGATAATCCGATTTGTCAATTAGTTAAACGTACGTAATCACTATAATAATCAAACTAACATTTTAAGGAATTTTAAGTTGGCATATAATTGTTGACAACTTTGTCTAAGGAATCAAACGAAATAATTTAAAAGTCTAACGAGTAATAAGGCAAGCAAAGGACACTTAAACGTTGAGATTGGTATGACAATAACTTGGCTTTGGGAGTTTGGCACAAGAAAACCAAACTAAAAGTTACTTCATCCCGGTCATTTGTTTAACTTTAATTGACATAAAGATCACGAAAAAAGAAAGAGACCATTATTGATGACAAGTAAACCAAACTGAGTGAGGATGATCAAATTATTCATCAAAAAATATTCCCAAAATAGATAAAGTCTGAGTAGGGTCCTATAAAATCCATATTACTAGATCCGACTCATATTTGTTGGGTTCAAAAGTTGAAACCGAGATCCAGACTTATCGGGCCTGGTTCACAAATGGGTTCAAATGGAGAAAAAAAATTGTACATCAGATGTACTACATCACATTTAATGACTTTTTGAGTTTTTGTGTATTTTTTCGAGTACTATGAAGTTTATAAATTACATTTTAGTTTTATGATTTCAAAAATCAAATTTTTTTTTAGCTTATATGTAATTTGTTTGAGTTATATGTAACTTTTCGAGATTAAAGTTTAAGTAAATAAACTCAAAAACTTTATAATAAAACTCAAAAAAATTAGATTAAAACTCTGTGTTCCGCTTTGTTTCCTTTATGTTTTTGTTTAATTTCCGCTTTCGTTTTTGTTTCGTCTCTCTTTCTGAGGGCTCTGTCCCCGTCTATCGGTGGTGTCCTTCTCTCAGTTTGAGAGCTTTCGTTTTCTGGTTCGTTTGCAGTTTTCTAATAAGTCAGAAGAAGATCAGCGTTGTTATAGATCGTTATATGGTTTTACATATTTTGTCCGATTCATGGCTACAATCAATCACGTCAGAAGAAATGGATACTCGTCAAGGAAGATTCAGAGACCCTCTTATGGATGAAAGCCTTTTGCGGCGAATCGATGATAGAGACTCAGTTGCAGTGTTTCATTCTTTGAACAAGAATTTATTTCCTATGGTTGTAATCGATTTGTATCCGATTGAGCTTGGCATATGTTGTAGATGTCGTATGACTTTTTATTAATGATAATGATCTTTTCTCAAAAAAAAAAAAACTTTATCTTAATGCTAAAAAATTATACCATCTGATGTACTACATCAGATGTATAATCCACTTACTGGTTCAAATGTAAGTTTACTATAAATTGTTTAATATATATAAAATATATCGACATTTACCATGGTAAATTAATAAACTGCCACATGAGTTATTATTTAGATGATGAAAAAAATATTTATTGTTTCTCGAATATTAAAATTATATTATAAATATTTTAATGATCTATAAAATAAGTAAAATCATCAATACATATATATAAAGCAGAAACTTTTCGAGCGATATTAAAGAGTCCAACTTTTTTAGAAATCCTAACAAGAGTAAATTTCGAAAAAAGCTAAATAAATAAAATTATCCTAATAAAATTATCCTAATATAAGTAGATCAAATATATTTTGATAAAATTATCCTAATATAAGTAGATTAAAATTATCAAATAGATAATAGAAATTCATAATAGTTCAAGTTCTCACATTTACTTTCCCCACTTATGGTCTCATACATTTTTAGTTTGTATTCTCGCATTAAAATTCAAGAAGTTGGCGAATAAAAGATGAATTTATTTATTAAAGTGTTATGCTAAGATGATGTAGTGTAATCTTATGTAATTACATGAAGTATAAATTACGATTTCATCAAAATGTAATCACTAAATAATCATTGAAGTGTGTGTATAGAAATCATAAACATAAATGCCTTCATATACATTCAAGTTATCAATACATAAAATATTTCACTAATCTATATATGTTACTATTTTTGTTTAACTAATTTACTTTCTATAAGAATGTGGAGATCATTAGATGGAGGAATGAAACCGAGAAAAACAGAAGTAGAATTTGGGGGTTTAAACAACTCAAAGCTTTTGTGTAATAATGAAACAATAACTCAAGTGTTATTCATATGATGAATTGATGGTCGGTTCTAGACTCACGCATTATTAGTAGTATTACTTAATTTCATCTACTACAAAATTTCGTATATACCACCAGCATATATCCAAGTAATCTAACCATTACGAAATAGTAGGTACTACATACTCAAAATACACTATGTAACTAATTATATGGTATATTAATGTCAATACACCTTATTCATATACGTACTATATCTCAGATTTCATTATAAAAATTAACTGAAACCTAAAAAATGAGCTTAAAAGATAACTGAAAATTCGGAACCGATCAGTTAACCGATTAGATAAAAACTCCTTTTTAAACTAACCGAAAGATAGCTTTTTTTGATAATATGACATAAAAGGACATAGTAAGTACTCCGTATTTAATATTATAATTGAAGTATTAAAAAAAATAGGTAGCTTATTTCTCACATCTTCGCTTATTATGGTAAATAATTTATCCACAAAATACTTACAACAAAAAAGAAAAATGAAATTTTGTTCAGATAAATTTAAGCTTATTTTTTTTCGAAACAGAGCCTAAATATGATATTTTTAATTTCATGATCTCTTGACCTTCATAATACCAAATTAATTTCTTTTTGATATTTTTTTGGCCCTTGTTTACTTACTTTTGAACCTATTGTTAGGAGTTAATCTCATGTTCCGTTTTTAATTTTATAAACTTGATTAATAAAATAAATAGCTATTGGTTCAGAATAAATATTAGCAATGAGACACTGTACCACAAAGTACGTATATATCATAATTATGAGAAATAGAATAAATAAGCAATTGGTTCAAAATAAATAGCGTTCCATATAAGAAAATTGTTAACCCTACAATAAGAAAAAAACAACAACTTTGATCAAAAGGAAAATCTATCACAATTGTCCAATTATATCTCTTTTGTCTTAGATGCAGCGAATATAAATAAAGTTTCAGACTCAAATTGAATTTTAAATCATGTCCATCATGGGTGTTAGCTAGACATGGGTAAATAAAATATCAGAAATATTTGAAAACTATAGAATAAGCGAGAATATAACATTTATATAGAATGAACTATTTTAAGATCTACACAAGTTGATCTATGGTTTTGAAATTTTTTACTTGTAACAACTAAGGGCATGTAATTTTTCTAATTAATATGGGTATGAGAAAGCCTACATTCGTCCTGACCCTTCGCCCGTATAACATCCTTGCTTTTAGGAGTCGTTTTTTTCCTATTATTCGAGACTTGGTAGAGTATTTTAGTCCCATTAGACTTTGGAGCAAAATTCATTATCTTTTAGTAATTTCACTCTAAGTGTACGTCATCCTCTTCGCAATGATCTTATGGATTGCTTTTGCAGAGTCGTCAATAAATTAGTTTGACCATGATTTTTGACATATTAATAATCAAAGTTATCAACGACGTTTGACCCTTGAGAAGCAATTGATGGAAAGATGTTTATTAAGAAGGGAAGGGAGTATACATGATGAAGTTTTTAACATAACTCATAATGGTATGTTCTACCAAGTGTGGTATGTCGGTTATGTTGTTGAGGAACATCAACTCCGTAAGAGGACGATCCAAAGATATATTGTCTTATTATCAATCGCCTTGGGAAATTCGAAATAGAAAGGAAGATAATTACGGATGCCAAAGTTGGCAAAAGGTAATGAATCGAGCATAGGAATGACTTCCTCGGATATAAAGATTCCTTTCATTCTTAAGCGAAGACAATATACATTGAGGCTATGCTACGCTAGACAATAAACAAGAGTCAGGGACAATCACTTAATCATGTTGGAATTTATGTGCTGAAACTCATTAGTAATGACCACCCTTACGTAGAAGCGTCAAGAACAACGTCATCCAAGGGATTAAGGTTCTTATCGTGATAGAGACCAAATGTATCAAGGCCAAACGAAGGACATTCTTTACAAAGAAGTTTTCACAAATTTATCAAGTTATGTGTCGTATTATATATTTTGCATGAAACTTTTAAGGACAAGTAGGCTTCATTGTAAATAGTCAAAGACTATTTCTGTTAAAAACCGATGACGCGCGAGATTATAAGAATAATAACTCTACAATCCAATTATATCTGTGGATAGTATACAACTGATATAGTCAATACCAAATGCCAACATTTTTGTTGCGTTTTTGTGAGGGAAACTGATGATTAACCACTCTTCATCTAAATCAACTCTCGAAATTTTGTTTGCTCTCATTTTCAACATGGTTTGACTTTTTGTTAAATTTAATAGTTTTCTACTACCAGACCATGGTAAGGTAAACCAACGTTTCAGCGTTGCCATAAAATACTAACTTGGTAACTCAACGGTTTTAAATGATGTCATAAAACTAATAAATGATGTTGCCCCGTGCATTCTATGCAATAGAATCATATATATTTTTTATTGTTGTTTAGAGACTAATAATTCTATTGGAATTCAGTTTGGATTTGAGGTTGTGAGAAGTTTATAAGGAGCAAATACTCTTAATTGTAAATATATATAATCATGGTAAAATTATGTTTAAGAGATTTAACATTTTCTTTGAACACACTATATATAATTATGATAATTGTTGTTTTACGTAACATCATTCAGTTTTACATAGTTGTTGTAGGTTAAATAATTTACAAGACTCATAAAGGCCTGTCTCCGTTATTAAGGATTCATTTTGGTGAACTCCACCATGTTGACATAGAGAGAGTTTTTTATTGAATTAAAAACCAGCTGTGCTTGCGACAATGAAAAAGCAAAGTACATATTATAACTAAATCACTTGATCTTATAAGTACTATTGAATGCAAAAATTTTACGGTAAAAACACTAATAATTCATCAATCAACTATACCAACCATGAATTTTTTTTCATCAATGATTCAACATAGTTAAACTTTTTTGTTAACTTAAGAATATATTTTTACAGCTAATCCTAATATGAACCCCGTGCATCGCACGGGCTTTCCAACTAGTTACATATGATAGTCGAATAAAAGATGAGAAATATGACATTTTATAAACTTTGGTTATTCTTATATATTTAAAATAAAATAAAAAAAATAAAAAATATGGGCCATGAGTGGGTTTGGGTCTTAACGACAAAATCCAGATTCAGATTCGCGTAAATTTTTCTAGACCCATATTCACCCCTGATATATTAGGTCTATAAAAATGAGATTCATTTATATCCGCCTCATCAAGATCCAATCCAGCAAATCTGAACAGGGTTCCGGAGCCATGAGTCATGACGGTCCCAACCACCGTCCCAGGTCCCAACGGTCCAGAAGCTACTTTTGGGCTGATAAATCCTGGACTCGTACAACTCAACCCACTTAATCCCGATACATAACCGACCCGAGTGAACCGATTCCCGAACCAGGCTCAACCCCAAACAGAACCCCCATTCCAATCTTGATCGTGTTTTTTCTGTCTTCATCAATCAATCAATCAATCATCATTCATCTCCAAGGTAAGACCCCTTTTCACATTTTCACCCTATTCTTAATGCTTTTTAATTAATCATGTAAATTGATTTGAATGCCTTGATATATTGGGTTTTCATACTTGTTAATCATGGAGTGAATGTTATAAATCATCCAATTTTTTTTGTAATTATGCTTAAATTACCATTGTCATGCTTGTTACTCCCCTCCGATTCTTTGGAATTGTCGCTTTGTCGAATTTTTAAGGGCGATTTTGAACAAATGGGGCAATTCCTAAGAATCGGAGGGAATGCTGGAAACCTAGAAACCATGCATTTTGTTTCCTGGCAAATGGAGTTAGAAATGACATAATTAAGCTTAGATTACCATTTTCATACTTGTTAGTTGTTACTCCCTCGGATTCTTTGGAATTACATATTTTTCAAATTTTGTAAGGGGGGTTTCGAACACATGGGGCAATTCATAAGAATTGAAGGGAGTAATAGACAATTGAATGCTAGAAACCTTTATTTTTTTTGGCAAATGGAGTTATAATTGACATAATTAAGTTTACTCTACCATTTTCATACTTGTTACTCCCTCCGATTCTTTGAAATTGCCCCTTTTCAAATTTTGAAAGGGGGATTTTGAACAAATATGGGCAATCCTAAGAATCGGAGTATTATAATCAAAAGGCAAACAAATGATTGAGATCGAGGGAGTATTAATCAACAAGTGAATGCTAGAAATCATGCATTTCTTAGGCTAATGGACTTAGAAATGACATAATTATGCTTAAAAGTATCATTTTCATACATGTTAGTAAACAAATGAATGCTACAAATATCTATTTTCAAAGAAGAAAATAATAATACTCCGTAATTTTTTAGTTACCCGAGTCATAGCTTGTAGTTTTGTAGTAGTCAATTATAGGAGGATAGTAATTTCAAACTTTGCCTTTTCATGGGCCATCACAATTGATTGGTCACAAACGAAACGTTGAGTAGAATTTTTAAAGTCTTAGTATAAACAAACCAAATGTCAAGGCACAATTTGAGCTTACTAATCCACCACAGACTATTATTCATATGGAATTTAGTTAAGGAAAGATTGAATCTTTTAATAGCATTTAATGAGATAATTTGATGGTATTTAGACTTTATAAGAATGAAATTGATCATTTTTCTCAAAAGAGAGAAAAACCAAGTAAATGTTATGGCATTCTTGCACATTCATGTCATTTTACTATGTTTGTTGTTGTTGGGACTCTTGGGAGTTGTTTCAGGACAAGTAAACCTTAATACAACCGAATCTTTGACGGATTCCGACACGTTAGTATCCAGTAATGGAATTTTCAAGCTCGGGTTTTTTAGTCCGGGTAATTCGACTAATCGCTATGTTGGAGTTTGGTACACTCAAGGTGATTCTGATGGGAAAAAGGAAGTTGTGTGGGTGGCCAATAGGGATAATCCATTGACTGACTCTTCCGGTGTGCTCAAGATTTCGGAGGATGGAAATATTCGAATCTTGAATGGAGAAAACAAGAGCTTTTGGTCTTCAAATTTATCGGCTTCTGATTCTAGAAACATGGTTGTTCATTTTATGGATGATGGTAATCTTATTTTGTTATCAAATGGTAGTGGAAATGCCATTTGGCAGAGTTTTAATCATCCCACTGATGTGTTTTTGCCGGATATGACGTTCAGTATTAATAGTACAGTAAAGGAGATACAAGCGTTGTTTCGGTCTTGGAAGAGCCCTGTAGACCCTGCTGGTGGAAACTTTACGGTTGGTATTGATACTCGCACTCCACCTCAGGTTTTTCTATGGGATAATGATCGTCCTTATTGGAGAAATGGACCATGGAATGGTAATATTTATGTTGGTACCAAATCAGTTCTTAGTATTACGACAAACAATCCGGGAGTAGTGGACTTCGAGTTTACCCTCGCAGATGTATCAGCACACCTGCTGCAATTTGTGCACTTTGTGGTGAATTATAATGGAAGTTTGGTCCAAAGAGATTGGAACAGTAGCAGCGGAAAATGGGAAACAGTATGGTACTCGCAACAAAATGAGTGCGATTTTTACGGCAAATGTGGACCATTTGGGAGTTGTAATGCGACAAATTCACCTATATGTGGTTGCTTGAGAGGGTTTGTGCCCAAAAACAGTACTGAGTGGAACAAAAGAAATTGGACTGGTGGGTGTGTTCGGAAAACATTGCTACAGTGTGACACTGTAGGAGAACAAACGGATAGGTTTTTGAATTTAACGAATGTGAAAGTACCAGATAACGCACAGTGGGTATCAGCAGCCAGTGAGGATGAATGTAGCAGTCAGTGCACAGGGGATTGTTCTTGTTTAGCTTTTGGCTATTATCCGAGTATTGGCTGTCTGACTTGGAATGATAGCCTAATTGACATTGAAGAATACTCTGATGATAGAGGACTTGCTCTTTCCGTTCGATTGGCTTCTTCAGACCTAGGTAATTACCTAATAATTCTCGACCTTTTTCTCGTTGACAGGTGCGGCTGTGTACATCCGCCTCCGGTCCCCATCCGCGAGAGCCTTTCAGGCTCTGGGACATACAGTGTGTCAGTACTTGATGTGCGTATGATGGATTGAATAATATGATCATGTAACGAATTGTTGTTGAATTTGCAGGTGTATCTACCCAACAACAAAAACACCACTCATCTCTTTCATGGAGATCTGGAAGATGGATAGTTATTGCCGTTGTACTAGTTGTAGTTAGCATTACAGTTATACTTAAAATCAAATGGTTGCGCCGAAATTATGGTGAAAACTCTCTCCTTTTCTTTTATTACTTGTATTTTTGTGTTAATTTGCAGAAATACCATATAGCTGTATTTAACAGAACTGTGTTGTTATTGAAGGGACGAGAATTACGCAATTGGCTAAGATCATGCTCAAGGGAGACAAAACCAACATTCAAATTGGCGACTTACCTATGTTTGAACTGGGAAAAATGGCGACCGCTACAAATGACTTCCAAGAAAGCAACAAGCTCGGACGAGGTGGTTTTGGTACTGTGTATAAGGTAATGGCTAACTCGCCACTGCACTGCAATAAGCATGCTTAATTGGTTCTGTATATTTAGTATCAGCAGAAACTGAAGATGTTGCATTTGTTTGAAGGGTAAATTGGAAGACGGAGAGGAAGTAGCAGTAAAAAGGCTCTCGAAACTATCTGGCCAAGGTCTTGAAGAGTTTATGACTGAAGTGTTAGTGATCTCAAAACTTCAGCATCGGAATCTTGTCCGGTTGTTGGGGTGTTGTGTTAAAGGAGAAGAAAAGCTGTTAGTGTACGAGTATATGCCTAACAAGAGCTTGGACGCGCTTCTCTTTGGTTTGTTCTTACGAGTCTTTAGTCTTCCGGCACTAATCATGTAGCTAAGAAAGCATGCATCTTGATACAATGAGCTAACATTCCTGTATACTTTCGGTTGTTAATATCCAGATCGACTTTATCAAGAGCTTTTAGGGTGGAAAACGCGATTCAATATCATCCAAGGGATAAGTCGAGGACTTCTTTACCTTCATAGGGATTCTAGATTAAAGATCATACACAGAGACCTTAAAGCAAGCAATATTTTGTTGGATGATAAACTCAATCCAAAGATATCTGATTTCGGAATGGCAAGGATTTTTGGAGGCAGTGAGGATCAAGCTGATACCAACAGGGTTGTTGGCACCTAGTATGTACCCCTGCTTTTACAGTTTTAACAATAGTGTTACACTAGTGCCTTAAAAATTTTCTGTCAATGGCGGGCAGGGGCGAACCTAAGGAGTAGCACGGGGTAGCACCTGCAACCCCAATCCGAAAAATATCAATGGAGAAGACGATGTAATGCTACCCCAAAAGGCACCTGACTGTTAGTTAAGAATAAATAAAAACAAGACCATAGAAAATATATTAGCGTTTCTTTGATGTAGTGGTAATGTTTTCCACCTACCAACCAGGGGACGGGGGTTCGAAACCAATAGCCAGCGGTTTTGTTATTCCTATTTATTCTTTTTTTTTTCCTTGTTTCGGCTTATCCTCCCAGGCTCTCTTTCCTATTTATTTATTTCACTTTTATTTTATTGTTTCCATTTTCAAGTTTGATGTAATATACTCTTATTCATTTTTCATTTCTTTTTTCCATCCCCACTAAACTAAAAGAATAAGAAATCTCTAATATTTTCCCGCCTAAATGAATATTCTATATTTGGGCTTCATTATATCTTATCTACAATTGGGCCAAACTGCTTAATTCCATATAATTTTATTCTATTTACACATTTATATGTCTACAACTGTACAACTGGGCCAATACTGATTATTTACATACAATAACTAACCTACTACAAGATAAGAGCATTATATTGTTTTTACTTCTAAAACGAAAAAAAATTGCGAATAATTTTTTTTTTTTACACTCTAATTTAATACTATCTATTTCTACTGTATACAACGTGAACATTTAAATTTTGGTTATTTTTTTAATTTTTTTGATTTAATATATACATAAGTATATTTATTACAACACAGATACACACAAAATAGTTTCAGCAATTGTATATACGATAACAGTGTTGAACCTTCTTTTTTCTATCTCTTAATATAAAACATTACTAATATTAAGTTTTATTCTATACTAAAATTTCAAATGGAGTTAAAATAAGTTAAATATAATTAGATAATTGTTAAATGCTCTAATGTCCCTATCTAAAAAACCGCGTGTGCGCGGGATTTATACTAGTTATTATAATAATTCATTGTTTTTCTTGAACTTTTAAAGTGAAATTTGACAAAAAAAAATTTAAATTTTTAAATGATTGTGAAAACATATAAAATTTGATAATGATATAATACAATCATATTAAATGAAATCTCACATGTTAGTTACACTTGGTGGTCAGTCTGGTCACACGAATTTTCAGACTAAATATTTAGTTGGTAGTTGTAACCTCTTAAGATGTGAGAAATAATCAACATCGTATCCTCAAAATGAAAGGTATGATTAATATGGATAATAAAAAAACAAGTCATTTGTTAAAAAAACAACTATTTTCTTAAATTTCTACGTCTTTTAAAACGATTTTTTTTTACAATGATTTCGCTACCCCATATTTAAATTCTGGGTTCACCCCTGATGGCGGGGTTAGAGCAGTCCAATGTACGCAACCTTACTCTTTTGTTGCAAACACCAAAAAAGTCTATTTTTTCAGACGACCATCGCTGCATGAGCAGCCGGTGTTTCATAGTATAAGAGGCAAATTTACACCAAAAAGATAGCGAGTCTTTGGCTATGTTGAATATGCCAGTCCTGCCTTGGGTTCCACACCTGTCACCATTAATACTGGCCTTACGGCTCCTTTTTTCCGTAAGCAAAAGAATTGCAAAGTTTTGTTTGAGTTTGCAGTTTTCAGAGAATGACCTTAAGCTCTGCAAATTGCCGTGTTTTGTTTTATATTGCAGTGGTTATATGTCTCCAGAGTATGCAATGGAAGGACGATTTTCTGAAAAATCAGATATCTACAGCTTCGGGGTGCTGCTACTGGAGATCGTAAGTGGCAGAAGAAACAACAGCTTTAGGAATGAAGAGAGTTTAAGCCTCTTAGCACATGTAAATAACATCCTAGTAACACAAAATAGAATCTTTCTTACTTTTGTTCAAATTTTTCTGTACTATATTTAAAATTTTACGTATGACAGGCATGGAAATTATGGAACGAGGATGATATACTGTCGCTAATTGATCCGGTTGTTTTAGAATCGGGTTTTCAAGATGAGATATTGAGGTGCATACAAGTAGCTCTTTTGTGTGTGCAAGAATTACCTGAAGACAGACCGAACATTTCAATGGTTATCTCTATGATTGATAGTGAAGTTTCGAATCTGCCACACCCTACGCAACCGGGTTTCACTCAGAGGAGATACACTCAAAATCAAAGTGAAAACGTGACTTCTTCGGTTAACCGTGTATCGCTCAGCTATATAACCGGCCGGTAAGAGTTATTGCAAGGACTTTCTGTAACATATTTCGGTTCCGAAAATTTTATGGAGTTTCTTTGTTCGAATTAGTCATATTCTTGAATGAAGAATATAGTTTTGTTATGGGTTGAATCCTCTAATTTCTGAGCTTCATAGTTGAGAAAAGAGATCAAAAGTTAAACTTAGATGCTGTCTTTATTCTACTAGTTCATTGAAAAATTGTATATTCTGATTAATAAATAACCACAGTTGATGAAGAAAATTGCACATCTGTGTGTACGGTTTTAAGTATCGTGTGTTACACCAATTTGTAATCGAGTTATCAAGTTTTCAGTAGGTACATGACGTACATCTTTCATATTTCGAGGCAATATTAGCCACATTTAGTGTAAGAAAAAAAGTCGAGAACTAATTTTTTTTAAAATGAATTAATTTCCGAGGGGTTGTCTCGCTAACCCCCTCGTTTCGTCAATGATAGCACCCATTACGCCGGAGTACGATGAAGAATTTTTGAAGTCTTTGGTTCACATTACTACAATGATTGTAGCCGTACAAATGCGTTAAACTAAGCTAGCTGGCATATGCACGAGTATGAAATTTCATAACTTAAGATTCCATGTTCCTTGTTTTTAGATTGTGTAATGCATACAAATGAGTAATGCTTTACCTATCAACATGTACATTTTTCCTGTAATCATCTTGTATGTGTATATGTGTATTTGGGTCTAACCGATCCCAAATCATGAACTTCCAATTATTATACCTTCAGAATCGGGATTTTCAGCCCAGTCGAGTCGACCAGTCGCTATGTCGGAATTTGGTATAACATTGATCTAGAGTCTAGTATGTTAGAAGTCATATGGGTAGCTAATAGAGATAACCCATCAAATGATTCTTCCGGCGTGCTTAAGATATCTGAAAATGGAGACCTTCAAGTTATAGACGGAAACAACACGACTTTTTGGTCGTCAAATACTACTACTGCTACTGCTGCTGTAGTTGCTCAACTCATGGATACAGGAAATCTAGTTTTGATCTCAAATCCCAGTGGACTGATGATATGGCAAGAGTTTTGAGCACCCGGCAGACTCATGGCTGCCATCGGTGAAATTAACAGTAAAGCAGGACACAAAGGAAAACCCGATGCTTTGCTCATGGAAGAGTGATTCAGATCCTTCACGTGGAACTTTCAGGTTTGGTATCCTTCCTCCGACCCTCCCTGAATTTTTCACTTTGAAAGGTGATAGACCTTACTGGACGTCAGGTCCATGGAATGGGTATCTTTATATTGGAAACTCAATATGAATTCAAAAATTTCAACTGGAATTAAAATCATAGATGATCATGAGGGCTCACTCTATGTAGCCTATTCGGTATTAAACCGATCCATATAGGAGCGGTATATGGTGAACTATGACGGGCTGGTGCTTCAAAACTCAAAAGTTCTGGGATTCTGCAGAAAAGAGGTGGGTAGGTAAGTGGCAATCTATAGGATCCGAGTGTGATGTTGATGGAAAATTTGGCGTGTTTGGATTTGTGATCCAACAGGTTCGCCGATCTGTAACTGCTTGACTGGATTTCTGCGTAATAAGGTCGAGGAACGGAGGCAAGGGAATTGGACTAGCGGGTGTGCTCGAACTGCTGAGTTGCATTGTGACAGTACAGAGAAGAAAGAAGATGTGTTTTTAAGGTTAGAGCTTATGAAGGTTCTTGATTATTCCGAGTGGATATTAGCAAATGATCAAGGTGATTATGGAAACAAATGCTTGGGAGATTGTTCATGTTTAGCTTATGCACATATTATTCAGGTATTGGGTGCATGATTTGGAATCGAAGCCTGATTGACATTCAACAATTCTCTGGTGACGGAACTGATCTTTTCATTCGCTTGGCTCATCACCGCTCCTGCTGAGTTATCGGGTAAAGCTATTTCAGAACTCTTATTGTTTATGTTGCAGTTGCTGTGCTCTGGTAGAATTGATTAGCACATACCATCCATATAATGGTCTCTCTTGTGACGGTTACAAATTGTGACGGCCCCAAATGTGACCACTTTATGATAAAAAGTAACCACTCATAAAATGTTACCCGTCAAATAATGGTCACATTTTCTCATAGAAATGGTCACATTTGGGTCCGTCACAACTTGTGACGGATGAGATTTTGTGACTGATTTGAATGCCTTGATATATTGGGTTTTCATACTTTTTAGTCATTGAGTGAATGTCAAAAAGTGCATTTTTTTTGGCAAAAGGGGTTACAAAATGGCAAAAATATTTGGTGTTAATCAACAATTGAATGCTATAAACCATGTTTTTTTTTTTTTTTTTTTTTTTTTTTTTTTTTTTTTTTGGCAAATGGACTTAGAAATGACATAATTATGCTTACAAATACCATTTTTCATACTTGTTACTCCCTCCGTCCCAATGATTTGTTTACCTTTGATTAAAATATCTCTCACAAAGAATATAAAAGGTAAATAAACGACTGAGACGGAAAAAGTAACAAACAAGTGAATGCTAGAAACATTTATTTTGCAAATAAGAAAATAATAGTTTCAATGTTGCCCAAGTCATAGTTTGTAGTTTTGTAGAGTAGTAGTCAATTATAGGACTTGAATTGATTGGTAACAACTGAAAAGTTTAGTATAAAAGTCTTAGTCTGAACAAACCAAATGCCAAGGCACAATTTGAGCCACTAATCCACCATAGACTATTATTCATATGGAATTTAGTTAAGGAAAGATTGAATCTTTTTGTTGCATTCAATGAGATAATTTGACGGTATTTGGACTTTATAAGAATGAAATTGTTTCTCTCAAGAGACAGCATATCCAAGTGAATGTTATGGCATTCTTTCACATTCATGTCATTTTACTATGTTTGTTATGGTTAGGGGTTGTTTCAGCTCAAGTATATCTTGACCCAAGCCAATCCCTGACGGATTCCGACACGTTAGTGTCAAGTAATGCAGTATTCAAGCTTGGGTTTTTCAGTCCGGGTAATTCGACAAATCGCTATGTTGGAGTTTGGTACACTCAAGGTGGTTCTGATGGGAAACAGGAAGTTGTGTGGGTGGCCAATAGGGATAATCCATTGACCGACTCTTCTGGCGTGCTCAAGATTTCGGAAGATGGAAATCTTCGAGTCTTGAATGGAGAAAACACGAGCATTTGGTCATCAAATGTACCGGGTTCTGATTATAGAAACTTGGTTGTTCATTTTATGGATAATGGTAATCTTATTTTGTTATCAAATGATAGTGGACAAGTCATTTGGCAGAGTTTTGATCATCCCACTGATGTGTTTTTGCCGGGGATGACGTTCAGTATTGATGGTACAGTAAAGGAGAAACAAGCGTTGTTGCGGTCTTGGAAGAGCCCTGTAGACCCTTCTAGTGGAAACTTCACGGTTGGTATTGATACTCATAGTCCACCTCAGGTTTTTCTATGGGATGATGATCGCCCTTATTGGAGAAATGGACCATGGATTGGAAATTTATTTGTTGGTGTTAAATCAGCTCTTAGTATAACTACAGACAATGCAGGAGAAGTATACTTCGGGTTTACCCTCTCAAACCAATCAGCACAATGGCTGCAACATGTGCACTTTGTGGTGAATTGTAATGGAAGTTTGGTCCAAAGAGATTGGGACAATAGCAGCGGAAAATGGGAAACAGTATGGTACTCACAACAAAGTGAGTGCGACTTTTATGGCAAATGTGGACCATTTGGGAGTTGTAATGCGACAAATTCACCTATATGTGGTTGCTTGAGAGGGTTTGTGCCCAAAAATAGTACAGAGTGGAACAAAGGAAATTGGACTGGTGGGTGTGTTCGGAAAACATTGCTACAGTGTGACACTGTAGGAGTAAAAACGGATGGGTTTTGGAAGTTAGCGAATTTGAAAGTACCAGATAACGCACAGTGGGTATCGGCAGCCAGTGAGGATGAATGTAGCAGTCAGTGTATAGGGGATTGTTCGTGTTTAGCTTTTGGCTATTATCCGAGTATTGGCTGTATGACTTGGAATGATAGCCTAATTGACATTGAAGAATACTCTGATAATAGAGGGCATGATCTTTCTATTCGATTGGCTTCTTCCGACCAAGGTAATTACCTAACAATTCTCAAACTATTTCTCGCTGCTGACACAAGATTGTGTACATCCGCCTAGACTTGGCAAAACGGGTCAATGGGTCGGGTTCATGTCATGGCAATTCGGGTCGGGTCAGTTTGGGTCTCTCATATTTTCGAGTTATTTCGGGTCGGGTCATTTTCGAGTCAAAGCGGGTCGGATGATTTTGGGTTCAGGTCAATGATTGAGACAGAAAAAAGTACGTTTAGTATTATTCAGTTTTGATAATTGATTCTTTATTTTTAACCTTATCAATATTAAGTGTGCTTTTAAATTACTCATTTTAATTTTTTTTTATTCAATTAGAGTTGTGTTTTGTCGGGTCATTTTTGGGTCGGGTGGTTTCTGATCGGGTCATTTTGGGCCGGGTCAGTTCCGGGTCAACAAAGTTCGGGTCGGGTTGGGTCAATTCCGATTTTGGGTCAAAGCCGAGAGTTGTAGTTCGGGTCAATTTCGGATCTCGGGTCAGCCTTTTTGGGTTGGGTCAATCGGGTCGGGTTGGTTTTGCCAGGTCTACATCCGCCTCCCCTAGTTCTCCATCCACGAGAGCCTTTGAGGCACTGGACATACAGTACGTCAGTACTTGATGTGCGTATGATAGATTGAATAATATGATCATGGAGTAACAAACCCTTGTTCACTTTGCAGGTGTATCTACCCAACAACAAAAACACCACCCATCTGTTTCTTGGAAATCTGGAAGATGGATAGTAATTGCTGTTGTACTACTAGTCGTAGTTAGCATTACATTTATACTGAGAATCAAATGGTTTCGCCGAAAATATGGTGAAAACTCTCTCCTTCTCTTTCACTACTTCTATTTCTGTGTTAGTTTAATTTGCAGCATGGCCATATAGCTGTATGTAACAGAACTCTGTTGTTATTGAAGGGACGAGAATTACACAGCAGGCTAAGATCATGTTCAAAAGAGACAAAACCTACATTCAAATTGGCGACTTACCTATGTTTGATCTGGAAAAACTGGTGACCGCAACAAATGACTTCCACGAAAGCAACAAGCTCGGACGAGGTGGTTTTGGTACTGTATATAAGGTAATGGCTAACTCGCCACTGCACTGCAATAAGCATGCTTAATTGGTACTGTATATTTAGCATCAGCAGAAACTGAAGATGTTGCATTTGTTTGAAGGGTAAATTGGAAAATGGAGAGGATGTAGCAGTAAAAAGGCTCTCCAAACTCTCTGGCCAAGGCCTTGAAGAGTTTATGACTGAAGTGTTAGTGATCTCAAAACTTCAGCATCGGAATCTTGTCCGGCTGTTGGGGTGTTGTGTTAAAGGAGAAGAAAAGCTGTTAGTGTACGAGTATATGCCTAACAAGAGCTTGGATGCTCTTCTCTTTGGTTTGTTCTTACGAGTCTTTAGTCTTACGGTACTAATCTTGTAGGCTAAGAAAGCATATTCATGATACAATGAGCTAACATTGCTGTACACTTTCGGTTGTTAATATCCAGATCGACTTTATCAAGAGCTTTTAGGGTGGAAAACGCGATTCAGTATCATCCAAGGGATAAGTCGAGGACTTCTTTACCTTCATAGGGATTCTAGATTAAAGATCATACACAGAGACCTTAAAGCAAGCAATATTTTGTTGGATGATAAACTCAATCCAAAGATTTCTGATTTCGGAATGGCAAAGATATTTGGAGGCAGTGAGGACCAAGTTGATACCAACAGGGTTGTTGGCACCTTGTATGTACCGCTGCTTTTAGAGTTTAAACAATTGTGTTACATTAGTATCTTAAACTTTTTCGATCAACAGGGTTGTTGGCACCTTGTACCGCTGCTTTGGCTATGTTGAATATGCCAGTCCTTTCCATAACTCTGAAAATTGCCATGTTTTGTTTGATATTGCAGTGGTTATATGTCTCCAGAGTATGCAACAAAAGGACGATTTTCTGAGAAATCGGATATTTACAGCTACGGAGTGCTGCTCCTGGAGATCGTAAGTGGCAGAAGAAACACTAGCTTTAGGAATGAAGAAAGTTTAAGCCTCTTAGCACATGTAAGTAACATCCTAGAAACACAAAATTAGCACTATTTCTTACATTTGTACAGATTTTTCTGTTCTATTCCTAAAATTACTGTATTACAGGCGTGGAAATTATGGAACGAGGACGATATACTGTCCCTAATTGATCCGCTCGTTTTGGAATCTGGTTTTCAAGATGAGATATTGAGGTGCATACAGGTAGCTCTCTTGTGTGTGCAAGAATTACCCGAAGACAGACCGAACATTTCTATGGTTATTTCAATGATTGATACTGACTTTTGCATTTCGGTTCTCCCACGCCCTACGCAACCTGGTTTCAGTCAGAGGAGATACACTCACAATCAAAGTGAAAACGTGACTTCCTCGGTTAACCGTGTATCGCTCAGCTATATAACCGGCCGGTAAGAGTTATTGCAAGAATTTCTGCAACATATTTTCGATCTGAAAATTTTATGGAATTTCTTTTTTTCAAATTAGTCATATTCTTGAATGAAGAATATAGTTTTGTTAGGGGTTGAATCTTCTGATTTCTGAGCTGCCTTTATTTTACTAGTTCATTGACATTGTATATTCTGATAAATAATTTCCTCATGGAATGGCATTTTTCTTTTACTGGCGGGGCGTTTGACTCTAATCTCATCGGTCCTATCCAATCTCTCAAATTACTTTCTATCGGTTTTTAGAATTCCGGTAAGTGTGGTGAAAAAGATTAATTCTCTTTTGGCACAATTTTGGTGGACGGGTTGTAAGTTAGGGAAGAATGTTCACTGGTGTAGTAAAAATTTCCTGAGTCTCCAAAAAAGTGCGGGAGGTCTAGGGATCTGCAATATTGAATGTTTGAATCAGGCATTGTTGGCAAAGCATGGGTGGAGATTAGTTTCGGGAGATACGTCTCTTTTCAGCAGGGTTTTTCGGCAAAAACTGTTTGGGACTCAGGTCATTGCTACTGGGACACTGCCTTGTAAAGGAACCAGTTGCTCGTGGGAAACTCGTAGCATCCTTTATGGTTTTCAAAAGATCAATGATTTTTTGGGTTGGAAGCCTGGTTGCAATTCGAGTTTAAATGTCTGGACCTCAAGGTGGGTGAGGGGAGAGTACCCGAAACATAAGGATAGCTGGCTGGGACACGAGGACGTGCACTTGGCTGACTTATAGGTGAGGCATTTATTGTTATCTAGTGGGCATTGGAATGAACTGTTCATACGGGCTTTGTTCCGAGAGGAACATGCGGAGAGGATTCTGGCGACCCGGGTAAGGGCTTCGAAGCTGATTGATGAGGTTTATTGGCCATTCACTAAGCATGGGGTTTTTACGGTTAAGAGTGGCTATGGATTGATTTTTGAGGAGTATATGACTAGGAAGGGTACTCTAAAGGATAGCACTAGACTTGGTACTCGTGGTAGGGCCTTCTGTCGCAAGCAGTTATGGACTCTTCCGGTCCCTAACACATGGAAAATTCTTATTTGGAGAATTATTACGAACACGCTCTCCGTAGGGAAGGAACTACAACAACGAAATATGGTGACATATGTGTTCTGTGGATTGTGTGGAGATAACCATACCAATTTGGAGACAGTAGAGCACTTGTTTAGGGACTGTGAGCTATCTGCTAGGATCTGGGCGGGGTCTGGCCTAGGTATTAAGGTTGAAGGTGCAAAGTGCTTAAATATGACTGATTGGATTATTGATTGGATTCGGTACCTGAGGAAACAGGAAGGAAGGGTGAAAATGGTTATTCTCTTCATTGCCATTTTCTGGGGTTTATGAATTATTCGTAATAAGGTTAAGTTTGATGGGCTGACTAGGAACCTTCAGGTATTGTCTGGATTTTTGTTTGACTCAATCAGTGAGAGGGTTCGTATCTTATATGATCAGGTGGATGGCAAGGGGTTAATGAAAGGGTCAAGAGTGAGTGTTGGGGATCTGCTTGAGCAGCATAAAACTGAGTAACGAGATGGGCACCCCTTTCATATGATTGGTAAACCGGATCTTTGTTCTGTTATCCGGGTTAAGGTGGATGCTAGTTGGGAACGATCTTTTAAGGCGGTCGTTGGATGGGTGGCTTATGATGAGCTGGGAAGAGAGTGTATGCGCCGACAGGTAAGTACTAAAGCGGAATCAGCTTTACAGGCGGAAGTTCTCGGTATTTGTGATGTCCTTGTTTGGGCGAGCTCCGGAGGTGAAGCCTTCACCTGGACGTCTCATCGGATTGTCTTCAACCTCTCAACGAACTCGCGGGCATGGCGAAGGCAAATATCATTTGGTTACTGGCATCCTGGAGGAGTTGCGTGGTCTTGCAAGTTTATTTCATTGCTTATGTTTTAACTTTATTCCGAGACATCTAAATAGTGTGGCTCATGGTCTGGCTCGGCAGGCCATAAAAATGTAAAACCTTTCTTTACAGCAGTAAAAATAAAAAAAAAAAAAAAAAAAAAAAAAAAAAAAAAAAAAAAAACTACACTTGGATGAAGAAAATTGCACATATGTGTATACGTTTTTAAGTATGGTGTTGAGGATAAACTCCAACCCATATGAGTTTCACATGTAAGGATTTCATTTGGAGAACTAGAAAAGAACATTTTATTCTATAAGGCAAGATGCTATTCCTTTTATTGCCAATTGGTTTTAGAGTAGAGCCATATGAAAAACCTTCTGTAAAATGGACATTTTTATTCCGGGATCCTAAATCTCGAAAACTGTGTATGATACACTCCATTTTGAGCGGTTTGGGAAATTGTAACGGGTCGTGTTTCTATTTTTTCTGATTTTTCTACCACCTGTTTAATAGAAATCAATATAATTGTTGGACTTCAACCATCATCTTAAGGTTTTGTTTGATATGGTTATCTATCATGGTATCACCAAAGGTCACGAGTTCAAATCTCATGGAAGTCTCCAAAGACTCTCGAAGTGAAATTTCAGCAAATGGTATGGTAGAACCTGTGCACTAATTACTATTCGAGGTAATGGACATTCGAGTGAGGGCGTAATAGGAATAAATATAATTGTTGGACCTCAACTATCACCTTAAGGTTTTGGTTGAGATGGTTCATCTATTAATGTCAAGGGTCGCTTCAGGAGTTAATCTAATCAACTTCAGCACCAAATAACAAGTATTATAGAAAGTTAAACGATTATCCGATTATCGTCCGAGACTGGTTTATCGCACTTCGACACCCTCAAATGTCTTTCGTTGTTTCTCAAAATTTGTGAGGTTTCTTTGTTTTACTTGAGAAACCGCCCGTGTCATTTATGGACATTTTTATTCCAGAATCGTGATATACCGAAAATCGTGTATCACCGTTCAGGAGGCGGTACCGGATCACGTTTCTATTTCTCAAGATTTTTCTACCACTTGCCCAAGGTTGCTTCAGGAGTTACCCTATTCAATGTCAGCACCAAATAACAAGTATTAAACAAATTTCAACGATTATCCAATTTTCGTCTCAGACTGGTTTATCGCACACTGACATCGTAAAATGTCGTCCGCGGCTCCTTCAAATTTGTGAGGTTTATTTGTCTAACGTGAGAAACCGTCCGTATGATTTACGGGCATTTTTGTTGCGGGACCCTGATATCCCGAAAACCGTGTATTAATATATATACTCCACTTTGAACCGTTCGGGAGGCGGTACCGGATTGTGTTTATATTTCTCCAGATTTTTCTACCTCTTGTACATGGCCGCTTTAGGAGTTACCTTATCCAATGCCAGCAGCAAATAACAAGTATTAAACAAATTTCAACGATTATTCGATTTTCGTTCGAAAATGATTATCGCACATCGCCAGCCATTGCTACTCAAAATTAATGAGGTTTCTTTTTCTGATTTGAGAAACCGCCCGCGTGAATTACGGACATTTTTGTTTTGGGACCCTGACGAAAACCGTGTATTATACACTCCACTTTGAACCGTTCGGGAGGCAGTACTGGGTCGTGTTTCTATTTCTCCAGATTTTTCTACCACTTGTCCAAGGTCGCTTCAGAAGTTAATCTTATTCAATGTCAGCATCAAATTACAAGTATTAAACAAATTTCAACGATTATCCGATTTTCGTCTAAGACTAGATTATCGCACACCAACAGCCTCAAATGTCGTCCGTTGCTCCTTAAAATTTGTGAGGTTACTTTGTCTAACTTTAGAAGCATATCGTGTGATTTACGAACATTTTTGTTCCAGGACCCTGATATTCCGAAAACCATGTATTATACACTCCACTTTGAGCCGTTCGGAAGGAGGTGCCTAATCGTGGTTCTATTTTTTCAGTTATTTCTACCACTTGTCCAGGGTCCCTTTAGGAGTTACCTTATTCAATGCCAGTACCAAATAACAAGTACTATTAAACAAATTTCAACGATTATCCGATTTTCGTCCAAGACAGTTTTATCGCACATTGACAGCCTCAAATGTTGTCTGTCGCTCCTCCAAATTTGTGAGTCTGCTTTGTCTGAATTGAGAAGTCGCCCGTGTGATTTACGGACATTTTTGTTCCGGGACCCAGAAATCCCGAAAACCGTGTATTATATACATTCCATTTTGAGTCGTTCGTTTCAGGAGTTACCCTATTTAATTTAAGCACCAAATAACAAATATTAAATAAATTCAACCGATTTCCGTCTAAAAATGGTTTATCGCTCACCGGCAGCCTCAAATGTCGTCTATTACTCCGCAATATTTGTGAGGTTGCTTTTCCTGACCTGATAAAGCTTCCGTGTGATTTACGGACTTTTTTGTTCCGGCACCCTCAAATCCCGAAAACAGTGTATTATATACACTCCATTTTGAGTCGTTCGGGAGGCTGTACCGGGTTGGTTTCTATTTCGCCATATTTTTCTATCGGGTGTCGAGGGTCGTTTTAGGAGTTATCATAATCAATTTCAGCACAAAATAACAAGTATTAAACAATTTCAAAGAGTATCCGATTTTCATCAGATACTGGTTTTATCGCACACCGAAAGCCTCAAATGCATCCGTTTCTCCGCATAATTTGTGAAGTTTCTTTGTCTGATGTGAGAAACCCTCCGTGTGATTTACGGACATTTTTGTTACGGGACCTTGAAATCTCGAAAGCCGTGTATTATGTAATTTATACACTCCATTTTGAGCCGTTCCGAAGGCTGTACCGGACCGTGTTTCTATTTCTTCTGATTTTTTTACCACGTGTCCAGGATCGCTTCAGGATTTACTCTATTCAATTTCAGCACCAAATAACAATTAATAAATAAATTTTAATGATTATTTTATCTCTTTTCCTTCTCAGAACAAACTCACTTAATTTATTTACTTGTTGTATAAGGACATCTTTTCCCACCTCTTCATTTAACCTTCAAATCAGACCCATTCATGGCAAAGACCATACCTCTCACCCTCAAATTTTTACATCATTAATCCCCCATTATTACCCAGACCACCTACCACAACCACCTACCTAGGTAGCACGGACACTTCTCTTAATCAGCAGTCCCGTGTGCGACACCGTGTCGGACAACAACACTCCTCGGACACACACCGAAACGTATCGGACGCCTATAAAGCCGTGTCTAACTTTCAACATTTATTTGGGCACGTGTCCGACGCGTGTCCATGGTATTTGGGCCGTATCCGACGCGTGTCCATAACATTTGGACATCATTTGAGGTGAATGATGTTCTTTAGACGGAAAATGAGTTGTTGAAATAGCTTGATTAGAAGATGGGTTTTGATGGGAAGTGAAAATGAGTTATAATTATGGACAAGTTTTACCTTTACATATTTAAATTTAATATCAAATAATTTTATAAAAATAAAATCGAATGTTTATAACTATAAAATATATATTTTTATTAAATTTATATAACGTGTCCCGTGTCCTAAATTTCATGATATACCGTGTCACGTGTCCGTGTCGTGTCCGTGTCCGTTTTGGTGCTATCTAGTCACCTACTATACTCGCCCGCGAGTATACTCGTCGGTCATTGTCTCCCTATCTCTCTTTATACGTTGCACTCCTGCCCATAAGCTCCTCACGCCGTGTGCGCGTCGCCCTCATTCCTTAGATGTAAAGGTGGTGATTTTCGGGTTTCAAAGGAAGTTGTCGTGGTGGTTGCTTGCCTGATGGTGGTTGCTGCTGCCGGTGGATGACGGTGGTCGCTGTTTTATGGTGACGAAGAAGATAAGGGGCGAAGTTGGTGAAGTTTAATGGTGGTTCAATAGGTTTATTGTGAATTGACGCCGCTGGTAGCCAGCCTCAAGGAGTGATCGCAAGAGGAGTGGTGGTCGGAGGGAGCGACAGAGGAGTAATGAACGGAGGGTGAAGAGATGAATTCGGGCTTTTTTGGAATTAGGGTAAAAATTAAGGGGTCTTAATTTTTAAAAACAGAAGCGTGACTCTTGTTCAGGTTGCTCGTCGCCTTATAGTGTTATTGGAAGGTAAGTTGTATATGATGAATTAACTCGGAATTACTGATAGAATGGGGTAATTTAAGCAGGTCACCCCATAGGATGAGTTATAGGATGAGTTATTTATATGAAATAACCCTAACATTTAAAACTCCATAAATCATAAATTTAAAGATACTTTATCAATCCTTTAAAATTCAAACTTTTTATAAATATACTTCGAAAAAAGTAAAGAATATAAATTTCAAGAAATCAAATGTCTACTAATTACATTAACCTAAAAGGATTTTTTCAATATACATTAAAAATCTGAAAGGGAACATTAGAGTCTAAGATATTTTCAAAAATTAAATTAATATGCCACCAAATCAAATCTTATCTTTATTAATACAATAACATTTCAAGCAAATCTGTGCACCCACATCATCATATCAATTTTTTTTTTTTAAAAGTAAATGTGGTCCCTAAAAATCAGGGATTGAACAAAATTTAATTTCATAAAGAGCCCCAAGTTTTTCTCACTTAATTAATTACCCTCTCTCATATTATGAATGAACTAAAGATTACAAATTATAATCCCCCAAATTACAAATTGTAGTACAAATAAATCTCTGAAATTAAAAATTACACTCTAAAATTTACAAAATTTTGAAAACTAATGACATGCTTAAATTTTCATTAAAAATTAAAACAATAATAATAATAAAAAATAATAATAATAATAATAATAAATCTACATTATAATAGATTTTTATGAATCCAAAAATAATGAAATTAGAAATTATAATCCAAAAATTATAAAACTTTGAAAAATGAGGGCTTAGATTTTCATAAAAAAATTAAAACAAAATACTCTAATAATAGCTGAAAAATAATATTATTAAAAAAACAAAAAAAAATGACAGATCTACCTTACAAGTAAAAAACAATAATGATAAGATAATAATAACCATCATATTTTTAAAAACATAACGACAGATCAATTTCGAAAAAATGACAAGTTTAGATTTTAATAAATTTTTTTTTTTTTAAAAATATATAAAATAAAATCGTCAATTGCATGTAATATTCAATGAAATTAATAAATGTTGAAAAAATTGTAAAATCAGTTGTGAATTTTGGGGTTAATATTTAATCAAATAATATACAAAATAGAAAATGAAAATAAGAACTCACCCTTCATTCAATAAGCCTTTATGGATGAAGGTGTAAAGTTAAAGAAGAAGAAATATTTGGACTAAATTTTATAAAGAAATATTTACATGCATAGTTTGAAGTCAGGTTCAAGAGGGTTGCACCAAGCCATCAACCGTCGTTGTCTGTAAGGATGGTAATTAGTGATGATATTAGATTTAACGGGATGTAGGGGCGTTGATCAACAGCAGAGATATGGGTGTGAATAAGATGGATTAAATTGATTTAAGAAGATAATCATTAAGAAGAAGGTGAGTGAGTATACTGGATGTATAAAAGAAAGTAAAAAAAGGAGCCAAGAGGCGGACTAGACAAATATTTAGGGTATGACATTTTAGGATTTTAATGGGTTTATGTAAACGGATGGGTTGGGATGGGCTGCTTAACATTCCAATTTGGTTTTCAAGCAAAGATACGGCCCAAAAACTTATTGACCTATTCATAGACTCATTTCATTTTTTGTTATCTCACTACTTCATTCGAGACAATAATTTACGTTTACTTTATTAATAAAGAAAATCTAAACTATTCACGGGAGAAAGAAATATGTTAGCAATTACGTACTCCCTCTGTCTTTTTTTCCCTTCTTATTTCTTAAGACACAGATTCATATTTAAGACGGATAGATTCGTCTTACTCTTAAGACGGGTCATATATAAATAAGAAAAAAGCATAATGTATAGGAAAAAAAAGCAATAAATTTGTTTTATAAGTACAAGTGGATGATACTTGAACGTTTTTAATGTGAAGACTGATATATCCGTCTTGAGGGAAACTAATTGATTTCTTAAAGAGTTAGTCTCCCATAAGACAGAGATATCCCTCTTAACATTAAAACATGTCAAATATCATCTTATTTGAGCATATAAGACAAATCTATTTTCTTTTCCTATATATTATGCTTCTTTGTCTTATTCACATTATTTGACCCGTCTTATACTCAAGACAGAGATATATTGTTTTAAATAATAATTTGTGTTTCTTAAATTATCTAAGCAGGAAAACATTATACATTATAAAGTGTAGCATTCTGATAATAATTTTTCGTTTGTTTTGTATTTTATATGATATACTTTTGTTAGATATATTTCAAATATAAAATCTACAGTTGTATGCATTAGGTTATTCATTTAGACATTCTTAATTGTCATGTAATTTATAAACAAAACTTTTAAATATAACATGATAAGTACAAAACTCCAAAAGAAATTTACATTTACATATAACAATGTTACTAGTGTTCAAGCCGGCGTTGCGTTGTCGGTCGTTTCACTACATAGGCTTTTGAGAATCAACATGACATAATAGTTAAACACTCTCATGTACACACATCTTATCTATATTAATACAAAAGACAATACTCAATCCCCGGCCCGCGCCACGTCATTAATGCAGTTTTTTGTTTTGTTTTGGAAATTCATGTTATGGTGGGACCCGTGAGTGTGCAATAAATGTATTTATTTCTTCAGATTTCCGTCTTTTCAAACATGGGATAAATTCCGTCTTACAACAAATTCTATGAAATAATATTAAAAAATTCTATGAATTAATATTATGAAATAATTTTATACATTCCGTGTAAATACAATTAATAACATATACGCAGAATGAATTACAAATGTGAGTAAAGGAAATTGAATTACATAATTTTTTAAACAAAATTACATAATAATAAAATTACATAATTTCAAGAAGGAATAACATTTATATACGGGATCAAACATAAAACTCAAATGAATTACATACATATGTTAAAGTTGATTATATTAGATTATATTTCTTTTATCCGGATGTAAAGTTTTTTATGTATGCAATTTTTATTTACAAGAGTAAATTACGTTATTTCCTTATAAACCCGTGTATGTGAACACGCGTTTGTAACAAATTTAAACATAAATTATGTAGATCGTAGATTTAGACCAACTAGATAAGTATAATAGAAATGCAAAAACAAATATACATCCAAAAACATTAATACTGACCAAAATACATACCCGTGTAATTTTGCACGGGTTTAAAACTAGTATATATATCAAATTAAGTGCAATAAGAGTAAACTCACTAAAATAAATTGTATACTACAGTAATATATTTTTAGATAAAGCAGCAAAAATAAGAATTTCGAGTATTTATAACGTTTTAGATTATTTATACTTTTTAACCACCTTACATATGATGGTAGTGATTAGTAACTTAAATTACGAAAATACGCCTCTAATTACGAACTTATTTATATTGTCACGACATTAAACTTTTAATCACGCTTATTTAAAAGCTAATGTATCCACTGGTAACGCATATTATTATGATTCGTGATTTTTTTTTTTTGTTTGCACGGGTTTAACCAGTAAGATGTAGTAGAAGCTAATAAGCAATTACTGACCCAGGCACCCGGCAGTGGCCTAACCCGACCTCTTAAAGCTACTGTATTATTGAGCTGATAAATCCAGGACTAGTACGACTAGACCCACTTAAACTCGATACATAACCAACCCGAGTGATCCGATTGCCATACCAGGCTCGACTCCAAACAGCACCCCTATTCCAGCACCTCCGCCCCAACCAGTCTTGATCAAGTTTCTTCGTTCTTCATCATTCATCTACAAGGTAAGACCCCATTTCAACCCATGCTTAATGCTTTTTAATTAATCATAAATTGATTTGAATGCCTTGATATTATTGGGTTTTCATACTTGTTAAAATCATGGAGTGAATGTTATAAATCATCCATTTTTTTTGGCAAATCACCATTTTCATGCTTGTTACTCCCTCCGATTCTTTGGAATTGTCGCTTTTCGAATTTCGGAAGGGCGATTTTGAACAAATGGGGCAATTCTTAAGAATCGGAGCGAATGCTACAAGCCTAGAAATGACATAATTAAGGTTAAACTACCATTTTCATACTTGTTAGTTGTTACTCCTTTAAATTATTCGGAATTGCCCCTTTTCAAATTTTGTATCGGGGATTTTGAATCGGATGTAATAATAAACAAGTAAAACCTTGCATTTTTTTAGCAAATGGATGTAGAAATGACATAATTAAGCTTAAACCACTCCCTACGATTCTTTAGAATTGTCCCTTTTCAAATTTTGTAAGGGGGGTTTCGAACAAATGGGGCAATTCATAAGAATCGGAGGGAATAATAGAAAAGTGAATGCTAGAAACAATGCATTTTTGTGTGGCAAATGGAGTTACAAATGACATAACTAAGCTTAAACTACCATATTGACACTTATAAGTTGTAACTCCCTCAGGTTCTAGAAACAAAATTTTTGCAAAGAAGAAAATTAAAGTTTCAAAGTTGACAAAATCATATTTTGTAGTTTGTACAACTAGTCAATTATAGGAGGAATGTAACAAACAAGTGAATGCTAGAAACATTTATTTTGCAAAGAAGAAAATAATAGTTTCAATGTTGCCCAAGTCATAGTTTGTAGTTTTGTAGAGTAGTAGTCAATTATAGGACTTGAATTGATTGGTAACAAATGAAAAGTTTAGTATAAAAGTCTTAGTCTGAACAAACCAAATGCCAAGGCACAATTTGAGCCACTAATCCACCATAGACTATTATTCATATGGAATTTAGTTAAGAAAAGATTGAATCTTTTAGTAGCATTTAAAGAGATAATTTGATGGTATTTAGTAATTTACATTTTACAAGAATGAATTAATTGGCCATTTTTTCTTCAAAAGAGAGAAAGCCCGAGTAAATGTAATGGAATTTTTGTACATTCATGTCATTTTACTATGTTTGTTATGGTTAGGGGTTGTTTCAGCTCAAGTAAACCTTGACCCAAGCCAATCCCTGACGGATTCCGACACGTTAGTGTCAAGTAATGCAGTATTCAAGCTCGGGTTTTTCAGTCCGGGTAATTCGACACATCGCTATGTTGGAGTTTGGTACACTCAAGGTGATTCTAATGGGAAACAGGAAGTTGTGTGGGTAGCTAATAGGGATAATCCGGTGACTGACTCTTCCGGTGTGTTCAAGATTTCGGAGGATGGAAATCTTCGAGTCTTGAATGGGGAAAACAAGAGCTTTTGGTCATCAAATGTATCGGCTTCTGATTCTAGAAACTTGGTTGTTCATTTTATGGATACTGGCAACCTTTTGCTATCAGATGGTGGTGGAAATATGATTTGGCAGAGTTTTGACCATCCTACTGATGTGTTTTTGCCGAAGATGGCGTTCATAATTAATGGTACAGTAAAGGAGAAACAAGCGTTGTTTCGGTCTTGGAAGAGCCCTGTAGACCCGTCTGGTGGAAAGTTCACGGTTGGTATTGATACTCGCAATCCACCTCAGGTTTTTCTATGGGATGATGATCGCCCCTATTGGAGAAATGGACCATGGAATGGTAATCTATTTGTTGGTGTCGAATCAGTTCTTAGTATTACAACAGACAAGATAGGAGAAGTATACTTCGTGTTTACCCTCGCAAACCAATCAGCACAATTGCTACAATTTATTCACTTTGTGGTGAATTATAATGGAAGTTTGGTCCAAAGACTCTGGGACAAGAGCAGCGGAAAATGGGAAACAGTATGGTACTCACAACAAAGTGAGTGCGACTTTTATGGCAAATGTGGACCATTTGGGAGTTGTAAGGCGACAAATTCACCTATATGTAGTTGCTTGAGAGGGTTTGTGCCCAAAAATAGTACCGAGTGGAACAAAGGAAACTGGACTGGTGGGTGTGTTCGGAAAACATTGCTACAGTGTGACACTGTAGGAGTTAAAGCAGATGGGGTTTTAAAAATGGAGAATGTGAAAGTACCAGATAACGCACAGTGGGTATCGGTAGCCAGTGAGGATGAATGTAGCAGTCAGTGTACAGGGGATTGTTCCTGTGTAGCTTTTGGCTATTATCCGAGCATTGGCTGTATGACTTGGAATGGTAGCCTAATTGACATTGAAGAATATTCTGATAATAGAGGGCTTGATCTTTCCATTCGATTGGCTTCTTCAGACCTAGGTAAATTACTTAACAATTCTCGACAATTTCTTGCTGGCAGGTAAAGCTGTGTACATCCGCCTCCATAAGCTCACCATCCGTGAGAGCTTTTGAGGCACTGAGACATACATACAGTACTGGATGTGCGTATGATATATTGAATAATATGATCATGGAGTAACGAACCTTTCTTGACTTTGCAGGTGCTTCTACCCAACAACAAAAACACCACTCATCTCTTTCATGGAGATCGGGAAGATGGATCGTAATTGCTGTTGTGCTAGTTTTAGTTAGCATTACAGTTGTTTTATTTAGAATCAAATGGTTGCGCCGAAAATATGGTGAAAACTCCTTTTCTTTCATTACTTGACCACTTGTATTTCTGTGTTAGTTTGCAGCATTGCCATATAGGTGTATTTAACAGAACTCTGTGTTGATATTGAAGGGACGAGAATTAAACAGCAGGCTAAGATCATGCTCAAAGGAGACAAAACCGACATTCAAATTGGCGATTTACCTATGTTTGAACTGGAAAAATTGGTAACCGCAACAAATGACTTCCATGAAAGCAACAAGCTCGGACGAGGTGGTTTTGGTACTGTATATAAGGTAATAGCTAACTCACCACTGCACCACAATAAGCATGCTTAATTGGTACTGTATATTTAGCATCAGCAGAAACTGAAGATGTGGCGTTTGTTTGAAGGGTAAATTGGAAGACGGAGAGGAAGTGGCAGTAAAAAGGCTCTCCAAACTATCTGGCCAAGGCCTTGAAGAGTTTATGACTGAAGTGTTAGTGATCTCAAAACTCCAGCACCGAAATCTTGTCCGGCTGTTGGGGTGTTGTGTTGAAGGAGAAGAAAAGCTGTTAGTGTACGAGTATATGCCTAACAAGAGCTTGGATGCGCTTCTCTTTGGTATGTTCTTATGTGTCTTTAGTCTTGCAGCACTAGTATTGTAGGCTAAGAAAGAATGCATCTTGATACAATGAGCTAACATTGCTGTATGCTTTCGGTGGGTAATATCCAGATCGACTTTATCAAGAGCTTCTAGGGTGGAAGACGCGATTCAATATCATCCAAGGGATAAGTCGAGGACTTCTTTATCTTCATAGGGATTCTAGATTAAAAATCATACACAGAGACCTTAAAGCTAGCAATATTTTGTTGGATGATAAACTCAATCCAAAGATATCTGATTTCGGAATGGCAAAGATTTTTGGAGGCAGCGAGGATCAAGCTGATACCAATAGGGTTGTTGGCACCTAGTATGTACCCCTGCTTTTACATTTTAAATAATTGTGTTACACTAGTGCCTTAAAAATTTTCTATAAATGGTGAGGTAAGAGCAGTCTAATGTACGCAGCCTTACTCTTTTGTTTCGAACACAAAAAGGCTATTTTTCAGACCACCATCTAAACTGCATGAACAGTCTGTGTTTCTTAGTATAAGAGGCAATTAGGCAAATACAGTTTAACGAGTCAATTCTTTATTTAATCCCGTCATATTCGAAAACTAAAAATAGTGAGTCTTTAGCTATGCTGAATATGCCAGTCCTGCCCTTGGGTTCCACACCTGTCAGCATTAACACTGCCTTTATGGCTCCTTTTTGAGTTTTTTCCGCATGCAAAAAAATTGCAAAGCTTTGTTTGAGTATGCAGTTTCCAGATAATGAACTTAACTCTGCGAATTGCCGTGTTGTTTGATATTGCAGTGGTTATATGTCTCCAGAGTATGCAATGGAAGGACGATTTTCTGAGAAATCGGATATTTACAGCTTTGGGGTGCTGCTACTGGAGATCGTAAGTGGCAGAAGGAACAATAGCTTTAGGAATCAAGAGAGTTTAAGCCTCTTAGGACATGTAAGTAACATCCTACAAACACAAAATTAACAATCTTTCTTTCTTTATTACAAGTTTTTTCTGTACTATTCCTAAAATTACTGTATTACAGGCATGGAAATTATGGAACGAGGACGACATACTGTCCCTAATTGATCCGTTTGTTTTGGAATCGGGTTTTCAAGCTGAGATATTGAGGTGCATTCAAGTAGCTCTCTTGTGTGTGCAAGAATTACCCGAAGACAGACCGAACATTTCTATGGTTATCTCAATGATTGATAGTGACATTTCCGTTCTCCCACACCCTACGCAACCTGGTTTCATTCAGAGGAGATACACTCAAAATCAAAGTGAAAATGGGACTTCCTCGGTTAATCGTGTATCGCTCAGCTATTTAATCGGTCGGTAAGAGTCATATTTTGGTTCTGAAAATTGTATGGAGTTTCTTTGTTCAAATTAGTCACATTCTTGATTGAAGAATATAGTTTTTTTAGGGGTTGAATCTTCTGATTTCTGAGCTCCATAGTCGAGAAGAGAGATCAAAAGTCAAAACTTATTTGCTGTCTTTATTTGATTATTTCATTGATAAATTGTACTAATATTCTGATTAATAAATAATAACTACAGTTGATGAAGAAAATTGCACATCTGTGTGTTGGTTTTATTCTGATTAATAAATAATAGTGACATTTTTTTTAAAAAAAAAATATTTTCCGTGGGGTTGCCTCGCTAGCCCCCTCGTTCCGTCATGATATCACCCATTACATCAGAGTCCTATGAAGGATTTTAAAAGTCTTTGGTTCATATTACTACATTAGAAAAGAAATATAAAAGGTCATACTCAATGCTGTTATGCTGTCATAATTTCTCACTGCATTAAACAAATTACTTCACATGAAACAGGTTGATACATATTTATTAGACATGTTAGAAGATTGCTTGAGTTAAGGTTTCGTGTAGACGTCTAAATGCGTTAAACTAAGCTAGCTGACATATACACGACTGTACGAGGAGTCAAGATTCCATGTTCCTTGTTTTTAAATTGCCAAGGATATAATGTATTGTAATGCATACAACTGACTAATGCTTCACCAATCAACATGTACATTCTTCCTGTAATCATCTTGTATTTGTATGTGTATTTGGGTTTTGTGGTAGGAACAACCAATATCACGACGACTCAATTTCTAACCGATCCTGAATCACTAACTTCTAATGATTCTACCTTCAGAATCGGGTTTTTTAGCCCTTTTGAGTCGACCAGTCGCTATGTCGGGATTTGGTATAACATTGATCCACAGTCTAGTACGTTAGAAGTCATATGGGTAGCTAATAGAGATAATCCATTAAATGATTCTTCTGGTATGCTTAAGATCTCTGAAAATGGAGACCTTCAAGTTATAGATGGAAAAAACACGACTTTTTGGTCGTCAAATACTACTGCTACTGGTACTGTGGTTGCTCAACTCTTGGATACAGGGAATCTTGTTTTGATCTCAAATCCCAGTGGACTGATGATATGGCAGAGTTTCGAGCACCCGACAGACTCATGGCTGCCATCGGTGAAGTTCACAGTAAATCAGGAAACAAAAGAAAACCCGATGCTTCGCTCATGGAAAAGTGATTCAGATCCATCAAGTGGATCCTTCAGGTTCGGAATCGTTCCTCGGACCCTCCCTGAATTTTTCACTTTGAAAGGTGATAAACCGTACTGGAGGTCAGGGCCGTGGAATGGGTATCTTTATATTGGAATACCCAATATGAATTCTGAGGTTTCCACTGGATTTAACATCATAGATGATCATGAGGGCTCACTGTATGTAGCCTATTCGGTATTAAACCGGTCCATATTGGAGCGGTATATGATGAATTATGACGGTCTGGTGCTTCAAAAGGACTGGGATTTTGCAGCAAAGAGGTGGGTAGTTAAGTGGCAATCTATAGGATCCGAGTGTGATGTTTATGGAAATTGTGGCGCATTTGGAATTTGTAATCCAACAGGTTCGCCGATCTGTAATTGCTTGACTGGGTTTCGGCCTAGAAAGGTTGACGAATGGAGGCAAGGGAATTGGAGCAGCGGGTGTGCTCGAACTGCTGAGTTGCATTGTGACAGTACAGAAAAGAAAGAAGATGTGTTTTTAAGGTTAGAGCATATGAAGGTTCCTGATTATTCCGAGTGGATATCAGCAAATGATCACGGTGATTGTGGAAACAAATGCTTGGGAGATTGTTCATGTTTAGCTTATGCATATTATTCAGGTATTGGTTGCATGATTTGGAACCGAACCCTGATTGACATTCAACAATTCTCTGGTGACGGAACTGATCTTTTCATTCGTTTGGCTCATTCGGCCTTATCAGGTAAGGCTACTTCAGAACTCTTAATTTTTTTATATTGCAGTTGCTGTGTTCTGGTAGAACTGACTCAATCTGAAAAGCATGACACGAGACCCGAATTTTACCTAGACAGAACAAGCTGAATGCGACCAACCTGAACCGGATTCCAGTGCATAATATACTCGATTTGGCCAAATGACCCGTTTGCCAGGTCTAACCTGAATGTGATTCTTTTTAGACCTTGATTCTGTCAGATGAATCTCTGATTATCTGTATTATTGATCACGAGTTATGTTTGTTTTTCTTTGGTTGCTTGTGATCAGAACAAAGCAGCAAATGGAGAGTCATTGTAGGAGTATTGGTTATCACGAGTTCAGCTGTGTTTGTTGCTCTCATGTACTTCATCTGCAGACGGATGAAGCAACGACGTGGTGACTATTCTCTTTTAACCCTCCACCCATATTCGTAAGATCAGTAATCTGCGAGCTACGTATAATTTTTATACTGCAATTTATCGCTTGTGCCAGGGTTAAAATCTACAGCAAAAGAAAAACCAAACATTTGGCATGATAATATGAAGATTGCTGCTGGAGGGAGGAACGGCGAGTTTGGAGACTTGCCCCTTTTTAACCTTGAAAAGTTATTAACTGCAACAAACGACTTTTCCGAAGGTAACAAGCTTGGACAGGGTGGCTTTGGCCCTGTGTATAAGGTAATGCTTATAACATGAACCATAATTACTGGTAACAACTGCTCCTGTAAATATTGGTCTGAAATCTCGGTCAGAACATTGCATCAAGACAGCTATTATGAATGTTTTGACGGCTATCTATGACAGTATATCGCGCTGTATCGGCTGTATTTATCCGAAGACCAACGAAATCAAGCTGTGTCGTGTCAACCAATTCCGAGATAAAGCCTAAAAATTGAAATGTCTTTTGACAGGGAGAACTGGAAGATGGACAACAAATAGCTGTAAAACGACTTTCAAAGGCGTCCGGACAAGGCATAGAGGAATTCATGAATGAAGTAGTTGTGATATCAAAACTTCAGCACAAAAATCTTGTCAAGCTGTTAGGTTGCTGTGTCGACGGAGAGGAAAAATTATTAGTATACGAGTACATGCCGAATAAGAGCTTGGACTCATTTCTCTTTGGTGAGAATATTAATTCGCGTATTTTTGGTCTATTTTCAGTATATCTTGAATCTATGGAGTTGTGTTACGTTTTACACTGATGCGCAGATTCACGTCACAAGGAACAGTTGGACTGGGAGAAGCGTCTCAACATTATCAAAGGGATATGCCGAGGCCTTTTGTACCTTCATAGAGATTCTAGATTGCGGATTATTCACAGAGATCTCAAAGCAAGCAACATTTTGCTAGATGAAGGACTTGATCCAAAGATATCAGATTTCGGAATGGCAAGAATTTTTGATCCCAAACAAGATCAAGCGAGAACCTTAAGGATCGCTAGCACCTAGTATGTACACTCAAAATACTTACTTTGGCATTGATGATATTTCTTGTGATTCTTCGACTTCTGTTAACAGAGCTAATGCTCGCATGCAGCGGGTATATGTCTCCGGAGTATGCAATGGAAGGCCGATTCTCAGAAAAATCAGACGTGTACAGCTTGGGAGTCTTGCTTCTGGAGATTGTTAGTGGCAAAAAAAATCACTTTCTGTATGATGAGACTTTGAACCTCTTAGCATATGTATGTCAGATTGTCATTCTGTGACATTAAATTGTTTACCTTGCCATCATTTTCGTGTCTGACTACCCCTGCTTCGTGACATTTACAGGCATGGAAACTGTGGAACGAGAATGAAATGCTTTTGTTCATCGACCAAAAGATTTCAGATCCGTCCTGTCAAGAGGAAATTCTAAGGTGCATACAATTGGGGTTACTATGTGTGCAGGAGTTGCCTCATGATCGGCCAAACGTTTCAACGTTGCTTTACCTGCTTGATAATAATGCTATGGTTGTTCCTGATCCGAAACAGCCTGGCTTTACTCAAACCAAACCTTGTTCCGAAGATGGTCAAGAATGTTCTGTAAACGATCTTACTGTCACTGCTGTAAGTAGTCGATAGCAAGTTCGCATATATATCTTCAAATTGACTGAATGGTCGGTCATATGTTATGCTAGGAACCAATTATGATCTGAATACTTGAATATTTTGATAATTAAACGTCGAGATTTATGCCAAAACTGTCATAATCTGCTTCAGACGTAGTTATTTTACGAAGACTTATTCTATTACCTAACCAGACGTGACATGAGCAGTGGCGTAACCAGGAAATTTGAGGAGCGAGGTCATAACTCGTATGGTAAAACTCAAGAATCATTAAAAAGAAATAATGGAATCTTACGTAGAAAAATCACGAAAAATTTACACAACCGCGACATGATCATATCGTCTGCAAGAAAACAACATAATGATTTTAAAAAATACAAATTGTTTTTGAAATATTCAATATTTTTCAAAGTAAACGAGGGAAGCTTTCAAACAAGAATACTTAAGAACAAGTTTGATTATTATATCATTGTTTACCAAGTATAGATTTCAATGTTGGCCATGATCATAATAAGCAAATGACTCTTGGAGTCTTGGCTCATGTAATTGGATTTCCCAACTTTCCGATGAATCTAAAAACCGGAATTTACACATTTCTGTTAATTTCTTTGTTTGATTTCTCGTCTGCAGCCGATTCTATTACCATCCCTCAGCTTATAAGAGACCCTGAAACATTAATCTCGAGTAATGGGAATTTCGAGCTTGGGTTCTTTAGTCCAAGTACTTCGATGAATCGATATCTTGGCATATGGTTTAATAAAAGGGAGAATTCTGAAAGTTCTTTGGAGGTTATATGGGTAGCCAACAGAGATAATCCAATACTAGGCTCATCGTCTATGTTCAAACTTTCAGAAGACGGGAATATTCAAGTAACAGATGAAAAAAACAACATTTTCTGGTCATCAAATGTGTCATATAGGGGACAAGGTTCAGTAGCTAAGCTTCTAGATACCGGTAACCTTGTTTTGCGTCCGAATGGTAGTAATTCTATCATTTGGCAGAGTTTCGATCACCCAACAGATTCAATGTTGCCTGGAGCGAAGATAACGTTACAGAAAAGTTTGAACGACACAGAAACGAAGATTCTTTCTTGGAAAAGTAGTACAGATCCATCAAGTGGTCAGTTTCGTATTGTTAGTCTACCTCAAGATCTACCGGAATTCTTCATCGTAGAAGGCGATAGACCCTGCTGGCGTTCAGGACCTTGGAACGGGTATTTGTTTCTTGGAGTGCCTCAGGTTCATTCTGATGTCTCTTCAGGGTTTAATGTTGATAACCACAATGATACGCTCGATTTATCATATGATGTTGCAAAATATGATAATGCACCTCTTCTGGAAAGGTATTTTCTCGACGGTTTACAGTTATTTATGTTTTATCGATTATTGTACACTACAAGAATTCCTGTTTCGGGTGACTTTAATTGGCGATTGCAAACAGAAACAGTCGCCAAATTAAAATTGGTGACTGAAAATGGTCGCCCAAACCCAGTCGCAGGCATTAGTCGCCAAATGGAATTCGGGCGACTGATTTCAGTCGCCAAGTTTGGCGACTGACTAAACATGTATGAGGTGATCTCTTATGAGTCTCTTCTGGAAAGGTATTTGCTCGACGGTTTACAGTTATTTATGTTTATCAATTATTGTATACTACAAGAATTCCTGTTTCGGGCGACTGCAAACAGTCGCCAAATCAAAATTGACTACTGAAAATGGTCGCACAAACCGAGTCGCAGGCATTAGTTGCCAATTAAAAAATTGGCGACTGACTAAACATGTATGAGGTGATCTCTTATGAGTCTCTCACGTAAGTCCTGTATGAGACGATCTCACTATATAATATATAGTGAGACTGCCCTTATAAAGTTATTGTGATAAATATGTTATAGACGATAATGTTGTTTGAGACGGTTTCACAGGAGTTTTTTCGTATGCAAATCTCAGGTTCTTTCTGACATATGACGGGGTTTTGACACGAAAGTTTTGGCACGACAATAAATGGGGAATCAGCTGGCAGTCTTTACAATCTGAGTGTGATGTGTATGGCAAATGTGGCAAATTTGCAGTCTGTAATCCTAAGAATAAACCGATCTGTGAATGTTTGAAAGGATTTAACCCAGAAAATATCAACGAATGGAAGAAAGGAAATTGGACTAACGGGTGTGTTAGGAAAACGGAGCTGCAATGCCGCGCTCCAGGAAGCAAAGAAGACAAGTTTCTGCAAATGAAGAATATCAAAGTACCGGATTATGCTAATTGGATTTTTGCAGATCAAAATAATTGTATGCGAAATTGTTTGGCAAATTGTTCGTGTTTAGCTTATTCATATTATTCCGGCATTGGATGTATGTTTTGGACTGCAAATTTGATTGATCTACAACAGTTCTCTGCTGATGGTGCTGATCTTTTCGTTCGTCTGGTGCATTCAGAAGTACCAGGTCAGTTAATTTAAAGTTCAGGATATTCTCTCGTATAACCCCTCAATTTTTTCATTTTCTTGCAAAAAAAAAAACTTAAACCGTTAATAACTCTTGGCTACAAGTTCAAAATACGATAAACTTTTTTTTTTTTTTTTTTCAAATTGACTGTCTTTTTTTTTTTGGTGACGAGGAGGTTGGATCCTCCCCGGATACAGGACCCCACCCTGCTAGGCGCCTGTACCATGTGAGTTCATTTCCGCGGGGATTATTCCCTCTCCGGCGTCAGTCTCGGGAAAGTGTTCATCTAGGGAATCGAACCCAGGACCTCGCAATTCCTCCTTAGGAGGCTTTGAGGTCACCCTGGAATTCCACTAGACTCACACATCTTGGGTAAATTGACTGTCTTTAAAAGGTCTTCAGTTTGAAAAAGAATTCACCGAGTTAGTCCGAAATTATGGTCGGTCAAAGTTTATTCGTTAAAAACCTTTGACCTGCCATTACTACCGGCTACAAGTTCAAAACTCGGTGAATTTTATTTTTTCCAAATTCAAGGCCTTGACGAAATAATTGGTTTAAAAAAAATTACCGTTTTCTGAACTCGATAATTATTGTCGGTCAAAGTTTAGAAAACGAAAAAGTTCAGGGCACACGAGAGAATATCCCGACCCAAACTAATCAGAACCAAACCCGAAAAACCAATATGACTGGATCAGAACTAATCAGAACCAAACCCCGAATAACCAATATGACTGGTCTGCAGTTAGCTCATGTACTGCATACTTTTCTCCTCTACTGTGCAGATGAAGATCGCAATCGAAAAATAATTCTAGCAGCCATACTTATTTTGAGTGCATTGGTGTCGGTTATCTCAACGTTCTACCTGTGGACGTGGATGCGTAGCAGAAATGGTAACATTGTCTATTCTTATTAGTTAATACCAGTATTGCAGGTATTGCAGAATGCAGAGTCTATAAGATGTGTTCCGCTTAGAGCGAATCATATACGGTCCAGTCTGCTACGCCCTGTCTTCTAGTTACGCAATGTTTACTCACTGTTTATTGATTTGGCAGGAAAGAGAACGACACCGATATCTAAAGAGGAACATTGGCATAAGATTTTTGGTGACACAGGTACTGATTTGCGATTTTTTGATTTCACAAAGTTGGTCGAAGCAACAGACAACTTTTCGGACATCAATAAACTTGGCGAAGGGGGTTTTGGTCCCGTGTATAAGGTATTCCATCCATCTGACACTACAAGAATTCCTGTTTCGGGCGACTTAAAATGGCGACTGATTAAAATAGTCGCCAAATTGGCAACCCTGTTTGGGCGACCATTTTCAGTCGCCAATCTTGATTTGGCGAAGGTTTTCAGTCGCTTCCATCCATCCCGACACTACAAGAATTCCTGTTTTGGGCAACTTAAAATGACGACTGATGAAAATAGTCGCCAAATTGGTGACTGTGTTTGGGCGACCATTTTCAGTCGCCAATCTTGATTTGGCGACTGTTTTCAGCCGCCAATTGTAGTAGCCCGAAACAAGAATTCTTGTAGTGCGATTTTACTGTCTCCTTTAACCAAAGGCTAGATTTAAGAAATAATGCCTATATAATAAATACCCATTGATTTAGTTAAAACTATGTGTCACTATCGTCTCTAGGGAAAATGGGAAGACGGAGAAGATATTGCAGTAAAGAGGCTTTCAAATATGACTGGACAAGGGGCCGACGAGTTTATGAATGAAGTAATGGTGATCTCGAAACTTCAGCACAAAAATCTTGTAAGATTGTTGGGATGTTGCGTCGAAGGAGACGAAAAACTATTGGTGTATGAACTTTTGCCAAATAGAAGTTTGGATGCATACATAGATCCAAAGCAAGAGAAAGTGTTGGATTGGCCAACACGATTTAGCATCATCCAAGGAATATGTCGAGGTCTTCTTTATCTTCATAGGGATTCTCGATTGAAGATTATTCACCGAGATCTGAAGCCAAGCAACATTTTGTTAGATGAAGAACTCAATCCAAAGATTTCAGATTTTGGGATGGCAAGGATCTTTGGTAGCAAACAAGATCAAGCTAGCACACTACGAGTTGTCGGAACCTAGTAACTACTTGATCACCACTTCACCCTTATTTTGTTTTAAACATTGACAGGATATTAAATCTTATGGTCTTCACTCATGTGCAGCGGCTACATGTCTCCGGAATATGCAATGCAAGGCACATTTTCAGAGAAATCGGATGTATTCAGTCTCGGAGTTTTGCTACTAGAAATGATTAGTGGCAAAAAGAATCATGGGTTTCTGGATAAGGAGTCGCTGAACCTCCTAACATATGTAAGATTTCGCGAATCCTTCTCGATCATTTGCTTTTATATAAGGCAAAACTATTAGGCTCTGTTTGGTAAAACAACCTGAAAAGTTAGCTGAAACCTGAAAAGGTAATTGAAAACTGAAAAGGTAGCTGAAAACTAAAAAGGTAACTGATAAGGTAGCTGAAAATTAGGAGTTGATAAGGTAACTGATTATATAAAAATGTGTTTGGCAAACTAGCTGAAAAGGTAACTGATTTTGGTAAAATGACGTAAAAGGATATGAAAACTATTTAATATTATAGAATAAAGGGGTACAAAATGGAAAATAAGTCATTTCAGGTACCTGATTTCTCAAATGCTACCTGATGTAGCATTTCATTTCAGGTACCTTATTTGACCAAATAAGCTACTTGCCAAACACTTGCAAAAAAATCATGTAGCTGAAATTTTGGTCAAATAAGCTACTTTGGTCAAATAAGCTACCTGAAGTGTCGTGCCAAACGGAGCCTAAGACGGTTTTACACAAAAAAAATTGTTGCTAGAATGATGTTAACCGGTAAGTGGATTATAACATTAATCTCAAAAAGTTACATTATAACTCAAAAAGATTACATATAAACTCAAAAAAATTGATTTTTGACGTCATAAAACTAAAATGTAATTTATAAACTCTATAAAACTAAAAAAAAAAAAATACAAAAACTCATTAAGTGTGAGGTACAGTACAATCCTTTTTCTCGATGTTAACTATGACAATGGCTAAAATGTTTTCAGGCATGGATATTGTGGAACGAAAATGACATCGTCTCATTGATCAATCCCGACATTCTTAACCAAAGCTTCCAAGGGCAGATTTTGAAGTGCGTACATGTAGCGTTACTATGTGTTCAAGAATTTCCTGAAGATAGGCCGGATGTTTCTGCATTGATTGCCATGCTTGATGTTGACGATGTAAAAACTCTTCCTATTCCGCAGTCACCAGGGTTTACGCGAAGCAAAGGGTTTTCCAGTGACGAATTTCTCCAGCAAGTGTATGACTATAGCTTGACAAACAGTGTTTCGAGGTCTACTGCTAGCGGTCCTAGTGTGTAATTATTTGCCTGTAAGACTGTAAGTTTTGAAAATTGACAGACTACTTTACCTAAGTAAATGGTTCGGTTTCTTCTAAAATGTAAATATAATTTGAACAAAAATAATTTTCAGATAAATTTTTTGAATGACTTTTATATTCTTTACCTCCGGTTCTTGTGCACAAATAGGATCCTACAACCTGTTGTACAGTAGCATTGTACAACAGGCCCATATATTACATATTAAACTATATAAGCCCAATAAAAAAAAAATTCTACACATCTCCATTTTTCCCTAATTTTGATTTCTCTTCAGTCGACAAACCCTACCTCATCTTTCTCTTCACTAAATTTCTCTTAAACGACGATAAACCTCCTTTCTCCGTAATTCTGATTCTAATATGGTGAAAGAGAAGCAATTGATATCATAATTAAGAAGGAAAAACGCATCTAACAATATTTTGGTGAACGAGAATCAATTTACATCATCATCAAGAAGGAAAAATGGATCTAATAATACTTTGAGGTAAATTTCTACACCAATCATACGAACTATTATTAGAAGAATACAAGCTAAAAAATTCGAGCACATAAGAATACGAGCTATTAAGATAAGAATATGAGCTACTGTACAAAGAATACGAGCTTAAAAGAATCACAAACTTAAAAATACGAGCACATAAGAATATGAGCTATTTAGATAATAATACGAGCCAATGTAAAAAGAATACGAGTTTAAAGGATCACGAACTTAAAAATACGAGCACATAAGAATATGAGCTATTAAGATAAGAATACGAGCTAATGTAAAAAGAATACGAGCTTAAAAGATCAAAAACTTTAAAATACGAGCTATAAAGATAAGAATACGAGCTAATGTAAAAAGAATACGAGCTTCAACTATTTTCATGCATTAGAAATTTTGGATAAAAAAATTCCTTCCTCACGAGTCACGTCATATTGATTTGTTCCATGTAGTCAATTAATTATAATAATTTAAAGGAGAATATGATTCATTAGCTGGATGATGGATGAAGATGGAGAGGAGTTAGAAAAATATGGAAGCAGTCAGAGAGAGAAGGAGGATTTGATTCAAAATTGGATTACGTTATTTTTTTTTGTAAAAGTATTTGGAAAAAGACTAAAATAACCTTGGATGTACAATGCTCATTGTACATCCAGTTGTATAGTCTTGGAACTGGTTCTTGTGTACTTGTACTTGTAACATGAACATAGTACGAGACAGAGTTATTAAGGTTTTGAAGGTTGTCATGATCGCATTTTCAGGGCATCAGCACTGATGCCTGCATTCATACTATGACAAATGAGATTAGACTGTGGCGACCAATATTCGAGATAAAACCTGAAATTGAATTATAGTACCGCATCTATACAATACAAGTCAAAATCGACTTTAGTGTAGAATTTATGCGAAGGCTGTATTCAGGACAGACGGATACTGGGTAGTGACCTTTATCGCGCCTTGATCATCTCCGTCCTATTAAAGTCGTTCCTTAATACTTATTCATGATGTGAAACAAGACATAAGAAGTGGCATTCATGATGTCCAACAATAGACCTAGTATTACAAAATTGATGTTGCGAAACAATGTGTACGCGACATGATCATATAACTTGACAACAACAACAACAACAACAACAACAACATCAACATCAACATCAACATCAGAGCCTTAATCCCAAAATGATTTGGGGTCGACTGACATGAATAATCCTTTAGAACCGTCCATGGGTGAACGCACACCTCAAAAATGCGAAAAAAAAAGAAAAGAAAAAGTGAAAAACAAAAGGGGTGTGAAACATAATACGAAAACCAAGTAAGCTTATAGGTTTTAAAATCGAAGTCTGGATTTCTTTTATAAAAACTTAAACGATTTTGAAAACCGAAATAAAATTTAAGGGTCCGGAATACCTTAAAAGTGAACATGATCATGTCACTTGACCCTTAAAAAAAACACAAGTCGCTCGTTGATAGATTCAGTGTTCAGCATAGTTAGAAGGAGGGGGGGTGTTTAACTTGACAATAACATCAACATATAAAATTTCGGTGTCTACACCATGTACAAAATGACAAAGTTCGAGGTTACCACGTGAATTTTCCGTAAGGGATGTTTAACTTGACAATAACATCAACATGCTCTTTGAAGACCCAACCAAACTTATGGTTGTACATTTGATTCAGTAGATCAGAACATTGCTTTTAAGAGAAAATAAGATGTACGAATACTTAGTCTTTGAAGTAGAACCGTTAGACGATGACACGACTTTGTTACTCATGATTTGGAGCCGTTATTTGACAATGGGGATGAATTATAGTAGAAATTAGTGAGAGATTTGGGAAAAATTTGGGCAAGGTTATAGGCAAGGGTATATTCGGTTAGTTTTGGGGTGAATGAGAGAGGTAGGTAAGTGATAGGTAAAGTGAAAAGATCTCGGTAAGTAAGCCAACAAATAGGCAAGGATATATCGGTCAATTTTTGTAAAAATTCACCGAAAACGTCATCGTGGTGCAATTTTAAAGAAAAGTAATATTATGGATATAATTTTAAAAAAAAATTATAAAGCTCTAATTTTCACAAAAGTGGGGCCACTAATTGTGTCAATATCATCATCTAAAAAGCTCTTAGGATAAAACTCATTACAATTATTAGACCATATAGTAGGATCTCTACCAATTGCCCATAAATTTAAAAATATTTGGGAACCTTTAGGAATTTTGTAACCATCGAATAAAATACAATCGGGTATAACTTAAATGTTTCCTCGATAACCATGTCCAAGTATCGTAGTTTAGGTATATGTTTCTCCTCAATAATAATGTTCATACCAACAACACTTTTAATCTCATCTTGTAATTTCTTCATTTTTTATGGGTTTTTTAATGAGGGAAGCAAGTGACCATTTTACTAGGTTTGTAGCACTGTCTATTGCTGGTACGACGAGATCGAATAAGACAACGGTTCTTGCATAACCGTTGTCTTTTGTCACACTTTTAACAACAGTTATGGCAACAACCGCTGTCTTTTGTCACAGTTTTTACAACGGTTTCGTGTTTTTCAAAACCTTTGTCAATATTTAACAACGGTAGGTTGTATATCGAGTCCGCTTTTTTATTTATAACAGTATTGACCATATTTAACCGTTGTTAGAGTGCTTAAATGGTGTAGTGATGCGAAACGTTTATCGCATGTCGTATTGGGAAACGTTCATTCCGAGAGTCTGGCCAGGTTTAGACTAGGACCGTATTATATTCGTTCTACCGGGAGGAATTGAGTCGTAGAGAGTAAAAATCTTGCGTAGTTATGATGCTTTACATATGCCATTCCCGTGAGAGTGATACTACCTCGATTGTTTGGATGATGTGTCTCTCTTTTAGAGTCTCTTGATTGTATCGGCACTAGAAGGTGAGATGCAAGCCTCTTAGTATCAATACGATTGACAAATGATGAATGTTACTCTTTCTTTCCTTTGTACTCACATGTTTCGAATATGTCGGTTTATATTGCATGTTGTTGCTTATAGTTTCCCAACCACATGATGTTTGGTGTGATTGTTGTTTTTGTCATGCGTGTTCATCATTCATCCTTGTTTCTTATATCGAGCTATTCATATTGTCATGTATGTTCACCGTTCATTGTTGTTTTCTTAGATCAAGCTACTCATGTTGAAACGTATGATTATCGTTCATTCTTACCTTACCTATCGAGTTATCCATGTTAACATGTATGATCTATGTTTATCCTTATTTTCTCTTGTCATGTTAATTATATCTTTGTACTCAGTATGCTTTAGCTGGGAGAACCTTGAGTTGCTCCCCACTGACTGTGGTGGCGTTCATGTTTACATGAATGACCATTATTAGTCGGTGCTACTTGGGGCGAAAACGTGTGAGCTAGCGAGCGTTGTCCTTACAACGAATGACCTTCCTCGTTGTAGTTTAGGATCGTACTTAATTTTATAATTGTGTTTCATTAGGGATTAAGATCCCGCTCATCTAGTCAAGTTGTATTTTGTATAAAAGCTTCATTAAACCCAACTTTTTGGTTTATATGGTGACTCCACGGTTTTTAAATATCAAAGTTTTTAAAATCTCTCTTTATTCGCTACAAAGTTTACATTTACTCTATCGTAAGATCGCGGGGGTTCACAATTTTATCATAAATATATTATAATATATAACAATATAAAAGGAAAATTACACAAGTTTTTCATTACAAACATTAAGAACACGTTTGTAGAACAATCTGATAACAATAGCATGAGAAGGATAACACAATACAGATGGATAATTATTTAATTAATACAGATGGACTAAAACATAATGGAAATGTGCGAGAATATTTTTTGGTTCAAGTGAACGCATTATATCACAGCAGATATTCGAACCCTCAACTTCATGAGATAAAAGTACCCTTGTCACTTGAGCTCAATCTTGTTCTCATGATTAAAACGATATTTAGGGATGAGCACCAAATCATTAACCATAGACATAACAAGCCCAAACTTCTCGGTCATGTCGAAATCTTGAGGAGAGTTACCATGAGGCATTTCCCAATCAAAGGAATGAACCAATTGAGATAACAATACTTTGACATTGAGCAAACCAAGCATACTTCCAGGGCACCTCCTCCGGCCAAAGCCAAACGGTGCGAGACGGAAATCTTGGCCACTAATTGTGTCAATATCATCATTTAAGAACCTCTCAGGATAAAACTCATTACAATTATCAGACCATATAGTAGGGTCTCTACCAATTGCCCATAAATTTAAAAATATTTGGGAACCTTTAGGAATTTTGTAACCATCGAATGAAATATCTTGTCGAGCTTCATGTGGTGCAAATACAATGGGGTATAACCTAAATGTTTCCTTGATAACCATGTCCAAGTATCGTAATTTAGGTATATGTTTCTCCTCAATAATTGTGTTCATACCAACAACACTTTTAATCTCATCTTGTAATTTCTTCATTTTTTGTGGGTTTTTTATGAGGGAAGCAAGTGACCATTTTACTAGGTTTGTAGCACTATCTATTGCTGGTACAACCAGATCGAATAAGATGGCTTTGATATTTTCCTTTTTAATTTCATTTAACGGTCCATTACTAGGGTGGTGCTCATTATTGTTCTTCATTATTGACAATAGAACATCTACTATATCCCTGTGAGTTCGTTCTTCGCTCTTCGATTCATCTTCATGCATGCTGATAATCTTCTCTAGTACATCGTCTATAATTACCATAAGCTTTTTAATGCGCCGTTTCAGTCCCTATAATTAAAATGTAAACCAAATATTTAAGTCAAATAAAATAGGTAATAAGAATTGCAAATTTTATATACAGCAATATTTTTATGAAAAATGAAAGGGCGTCACCGAGTGACACCCAATTTGGGCGTCACCCTCTCACATGGGGTAAGTGAGACCCTTTCAATTAAGGATGGCGATAGGGCGCCACCGGGTGGCGCACAATCTCGGCACCACCCAACTTAAATTATTAAAATAATTCAAAAAATAAAGGCAGGTTAGATTTTTCCCGCACAACACTGAGGGGCATAAAAGTCATTTTTTTAATTTCTATACTAGCAAGATTGAATTTTTTGGCAAATTGGTGTTTATTAGCAAAATAATTAGGGAAATGGGGTTGGTTTGAAAATATTTAGACTTATGGTGTCCACGTCATCAGTTTTTATTTTTTTTTCAATTTTTAGGCAAAGCCGCTAAGTTTCTTAGCGGCTTACTATTTTTTTTTTTTTTTTTTTAAATTTTTTTTTTTTTTTGAAAAAAAAAAAAAAAAAGTGAATAGTAAAGCCGCTAAGAATCTTAGCGGCTTTACTATTCTTTTTTTTTTTCAAAAACCGTCACCTTCTAACACTGATGACAGCCTATTTTAAAAATGAATAACCACCAAAGCCGCTAAGAAAGTTGAAAGTTAGCGGCTTCCTTATTTATCTATTTTTCATAAGCTTATGACATTTATTATCAAAAAAATGACAAAGAGACAAAGCCGCTAAGAAACTTAGCGGCTTTGGCCTTTGCCTAAAAATTGAAAAAAAAAATGAAACTGATGACGTGGACACCATAAGTCTAAATATTTTCAAACCAACCCCATTTCCCTAATTATTTTGCTAATAAACACCAATTTGCCAAAAAATTCAGCAAGATTAGTGTTATGATTTGCCTATTTCTTCATTCATGAAATCTTCTCCTTCATTCATGAAGTGCTCTGGAAATTTATACAAAAATCATCCTAACTAGCTAGGATTCAATGAGGTTCAAGTTTAATTGCCCAAGGAACTTCAACTTGCTAACAAAAGTCGAGAATTCTTCGGTCATGAATTTCTGTAAATCGATTTCGCCGACCACCATTAGCGCATTAAATAACTTTATAATACCCATTTCAATTCGTATTGCGGTTTGATTACAATGAGATGTTCAATTGTTAATATCCATGTTAGTTGAAACTAAAGAGTACTATAAAATTTACATCAGTGTGGCTAAAATATGAAAGCAAAATGCATTTAAAACGACAAAAGCCAGTAGCACATCGGAGATGAACATGGCAATTGGTGTCGGGCTGTCGACGAGCGATACTTCTTTAAACATTCCTAGTCCCAGTGGCGGACCCAGGAATTTAGTGTCGGGGGGGCACTAAATTTTTTTGGACGCGTTATTTACGCGTGTTTAAGACAAATTTTTTATATTTTGAATTTTTTTTCCTAAATTAGCTACTCCCTCCGTCCCGGTCATTTGTTGCCCTATTCCATTTTGGGGTTCTCAGTTAATGGCTGTCCTTTTTATTTTAAGAATGAACTTAATGAGCAATTTGATATTCCATCCTCAATTTGGTCAACTTGTTATCTTATAATTAGCCCCTTTCTGTTTGTTTGATCTTTGTGCCAAAATTAAAGGACAACAATTGACCGAGACGACGGATGAAGTATTATATAATTAAAAGAATGAAAAAAATAATTGATCCTATAGATATGTTTTTTCAAAAAATAATGTTTTCTCTAAAATACTTAAAATTCTAAATATATGTTAAAATAATCTCTATTTTTATAGAATATAATAGAATTTAATACTAAATTTAATAACAAATGTAGGTGGTTCAGTGGTTTAAGATTTGATGGGTCATCTAAAGGTCAGTGGTTCGAATCCTACATCAAACAATTTTTTCAATAGCAAATAAATTACATGGGCTAAGGCCCAATAAAAACAGAAACTTGTGTGTTGATAACAGGGTTCGAACCGCATATCCCCTGGATAATAGTCCACAATACTACCAGCTATGCCATGACAACTTCCTGTCTAGTTTAGATACTTAAAAGTATTAATTTCTAAAATTTCATGGGGTGCACCTGCCCCCCCGGGACCCCCCCTGGGTCCGCCCCTGATTCCTACGTCATTTAAAACTTGACCTATTCTTCCCATTTTGCCCTTTATGAGGTGATTTGACTAAATATTCTAAAATGTTGAAAACATCATCTAATTTACAAAAATGTCCCCGGTGGTACCGAAATTGGGTACCACCGGGTGGCGCTATATAAAAATGCATGTGAGAGGGTGACACCCAATTTGGACGTCACCCGGTGGCGCCCTATTGACCACTGATGAATGTTGATGAAACTCTGCTGGTGATCTCAAGTGCAAGTAACTTTTAAGACATGCCCCTTTGTCTCATTCATTTGTTTAGGTTTTATATTTTTTTGTGGGAGATATTTAATCCACCAAAATAAACAAATGATTAGCACAAATGGAGTACTTACATCAGATAAATGAAAGAGTGTTAGCTAGTGTATGTCAACATACATATAAGCAAGCTAAGAATATATAATACGGTAAATGTAATGTAATTCTTTCTATATTCGTATTAATTTGTACGGAGTATATGTAAAAAGGGGGTCTGAAACGAACCTGTGGATCAAAGGGTGCAAGGAAAGTTAAATAGTCGGAAATATTTAGGGTTCCGGAAAGTCTCAAAGTCTCGAGAATAACCGGCCTAAGGGCCAAGTCACGTTTAGGGCTTCCATACAACATTCGATAAATCAACTCCTCTAAAACACCACCAACACTCTCTCCGATATCAACAGCTTCACTAATATTTGAAGAATCCCTCAGAGAACTCACTAGTTTCCCAATTTCCTCCTTCCTCAACCACTCAAATGTCCTTATTTTTGTGGCACTTAAAACCTCCATCACACACAATTTTCTCACATTTTGCCAATATGCGCCATATGGGGTAAATGTGAACCCCTTTAAGCCATACGAAAGATCATGAGATACGTCGGAAACAGAATTTTTTGGTTTATTGGTGTTGATTAGCAAAATAATTAGGGAAGTAGTGTTCGTTTGAAAGTATTTGGGCTTATGGTGTCCACGTCATCACTTTTTTATTTTTTTCCAATTTTTATATGAAACCGCTAGGAATCTTAGCGGTTTCACTTAAGATTTTTTTTTTATATAAATGGCAAAACCGCTAAGAATCTTAGCGGCTTACCTACTGTCATATTGTAGTGTACCCATGTAAAATTGTTGGAAATTTGTGAAAATTTGTGGAAAACGCTAAGGACCTTAGCGGCTTTCCTAGATTTTTTTTTTTTTTTTTTTTTTTTTTTAAACAGATACAAATATTTGGACGATGACATTTTGTAAAGCCGCTAAGGTTCTTAGCGGCTTTACCTAAAACACGAAAAAAAAATACAAGTGATGACGTGGACACCATAAGTCCAAATACTATCAAACGAACACTACTTCCCTAATTATTTTGCTAAATAACACCAATAAACCAAAAAATTCTCGGAAACAGGCCTCGATGCAGAAAGCACATCATGGTTTCGAAGAAGGCGTTCCCCCATTTCGGGTGATGATACCACAATAACTGGCCTGGAACCTAACTCTAGGTACATAATAGGACCATATTTTTTTGCCAAGGTTTGGAAGCTTCTATGTGGGAAAGTTCCTACCATGTGTAGATGGCCTATGATGGGTAGTTTTGGAGGGCTTGGAGGTAAATGTGAAGTATTATTATCAACTTTCTTCATTGATTTTGAGGAAATGGTAATTCTTGGATTTTTGATTATTTTTATTAGCAAGCTGCATGAAGCTAAAATCATGCCAACCAAGACTACTATAATTGGAATGCCTAGAGAAAACATATTTTGTTGTAATAGATATTGCCCTAAGAAATAAAGAGGGAAGAGAGTGTGAGTGTGTGTTTGATATGAATAATGGTTCCACACATGAAGGTATTTATAGTAATTCATGTGACTAAAGTAGTGTGAATTGCATGATTTTATAACCAGTTCAATTACACTTGCTTATTCATTAAAGTAAAGTTGTGGTTATGATTAAACTGATGATTACCTTGTAAACTATAGTATATGGAACATGATCTGTGCACATGTATATTTAAAATTAGGTAGTATGCATAAATTGGTATGTAGAGATTAATTAGTTTAATTGGTAAAGTTATGAGCCGCGACTATTTTGTGAACACCAAACTAAAATACAGTTATACTTATAAACGTTCTCTATCTTATATAATATAAAGTAGTACTTATTGTGGGTAACAGGTGTATGGGAGGTATATGGCAGAGAAAAAATCATTAGCTTATGTTAAATAATGACCATTTTACCAATAAGAATAAGTGGTCTTTTTATAAAAAAATTAAGTGGCTTGGTTATTTTTTCACATAAAATAGTCACTTTTCATCTTAAAATGGTTAAATTTTTAAGGAAAGTGCTATGGCGACACCGGGTGTTACCGAGTTCAGTAACACCCTAATTAAAAAATAAAGAAAAATATTAAAATATAAAATTGATTTTCAGTTTTACGCCAAGTATTAGGGCATGTTTGTCATTTAATATGAGAATTAAAATAGAATTCCATCAAATCTATCTAATATTAAAAAAAAAACATCAATCTAAAATTGACATAGCATACAAAACTTGATATTCATCACTGTTAATGGTTTTGTATGATTATCCTAATAAGTTCAATTATGGAATAATATTTTAATTCAATTCTAATAATTTAATTTGCTGCTTTTCAAATTCTAACTTATATTGATTTTGATATTTGTACGTGAATGTATTAGTTGATGATTTCCGTTGGCAAATTAAATTAGATCTTTGAATATTGAATACCCATTAAACTGTACATGGTTGAAAAGAGGCATACTCCTTGTGAAAGTTGTGTCCTGCACAAACGCTAAATGAATTAGCTACCTTGCAGTAATTATTCTGTGAGAAGGTCTTAAAATGTAAAACGGTCTATTTGTATGAAAATAACTCTTGTATTAATAGCAATAAATAAATGATTTTTTTTAGTAAAGGACCGTCTCATGGGTGTAAGACCGTCTCATTCTAAAAATTTTGGCTTCCTTGTTATTAACTATTATGAATATTAATGGCGTCTTAGGTATTAAATGCCAATAAAATGCATTTTCACTTTGCCAAGACTCGACGGCCGAAAATCTTTCATTTATATTTTGTTGAAACAACTTTTTATTTTGTTACAACTAATTTATAATATGTGAAATGCCTAACTCACCCTTTACCATTATTTCTTTTAAAATTTAAAAGGTAAGGAAGGGAATTGAAAATACACAAGTAATTTACAAATTTACCCCGGGTGTTACCGAAAGTGAGTAACACCCGGTGTCGCTATCTCATTTTCCAATTTTTAAATGATCGCACCTGTACGACACACTTATAATAATGCAAAGATAATATAGACTATCAATTTATTAGGTGTGAGGAATCTAATCTATTATACAATGCGTATGATCGCCTAATAAATACAATGTGTCTTAATAATGACAAAACAACGAAGCATCTGATCAGTATAATACACTAAAGACCTTCATTATTTCATACAATTATGTGCTCTACCAAGTATTTCATACAATTATGTGTATCTGATCAATATATTACTCATTTTCTTATATTTAATCGAGCAATTGTTGGGGTAATAAAAAAACGTTTGGCATTTGGGAAAGTATTAGTTGCAAGTTGCATATTTCTGAATGAATCAATCGGTGTACAACCGAGTACATAAATACAAGTGACTCGTCAAAACCCTAAGACGTGACTTGCCTAATACTTTACCTATAATTAAGGTAGTCCTATATCTTATACGGAGTAGAATATATGACAACTATACAATATAATCACATATTATTATTTCCAAACTCTCCCTTAAGTTGGAGCTCCAGGTTTGCCGATGCCCAACTTAGATTGTAAGTAGGTGTATGGTACTTCTCCCAGCGCCTTGGTAAAAAGGTCCGCTATTTTTTCTTTGCTCCGCACATGTGAAGTAGCAATGGTTCCATCCAAGAGATGCTTACAAATAAAGTTACAATCAATTTCTATATGTTAGGTACGGTCATGAAAGACCGGAATTTTTTGCAATGTGCAATGCTGCACGATTGCCACAGAACATTTACAGCACACTTGTATAATTCCAAGCGAATTGAGAAAATTATTTAACCAAATTAATTCGCTGGTCAAGGCTGCCATTGCTCTATACTGGACTTCGGTTGACGATTTTGCCATAGTACTCTGTTTTTTAGACTTCCACGATACGGGCATATTTCCCAAACACACAAAATACCCGGTCAAAGACCGTCTAGTTAACGGACATGCTGCCCAGTTCTAGTCTGAGTAACCTCTTAATTCCAATCGTGAATTACTGTCAATAATTATCCCTTTACCAAGACTTCCCTTCACATAACGGACAACGCGCGAGGCTGCTTCTAAATGCTCCTTCCGTGGTGCGTGAACGAATTGAGACAAAATGTGCACCACAAAAACCAAATCCGGTCTAGCAATTGTTAAGTACACTAGACGACCAACTATCCTCCGGTACTTCATTGGGTCTATCAGCAAATAACCGTTTGCCAATGATATCTTATGATTTTGTTAAATCGGTAACTCTACGGGTTTCGTGCTAGTCATTTCTGCTTCTTTAACGATTTCTAAGGCATATTTGCACTGGCTTAAAAACAACCCTTTTGAACCTGAAGCAACTTCTATACCCAAGAAGTATTTGAGCTTTTCTAGATGATTAATGCCAAATTTGGTGTCGAGAAAAAGCTTAAGTCTCGTTCCAGCTTCAATGCTTAACCCGACGTCAATCATGTCGTCCACATATACTAAAACAGCAAGAAAGACGCCTACTTTGTTGTAAACGAATAGGGAGTAGTCGGCCATAGATTGAGTAAACCATAGCTTTTCAAAGAATTAGCCAATTTCGCAAACTAATTCCTTGATGCTTGTTTCAAACCATACAACGACTTTGTCAGCCTGCAAACTCTGTTTGTACCTTCTACTTGGAACCCGAGAGGTAATTTCATGTATACTTCTTCATCCAAGTCACCATGTAGGAAGGCGTTATTGACGTCCAACTGAGTTATGTTCCATTGTTTAGCAACGGAAACCACTAAAAGGCAATAGACACTAGTCATCTCCGCAACTGGTGCAAATATTTCGTGGTAGTCAATACCCTCGCCTTGCATGGAGCCTTGTGCCACTAGCCTCGCCTTGTATCGCTCTAGGGTGCCATATGCATTGTACTTACCTTGTACACCCACTTACATCCAGTTAGATGCTTTCCTTATGGTAAATCAACTACTCGCCAAGTTCCATTTGCCTCGAGTGCCTCGATTTCTTTTTGCATAGCTCCTCTCCATTCTGCTATGTTGGCTGCCTCGTAATAGTTTTGGGGCACGTGAATTGCATCAATACTTACCAGAGAGTTCCTGTGAGAACAAGAAAAACAAGTAGTAGTGATAGTCCATTTTATATATACTTTTCTACCCTTATTTAGCTATGTGATGTGAGATTCGGATTATACACGGGTTTGAAAATCGTTTGGAGTCGCCACAAAATTTAAGGAAATTTGGGAACAATAAATTAGATTTGAGTTCGTTGTCGAAAGTACGTGATGAGAAGTTCGTTAATAAAACACTCACCCCCGCCCGTTGCAATAACGACCTCTACTAAGGACTACGATGGCTAATTGGACAAGACTACGATTCGTTGTAAGAGTATGCAAAACACCATTTTAAACCTATCATGCGAGCTTGGTTTCTAATCGTTTAATGCATCTAATCTACTTTGTCCAAGTGATTTAGCATGTGAGATTGATTTGAAGTATACTGACAAGCATTCACAAGCATGGCTTAGATGGGAATGGGGGAGCTGTTGGGGAACTAGCTATTACAACCCAGACGATTCTCGTCGACTCGATTTGCAAACAATTGAATTAAAGATACAACTCGATCTAAATACAATTACTAGAACACGACACTTGACTTACTTTTGGCACGCCTACCTAGGTGCCTCAAAAACCGTGCCAATGATAAGGCCACGGCTGACATAGGACTTCGTCCTTAGCCTCATTGTTTGTTGCACTCACTTCGATTTAATTGATTAAATACTTCAATTTAACCAATCAAAACAAAGGTTTTGTAAAACATTTTGACTCAAAATAAAGGACTTACCAGACCCGTATTTTAAAGTACAAATTACATTGCTTTAATAATTATAATAATTACAACGATTAAATAACAATAACAAATGAAATAAAACCGCAATAATTAAAATAAACAAACAAAACGGACTAAAAATTGGCACGAAGGCCAAGACACAAACGGCCCAAGGGGTGGTCAATGTTGACTATTCTAGTCATCGAATGCAATGAATCAGATGCTAAGCATGCGCAATTCAACTAGCGATAAATCGTCATAAGAAAAGATGAATTCATTTAATTCTTTAAAAAAATTCATTTAAAATCCTATATCGGGTTTTGTATGACCTATGAATGTCTAATTTATTTAACATGCATTCTACATAGTATTAATTAGGCCAAGTTGAGATTTAACAATTGATAAGATACAAATAACATACAAGCATCATAAGTCAATTAAAACATGCGATTTAATCTAATTATTTCATAATTAAAATTAAACCAAAACATTAAACATGTGATGAACTAATTACTTCGTAATAAAAATATTAAACATGTGAAAACTAATTAAACTAATTAAAATTTCATTTTAATTGATTTAAGGCAGGTTATCGTCATACAAATGCTAACAATTCATTTCATAAACTTATGTAATTGTTCTAATAAACATGTTATCGTCATAAATTGAACGACAAGCATATGATTAGCATAATATTATTCTAACAGCAATTAACCCATCATTAAGCATCCTAATTATGTAACATTAACTAATGAAATGATAATCAAAGGGCGATAAAAACACGACACAAAAAAAAACGTGACATACACGACTAAAGGAGAAAGGTGAGACGGGATTTTGTGCACCCTCAACTTACATGTAGACTTCGACACCACTCGGGATCCCGTATGCAAGCTTTGCTTAGATGGCGCGACTTCGACGATTGTAAAACAAACTTTGAAACAATTTAACGAAAACAATTTCGAAAAATAAACTTTCTCGCGTAAAAAGGCACTTCGTGCAACGATTTTCAAACGAAGATTGTGACTTCGTTTCTTACTCAAATCTAAATCTGAAAGATGTTCTGGAACCTTAGACTCCAAAGATTCAAACTTTAGCAAAAAACAGAAGTAAAAAGCACATTGAAACGATTAAAAACGAACGAAAACAGGTGATGTCCACACGAGTTTAAAAACGCGGTTTATGTTGTACTTCTTACAACGATTTTCAAACGAAGATTGTGACTTCGTTTCTTGCTCAAATCTAAATACGAAAGATGTTATGGAATCCTTGAAAGACAAATATTCAAACTTTAGCAAGAAATAGAAGTGAAAATGGCTTTAAAATAAAGAGAAATGGATGATAACAGTGGCTGTCCAGAACGCGGGAAGACACGAACAAGAGAGCAAATTGATGCTTTAATGTTCGTCTAATCCTTTGTATGAACTTTATTCTTTGTTTCTGGGTATGATAGGAGTTTAGGGTTGCTTTTGTACGTGAGATTGATGGTTGTTTGCCTAGGGTTTCGAGCTCTCAAAACCGGGTGTTTGTCTCTCTCCTTTTCGTCCTTCTTTTGTGTTTCTGAGTTTTTTTTTTTTCTGTCTCCAAGGGGAATGGGTGCTAGGGTTAGGTCATATAGACTGCTGAGGAGTTGTTTTTAAGGAAGGATTCGAGAATTTGGTTGAGATATGGAGAGTGGAGGTGAATCTTTCGGTTTTGGAAAGGATAGGGAAGGGGAAGATTGTGTGAGCTGGTTATGGGTGGAAAATATCTTCCTTAGCTTGGGGAACAAGTTGGAAAAGATAGGGAAGGAGTAGGGTTTGGCTAGGGCTTGAAAAAAGGGACGGAGGAGTCCCTTTTTTGCGCGGCAAAACAGGGTGTGGGCACGGGTTGGTGGGTGCGGGTTTAGGTGGGTTATGAACGTGGGCATGTGTTGGGTTGATGGTTGGGTTGATAGGTATGGTGATCGGTGTGGGATTGATGGGTTTGGGTGGTCAATTGGGTGGGTGTTGGGCTCAGGCAAAACAGGAGAGAAGGGGGGATTGTGCGGGTTTTGGGAATGAAAAAAGGAAGGGAATGGGTGGTGTTGGTGGGGTTCGAACTCGAGACCTGGGGAGATGGGGGATGCGTCAAAGCAAGCCTCAAAACTCGTGCTAAAGTCCATCTAAAAACGAGCTAAAAACCGTGTTAAAAATCGAGTTAAAAACCGCTTGAAAAATCTATTTTTTCAAATTAAATAAAGCGATAAAAACACGAAAAACGTCACTATCTCATTTCAAATAAATTTAAATAAAAACTTTAAACGATAATTTATTTTTCAAATAAATTATAAAAGCTTAAATTTTAAATAAACTTGAAAATATGAAAACCAATGAAATAAATTTCATTTATTTCGAAATAATTTAAATTTTATTTAAATTACAAAACCGTCAAACAACGCTTGTCCCGCATCACTTACACGGTTTTTCGGGATTCCGGGGTCCCGGAATAAAATTCTCCGGAAATCACATAGAAAGTTCCTCGGGTCAGATAAAGCGGCCACAGAAAGTTTGAATACCAACGGAAGACATTTGGGGGTGTCGGTGTGCCACAAACCAGCATTCGCCGAAACTCGGATTATCGTGAAAAATGTGTTAAAGCTCGTTATTTGAGGCTGAAATCGAACAGGTTGATTCCTGAAATTGAATAGGTTGATTCCTAAAATGAGTTCGGACGCGTGATTGAAAAACAGGGAGAAAAGGAAACAGGTTCCGGTACGACCTTCCGAACGGCTGAAATTGAAGTGTATAATACACGGTTTTTCGAGATTCCGGGGTCCCGAAATAAAATTCCCCGGAAATCACATAGAAAGTTCCTCGGGTTAGATAAAGCGGCCACGCAAAGTTTGAGCACCAACGGAAGACATTTGGGGGTGCCGGTGTGCCACAAACCATATTCGCCGAAACTCGGATTATCGTGAAAAATGTGTTAATGCTCGTTATTTGAGGCTGAAATCGAACAGGTTGATTCCTGAAATGAGCTCGGACGCGTAATTGAAAAACAGGGAGAAAAAGAAACAGGTTACGGTACGACCTTCGGAACGGTTGAAATTGAAAAATATAATACACGGTTTTTCGGGATTCCGGAATAAAATTCTCCGGAAATCACATAGACAGTTCCTCGGGTCAGATAAAATGGCCACGCAAAGGTTGAGAACCAACGGAAGACATTTGGGGGTGCCGGTGTGCAACAAACCAGCATTCGTCGAAACTCGGATTATCGTGAAAAATTTGTTAAAACTCGTTATTTGAGGCTGAAATCGAATAGGTTGATTCCTGAAATCGAACAGATTGATTCCTAATATGAGCTCGGACGTGTGATTAAAAAACAGGGAGAAAAAGAAACAGGTTCTGGTACGACCTTCCGAACGGCTGAAATTGAAGAGTATATACACCGTTTTTCGGGATTCCGGGGTGCCGAAATAAAATTCTCCGAAAATCACATAGAAAGTTCCTCGAGTCAGATAAAGCAACCACGCAAAGTTTGAGCACCAACGGAAGACATTTGGGGGTGCCGGTGTGCCACAAACTAGCGTTCGCCAAAACTCGGATTATCCTGAAAAATGTGTTAAAGCTCGTTATTTGAGGCTGAAATCGAACAAGTTGATTCCTGAAATTGAACAGGTTGATTCCTGAAATGAGCTCGGACGCGTGATTAAAAAACAGGGAGAAAAAGAAACAGGTTCCTGTACGACCTTTCGAACGGCTGAAATTGAAGTGTATATATAATACACGGTTTTTCGGGATTCCGGGGTCCCGGAATAAAATTCTCCGGAAATCACATAGAAAGTTCCTCGGGTCATATAAAGCGGCGACGCAAAGTTTGAGCACCAACGGAAGACATTTGGGGGTGTCGGTGTGCCGCAAACCAGCATTCGCCGAAACTCGGATTATCGTGAAAAATATGTTAAAGCTCGTTATTTGAGGATGAAATCGAACAGGTTGATTCCTGAAAACGAACAGGTTGATTCGTGAAATGAGCTCGGACGCGTGATTGAAAAACAGGGAGAAAAAGAAACATGTTCCGGTACGACCTTCCGAACGGCTGAAATTGAAGTGTATAAATACACGTTTTTTCGGGATTCCGGGGTCCCGGAATAAAATTCTCCGGAAATCACATAGAAATTTCCTCGGGTCAGATAAAGCAGCCACGCAAAGTTTGAATACCAACGGAAGACATTTGGGGTGTCGGTGTGCCACAAACCAGCATTCGCCAAAACTCGGATTATCGTGAAAAATGTGTTAAAGCTCGTTATTTGAGGTGAAATCGAACAGGTTGATTCCTGAAATCGAACATGTTGATTCCTGAAATGAGGTCGGACGCGTGGATTAAAAAACAGGGAGAAAAAGAAACAGGTTCCGGTACGACCTTCCGAACGGCTGAAATTGAAGTGTATAATACACGGTTTTTCGGGATTCCGGGGTCCCGAAATAATATTCTCCGGAAATCACATAGAAAGTTACTCGGTTCAGATAAAGCGGCGACGCAAAGTTTGAGCACCAACGGAAGACATTTAGAGGTGCCGGTGTGCCACAAACCAGCATTCGCCGAAACTCGGATCATCGTGAAAAATGTGTTAAAGCTCGTTATTTGAGGTTGAAATCGAAGAGGTTGATTCCTGAAAAGAGCTCGGACGCGTGATTGAAAAACAGGGAGAAAAAGAAACAGGTTCAGGTACGACCTTCCGAACGGCTGAAATTGAAGTGTAATACATGGTTTTTCGGGATTCCGGGGTCCCGGAATAAAATTCTCCGGAAATCACATAGAACCTTCCTCGGGTCAGATAAAGCGGCCACGCAAAGTTTGAGCACCAACGGAAGACATTTGGGGGTGCCGGGGTGCCACAAACCAGCATTCACCGAAACTCGGAATATCGTGAAAAATGTGTAAAAGCTTGTTATTTGAGGCTGAAATCGAACAGGTTGATTCCTGAAATGAGCTCGGACGCGTGATTGAAAAACATGGAGAAAAAGAAATAGGTTCCGGTGCGACCTTCCGAACGGCTGAAATTGAAGTGTTTAATACACGGTTTTTCGGGATTCCGGAGTTCCCGAAATAAAATTCTCCAGAAATCACATACAAAGTTCCTCGGGTCAGATAAAGCGGCCACACAAAGTTTGAATACCAACGGAAGACATTTGGGGGTGTCGGTGTGCCACAAACCAGCATTCGCCGAAACTCGGATTATCGTAAAAAATGTGTTAAAGCTCGTTATTTGAGGCTGAAATCGAACAGGTTGATTCCTGAAATCGAACAGGTTGATTCCTATAATGAGTTCGGACGCGTGATTGAAAAACAGGGAGAAAAATAAACAGGTTCCGGTACGACCTTCCGAACGGCTGAAATTGAAGTGTATAATACACGGTTTTTCGGGATTCCTGGGTCCCGAAATAAAATTCTCCGGAAATCACATAGAAAGTTCCTAGGGTTAGATAAACCGGCCACGCAAAGTTTGAATACCAACGGAAGACATTTGGGGGTGTCGGTGTGCCACAAACCAACATTCGCCGAAACTCGGATTATCGTGAAAAATGTGTTAAAGCTCGTTATTTGAGGCTGAAATCGAACAGGTTGATTCCTGAAATAAGCTCGGACGGGTGATTGAAAAACAGGGAGAAAAAGAAACAGGTTCCGGTACGACCTTCGGAACGGTTGAAATTGAAAAGTATAATACACGGTTTTTCGGGATTCCGGGGTCCCGAAATAAAATTCTCCGGAAATCACATAGAAAGTTCCTCGGGTTAGATAAAGCGCCCACGCAAAGTTTGAGCACCAACGGAATACATTTGGGGGTGCCGGTGTGCCACAAACCAGCATTCGCTGAAACTCGGATTATTGTGAAAAATATGTTAAAGCTCGTTATTTGAGGCTGAAATCGAACAGGTTGATTCCTGAAATAAGCTCGGACGCGTGATTGAAAAACAGGGAGAAAAAGAAACAAGTTCCGGTACGACCTTCGGAACGGTTGAAATTGAAAAGTATAATACACGGTTTTTCGGGATTCCGGGGTCCCGGAATAAAATTCTCCGGAAATCACATAGACAGTTCCTCGGGTCAGATAAAATGGCCACGCAAAGGTTAAGCACCAACGAAAGACATTTGGGGGTGCCGGTGTGCAACAAACCAGCATTCGTCGAAACTCGGATTATCGTGAAAAATTTGTTAAAACTCGTTATTTGAGGCTGAAATCGAATAGGTTCATTCCTGAAATCGAACAGGTTGATTCCTGAAATGAGCTCGGACGCGTGATTGAAAAACAGGGAGAAAAAGAAACAGGTTCCGGTACGACCTTTCGAACGGCTGAAATTGAAGAGTATATACACGGATTTTCGGGATTCCGAGGTGCCGGAATAAAACTCTCCGAAAATCACATAGAAAGTTCCTCGGGTCAGATAAAGCGAGCACGCAAAGTTTGAGCACCAACGGAAGACATTTGGGGGTGCCGGTGTGCCACAAACCAGCGTTCGCCAAAACTCGGATTATCGTGAAAAATGTGTTAAAGCTCATTATTTGAGGCTGAAATCGAACAAGTTGATTCCTGAAATCGAACAGGTTGATTCCTGAAATGAGTTCGGACGCGTGATTTAATAACAGGGAGAAAAAGAAACAGGTTCATGTACGACCTTTCGAACGGCTGAAATTGAAGTGTATATATATATATAATACACAGTTTTTCGGGATTCCGGGGTCCCGGAATAAAATTCTCCGGAAATCACATAGAAATTTCCTCGGGGCATATAAAGCGGTCACGCAAAGTTTGAGCACCAACGGAAGACATTTGGAGGTGCCGGTGTGCCACAAACCAGCATTCGCCGAAACTCGGATTATCATGAAAAATGTGTTAAAACTCGTTATTTGAGGATGAAATCGAACAGGTTGATTCCTGAAATCGAACAGGTTGATTCGTGAAATGAGCTCGGATGCGTGATTGAAAAACAGGGAGAAAAAGAAACATGTTCCGGTACGACCTTCCGAACAGCTGAAATTGAAGTAAATAAATACACGGTTTTTCGGGATTCCGAGGTCCCGGAATAAAATTCTCCGGAAATCACATAGAAAGTTCCTCGGGTCAGATAAAGCGGCCACGCAAAGTTTGAATACCAACGGAAAATATTTTGGGGTGTCGGTGTGCCACAAACCAGCATTCGCCGAAACTCGGATTATCGTGAAAAATGTGTTAAAGCTCGTTATTTGAGGCTGAAATCGAACAGGTTGATTCCTGAAATCGAACATGTTGATTCCTGAAATGAGTTCGGCGCGTGATTGAAAAACAGGGAGAAAAAGAAACAGGTTCCGGTACGACCTTCTGAACGGCTGAAATTGAAGTGTATAATACACGGTTTTTCGGGATTCCGGGGTCCCGAAATAAAATTCTCCGGAAATCACATAGAAAGTTCATCGGGTTAGATAAAGCGGCAACGCAAAGTTTGAATACCAACGGAAGACATTTGGGGGTGTCGGTGTGCCACAAACCAGTATTCGCCGAAACTCGGATTATCGTGAAAAATGTGTTAAAGTTCGTTATTTGAGGCTGAAATCGAACAGGTTGATTCCTGAAATTGAATAGGTTGATTCCTAAAATGAGTTCGGACGCGTGATTGAAAAACAGGGAGAAAAGGAAATAGGTTCCGGTACGACCTTCCGAACGGCTGAAATTGAAGTGTATAATACACGGTTTTTCGAGATTCCGGGGTCCCGAAATAAAATTCCCCGGAAATCACATAGAAAGTTCCTCGGGTTAGATAAAGCGGCCACGCAAAGTTTGAGCACCAACGGAAGACATTTAGGGGTGCCGGTGTGCCACAAACCATATTCGCCGAAACTCAGATTATCGTGAAAAATGTGTTAAAGCTCGTTATTTGAGGCTGAAATCGAACAGGTTGACTCCTGAAATGAGCTCGGACGCGTAATTGAAAAACAGGGAGAAAAAGAAACAGGTTACGGTACGACCTTCGGAACGGTTGAAATTGAAAAGTATAATACACGGTTTTTCGGGATTCAGGGGTCCCGGAATAAAATTCTCGGAAATCACATGACAGTTCCTCGGGTCGATAAAATGGCCACGCAAAGGTTGAGCACCAACGGAAGACATTTGGGGGTGCCGGTGTGCAACAAACCAGCATTCGTCGAGACTCGGATTATCGTGAAAAATTTGTTAAAACTCGTTATTTGAGGCTGAAATCGAATAGGTTGATTCCTGAAATCGAACAGATTGATTCCTGAAATGAGCTCGGACGTGTGATTAAAAAACAGGGAGAAAAAGAAACAGGTTCTGGTACGACCTTCCGAACGGCTGAAATTGAAGAGTATATACACCGTTTTTCAGGATTCCGGGTTGCCGGAATAAAATTCTCCGAAAATCACATAGAAAGTTCCTCGGGTCAGATAAACAACCACGCAAAGTTTGAGCACCAACGGAAGACATTTGGGGGTGCCGGTGTGCCACAAACAAGCGTTCGCCAAAACTCGGATTATCGTGAAAAATGTGTTAAAGCTCGTTATTTGAGGCTGAAATCGAACAAGTTGATTCCTGAAATTGAACAGGTTGATTCCTGAAATGAGCTCGGACGCGTGATTAAAAAACAGGGAGAAAAAGAAACAGGTTCCTGTACGACCTTTCGAACGGCTGAAATTGAAGTGTATATATATATAATACACAGTTTTTCGGGATTCCGGGATCCCGGAATAAAATTCTCCGGAAATCACATAGAAATTTCCTCGGGGCATATAAAGCGGTCACGCAAAGTTTGAGCACCAACGGAAGACATTTGGAGGTGCCGGTGTGCCACAGACCAGCATTCGCCAAAACTCGGATTATCGTGAAAAATGTGTTAAAGCTCGTTATTTGAGGATAAAATCGAACAGGTTGATTCCTGAAATCGAACAGGTTGATTCGTGAAATGAGCTCGGACGCGTGATTGAAAAACAGGGAGAAAAAGAAACATGTTCCGGTACGACCTTCCGAACAGCTGAAATTGAAGTAAATAAATACACGGTTTTTCGGGATTCCGGGGTCCCGGAATAAAATTCTCCGGAAATCACATAGAAAGTTCCTCGGGTCAGATAAAGCGGCCACGCAAAGTTTGAATACCAACGGAAAACATTTGGGGGTGTCGGTGTGCCACAAACCAGCATTCGCCGAAACTCGGATTATCGTGAAAAATGTTTTAAAGCTCGTTATTTGAGGCTGAAATCGAACAGGTTTATTCCTGAAATCGAACATGTTGATTCCTGAAATGAGTTCGGCGCGTGATTGAAAAACAGGGAGAAAAAGAAACAGGTTCCGGTACGACCTTCCGAACGGCTGAAATTGAAGTGTATAATACACGGTTTTTCGAGATTCCGGGGTCCCGAAATAAAATTCCCCGGAAATCACATAGAAAGTTCCTCGGGTTAGATAAAGCGGCTACGCAAAGTTTGAGCACCAACGGAAGACATTTGGGGGTGCCGGTGTGCCACAAACCATATTCGCCGAAACTCGGATTATCGTGAAAAATGTGTTAAAGCTCGTTATTTGAGGCTGAAATCGAACAGGTTGATTCCTGAAATTGAAAAGGTTGATTCCTAAAATGAGTTCGGACGCGTGATTGAAAAACAGGGAGAAAAGGAAACACGTTCCGTACGACCTTCCGAACGGCTGAAATTGAAGTGTATAATACACGATTTTTCGTGATTCCGGGGTCCTGAAATAAAATTCTCCGGAAATCACATAGAAAGTTCCTCGGGTTAGATAAAGCGGCCACGCAAAGTTTGAGCACCAACGGAAGACATTTGGGGGTGCCGGTGTGCCACAAACCAGCATTCGCTGAAACTCGGATTATCGTGAAAAATGTGTTAAAGCTCGTTATTTGAGGCTGAAATCGAACAGGTTGATTCCTGAAATGAGCTCGGACGCGTGATTGAAAAACAGGGAGAAAAAGAAAGAGGTTCCGGTACGACCTTCGGAACGGTTGAAATTGAAAAGTATAATACACGGTTTTTCGGGATTCCGGGGTCCCGGAATAAAATTCTCCGGAAATCACATAGACAGTTCCTCGGGTCAGATAAAATGGCCACGCAAAGGTTGAGCACCAACGGAAGACATTTGGGGGTGCCGGTGTGCAACAAACCAGCATTCGTCGAGACTCGGATTATCGTGAAAAATTTGTTAAAACTCGTTATTTGAGGCTGAAATCGAATATGTTGATTCCTGAAATTGAACAGATTGATTCCTGAAATGAGCTCGGACGCGTGATTGAAAAACAGGGAGAAAAAGAAACAGGTTCCGGTACGACCTTTCGAACGGATGAAATTGAGGAGTATATACACGGATTTTCGGGATTCCGGGGTGCCGGAATAAAATTCTCCGAAAATCACATAGAAAGTTCGTCGGGTCAGATAAAGCGACCACGCAAAGTTTGAGCACCAACGGAAGACATTTGGGGGTGCCGGTGTGCCACAAACCAGCGTTCGCCAAACTCGGATTATCGTGAAAAATGTGTTAAAGCTCGTTATTTGAGGCTGAAATCGAACAAGTTGATTCCTGAAATCGAATAGGTTGATTCCTGAAATAAGTTCGGACGCGTGATTTAAAAACAGGGAGAAAAAGAAACATGTTCCCATGCACGACCTTCCGAATTTGAAATTGAAGTGTATAAATACACGGTTTTTCTGGATTCCGGGGTCCCGGAATAAAATTCTCCGGAAATCACATTGAAAGTTCCTCGGGTCAGATAAAGCGGCCACGCAAAGTTTAAATACCAACGGAAAACATTTGGGGGTGTCGGTGTGCCACAAATCAGCATTCGCCGAAACTCGGATTATCGTGAAAAATGTGTTAAAGCTCGTTATTTGAGGCTGAAATCGAACAGGTTGATTCCTGAAATGAGCTCGGACGCGTGATTGAAAAACATGGAGAAAAAGAAACAGGTTCCGGTGCGACCTTCCGAACGGCTGAAATTGAAGTGTATAATACACGGTTTTTCGGGATTAGGGGTTCAAATAAAATTAACCGTAAATCACATAGAAAGTTCCTCGAGTCAGATCAAGCGGCCACACAAAGTTTGAATACCAACGGAAGACATGTGGGGGTGTCGGTGTGCCACAAACCAGCATTCGCCGAAACTAGGATTATCGTGAAAAATGTGTTAAAGCTCGTTATTTGAGGCTGAAATCGAACAAGTTGATTCCTGAAATCGAACAGGTTGATTCCTGAAATGAGTTCGGACGCGTGATTTAAAAACAGGGAGAAAAAGAAACATGTTCATGTACGACCTTTCGAACGGCTGAAATTGAAGTGTATATATATAATACACAGTTTTTCGGGATTCCGGAATAAAATTCTCCGGAAATCACATAGAAAGATCCTCGGGTCATATAAAGCGGTCACGCAAAGTTTGAGCACCAACGGAAGACATTTGGAGGTGCCGGTGAGCCACAAACCAGCATTCGCCGAAACTCGGATTATCGTGAAAAATGTGTTAAAGCTCGTTATTTGAGGATGAAATCGAACAGGTTGATTCCTGAAATCGAACAGGTTGATTCGTGAAATGAGTTCGGACGCGTGATTGAAAAACAGGGAGAAAAAGAAACATGTTCCGGTACGACCTTCCGAACGGCTGAAATTGAAGTGTATAAATACACGGTTTTTCGGGATTCCGGGGTCCCGAAATAAAATTCTCCGGAAATCACATAGAAAGTTCCTTGGGTCAGATAAAGCGGCCACGCAAAGTTTCAATACCAACGGAAAACATTTGGGGGTGTCGGTGTGCCACAAACCAGCATTCGCCGAAACTCGGATTATCGTGAAAAATGTGTTAAAGCTCGTTATTTGAGGCTGAAATCGAACAGGTTGATTCCTGAAATCGAACATGTTGATTCCTGAAATGAGTTCGGACGTGTGATTGAAAAACAGGGAGAAAAAGAAACAGGTTCCGGTACGACCTTCTGAACGGTTGAAATTGAAGTGTATAATACACGGTTTTTCGGGATTCCGGGGTCCCGAAATAAAATTCTCCGGAAATCACATCGAAAGTTACTCGGTTCAGATAAAGCGGCGACGCAAAGTTTGAGCACCAACGGAAGACATTTAGGGGTGCCGGTGTGCCACAAACCAGCATTCGCCGAAACTCGGATTATCGTGAAAAATGTGTTAAAGCTCGTTATTTGAGGTTGAAATCGAACAGGTTGATTCTTGAAATGAGCTCGGACGCGTGATTGAAAAACAGGGAGAAAAAGAAACAGGTTCCGGTACGACCTTCCGAACGGCTGAAATTGAAATGTAATACACGGTTTTCGGGATTAGGGGTCCCGAATAAAATTCGCCGGAAATCACATAGAACGTTCCTCGGGTCAGATAAAGCGGTCACGCAAAGTTTGAGCACCAACGGAAGACATTTGGGGGTGCCGGGGTGCCACAAACCAGCATTCACCGAAACTCGGAATATCGTGAAAAATGTGTTAAAGCTTGTTATTTGAGGCTGAAATCGAACAGGTTGATTCCTGAAATGAGCTCGGACGCGTGATTGAAAAACATGGAGAAAAAGAAACAGATTCCGGTGCGACCTTCCGAACAATTTGAAATTGAAGTGTATAATACACGGTTTTCGGGATTAGGGATCCCGAAATAAAATTAACCAGAAATCACATAGAAAGTTCCTCGGGTCAGATCAAGCGGCCACACAAAGTTTGAATACCAACGGAAGACATTTGGGGGTGTCGGTGTACCACAAATCAGCATTCGCCGAAACTAGGATTATCGTGAAAAATGTGTTAAAGCTCGTTATTTGAGGCTAAAATCGAACAGGTTGATTCCTGAAATCGAACAGTTTTATTCCTAAAATGAGTTCGGACACGTGATTGAAAAACAGGGAGAAAAAGAAACAGGTTCCGGTACGACCTTCTGAACGGCAGAAATTGAAGTGTATAATACACGGTTTTTCGGGATTCCGGGGTCCCGAAATAAAATTCTTCGAAAATCACATCGAAAGTTCCTCGGTTCAGATAAAGCGGCGACGCAAAGTTTGAGCACCAACGGAAGACATTTAGGGGTGCCGGTGTGCCACAAACCAGCATTCGCCGAAATTCGGATTATCGTGAAAAATGTGTTAAAGCTCGTTATTTGAGGTTGAAATCGAACAGGTTGATTCTTGAAATGAGCTCGGACGCGTGATTGAAAAACAGGGAGAAAAAGAAACAGGTTCCGGTAACGACCTTCCGAACGGCTGAAATTGAAGTGTAATACACGGTTTTTCGGGATTCCGGGGTCCCGGAATAAAATTCGCCGGAAATCAAATAGAACGTTACTCGGGTCAGATAAAGCGGTCACGCAAAGTTTGAGCACCAACGGAAGACATTTGGGGGTGCCGGGGTGCCACAAACCAGCATTCACCGAAACTCGGAATATCGTGAAAAATGTGTTAAAGCTTGTTATTTGAGGCTGAAATCGAACAGGTTGATTCCTGAAATGAGCTCGGACGCGTGATTGAAAAACATGGAGAAAAAGAAACAGGTTCCGAAGCGACCTTCCGAACGGTTGAAATTGAAGTGTATAATACACGGTTTTTAGGGATTCCGGGGTCCCGAAATAAAATTAACCAGAAATCACATAGAAAGTTCCTCGGGTCAGATCAAGCGGCCACACAAAGTTTGAATACCAACGGAAGACATGTGGGGGTGTCGGTGTGCCACAAACCAGCATTCGCCGAAACTAGGATTATCGTGAAAAATGTATTAAAGCTCGTTATTTGAGGCTGAAATCGAACAAGTTGATTCCTGAAATCGAACAGGTTGATTCCTGAAATCGAACAGGTTGATTCCTGAAATGAGTTCGGACGCGTGATTTAAAAACAAGGAGAAAAAGAAACATGTTCATTTACGACCTTTCGAACGGCTGAAATTGAAGTGTATATATATAATACACAGTTTTTCAGGATTCCGGAATAAAATTCTCCGGAAATCACATAGAAAGTTCCTCGGGTCATATAAAGCGGTCACGCAAAGTTTGAGCACCAACGGAAGACATTTGGAGGTGCCGGTGTGCCACAAACCAGCGTTCGCCAAAACTCGGATTATCGTGAAAAATGTGTTAAAGCTCGTTATTTGAGGCTGAAATCGAACAAGTTGATTCCTGAAATCGAATAGGTTGATTCCTGAAATGAGTTCGGACGCGTGATTTAAAAACAGGGAGAAAAAGAAACATGTTCCGGTACGACCTTCCGAACGGCTGAAATTGAAGTGTATAAATACACGGTTTTTCTGGATTCCGGGGTCCCGGAATAAAATTCTCCGGAAATCACATTGAAAGTTCCTCGGGTCAGATAAAGCGGCCACGCAAAGTTTAAATACCAACGGAAAACATTTGGGGGTGTCGGTGTGCCACAAATCAGCATTCGCCGAAACTCGGATTATCGTGAAAAATGTGTTAAAGCTCGTTATTTGAGGCTGAAATCGAACAGGTTGATTCCTGAAATGAGCTCGGACGCGTGATTGAAAAACTTGGAGAAAAAGAAACAGGTTCCGGTGCGACCTTCCGAACTATTTGAAATTGAAGTGTATAATACACGGTTTTTTGAATTAGGGGTTCGAAATAAAATTAACCAGAAATCACATAGAAAGTTCCTCGGGTCAGATCAAGCGGCCACACAAAGTTTGAATACCAACGGAAGACATGTGGGGGTGTCGGTGTGCCACAAACCAGCATTCGCCGAAACTAGGATTATCGTGAAAAATGTGTTAAAGCTCGTTATTTGAGGCTGAAATCGAACAAGTTGATTCCTGAAATCGAACATGTTGATTCCTGAAATGAGTTCGGACGTGTGATTGAAAAACAGGGAGAAAAAGAAACAGGTTCCGGTACGACATTCTGAACGGTTGAAATTGAAGTGTATAATACACGGTTTTTCGGGATTCCGGGGTCCCGAAATAAAATTCTCCGGAAATCACATCGAAAGTTACTCGGTTCAGATAAAGCGGCGACGCAAAGTTTGAGCACCAACGGAAGACATTTAGGGGTGCCGGTGTGCCCAAACCAAAGATTCGCCGAAACTCGGATTATCGTGAAAAATGTGTTAAAGCTCGTTATTTGAGGTTGAAATCGAACAGGTTGATTCTTGAAATGAGCTCGGACGCGTGATTGAAAAACAGGGAGAAAAAGAAACAGGTTCCGGTACGACCTTCCGAACGGCTGAAATTGAAGTGTAATACACGGTTTTTCGGGATTCCGGGGTCCCGGAATAAAATTCGCCGGAAATCACATAGAACGTTCCTCGGGTCAGATAAAGCGGTCACGCAAAGTTTGAGCACCAACGGAAGACATTTGGGGGTGCCGGGGTGCCACAAACCAGCATTCACCGAAACTCGGAATATCGTGAAAAATGTGTTAAAGCTTGTTATTTGAGGCTGAAATCGAACAGGTTTATTCCTGAAATGAGCTCGGACGCGTGATTGAAAAACATGGAGAAAAAGAAACAGATTCCGGTGCGACCTTCCGAACGGCTGAAATTGAAGTGTATAATACACGGTTTTTCGGGATTCCGGGGTCCCGAAATAAAATTAACCAGAAATCACATAGAAAGTTCCTCGGGTCAGATCAAGCGGCCACACAAAGTTTGAATACCAACGGAAGACATTTGGGGGTGTCGGTGTACCACAAATCAGCATTCGCCGAAACTAGGATTATCGTGAAAAATGTGGTAAAGCTCGTTATTTGAGGCTAAAATCGAACAGGTTGATTCCTGAAATCGAACAGTTTTATTCCTAAAATGAGTTCGGATGCGTGATTGAAAAACAGGGAGAAAAAGAAACAGGTTCCGGTACGACCTTCTGAACGGCTGAAATTGAAGTGTATAATACACGGTTTTTCGGGATTCCGGGGTCCCGAAATAAAATTCTTCGAAAATCACATCGAAAGTTCCTCGGTTCAGATAAAGCGGCGACGCAAAGTTTGAGCACCAACGGAAGACATTTAGGGGTGCCGGTGTGCCACAAACCAGCATTCGCCGAAATTCGGATTATCGTGAAAAATGTGTTAAAGCTCGTTATTTGAGGTTGAAATCGAACAGGTTGATTCTTGAAATGAGCTCGGACGCGTGATTGAAAAACATGGAGAAAAAGAAACAGGTTCCGGTGCGACCTTCCGAACGGCTGAAATTGAAGTGTATAATACACGGTTTTTCGGGATTCCGGGGTCCCGAAATAAAATTAACCAGAAATCACATAGAAAGTTCCTCGGGTCAGATCAAGCGGCCACACAAAGTTTGAATACCAACGGAAGACATGTGGGGGTGTCGGTGTGCCACAAACCAGCATTCGCCGAAACTAGGATTATCGTGAAAAATGTATTAAAGCTCGTTATTTGAGGCTGAAATCGAACAAGTTGATTCCTGAAATCGAACAGGTTGATTCCTGAAATCGAACAGGTTGATTCCTGAAATGAGTTCGGACGCGTGATTTAAAAACAGGGAGAAAAAGAAACATGTTCATTTACGACCTTTCGAACTATTTGAAATTGAAGTGTATATATATAATACACAGTTTTTCGGGATTCCGGAATAAAATTCTCCGGAAATCACATAGAAAGTTCCTCGGGTCATATAAAGCGGTCACGCAAAGTTTGAGCACCAACGGAAGACATTTGGAGGTGCCGGTGTGCCACAAACCAAAGCATTCCCGAAACTCGGATTATCGTGAAAAATGTGATAAAGCTCGTTATTTGAGGATGAAATCAAACAAAGTTGATTCTGAAATCGAACAGGTTGATTCGTGAAATGAGCTCGGACGCGTGATTGAAAAACAGGGAGAAAAAGAAACATGTTCCGAAACGACCTTCCGAACGGCTGAAATTGAAGTGTATAAATACACGGTTTTTCGGGATTTCGGGGTCCCGGAATAAAATTCTCCGGAAATCACATAGAAAGTTCCTCGGGTCAGATAAAGCGGCCACGCAAAGTTTAAATAACAACGGAAAACATTTAGGGGTGTCGGTGTGCCACAAACCAGCATTCGCCGAAACTCGGATTATCGTGAAAAATGTGTTAAACCTCGTTATTTGAGGCTGAAATCGAACAGGTTGATTCCTAAAATCGAACATGTTGATTCCTGAAATGAGTTCGGACGCGTGATTGAAAAACAGGGAGAAAAAGAAACAGGATCCGGTACGACCTTCTGAACGGCTGAAATTGAAGTGTATAATACACGGTTTTTCGTGATTCCGGGGTCCCGAAATAAAATTCTTCGGAAATCACATCGAAAGTTACTCGGTTGAGATAAAGCGGCGACGCAAAGTTTGAGCACCAACGGAAGACATTTAGGGGTGCCGGTGTGCCAAAAACCAGCATTCGCCGAAACTCGGATTATCGTGAAAAATGTGTTAAAGCTCGTTATTTGAGGCTGAAATCAAACAGGTTGATTCTTTAAATCGAACAGGTTTATTCCTAAAATGAGTTTAGACGCGTGATTGAAAAACAGGGAGAAAAAGAAACAGTTAAGTGACGACCTTCCGAACGGCTGAAATTGAAGTGTTTAATACACGGTTTTTCGGGATTCCGGGGTCCCGAAATAAAATTTTCCGGAATCACATAGAAAGTTCATCGGGTTAGATAAAGCGGCCACGCATTGTTTGAATACCAACGGAAGACATTTGGGGGTGTCAGTGTGCCACATACCAGCATTCGCCGAAACTCGGATTATCGTGAAAAATGTGTTAAAGCTCGTTATTTGAGGTTGAAATCGAACAGGTTGATTCTTGAAATCGAACAGGTTGATTTCGAAATGAGTTCGGACGCGTGATTTAAAAAAAACGAGGAGAAAAAGAAACATGTTCATGTACGACCTTTCGAACTTTGAAATTGAAGTGTATATATATAATACACGCTTTTTTGGATTCGGAATAAAATTCTCCGGAAATCACATAGAAAGATCCTCGGGTCATATAAAGCGGTCACGCAAAGTTTGAGCACCAACGGAAGACATTTGGAGGTGCCGGTGTGCCACAAACCAGCATTCGCCGAAACTCGGATTATCGTGAAAAAAGTGTTAAAGCTCGTTATTTGAGGATGAAATCGAACAGGTTGATTCCTGAAATCGAACAGGTTGATTCGTGAAATGAGTTCGGACGCGTGATTGAAAAACAGGGAGAAAAAGAAACATGTTCCGGTACGACCTTCCGAACGGCTGAAATTGAAGTGTATAAATACACGGTTTTTCGGGATTCCGGGGTCCCGGAATAAAATTCTCCGGAAATCACATAGAAAGTTCCTTGGGTCAGATAAAGCGGCCACGCAAAGTTTAAATACCAACGGAAAACATTTGGGGGTGTCGGTGTGCCACAAACCAGCATTCGCCGAAACTCGGATTATCGTGAAAAATGTGTTAAAGCTCGTTATTTGAGGCTGAAATCGAACAGGTTGATTCCTGAAATCGAACATGTTGATTCCTGAAATGAGTTCGGACGTGTGATTTAAAAACAGGGTGAAAAAGAAACAGGTTCCGGTACGACCTTCTGAACGGCTGAAATTGAAGTGTATAATACACGGTTTTTCGGGATTCCGGGGTCCCGAAATAAAATTCTCCGGAAATCACATCGAAAGTTACTCGGTTCAGATAAAGCGGCGACGCAAAGTTTGAGCACCAACGGAAGACATTTAGGGGTGCCGGTGTGCCACAAACCAGCATTCGCCGAAACTCGGATTATCGTGAAAAATGTGTTAAAGCTCGTTATTTGAGGTTGAAATCGAACAGGTTGATTCTTGAAATGAGCTCGGACGCGTGATTGAAAAACAGGGAGAAAAAGAAACAGGTTCCGGTACGACCTTCCGAACGGCTGAAATTGAAGTGTAATACACGGTTTTTCGGGATTCCGGGGTCCCGGAATAAAATTCGCCGGAAATCACATAGAACGTTCCTCGGGTCAGATAAAGCGTTCACGCAAAGTTTGAGCACCAACGGAAGACATTTGGGGGTGCCGGGGTGCCACAAACCAGCATTCACCGAAACTCGGAATATCGTGAAAAATGTGTTAAAGCTTGTTATTTGAGGCTGAAATCGAACAGGTTGATTCCTGAAATAACCTCGGACGCGTGATTGAAAAACAGGGAGAAAAAGAAACAGATTCCGGTGCGACCTTCCGAACGGCTGAAATTGAAGTGTATAATACACGGTTTTTCGGGATTCCGGGGTCCCGAAATAAAATTAACCAGAAATCACATAGAAAGTTCCTCGGGTCAGATCAAGCGGCCACACAAAGTTTGAATACCAACGGAAGACATGTGGGGGTGTCGGTGTGCCACAAACCAGCATTCGCCGAAACTAGGATTATCGTGAAAAATGTGTTAAAGCTCGTTATTTGAGGCTAAAATCGAAGAGGTTGATTCCTGAAATCGAACAGTTTTATTCCTAAAATGAGTTCGGACGCGTGATTTAAAAACAGGGAGAAAAAGAAACATGTTCATTTACGACCTTTCGAACGGCTGAAATTGAAGTGTATATATATAATACACAGTTTTTCGGGATTCCGGAATAAAATTCTCTGGAAATCACATAGAAAGTTCCTCGGGTCATATAAAGCGGTCACGCAAAGTTTGAGCACCAACGGAAGACATTTGGAGGTGCCGGTGTGCCACAAACCAGCATTCCCCGAAACTCGGATTATCGTGAAAAATGTGATAAAGCTCGTTATTTGAGGATGAAATCAAACAGGTTGATTCCTGAAATCGAACAGGTTGATTCGTGAAATGAGCTCGGACGCGTGATTGAAAAACAGGGAGAAAAAGAAACATGTTCCGAAACGACCTTCCGAACGGCTGAAATTGAAGTGTATAAATACACGGTTTTTCGGGATTTCGGGGTCCCGGAATAAAATTCTCCGGAAATCACATAGAAAGTTCCTCGGGTCAGATAAAGCGGCCACGCAAAGTTTAAATAACAACGGAAAACATTTAGGGGTGTCGGTGTGCCACAAACCAGCATTCGCCGAAACTCGGATTATCGTGAAAAATGTGTTAAACCTCGTTATTTGAGGCTGAAATCGAACAGGTTGATTCCTAAAATCGAACATGTTGATTCCTGAAATGAGTTCGGACGCGTGATTGAAAAACAGGGAGAAAAAGAAACAGGATCCGGTACGACCTTCTGAACGGCTGAAATTGAAGTGTATAATACACGGTTTTTCGGGATTCCGGGGTCCCGAAATAAAATTTTTCGGAAATCACATCGAAAGTTACTCGGTTGAGATAAAGCGGCGACGCAAAGTTTGAGCACCAACGGAAGACATTTAGGGGTGCCGGTGTGCCACAAACCAGCATTCGCCGAAACTCGGATTATCGTGAAAAATGTGTTAAAGCTCGTTATTTGAGGCTGAAATCAAACAGGTTGATTCTTTAAATCGAACAGGTTTATTCCTAAAATGAGTTTAGACGCGTGATTGAAAAACAGGGAGAAAAAGAAACAGGTTCCGGTACGACCTTCCGAACGGCTGAAATTGAAGTGTTTAATACACGGTTTTTCGGAATTCCGGGGTCCCGAAATAAAATTTTCCGGAATCACATAGAAAGTTCATCGGGTTAGATAAAGCGGCCACGCATTGTTTGAATACCAACGGAAGACATTTGGGGGTGTCGGTGTGCCACAGACCAGCATTCGCCGAAACTCGGATTATCGTGAAAAATGTGTTAAAGCTCGTTATTTGAGGTTGAAATCGAACAGGTTGATTCTTGAAATCGAACAGGTTGATTTCTGAAATGAGTTCGGACGCGTGATTTAAAAACAGGGAGAAAAAGAAACATGTTCATGTACGACCTTTCGAACGGCTGAAATTGAAGTGTATATATATAATACACAGTTTTTCGGGATTACGGAATAAAATTCTCCGGAAATCACATAGAAAGTTCCTCGGGTCATATAAAGCGGTCACGCAAAGTTTGAGCACCAACGGAAGACATTTGGAGGTGCCGGTGTGCCACAAACCAAAGATTCGCGAAACCTCGGATTATCGTGAAAAATGTGTTAAAGCTCGTTATTTGAGGATGAAATCGAACAGGTTGATTCCTGAAATCGAACAGGTTGATTCGTGAAATGAGTTCGGACGCGTGATTGAAAAACAGGGAGAAAAAGAAACATGTTCCGGTACGACCTTCCGAACGGCTGAAATTGAAGTGTATAAATACACGGTTTTTCGGGATTCCGGGGTCCCGGAATAAAATTCTCCGGAAATCACATAGAAAGTTCCTTGGGTCAGATAAAGCGGCCACGCAAAGTTTAAATACCAACGGAAAACATTTGGGGGTGTCGGTGTGCCACAAACCGGCATTCGCCGAAACTCGGATTATCGTGAAAAATGTGTTAAAGCTCGTTATTTGAGCCTGAAATCGAACAGGTTAATTCCTGAAATCGAACAGGTTGATTCCTGAAATCGAACATGTTGATTCCTGAAATGAGTTCGGACGCGTGATTGAAAAACAGGGAGAAAAAGAAACAGGTTCCGGTACGACCTTCTGAACGGCTGAAATTGAAGTGTATAATACACGGTTTTTCGGGATTCCGGGGTCCCGAAATAAAATTTTTCGAAAATCACATCGAAAGTTCCTCGGTTCAGATAAAGCGGCGACGCAAAGTTTGAGCACCAACGGAAGACATTTAGGGGTGCCGGTGTGCCACAAACCAGCATTCGCCGAAACTCGGATTATCGTGAAAAATGTGTTAAATCTCATTATTTGAGGTTGAAATCGAACAAGTTGATTCTTGAAATGAGCTCGGACGCGTGATTGAAAAACAGGGAGAAAAAGAAACAGGTTCCGGTACGACCTTCCGAACGGCTGAAATTGAAGTGTAATACACGGTTTTTCGGGATTCCGGGGTCCCGGAATAAAATTCGACGGAAATCACATAGAACGTTCCTCGGGTCAGATAAAGCGGTCACGCAAAGTTTGAGCACCAACGGAAGACATTTGGGGGTGCCGGGGTGCCACAAACCAGCATTCACCGAAACTCGGAATATCGTGAAAAATGTGTTAAAGCTTGTTATTTGAGGCTGAAATCGAACAGGTTGATTCCTGAAATAACCTCGGACGCGTGATTGAAAAACAGGGAGAAAAAGAAACAGATTCCGGTGCGACCTTCCGAACGGCTGAAATTGAAGTGTATAATACACGGTTTTTCGGGATTCCGGGGTCCCGAAATAAAATTAACCAGAAATCACATAGAAAGTTCCTCGGGTCAGATCAAGCGGCCACACAAAGTTTGAATACCAACGGAAGACATGTGGGGGTGTCGGTGTGCCACAAACCAGCATTCGCCGAAACTAGGATTATCGTGAAAAATGTGTTAAAGCTCGTTATTTGAGGCTAAAATCGAAGAGGTTGATTCCTGAAATCGAACAGTTTTATTCCTAAAATGAGTTCGGACGCGTGATTTAAAAACAGGGAGAAAAAGAAACATGTTCATTTACGACCTTTCGAACGGCTGAAATTGAAGTGTATATATATAATACACAGTTTTTCGGGATTCCGGAATAAAATTCTCTGGAAATCACATAGAAAGTTCCTCGGGTCATATAAAGCGGTCACGCAAAGTTTGAGCACCAACGGAAGACATTTGGAGGTGCCGGTGTGCCACAAACCAGCATTCCCCGAAACTCGGATTATCGTGAAAAATGTGATAAAGCTCGTTATTTGAGGATGAAATCAAACAGGTTGATTCCTGAAATCGAACAGGTTGATTCGTGAAATGAGCTCGGACGCGTGATTGAAAAACAGGGAGAAAAAGAAACATGTTCCGAAACGACCTTCCGAACGGCTGAAATTGAAGTGTATAAATACACGGTTTTTCGGGATTTCGGGGTCCCGGAATAAAATTCTCCGGAAATCACATAGAAAGTTCCTCGGGTCAGATAAAGCGGCCACGCAAAGTTTAAATAACAACGGAAAACATTTAGGGGTGTCGGTGTGCCACAAACCAAGATTCGAAACTCGGATTATCGTGAAAAATGTGTTAAACCTCGTTATTTGAGGTGAAATCGAACAGTTGATTCCTAAAATCGAACATGTTGATTCTGAAATGAGTTCGGACGCGTGATTGAAAAACAGGAGAAAAAGAAACAGGTTCAGTGACGACCTTCCGACGGCCGAAATTGAAGTGTATAATACACGGTTTTTCGGGATTCCGGGGTCCCGAAATAAAATTCTTCGGAAATCACATCGAAAGTTACTCGGTTGAGATAAAGCGGCGACGCAAAGTTTGAGCACCAACGGAAGACATTTAGGGGTGCCGGTGTGTACAAACCAAAGATTCGCCGAAACTCGGATTATCGTGAAAAATGTGTTAAAGCTCGTTATTTGAGGCTGAAATCAAACAGGTTGATTCTTTAAATCGAACAGGTTTATTCCTAAAATGAGTTTAGACGCGTGATTGAAAAACAGGGAGAAAAAGAAACAGGTTCCGGTACGACCTTCCGAACGGCTGAAATTGAAGTGTTTAATACACGGTTTTTCGGAATTCCGGGGTCCCGAAATAAAATTTTCCGGAATCACATAGAAAGTTCATCGGGTTAGATAAAGCGGCCACGCATTGTTTGAATACCAACGGAAGACATTTGGGGGTGTCGGTGTGCCAGATCAAAGACCAGCATTCGCGAAACTCGGATTATCGTGAAAAATGTGTTAAAGCTCGTTATTTGAGGTTGAAATCGAACAGGTTGATTCTTGAAATCGAACAGGTTGATTTCTGACATGAGTTCGGACGCGTGATTTAAAAACAGGGAGAAAAAGAAACATGTTCATGTACGACCTTTCGAACGGCTGAAATTGAAGTGTATATATATAATACACAGTTTTTCGGGATTACGGAATAAAATTCTCCGGAAATCACATAGAAAGTTCCTCGGGTCATATAAAGCGGTCACGCAAAGTTTGAGCACCAACGGAAGACATTTGGAGGTGCCGGTGTGCCACAAACCAGCATTCGCCGAAACTCGGATTATCGTGAAAAATGTGTTAAAGCTCGTTATTTGAGGATGAAATCGAACAGGTTGATTCCTGAAATCGAACAGGTTGATTCGTGAAATGAGTTCGGACGCGTGATTGAAAAACAGGGAGAAAAAGAAACATGTTCCGGTACGACCTTCCGAACGGCTGAAATTGAAGTGTATAAATACACGGTTTTTCGGGATTCCGGGGTCCCGGAATAAAATTCTCCGGAAATCACATAGAAAGTTCCTTGGGTCAGATAAAGCGGCCACGCAAAGTTTAAATACCAACGGAAAACATTTGGGGGTGTCGGTGTGCCACAAACCGGCATTCGCCGAAACTCGGATTATCGTGAAAAATGTGTTAAAGCTCGTTATTTGAAATTTGAAATCGAACGCAGGTTAATTCGAAATCGAACAGGTTGATTCTGAAATCGAACATGTTGATTCTGAAATGAGTTCGGACGCGTGATTGAAAAAAACAGGGAGAAAAAGAAACAGGTTCAGTGACGACCTTTACGAACGGTGAAATTGAAGTGTATAATACACGGTTTTTCGGGATTCCGGGGTCCCGAAATAAAATTCTTCGAAAATCACATCGAAAGTTCCTCGGTTCAGATAAAGCGGCGACGCAAAGTTTGAGCACCAACGGAAGACATTTAGGGGTGCCGGTGTGCCACAAACCAGCATTCGCCGAAACTCGGATTATCGTGAAAAATGTGTTAAATCTCATTATTTGAGGTTGAAATCGAACAAGTTGATTCTTGAAATGAGCTCGGACGCGTGATTGAAAAACAGGAAGAAAAAAAAAACAGTTCGGTACGACCTTCCGAACGGCTGAAATTGAAGTGTAATACACGGTTTTTCGGGATTCCGGGGTCCCGGAATAAAATTCGCCGGAAATCACATAGAAAGTTCCTCGGGTCAGATAAAGCGGTCACGCAAAGTTTGAGCACCAACGGAAGACATTTGGAGGTGCCGGGGTGCCACAAACCAGCATTCACCGAAACTCGGAATATCGTGAAAAATGTGTTAAAGCTTGTTATTTGAGGCTGAAATCGAACAGTTTGATTCCTGAAATGAGCTCGGACGCGTGATTGAAAAACATGGAGAAAAAGAAACAGGTTCCGGTGTTCTTCCGAACGGCTGAAATTGAAGTGTATAATACACGGTTTTTCGGGATTCCGGGGTCCCGAAATAAAATTAACCAGAAATCACATAGAAAGTACCTCGGGTCAGATCAAGCGGCCACACAAAGTTTGAATACCAACGGAAGACATGTGGGGGTGTCGGTGTGCCACAAACCAGCATTCGCCGAAACTAGGATTATCGTGAAAAATGTGTTAAAGCTCGTTATTTGAGGCTGAAATCGAAGAGGTTGATTCCTGAAATCGAACAGGTTTATTCCTAAAATGAGTTTAGACGCGTGATTGAAAAACAGGGAGAAAAAGAAACAGGTTCCGGTACGACCTTCCGAACGGCTGAAATTGAAGTGTTTAATACACGGTTTTTCGGGATTCCGGGGTCCCGAAATAAAATTCTCCGGAAATCACATAGAAAGTTCCTCGGGTTAGATAAAGCGGCCACGCAAGGTTTGAATACCAACGGAAGACATTTGGGGGTGTCAGTGTGCCACAGACCAGCATTCGCCGAAACTCGGATTATCGTGAAAAATGTGTTAAAGCTCGTTATTTGCGGTTGAAATCGAACAGGTTGATTCTTGAAATCGAACAGGTTGATTCCTGAAATGAGTTCGGACGCGTGATTTAAAAACAGGAAGAAAAAGAAACATGTTCATGTACGACCTTTCGAACGGCAGAAATTGAAGTGTATATATATAATACACAGTTTTTCGGGATTCCGGAATAAAATTCTCCGGAAATCACATAGAAAGTTCCTCGGGTCATATAAAGCGGTCACGCAAAGTTTGATCACCAACGGAAGACATTTGGAGGTGCCGGTGTGCCACAAACCAGCATTCGCCGAAACTCGGATTATCGTGAAAAATGTGATAAAGCTCGTTATTTGAGGATGAAATCGAACAGGTTGATTCCTGAAATCGAACAGGTTGATTCGTGAAATGAGCTCGGACGCGTGATTGAAAAACAGGGAGAAAAAGAAACATGTTCCGAAACCTGTTTTTCGGGATTTCGGGGTCCCGGAATAAAATTCTCCGGAAATCACATAGAAAGTTCCTCGGGTCAGATAAAGCGGCCACGCAAAGTTTAAATAACAACGGAAAACATTTAGGGGTGTCGGTGTGCCACAAACCAGCATTCGCCGAAACTCGGATTATCGTGAAAAATGTGTTAAACCTCGTTATTTGAGGCTGAAATCGAACAGGTTGATTCCTAAAATCGAACATGTTGATTCCTGAAATGAGTTCGGACGCGTGATTGAAAAACAGGGAGAAAAAGAAACAGGTTCCGGTACGACCTTCTGAACGGCTGAAATTGAAGTGTATAATACACGGTTTTTCGGGATTCCGGGGTCCCGAAATAAAATTCTTCGGAAATCACATCAAAAGTTACTCGGTTCAGATAAAGCGGCGACGCAAAGTTTGAGCACCAACGGAAGACATTTAGGGGTGCCGGTGTGTCACAAACTAGCATTCGCCGAAACTCGGATTATCGTGAAAAATGTGTTAAAGCTCGTTATTTGGGGTTGAAATCGAACAGGTTGATTCTTGAAATGAGCTCGGACGCGTGATTGAAAAACAGGGAGAAAAAGAAACAGGTTCCGGTGCGACCTTCCGAACGGCTGAAATTGAAGTGTATAATACACGGTTTTTCGGGATTCCGGGGTTTCGAAATAAAATTAACCAGAAATCACATAGAAAATTCCTCGGGTCAGATCAAGCGGCCACACAAAGTTTGAATACCAACGGAAGACATTTGGGGGTGTCGGTGTGCCACAAACCAGCATTCGCCGAAACTAGGATTATCGTGAAAAATGTGTTAAAGCTCGTTATTTGAGGCTGAAATCGAAGAGGTTGATTCCTGAAATCGAACAGGTTTATTCCTAAAATGAGTTTAGACGCGTGATTGAAAAACAGGGAGAAAAAGAAACAGGTTCAGCACGACCTTCCGAAATTTGAAATTGAAGTGTTTAATACACGGTTTTTCGGGATTCCGGGGTCCCGAAATAAAATTCTCCGGAAATCACATAGAAAGTTCCTCGGGTTAGATAAAGCGGCCACGCAAGGTTTGAATACAAACGGAAGACATTTGGGGGTGTCGGTGTGCCACAGACCAGCACTCGCCGAAACTCGGATTATCGTGAAAAATGTGTTAAAGCTCGTTATTTGAGGCTGAAATCGAACAGGTTGAATCCTGAAATTGAACAGGTTGATTCCTAAAATGAGTTCGGACGCGTGATTGAAAAACAGGGAGAAAAGGAAACAGGTTCCGTACGACTTTCCGAACGGCTGAAATTGAAGTGTATAAATTCACGGTTTTTCGGGATTCCGCCGTCCCGAAATAAAATTCTCCGGAAATCACATAGAAAGTTCCTCGGGTTAGATAAAGCGGCCACACAAAGTTTGAGCACCAACGGAAGACATTTGTGGGTGCCGGTGTGCCACAAACCAACATTCGCCGAAACTCGGATTATCGTGAAAAATGTGTTAAAGCTCGTTACTTGAGGTTTAAATCGAATAGGTTGATTCCTGAAATGACCTCGGACGCGTGATTGAAAAACAGGGAGAAAAAGAAACAGGTTCCGGTACGACCTTCGGAACGGTTGAAATTGAAAAGTATAATACACGGTTTTTCGGGATTCCGAGTCCCGGAATAAAATTCTCCGGAAATCACATAGACAGTTCCTCGGGTCAGATAAAATGGCCACGCAAAGGTTGAGCACCAACGGAAGACATTTGGGGGTGCCGGTGTGCAACAAACCAGCATTCGTCGAAACTCGTATTATCGTGAAAATTTTGTTAAAACTCGTTATTTGAGGCTGAAATCGAATAGGTTGATTCCTGAAATCGAACAGATTGATTCCTGAAATGAGCTCGACGCGTGATTGAAAAACAGGGAGAAAAAGAAACAGGTTCCGGTACGACCTTCCGAGCGGCTGAAATTGAAGAGTATATACACGGTTTTTCGGGATTCCGGGGTGCCGGAATAAAATTCTCCGAAAATCACATAGAAAGTTCCTCGGGTCAGAAAAAGCGATCACGCAAACTTTGAGCACCAACGGAAGACATTTGGGTGTGCCAGTGTGCCACAAACCAACGTTCGCCAAAACTCGGATTATCGTGAACATGTGTTAAAGCTCGTTATTTGAGGCTGAAATCGAACAAGTTGATTCCTGAAATCGAACAGGTTGATTCGTGAAATGAGCTCGGACGCGTGATTGAAAAACAGGGAGAAAAAGAAACAGGATCCGGTACGACCTTCCGAACGGCTGAAATTGAAGTGTATAATAAACGGTTTTTCGGGATTCCGGGGTCCCGAAATAAAATTCTCCGGAAATCACATAGAAAATTAATCGGTTCAGATAAAGCGGCGACGCAAAGTTTGAGCACCAACGGAAGACATTTAGGGGTGCCGGTGTGCCACAAACCAGCATTCGCCGAAACTCGGGTTATCGTGAAAAATGTGTTAAAGCTCGTTATTTGAGGTTTAAATCGAATAGGTTGATTCCTGAAATGACCTCGGACGCGTGATTGAAAAACAGGGAGAAAAAGAAACAGGTTCCGGTACGACCTTCCGAACGGCTGAAATTGAAGTGTAATACACGGTTTTTCGGGATTCCGGAGTCCCGGAATAAAATTCTCCGGAATTCACATAGAACGTTCCTCGGGTCAGATAAAGCGGCCACGCAAAGTTTGAGCACCAACGGAAGACATTTGGGGTGTCGGGGTGCCACAAACCAGCATTCACCGAAACTCGGAATATCGTGAAAAATGTGTTAAAGCTCGTTATTTGAAGCTGAAATCGAACAGGTTGATTCCTGAAATCGAAGAGGTTTATTCCTGAAATGAGCTCAAACGCGTGATTTAAAAACAGGGAGAAAAAGAAACAGGTTCCGGTACGACCTTCCGAACGGCTGAAATTGAGGAGTAATACACGGTTTTTCGGGATTCCGGGGTCCCGGAAAAAAATTCTCCGGAAATCACATAGAACGTTCATCGGGTCAGATAAAGCGACCACGCAAAGTTTGAGCACCAACGGAAGACATTTGAGGGTTCCGGGGTGCCACAAACCAGCATTCACCGAAACTCGGAATATCGTGAATAATGTGTTAAAGCTCGTTATTTGAGGCTGAAATGGAACAGGTTGATTCCTGAAATAAGCTCGGACCCGTGATTGAAAAACAGGGAGAAAAAGAAACAAGTCCCGGTACGACCTTCCGAACGGCTGAAATTGAATTGTATAATACACGGTTTTTCCGGATTCCGGGGTCCCGGAATAAAATTCTCATGAAATCACATAGAAAGTTCCTCGAGTCAGATAAAGCGGCCACGCAAAGTTTGAGCCACCAACGGAAAACATTTGGGGGTGCCGGTGTGCCACAAACCAGCATTTGCCGAAACTCGGATTATCGTGAAAAATGTGTTAAAGCTCGTTATTTGAGACTGAAATCGAACAGGTTGATTCCTGAAATGAGCTCGGACGCGTGATTGAAAAACAGGGAGAAAAAGAATCAAGTTCCGGTACGACCTTCCGAACGGCTGAAATTGAAGTGTAATACACGGTTTTTCGGGATTCCGGGGTCCCGGAATAAAATTCTCCGGAAATCACATAGAAAGTTCCTCGGGTCAGATAAAGCGGCCACGCAAAGTTTGAGCCACTAACGAAAGACATTTGGGTGTGCCGGTGTGCCACAAACCAACGTTTGCCAAAACTCGGATTATCGTGAAAAATGTGTTAAAGCTCGTTATTTGAGACTGAAATCGAACAGGTTGATTCCTGAAATCGAACAAGTTGATTCCTGAAATGAGCTCGGACGCGTGATTAAAAAACAGAGAGAAAAAGAAACAGGTTCCGGTACGACCTTCCGAACGGCTGAAATTGAAGTGTATAATACACGGTTTTTCGGGATTCCGGGGTTTCGGAATAAAATTCTCCGGAAATCACATAGAAAGTTCCTCGGGTCAGATAAAGCGGCCACGCAAAGTTTGAGCCACCAACGGAAGAAATTTGGGGGTGCCGGTGTGCCACAAACCAGCATTTGCCGAAACTCGGATTATCGTGAAAAATGTGTTAAAGCTCGTTATTTGAGACTGAAATCGAACAGGTTGATTTCTGAAATCGAACAGGTTGATTTCTAAATGAGCTCGGACGCATGATTGAAAAACAGGAAGAAAAAGAAACAGGTTACGGTCCGACCTTCCGAACGGCTTAAATTAAAGTGTAAATACTCGGTTTTTCAGGATTCCGGGGTTCTGAAATAAAATTCTCCGGAAATCACATAGAAAGTTCCTCAGGTCAGATAAAGCGGCCACGCAAAGTTTGAGCCACCAACGAAAGACATTTGGGTGTGCCGGTGTGCCACAAACCAGCGTTTGCCGAAACTCGGATTATCGTGAAAAATGTGTTAAAGCTCGTTATTTGAGACTGAAATGGAACAGGTTGATTCCTGAAATCGAACAAGTTGATTCCTGAAAGGAGCTCGGACGCGTGATTGAAAAACAGAGAGAAAAAGAAACAGGTTCCGGTACGACCTTCCGAACGGCTGAAATTGAAGTGTCTAATACACGGTTTTTCGGGATTACGGGGTCCCGGAATAAAATTCTCCGGAAAACACATAGAAAGTTCCTCGGGTTAGATAAAGCGGCCACGCAAAGTTTGAGCCACCAACGGAAGAAATTTGGGGGTGCCGGTGTGCCCCAAACCAGCATTCGCCGAAACTCGGGTTATCGTGAAAAATGTGTTAAAGCTCGTTATTTGTGGCTGAAATGGAACAGATTGATTCCTGAAATGAGCTCAGACGCGTGATTGAAAAACAGGGAGAAAAAGAATCAAGTTCCGGTACGACCTTCCGAACGGCTGAAATTGAAGTGTATAATACACGGTTTTTCGGGATTCCAGGGTCCCGGAATTAAATTCTCCGGAAATTACATAGAAAGTTCCTTTGGTCAGATAAAGCGGCCACGCAAAGTTTGAGCCACCAACGGAAGAAATTTGGGGGTGCCGGTGTGCCACAAACCAGCATTTGCCGAAACTCGGATTATCGTGAAAAATGTGTTAAAGCTCGTTATTTGAGACTGAAATCGAACAGGTTGATTCCTGAAGTCGAACAGGTTGATTTCTGAAATGAGTTCGGACGCATGATTGAAAAACAGGGAGAAAAAGAAACAGGTTCCGGTACGACCTTCTGAACGGCTTAAATTAAAGTGTAAATACTCGGTTTTTCGGGATTCCGGGGTTCTGAAATAAAATTCTCCGGAAATCACATAGAAAGTTCCTCGGGTCAGATAAAGCGGTCACGCAAAGTTTGAGCCACCAATGAAAGACATTTGGGTGTGCCGGTGTGCCACAAACCAGCGTTTGCCGAAACTCGGATTATCGTGAAAAATGTGTTAAAGCTCGTTATTTGAGACTGAAATCGAACAGGTTGATTCCTGAAATCGAACAAGTTGATTCCTGAAATGAGCTCGGACGCGTGATTGAAAAACAGAGAGAAAAAGAAACAGGTTCCGGTACGACCTTCCGAGAAATTTGAAATTGAAGTGTATAATACACGGTTTTTCGGGATTCCGGGGTCCCGGAATAAAATTCTCCGGATAACACATAGAAAGTTCCTCGGGTCAGATAAAGCGGCCACTCAAAGTTTGAGCACCAACGGAAGACATTTGGGGGTACCGGTGTGCCACAAACGAGTATTCGCCGAAACTCGGATTATCGGGAAAAATGTGTTAAAGCTCGTTATTTAAGGCTGAAATCGAGCAGGTTGATTCCTAAAATCGAAGAGGTTGATTCCTGAAATAAGCTCGGACGCGTTATTTAAAAACAAGGAGAAAAAGAAACAGGTTCCGGTCCGACCTTCCGAACGGCTGAAATTGAAGTGTAAATACACGGTTTTTCGGGATTCCGGGGTCCCGAAATAAAATTTTCCGGAAATCACATAGAAAGTTTCTCGGGTCAAATAAAGCGGCCACGCAAAGTTTGAGCCACCAACGGAAGACATTTGGGTGTGCCGGTGTGCCACAAACCAGCATTTGCCGAAACTCGGATTATCGTGAAAAATGTGTTAAAGCTCGTTATTTTAGACTGAAATGGAACAGGTTGATTCCTGAAATCGAACAAGTTGATTCCTGAAAGGAGCTCGGACGCGTGATTGAAAAACTGAGAGAAAAAGAAACAGGTTCCGGTACGACCTTCCGAACGGCTGAAATTGAAGTGTATAATACACGGTTTTTCGGAATTCCGGTGTCCCGGAATAAAATTCTCCGGAAAACACATAGAAAGTTCCTCGGGTCAGATAAAGCGGCCACTCAAAGTTTGAGCACCAACGGAAGTCATTTGGGGGTGCCGGTGTGCCACAAACGAGTATTCGCCGAAACTCGGATTTTCGGAAAAAATGTGTTAAAGCTCGTTATTTGAGGCTGAAATCGAGCAGGTTGATTCCTAAAATCGAAGAGGTTGATTCCTGAAATGAGCTCAGACGCGTGAATGAAAAACAGGGAGAAAAAGAAACAGGTTCCGGTATGACCTTCCGAACGGCTGAAATTGAATTGTAAATACACGGTTTTTCGGGATTCCGGGGTCCCAAAATAAAATTCTCCAGAAATCACATAGAAAGTTACTCGGGTCAGATAAAGCGGCCACGCAAAGTTTGAGCACCAACGGAAGACATTTAGGGTGCCGGTGTGCCACAAACCAGCATTTGCCGAAACTCGAATTATCGTGAAAAATGTGTTAAAGCTCGTTATTTGAGGCTGAAATCGAACAGGTTGATTCCTGAAATGAGCTCGGACGCATGATTAAAAAACAGGGTGAAAAAGAAACAGGTTCCGGTACGACCTTCCGAACGGCTGAAATTGAAGTGTATAATACACGGTTTTTCGGGATTCCGGGGTCCCGGAATAAAATTCTCCGGAAATCACATAGAACGTTCTCGGGTCAGATAAAGCGGCCACGCAAAGTTTGAGTACCAACGGAAGACATTTGGGGGCGTCGGGGTGCCACAAACCAGCATTCACCGAAACTCGGAATATCGTGAAAAATGTGTTAAATCTCGTTACTTGAGGCTGAAATCGAACAGGATGATTCCTGAAATGAGCTCGGACGCGTGATTGAAAAACATGGAGAAAAAAAAACAGGTTCCGGTGCAACCTTCCGAACGGCTGAAATTGAAGTGTATAATACACGGTTTTTCGGGATTCCGGGGTCCCGAAATAAAATTCTCCAGAAATCACATAGAAAGTTCCTCGGGTCAGATAAAGCGGCCACGCAAAGTTTGAGTACCAACGGAAGAAATTTGGGGGTGCCGGTGTGCCACAAACCAGCATTCGCCGAAACTCGGATTATCGTGAAAAACGTGTTAAAGCTCGTTATTTGAGGCTGAAATGGAACAGGTTGATTCCTGATATGAACTCGGACGCGTGATTGAAAAACAGGGAGAAAAAGAAACAAGTTCCGGTACGACCTTCCGAACGGCTGAAATTGAATTGTATAATACACGGTTTTTCCGGATTCCGGGTCCCGGAATAAAATTCTCCGGAAATCACATAGATAGTTTTTCGGGTCAGGTAAAGCGGCCACGCAAAGTTTAAATAACAACGGAAAACATTTATGGGTGTCGGTGTGCCACAAACCAGCATTCGCCGAAACTCGGATTATCGTTAAAAATGTGTTAAAGCTCGTTATTTGAAACTGAAATCGAACAGGTTGATTCCTGAAATCGAACAGTTTGATTCCTCAAATCGAACAGGTTGATTCCTGAAATGAGTTCGGACGCGTGATTGAAAAACAGAGAGAGAAAAAGAAACAGGTTCCGGTACGACCTTCCGAACGGCTGAAATTGAAGTGTATAATACACGTTTTTTCGGGATTCTGGGGTCCCGGAATAAAATTCTCCGGAAAACACATAGAAATTTCCTCGGGTCAGATAAAGCGGCCACGCAAAGTTTGAGCACCAACGGAAGACATTTGGGGGTGCCGGTGTGCCACAAACGAGTATTCGCCGAAACTCGGATTATCGGGAAAAATGTGTTAAAACTCGTTATTTGAAGCTGAAATCGAACAGGTTGATTCCTGAAATGAGCTCGGACGCGTGACTGAAAAACAGGGAGAAAAAGAAACAGGTTCCGGTACGACCTTCCGAGCGGCTGAAATTGAAGTGTAAATACACGGTTTTTCGGTATTCCGGGGTCCCGAAATAAAATTTTCCGGAAATCACATAGAAAGTTCCTTGGGTCAGATAAAGCTGCCACGCAAAGTTTGAGCCACCCACGGAAGACATATGGGGGTGTCGGTGTGCCACAAACCAGCATTTGCCGAAACTCGGATTATCGTGAAAAATGTTTTCAGCTCGTTATTTGAGACTGAAATGGAACAGGTTGATTCCTGAAATCGAACAGGTTGATTTCTGAAATGAGCTCGGACGCATGATTGAAAAACAGGGAGAAAAAGAAACAGGTTCCGGTACAACCTTCCGAACGGCTGAAATTGAAGTGTAAATACACGGTTTTTCGGGATTCCGGGAACCCGAAATAAAATTCCCCGAAAATCACACAGAAAGTTCCTCGGGTCAGATAAAGCGGCCACGTAAAGTTTGAGCCACCAACGGAAGACATTTGGGTGTGCCGGTGTGCCACAAACCAGCATTTGCCGAAACTCGGATTATCGTGAAAAATGTGTTAAAACTCGTTATTTGAGACTGAAATCGAACAGGTTGATTCCTGAAATCGAACAAGTTGATTCCTGAAATGAGGTCGGACGCGTGATTGAAAAACAGGGAGAAAAAGAAACAGGTTCCGGTACGACCTTCCGAACGGCTGAAATTGAAGGGTATAAATATACGGTTTTTCGTGATTCCGGGTTCCCGGAATAAAATTCTCCGGAAATCACATAGAAAGTTCCTCGGGTCATTTAAAGCGGCCACTCAAAGTTTGAGCACCAACGGAAGACATTTGGGGGTGCCGGTGTGCCACAAACCAGCATTCGCCGAAACTCGGATTATCGTGAAAAATGTGTTAAAGCTCGTTATTTGAGGTTGAAATCGAACAGGTTGATTCTTGAAATGAGCTCGGACGCGTGATTGAAAAACAGGGAGAAAAAGAAACAGGTTCCGGTACGACCTTCCGAACGGCTGAAATTGAAATGTAATACACGGTTTTTCGGGATTCCGGGGTCCCGGAATAAAATTCGCCGGAAATCACATAGAACGTTCCTCGGGTCAGATAAAGCGGTCACGCAAAGTTTGAGCACCAACGGAAGACATTTGGGAAGTCTTGGGGTGCCACAAACCAGCATTCACCGAAACTCGGAATATCGTGAAAAATGTGTTAAAGCTTGTTATTTGAGGCTGAAATCGAACAGGTTGATTCCTGAAATGAGCTCGGACGCGTGACTGCAAAACAGGGAGAAAAAAAACAGGGTTCGGTACGACCTTCCGAACGGCTGAAATTGAAGTGTCTAATACACGGTTTTTCGGGATTCCGGGGTCAAGGAACTTAATTCTAAGGAAATCATATAGAAAGTTTCTCGGGTCAGATAAAGCGGCCACGCAAAGTTTGAGCACCAACGGAAGACATTTGGGATTGCCGGTGTTCCACAAACCAGCATTCGTCGAAACTCGGATTATCGTGAAAAATGTGATAAAGCTCGTTATTTGAGGCTGAAATCGAATAGGTTGATTTCTGAAATGAGCTCGGACACGTGACTGAAAAACAGAGAGAAAACGAAACAGGGACCGGTACGACCTTCCGAACGGCTGAAATTGAAGTGTAAAATACACGATTTTTTGGGATTCCCGGGTCCCGAAACAAAATTCTCCGGAAATCACATAGAAAGTTCCTCGGGTCAGATAAAGCGACCACGAAAAGTTTGAGCACCAACGGAAGACATTTGGGGGTGCCGGTGTGCCACAAACCAGCATTCGCCGAAACTCGGATTATCTTGAAAAATGTGTTAAAGCTCGTTATTTGAGACTGAAATCAAACAGGTTGATTCCTGAATTGAGCTCGGACGCGTGACTGAAAAACAGGGAGAAAAAGAAACAGGGTCCGGTTCGACCTTCCGAACGGCTGAAATTGAAGTGTATATATAATACACGGTTTTACGGTATTCCGGGGTCACGGAACATAATTCTCCGGAAATCACATAGAAAGATCCTCGGGTCAGATAAAGCGGCCACGCAAAGTTTGAGCACCAACGGAAGATATTTGGGAGTGCCGGTGTGCCACAAACCAGCATTCGCCGAAACTCGGATTATCGTGAAAAATGTGATAAAGCTCGTTATTTGAGGCTGAAATCGAACAGGTTGATTTCTGAAATGAGCTCGGACGCGTGACTGAAAAACAGGGAGAATAAGAAACAGGGACCGGTACGACCTTCCGAACGGCTGAAATTGAAGTGTATAATACACGGTTTTTTTGGGATTCCGGGGTCCCGGAACAAAATTCTCCGGAAATCACATAGAAAGTTCCTCGGGTCAGATAAAACGGCCACGCAAAGTTTGAGCACCAACGGAAGACATTTGGGAGCGCCGGTGTGCCATAAACCAGCATTCGTATAAACTCGGATTATCGTGAAAAATGTGTTAAAACTCGTTATTTGAGGCCGAAATAGAACAGGTTGATTCCTGAAATGAGCTCGGATGCGTGACTGAAAAACAGGGAGAAAAAGAAATAGGGTCCGGTACGACCTTCCGAACGGCTGAAATTGAAGTGTCTAATACACGGTTTTTCGGGATGTCGGGGTCCCCGAACAAAATTCTCCGGAAATCACATAGAAAGTTCATCGGGTCTGATAAAGCGGCCACGCAAAGTTTGAGCACCAACGGAAGACATTTGGAGGTGCCGGTGTGCCACAAACCAGCATTCGTCAAAACTCGGATTATCGTGAAAAATGTGTTAAAACTCGTTATTTGAGGCTGAAATCGAATAGGTTGATTCCTGAAATGAGCTCGGATGCGTGACTGAAAAACAGGGAGAAAAAGAAATAGGGTCCGGGACGACCTTCCGAACGGCTGAAATTGAAGTGTCTAATACACGGTTTTTCGGGATGCCGGGGTCCCGGAATAAAATTCTCCGGAAATCACATAGAAAGTTCATCGGGTCTGATTAAGCGGTCACGCAAAGTTTGAGCACCAACGGAAGACATTTGGGGGTGCCGGTGTGCCACAAACCAGTATTCGCCGAAAATCGGATTATCGTGAAAAATGTGTTAAAGCTCGTTATTTGAGGCTGAAATCGAACAGGTTGATTCCTGAAATGAGCTCGGTTGCGTGACTGAAAAACAGGGAGAAAAAGAAACAGGGTCCGGTACGACCTTCCGAACGGCTGAAATTGAAGTGTATAATACACGGTTTTTCGGGATTCCGGGGTGCCGTAACAAAATTCTCCGGAAATCACATAGAAAGTTTCTCGGGTCAGATAAAGCGGCCACGCAAAGTTGGAGCACCAACGGAAGACATTTGGGGGTGCCGGTGTGCCACAAACCAGCATTCGCCGAAACTCGGATTATCGTGAAAAATGTGTTAAAACTCGTTATTTGAGGCTGAAATCGAATAGGTTGATTCCTGAAATGAGCAAGGACGCGTGACTGAAAAATAGGGAGAAAAAGAAACAGGTTCCGGTACGACCTTCCGAACGGCTGAATTTGAAGTGGAAATCACATTGAAAGTTCCTCGGGTTAGATAAAGCGGCCACGCAAAATTTGAGTACCAACGGAAGACATTTGGGAGTGCCGGTATGCCATAAACCAGCATTCGTCGAACCTCGGATAATCGCGAAAATTGTATTAATGCTCGTTATTTGAGGTAGAAATCGAATAGGTTAATTCCCGAAATGAGCTCGGACGCGTGATTGAAAAATTGGGAGAAAAAGAAACAGGGTCCGGTACGACCTCAAATTGTCAACTTGATAAATTTCACTGTTTTTGACTTAGTATGGATTTTAAGGTTGCCATGATCATAATAAGCTCATGGCTTTCATAATGTCACTAGACATTATTCGGCTTAAACTGGTATTCCGAAATTTCCAATGCATATCAAAGCTGCAGTCTGCACATTGTTGTTAATCATATGGCTAAATGTGTCAGCTGCATCCAATTCTATTACCACTCCTGAATCTCTAAAAAACCCGAAAACATTGATTTCTAGCAATGGTCGCTTCAAGCTAGGTTTCTTTAATAACTCGAGAAATCAATATCTTGGAATATGGATGCATAACAATAGACATCCTGAGAGTTCATTGCAGGTTATATGGGTAGCCAACAGAGATAATCCTGTTAAGGACTTATCTCCAATCCTCGAGTTTTCAGATGACGGGAATCTTCAAGTAGTTGATGAACGAAACAAGATTTATTGGTCATCAAATGTATCATATAAAGGAAATGGTTCATCAGCTCAACTTCAGAATACAGGTAACCTCGCATTGCTTGCAAACGGCAGTGATTCTATCATCTGGCAGTGTTTCGATTACCCGACAGATTCATTAATGCCAGGGCAAAAGCTGAGCTTCAGTAAAAGTTTGAATGAAACAAAAACATTAATTTTATAATGGAAAACTAGTACTGGTCCAGCAAGTGGTCGATTTCGCATGGTTAGTCTTCCACGCGAGCTACCTGAGTTCTTCATATTAGAAGGCGATAAGCCATTCTGGCGTTCAGGCCCTTGGAACGGGTATCTATTTCTTGGAGTGCCTCTACTTAAGTCAGAGACCGTGTCAGGGTTTAATATAAACGACAATAATGGCACGGTGGATATTTCTTATAAACTGGCAGATCAATCTTCAGAATACCGTGTCAGGGTTTAATATAAACGACAATAACGACAATAATGACAGCCGAATGGCACAAAAGTCTTGGAATGACAGTATCAATGACTGGGGAGTTCACTCAGTGGCGAATCTAGGATTTATGAAATGGGGGTGTTTAATAAAAGTTATAGCATAAAATAACGCCAAAACTCAAATTAGAGCCGTCCTTAACATTTCGGGGGCCTTGTGCAATATTTAAAAAATAGCCACTTTTAACAATAACTTATATTAATATATAATTTTTAATTAATGCTTGATAAATACTAAAACAATAATCTAGTAATGGAGAGCGGTAACAAGGCTCACCGAAGTACTTCTTTTTAAATATGATTACGGTTCTTTAAAATATCACTATATTATCATTGTCACGGTGGTTGGATGAAGGTAAATAGCAAATAATTTGATGCAGGTTCGATGCAAATTTGAAAATAAAAGTAAAAAATGCAATTGTTGGGGTTCGAACTCAGGATGTCGAGAAGTTGGGTGATAGTTTCTACCACTACATCACTGTAGTTAAATGGAATATATGCACACAATTATACATATATCTTTTATTTCCAGGATTAATGGGGGTGAGGGTTCACCCCCATCACCCCCTATAAATCCGCCCCTGTGCTTGATGCTGACGATATCAAAACTCTTCCAATTTCGAAGCAACCTGGGTTTACGGGAAACAAAAGTTGTTCCAGTGACGGAATTTTCCAAAATGTTCCTGAGGTTTGCTCAGTTAACAGTGTTTCTATGACTCTTATTAGCGGTCGCTAAGTTGCTCCAGTGAAGGAATTCTCCAAAATGTTCTTGAAGTTTGCTCCGTTAACATGTTTTTATGACTGCTATTAGCGGTCGCTAACTGGTTGATTGTATAAACAGTGTGACAATCAGACAATGTACATTCTGTGTGTGTAAGATTGTTAACAACACATTGTGAATGTGTGGCAAGGGGCAACCAGGAATCGAACTTAAGACCTCAAGGTCACCAGGTTCTAATAACATTAAAAAAAATATAATGAAGAATTCAAGATGTCGAGTAGCTTAGTTACTAAAGTCATAAAAAAACATATTTTCGTAAACTGAGTTTAAACCACGTCAGCATTTTACCAATTTACACATATTTTTAAATAAATAAATAAATAAACATCATAATATTTGACTTGCCTCCAAGTGGTATTCCCATACACAGAATTTTCCCACAAATACTATCCTACAACCAGTTGTATAATAGCATTATACAACCGCCTCAAAGTTGTTGAGCTCTTACACAAAGTTTTTGAGTTTTTTTACAAATTATTGAGCTATTTTGCGAAGTTATTGAGCTTAATAATTATTATATTAAGCTCAATAACTTTGTATCATAACTCGATAATTTTGTTAATAGAGCTCGACAACTTTGTAACAACGCTCAATTACATTGACTAAGTTGTATATACAACCAGTTGTATATTACATTAACTGGAATTTTCCAACCCCTTCTATCTATCTACACTTGACAAAATTGCCCCAACACGAAAACCAGACCAATACCCAACCCGGCAACCCTACACTAGAGCTCAAGACCCGAGTTTGACCTATATCCGAATTAACCCGACCCAGTATAACCCGAGCCAATTGTTTATTGTTGCAACAAATTATTATCCATAAATAATTTGATGATAGTTGATCCGAATCCAAAATAAACCGACCCGACCTGACCCGTACGCTTGCAAACCGCGAAATTAACGCAAACCGAACCCGGCCAGTCTTATTCCACCATTACCCAACCCCTGTTTTCATTCTCTCGCATTAACACTCATGAGAGCATCCGCAAAGGTGGGAAATAAGCTCCCCTTTTGCCTTCTCTTTCCTCAAATGAGCAACCCCATTGTTGCACCAACCTCCCCATTTTTTGGGGTTCCACCGTTTTTAGGGAAGGTCCCCAACAAAAAAGTAAGGCAATTTTTGTTACTTTTGGGGAGCTTTCCAAATTTTTGTGTGTAAATTGGGGAACCCCATTGTTGCATTATAGTTATGAAATGGGGAGGGTAAATGGAAAAGTTAGTGGAAAATGAGGTGGACGAATAAAAAAAGGAAAGAGAAATTATGGGGAGCCTCACCTTTGCGGATGCTCACACCATTACCATCTCCATCAAAATTTTACTAATTTGGGGTTAAAGATTTAATCTATTGTATTCTACAACCAAGTTCTTGCTTAATGCTATCAATTATCTCAAGTTTGGTATAAATTTCACCTCTTTTATTAATTGTTATTTACATTACATTATTGTCATGCTTTATTTACTTTAAATTAGTTAAAAGTTTCAATTTTTATTACTTTCTTTATGTTTAATGTAGTGATTAGATTAATGGGTAGTATATTTATGCTTTATTTTAGTTTAATTAGTTAAAGTTTCAATTTTTATTACTTTTATTATGCTTAATGTTGTGATTAGATTATTCTTAGAAATAGAGAAGGGGAATTGTCTGATTATTGAATGTTCGTGTTTCCAACAATTACAATGATCCGAATTTATAGTACTCCAAATGTGTTATACACAAAAACTTTGGAGAGACGGTCTCTCATTAAGTTATTGAGAGACCACTTTATCGTACCCATGTATTGTATTGGTGTTTGGGTAGAAACTAGAAAGGCATATTTGTTTTTATCCCTTCTAGGAGTTGTATTGTTGTTAGGGGTAGAAAAGCATGGTTTGATTGTGAGAGATTGAGAGTTGATTACTCCTCTTTTTGTCTCAGTCATTTGTTTACCTTTTATATTCATTGTGATTGTCAAGGGTAAACAAATGATTGAGACGTTGGGAGAATTAGATATGATTAGTTGGTTCTTGTGTTGGGATATGAGATTGATATTGGTAAATTTGTAAAGCTAGTTTTGCTAACAAAGAAAGTTGGATGGAATTGGTGGAAGATTACCCGAGTTGGGTTGTTTGCTTAATTCGCTAGTCAGAAAAATGCGTTCAAAGTAGCGTCTTGGAGACCACCTAAAATCAAATGGGGAGAACAAATGTGGAGGGAGAGAGTATATATTACGGAGTATATACTATGGCATAGATGTTTGATTGCATACCGGAATACCATTTCTTATGTTCTGAAGAATTATTCAGGAGACGTAGCAGTATCTTACTGATTTTTTCTACCTAACTGTGACATTGATGATCTGCAACAGAATTATTATGACATAAATATAATCTAAAACACGACGCGATATAATCATAGTGTTACTATAATCCTATGAGAAAATTACTTAATGCTTTTAAAAAACACAATTTGCTTTGTGGGATGTATTCAATGTTTTTAAAAGTAAAGAGGACGCTTTCAAAGTTTCAAATTCCGGATTCTTAAGAACAAGTTGGTAGATTTCATTATATTTTTGACTAGGTATAGATTTGAATGTTACTATGATCATAAGAAGCTCATGTTATTGGACTTCATTTGTCTCAAACTCGTATTCCCAACTTTCCGATGAATCTAAAAACCGGAATTTACACATTTCTGTTAATCTCTTGGTTTGATTTCTCGATTGCAGCTGATTCTATTACCACCCCTGAACTTCTAAAAGACTCAGAAACATTAATCTCGAGCAATGGAAATTTCGAGCTTGGGTTCTTCAGTCCACCTAATTCAACAAATCGATATCTTGGCATATGGTTCACTAAGAGGGGCAATCCTGAAAGTCCTTTGGAGGTCATATGGTTAGCCAACAGAGACAGTCCGACACAAGGCTCGTCTATGCTCAATTTTTCGTTAGACGGGAATCTTCAACTGATAGATGAACAAAATAACATTTTTTGGTCAACAGATGTGTCATTTAAGGGACAAGGTTCAGTAGCTCAGCTCTTAAATACAGGTAACCTTATTGTACATCAGATGTACTACCTCACACTTAACGAGTTTTTGAGTTTTTGTCTATTTTTTTTTTTTTTTTTTGAGTTCTACAGAATTTATAAATTACATTTTAGTTTTATAACGTCAAAAATCAAATTTTTCTAAGCTTATATATAATTTTTCGTTATAATGTAATTTTTTGAGATTAATGTTTAAGTAAATTAACTCAAGCTATGTATTACATCAAATGTATAATCCACTTACTGCTTAAATACAGGTAACCTTATATTGCTCCTGAATAGTAGTAATTCTATCATTTGGCAGAGTTTCGATCATCCAACAGACTCGTTATTGCCCGGAGGAAAGGTAACCTTACAAAAAAGTTTGAATGACACAAAAACAAAAATTCTGTCTTGGAAAAGTAGTACTGATCCATCAAGTGGTCGATTTCGTATTGTTAGTCTTCCCCAGGTTCTACCTGAATTCTTCATCGTAGAAGGCGATAAAACCTATTGGCGTTCTGGTCCTTGGAACGGATATCTATTTCTCGGAGTGCCTTACGTTCATTCTGAGTCCTCCTCAGGGTTTAATGTAGATGACCACAACACCACATTGGACTTATCATTTGATGTGGTATCTGAACCACTTTTGCAAAGGTATTGTTGGTTAAATGATTTCATTTTTCGTAAATGCTGTTGTTATCCGCTATATAATCTCTTATGAACCCTCGTGTAATTCTTATTTGAGACGATTTCCCTCTTATTCAATACGTTATTGATGGTATGGACTCACCTTTTGAATAATAACTCTCGTATCAATTTTGTTGAGACAATCTCACTGGTCCAGTTACAGTTAGAGCTGGCCATCAGCGCGGGCTGACCCGACCGGCCCCAACCCGCCTTGGCCCATTATTTTATGCGGCTTGGCCCGGCCCGGCCTTGACCTGCCATTTGCCCGGGCCTGGTTTGGATCCTAAAATCCAAGCCCAGCCCGCCCTTGGCCTGCTATTTTAGCAAAAAAAAACACATCTTTAAATGCTTTTTTTCATATGTAACTCACAGGTTTTTTCTGACTTACGACGGGATTTTGACACAGAAGTTTTGGAACCAAAATAACTGGGATATTGGCTGGCAGTCTCTACAATCTGAGTGTGATGTTCATGGCAAATGTGGCAAATTTGCAGTGTGTACTCCTACGAAAAAACCCATTTGTGAATGTTTAAAAGGGTTTAACCCGGAAAATATAGACGAATGGAGTAAAGGAAATTGGACTAACGGGTGTGTTAGGAGAACGGAGCTGCAATGCCGCGCTCCAGGAAGCAAAGAAGACAAGTTTTTGCAACTGAAGCATATCAAAGTACCGGATTTTGCAAATTGGATTTTTGCTGATCAAGATAATTGTATGAAAAATTGCTCGGCAAATTGTTCATGTCTAGCTTATTCTTATTATTCCGGGATTGGATGCATGTTATGGACTGCGAATCTAATTGATCTACAACAGTACTATGCTGATGGTGCTGATGTTTTCGTTCGTTTGGCTCATTCAGAACTACCAGGTCAGTAGATCAAAGATAATATATTTCATACAGTATATTTTTAAATGCGTTATCTAACTTAAGTGTGTCTCAAGGGCACAAGTTAGATAACGCGTTTAAAAATTAGTTTAAGATGATACAACCCGAATGACCTAACTCACCGACCAGAGACCTACTTTGGAGTTAAACACGATATGATCCGGGACTTGACTTGATCAGATCCAACCTGTAATCACTACTCTTTTCGGAATAACCAAAATGACCAAACCTGGACCGATTTGGCTAGGAGTGCATCATATAACCGAAATTATTTACCCCAAACTGATCCGAACTGAACTCTTCTCCCCAAATTGCAGATGAAAGTGGCAAAAAGAAAATAATTATAGCAGTCACAGTGAGTTTGGGTGCTTTGGTATCCATTATCTCAATGTTCTGCTTCTGGAAGTGGATGCGGCACAGAACTGGTAGCATTCTTCATTCTCAATCCTGTTGCGGATCATGTAAGGGCCGATCTGCTAGGCCTTTAATTGACGTTATTGTTTACTTGCTGTTGGTTTGGCAGGAAAGAGAGCTATACCAACATCTAAAGAGGGACACTGGCATAGCATTTTTGGTGGGACGGGTGGTAGCGTTGATTTTCAGGATTTACGATTGTTTGATTTCACAAAGTTGGTTGAAGCAACTAACAATTTTCCGGAATCTAATAAGCTTGGCCAAGGCGGTTTTGGTCCTGTATATAAGGTATATTTCTGTACCAATTTGTAAGGTATTATTAAGGACCGCCCAAAAAAGATAGCGGTTAAGGCTTTGCGGTTGTGTTTTAGACATCCTAAATTATATGTCGCGCTTTCTATAGGGAAAATGGGAAGACGGAGAAGATATTGCAGTTAAAAGGCTTTCGAATATGTCTGGACAAGGGGTCGAAGAGTTTATGAATGAAGTAATGGTGATCTCAAAGCTTCAGCATAAAAACCTTGTAAGACTGTTGGGATGTTGCGTCGAAGGAGAAGAAAAACTATTGGTATATGAACTTTTGCCAAATAAAAGTTTGGATGCACTTCTCTTTGGTAAGGATTAACTTTAATGTTTGTTTGGTTGAACTGAGTCCACGATAACTCGCTCACTCAGATACGTAAAACTGTTGTACATACACAGATCCGGAGCTACAAAAAACGTTGGATTGGCCAAGCCGATTTACTATCATCCAAGGAATATGTCGAGGTCTTCTTTATCTTCATAGGGATTCTAGATTGAGGATTATACACCGAGATTTAAAGCCGAGTAACATTTTATTAGATGAGGAGCTCAATCCAAAAATTTCGGATTTTGGGATGGCAAGGATCTTTGGTAGCAAACAAGATGAAGCTAACACCTTAAGGGTTCGTTTGGATTGAAGGAATTAGAGAGAAGGGGAGGGGAGAGAAAGGGAGGGATTTAATTTCCTTTGTTTGGATAAAAAATATGGGAGAAAGGAAATGGAAGGGGAGAGAATGAGAGGACTTATTTTCCCTCCTATAGAACAAACTATAATCTTTCCAATGGTGGCAAGATTTGGAAAGAAAACATTATTTGGACTCTAATTATACCACCAACATCCTTCAATCCTCCATCCATTCTTCATCTCCCTCCTTCCTCCCCTTCCATTTCCCTTCATATTTTTTGTTATCCAAACACCCACATCTCATTTGCCCTCCCCTTCTCTCCCCTCCCTTCACCTCCCCTCACTCCCCCTCCCCTCCCCTTCCCTCCTAAAATTGTATCCAAACGGACCCTAAGAGTTGTCGGAACCTAGTAAGTATTTTACCACTTTACCCTTGTGACAATGCAACCATTGTTAGACCATGACCTCGGAGTATTATATCTTATTATGCGACTTAAACTCGCTGTGCAGTGGCTACATGTCTCCAGAATATGCAATGGAAGGCACATTTTCGGAGAAATCAGATGTGTTTAGCCTCGGAGTTTTGCTACTAGAAATTATAAGTGGCAAAAGGAATCACAAGTTTAATCTCCTAACATATGTAAGTTCTCTTACAAACTAAGACGGTTTTAAACAAAACGTATTGCTAGAATGATGTTAACTATGACAATCGATAAAACGTTTTCAGGCATGGAAATTGTGGCACGAAAACGACATGACCCCCTTGATCAATCCTGAAATTGTCAACCAAAGATATGAAATGCAGATTTTGAAGTGCATACAAGTAGGACTATTATGTGTTCAGGATTCGCCTGAAGATAGGCCGGATGTTTCCGCTTTGATTTCCATGTTTGATGTTGACGATGTCAAAACTCTTCCAGTTCCAAACCCACCCGGGTTTACGCGAAGCAAAGGGATATCCAGTGATGAAATTCTCCAAAATGTTTTTGACTATAGCTTAACAGACACTGTTTCTAAGTCTACTGTCAGTAGTCACTAGCCTTGGTAATTGTATTAACAGTTTGCCATACACATTGTCTTTTTTTTGTTGGTGTTGACCAGAAGTATCTCCTACCGACAGCTGGGTCAATCTCCTTTGGGTTACTGAAGGCAATTTAATGGGTTGACCCTTCCTAAGTTTGACTTTTTCATTCACAAAAGATGAGAGCCTTATTACCACTCACACCAGTCAACTTTGGTAACACATTGTGACACATTACTTGCCCGAGTAAATCGTTTGACAATTATTTTCTTGCCTGTGACGAAAAGTTACTTGCCCACAATCACCTCATCCTTTTAACATTATTTTATTCATTTATGAGCCGTCACAAATGAGAATTGCGCGTTGATGGGGTTTCAATCACTTTCGATTGATCGAACAAGAATTTTAAAATAACAAAATATATAATATTTCATCATAATCTTTGACTTGAATTGGTATACATTTGAATGTTACTATGATCATAATATTTCATCAGATTTGACTTTGCTCAAACTGTTATTCCCAATTTTCCAATGCATCTCAAACCTGCAATTTACACATTTCTGTTAATTTCATGGTTCAGTTTCTCAGCTGCATCCAATTCTATTACCAACCCAGAATTTCTAAACATCTCGAAAACATTAATCTCGAGCAATGATGGTTTCGAGCTTGGGTTCTTTAGTCCAAATAACTCGAGAAATCAATATCTTGGAATATGGATCCACAGTAAAAAAAATTCCGAAAGTTCATTGCAGATAATATGGGTAGCCAACAGAAATAATCCGGTAAAAGACTCGTCTCCTATGCTCAAGTTTTCAGATGACGGGAATCTTCAAGTAACTGATGAACAAAACAAGATTTATTGGTCATCAAGTGTATCAGATAAAGCAAACAGTAGTAGTGTTAAAACATGGAATCTCTGGCATGAAATCGCCATTAATGGAAGCTTGAAGCTTTAGAAAATGAAGAGAATTAGTTAGGATGTACTGTAACTTGTATTGAACACAAGAGTAAATAGAATTGTGTATTGTATTTCTTAACTTAGAAATGAAAGTGATACATCCTATTTATATACAAACAAGCTACTAGAAGTTTCTAAAATATCTACTAACAACATTCTAAAATATCTACTAACAACCTTCCTAACTGATTCCTGAAATCACGGAAGTTCTAACAACCTCCTAACAAACTTATTTAACAAACTCCCTTCTTCAATATCAGCTTCATCCTGCGAAGTCAGTCATGCTCTGTTTTCGTTGGGCTTTTGCCTTGTGTCTGTGTGTATGCTTTGAGTTCAAGGCTTCTATCTCAGGTGAATCATGAATAGGAGATGTATCCTTCTCATAGCCACCCCTCAAGTTGGCATTGCATGAAGACGGAAGGAAGTGCAATCCCAACTTGGAAGCAAGGAAAAATCTTCTTTGTTGACCCAACGGTTTAGTCATAAGATCGGCTAGTTGCATGCTTGAAGACACATGTCTTTGTGGAAATGAAACCTTCCGAACTTTTTTCCGAACATAATGACAATCCATAGTGAGGTGCTTGGTTCGTTCGTGGAAGACGGGATTAGCTGCGATGTGTTGGCGACTTTGTTGTCACTGATTGATTTGAATGGGAAGAGGAGAATCAACTCGAAAATCATGAAGCAAGGAGTGTAACCAGACGAGTTCACTGGCAGTATATGACATAGATCGATACTCGGATTCAGCAGAAGATTTAGACACCGTCTTTTGTTTCTTGGTTTTCCAAGAAACAAGAGATTGGCCAAGAAAAACGCAATAGCCTGTGAGAGACCTGGCACTGAACTGACAAGTGCCCCAGTCTGCGTCACAGTAAGCTCTCAGACTCAGATCACTATCAATGGGATAGAATAAGGCTGCATCAATTGTGCCTTTAAGATAACGTACTACATGAAGAGCAGCCTGCATATGTGGAAGTCTAGGAGCACTAAGAAATTGGCTGAGATGCTGAACACAATAGGAAAGGTCAGGGCGAGTGAGATTGAGGTATAATAACTTTCCCACCAGACGTCTGTAAATCTCTGGTTCAGTGATTAGCTCACCTTCATCAGTGGAAAGATGAAGGCCACGAGGGAGAGGAAATGAGGCAGGCTTGCAATTATCCATACATGTATCCTTAAGAATATCAAGAACATACTTGCGTTGGTTGACAAGCAATCCAATGAGATGATCGATAATTTCTAAACCCAAAAAATAACGGATCAACCCAAGGTCCTTGATTGTAAATGCTTTATCAAGAGAATGCTTGAGGTCTTGAATAAGAGAAGGATTATTGCCAGGATTGCCTTTGTGGTAACCAGCAGGAGGATGCATATATATCTCTTCATCTAGATAACCATGAAGGAACGCATTGTTGATATCCAACTGGTAAATGGGCCAATCCCTGGATCGCAATGAGAAAGAAGTACCCTAACAAGATCGAACTTAGCTACGGTGAGAAGGTGGATTTATAATCTTTCCCTTCAAACTGTGTGTAACCCTTGGCAACTAAACGTGCTTTATACCTTTCAACAGAACCATTAGGATTAAATTTAATCTTGAAGATCCATTTTGATCCAATGGGTTTAAAACCAGGTGGTAAGGGAGCCATCTCCCAAGTACCATTTGCTTCTAATGCATGGAGCTCCTTATCCATGGTCGCCACCCATTTTGGATCGTTTGTGCTTGAGAATAAGAAGTAGGCTCAATAGTATTGAGAACTTGACATTAAGTGAAGCTTGATAAGAAGAAGGATAGGTATCAATATGGAACACATTGAAGGAGTCAGAATGAGAAACCGGCGGTTAGAATGAGAAGAAATGGTGGGACAGACAAAGTCTTGTAAATGAGAAGGAATTTGTCCGGACTGGTGGACCTTCGTGCGGGGATGTCCGGAATAGAAGTAGAATCGGGAAGTGCGGTGTGGTTGTATCGGTCATGGGTCTATGATTTCTGCTGCAGAGAACGGGAATGGGAAAAACTGTGGATCTTTGATATGTCTTGACCCACGAGTCTCGGGTGAATGATGAGGCATAAGAGAATCATCAAAAATGGAAGGATGGGGAATAGAAACAAGATGTTGTGGATTAGGAGCAGAAGCGTGACCTTGAATGGAAGATTATTCTCATAAAAGATAACATTTCTCACGACAAACACCTTGTGTGTGATTAAGTCATAAACTTTATAAGCTTTCTGACCATAGGGATAACCAAGAAAAATGCATTTGATACCCTTGGCGACAAACTTGTCTTTATGAGGAGTGGGATCCGGTGCATAGCATAAACATCCCAATACCTTCAATTCATCATAGCTTGGTGGTTTTCCTAATAGAACTTCATAGGGAGTCTTCCAATGGAGAACAACAGAGGGCATTTTATTGATCAAATAAGTAGTCATAGGGCATTCTCCCAAAATTTCTTAGGAAACCCAAAGATACAACATTAAAGCTCGATTTGTCTCAATCAAATGCCGTGCTTCCTTCCTTTCCACCCGCCATTCTCTGCGAGGGGTGTAAGGGGCACTTCTTTGATGACGGATACCTCGAGTTGAGAATATTTGTGAACAAGTAGCTTGCAAGATCTCTGAACCATTGTCACTGCGGATGGTCTTGACTAATTTGCCAAATTGAGTGTGAATTTGTTGCAAGAAATTTTGGATAATAGTGCTCACTTCAGTTTTGAATTTAAGAAGAAAAGTCCATGTAATACGAGAGTAATCATCAACAACGGTGAGGAAATAATGTGCCCGATGTGAGAGAAGGAGTCTTATAATGACCCCATAAATCAATATGGAGGAGATCAAAAGAGTTTGATGCTCGGAAGTCTGCGAGAAAAAGGAAGAACATGCATTTTGGCTAAATTGCAAATTTCACATTGATAAGATTTCAAACCATTACAATTGAGATCCTTAATATGTTGCATTTTAGCTAGAGAAGTATGTCCAAGACGAGCATGAAACAAATCAAGTGGTGCATAGGACTTATTTGTACAATTATTACATTGAACGGAATTAAAAGAAAGAAAGCTGCGATGACTAATCTTCAATTTATAGAGACTGCTTCCCTTTGACCTCCGCAATCGTTCCCTTAGAAGCGGGGTCTGAATGATGCGATGATCAATATAGAAATGAATTAGCATACGAGAAGAAGATAATAATTTCCCAACTGATAGTAGATTATGTCTAAAATCGGTATGAGCAAAGACATCATGAAGAATTAATAAAGGATGCGGTTGAATATCACGAGAATAACGAACTAACTTGGTGGTACCATCGGTAAACCAACAATAATAGGTTTAGGGAGTAATTTTAGGGAAGAAAAATATGACTTGTGTGCTGTCATGTGGTCACTTGCACCAGAATCCACAATCCAATCACTATTATCAATTTTGCAGGCGGTAGTAATAGCATTAGTGACTAAAGCATTACCCGCAAAATTGTGAAGCATTGGCACATTCTCGCAGAACCAAGTATTTCCACCGCCGATCCGCAACATCTCGCATAACTTTTTCAAACACTCTTGCTGAGCAATATCGATCTGGTTTATATGATTACCCTGAGTAGTGGATTGAGAAGGACCTGCTTGAGATGAACCAGTATCCATCATCTGTGTGTCAGAAAATCCAAGAGGATGATCATCATCTCCTTGCACATTTGCATTACCAGAAAAACGTGCAAGATATTTTGCCTTTAGTTCTGGATGCAACACGAAGCATGTGTCTCTAGTATGGCCTCGATTTTGTGCATCGAGGACACCGGCGTTTGTCGTCTTTGGCTTCTTAAAATCCTTTTTCGACCACCTTCCGAGGAGCATGTGAATTAGATGCACTATTTTGATTGAATGCAGGAACACCTTGTTTGCCAGAAAACAAGGCACTCATTTCATGAGTAGCATTCATCATACTTGAAATTTTCTTTTGAGATTCAACTTGTTGAACAAGAGAGTAAACTTTATTGATAGACGGCATAGGCTCCATAGAGAGAATCTGTGACTTTAGATTATCATAGGAATCACTTAATCCCATTAAGAAAGTAAGAACTTTCTCAGTGGAAGCTCTTTCAAGCATTTTCTTGAGGAAGATTGCAAGTGCATTTGACAAGAACACCACAAGTGCAATCAGGAAAACCTTCAATTTCATCAATCTGATCCCAATATCTCTTGAGTTTGTTGAAGTATTCAGCAATGAAGAACTTTTGTCTTGCTCAACATTTCGTAGATCTTTCTTGAGTTGAAACAAAGAATGGACCATTCATCCGGCCATATCGCTCAAGAACTTCACCCCATAGTGTCTTGCGGTCTTGCGAGAGACAAAACCTTCTCGAATTCGGTTCCATGCCATTAACAAGCCAAAGACACGACCATAGAATCACAGCGCCACCACAGATTGTACTTTGAAGAGGTTATCTCAGGTATAGCAGTAAGACCTGTGAGAAAGTCTTCCTTGTTCTTTGTCGACATAGCAAGGAACATGCTCTTGCTCCAATGGCGATAATTGCGGCCATTGAAGAGAGTATTGACGAAATTGAGCCGACATGATCCGAATTCGCTAAAAATAGAGGATCTTCAAAAGGATTATGAACCTCGTTCTTTGTCGGTAGAGAAGAAATCGTCATTTTGTTGAGAAATTTTCACAAGTTTGAAAGAAAAATGAATATTTTTGTGAATTTGATCTGAAAACAAACAAACGAACAACAAAATTAAGATGTTTAGTTGTGATTTATGCGGAAGAGTGATGGATAAACAGAGTCAGGTCGAAAGCCTGCTCTGATACCATGTTAAAACATGGAATCTCTGGCATGAAATCGCCATTAATGGAAGCTTGAAGCTTTAGAAAATGAAGAGAATTAGTTAGGATGTACTGTAACTTGTATTGAACACAAGAGTAAATAGAATTGTGTATTGTATTTCTTAACTTAGAAATGAAAGTGATACATCCTATTTATATACAAACAAGCTACTAGAAGTTTCTAAAATATCTACTAACAACATTCTAAAATATCTACTAACAACCTTCCTAACTGATTCCTGAAATCACGGAAGTTCTAACAACCTCCTAACAAACTTATTTAACAAACTCCCTTCTTCAATATCAGCTTCATCCTGCGGAGTCAGTCATGCTCTGTTTTCGTTGGGCTTTTGCCTTGTGTCTGTGTGTATGCTTTGAGTTCAAGGCTTCTATCTCAGGTGAATCATGAATAGGAGATGTATCCTTCTCATAAGTAGTTCAGTAGCTCAGCTTCAAAATACCGGCAACCTTGTATTGCTTACAGACGATAGTAATTCCGTCATTTGGCAGAGTTTCGACTACCCTACTGATTCGTTACTGCCAGGGGTAAAGCTGACCTATAGTAAAAATTCCAATGATAACAAAACAGTCATCAACTCTTGGAAAAGTAGTACTGATCCATCTACTGGCAGATTTCGCATGGCTAGTCTTCCGCGAGACTTACTTGAATTCTTTATCGTAGAGGGCGATAAACCTTACTGGCGTTCTGGCCCTTGGAATGGGTATCTATTTCTTGGAATTCCTGTGTTTAAGTCGGAGACTGTTTCAGGGTTTAATATAGATGACCATAACGACATGCTTGAGGTATCGTATGAATTGGCAAATCAATCCGTTTTCAAGTGGTACAAGCTAACCTATGATGGCCGTTGGACGCAGAATTTATGGAATAACAGTCGAAATGATTGGGCCATCAGCTGGCAATCTATAGCATCTGACTGTGATGTTTACGGAAACTGTGGGAAGTTTGCAGTATGTAATCCTCGGAAAAAACCCATTTGTGAATGTTTAAAAGGGTTTAATCCGGAAAATATAGACGAATGGAGGAATGGAAATTGGACTAACGGGTGTGTTAGGAGAACGGACCTGCAATGTCGCGTTCCAGGAAACAAAGAAGATAAGTTTTTGCAACTGAAGCAGATCAAAGTACCAGATTATGCTCATTGGATTCAAGCAAATGAAGATAATTGTCAGACAAAATGCTTGGAAAATTGTTCGTGTTTAGCTTATTCATATTATGATGGCGTTGGATGCATGTTATGGAATGTAAACCTGATTGATCTGCAACAGTTCTTTGTTGATGGTGCTGATGTTTTCATCCGTTTGGCTAATTCAGAATTACCAGGTGAGCCAGTAGCTGATGGTTAGAGTCCCATGATCAGTTTTATATTCTAACAATAACATGTTTAACATGTTACATACAACTCAAAATCGTACTTAACCAAATAACCCGAGTAAAGTGTTTGTGTAAACTTACTAAAGTGTTCTCTATAATATTTGTCTCCCAAAATGTGCAGACGAAAGTGGCAAACGGAAAATAATCATAGCAGTCATAGTGATTTTAAGCGCGTTGGTATCTATTATCTCAATGTTCTGCCTGTGGAAGTGGATGCATCACCGAAATGGTAACATTGTTCATTTTTAATACTAGTATTCCATATCCTATATGACGTGATATGCGGTTATGCCTAGAGTAGAGAGCGCATTTGGTAAGGGTCGACCTGCTAGGCCTTGTCTGCTTCAAGCTCTAACTTAACAGGATTGTAACACCAAGTCCTCAAGTTACGCCATGTTTACCTAGTGTTTCTCGATATGACAGGAAAGAGGGCTGTAACAACATCTAAAGAGGCGTATTGGCAAAACGTATTTGGTGGAACAGGCAATAGCAATGATTTTCAGGATTTAAGATTGTTCGATTTCATAAAGTTGGTTGATGCAACTGATAACTTTTCGGAATTCAACAAGCTTGGCCAAGGGGGGTTTGGCCCTGTATATAAGGTATGAGAGACAAGTGCGTCTTTCAGCGACTTGGAGAGTATGTAATGTTGTTATTGTTACTGTAATGACATGGTGAAGCTAAATTTGTGTCGCTAAATCTAAGGGAAAATGGGAAGATGGACAAGAGATTGCAGTTAAGAGGCTTTCGAGAAAGTCAGGACAAGGTGTAGAAGAGTTCATGAATGAAGTGATGGTGATTTCGAAACTTCAACACAAAAACCTTGTAAGACTACTGGGATGTTGTGTAGATGGAGACGAAAAGCTACTAGTATATGAACTCTTGCCGAATAAAAGCTTGGATGCACTTCTCTTCGGTAAGAAACATACTATGGTCTCTCGAGCATCTTAATAATGATGAACTTTACTTTTCCTTCATTGATATGTAAAACTCGTTTACATAGACTCGAAGCAACAAAAACTACTGGACTGGCCAAAGCGATTTAACATCATCAAAGGAATATGTCGAGGTCTTCTTTACCTTCATAGAGATTCCAGATTGAGGATTATACACCGGGATTTGAAGCCAAGTAACATTTTATTAGACGAGGAGCTCAATCCAAAAATTTCGGATTTTGGGATGGCAAGGATATTTGGTAGCAAACAAGATGAAGCCAACACCCTACGAGTTGTCGGAACCTAGTAACTACTTTACCTATTCAACCTTAATGATATTGTACACATTGTTTTATGATAGACCTATCTTAGTATCTTATGTGCTTTAACATGTCTGTGTGTAGCGGTTACATGTCTCCAGAATATGCAATGGAAGGCACATTTTCTGAGAAATCAGATGTGTATAGCCTCGGAGTATTGATACTAGAAATTGTAAGTGGCAAAAGAAACCATAAGTTTCTAGATCACGAGTCTTCGAACCTCCTAACATATGTAAGTTTCGAGAATCCTTGTGCATCATCTTATATTACAAACTTACTGTTAGAATGATTTTAGCTAAAAATATCGTAAAAATGTTTTCAGGCATGGAAATTGTGGAAAGAAAACGATGTGCTCTCGTTAGTCAATCCCGAGATTGTTAACCAGAGCTTTAAAGGGCAAATTTTTAAGTGCATACAAGTAGGGCTACTGTGTGTTCAAGAACTTCCTGCAAATAGGCCTGATGTTTCCGCGTTGATATCCATGCTTGATGTTGATGATGTCAAAACTCTCCCAATTCCGAAGCAACCCGGGTTTACACGAAGCAAAGGTTATTCCAGTGACAGAGCTCTCCAAAATGTTGATGAACTTTGCTCAGTAAACAATGTTTCCATCACTGCTATTACTGGCCGCTAGCGCGTTGATTATATTAACAATCTGCCATGTACATTCTATTTTTTAAGATTTCAACTGATGAAAGTTGAAAGATTACTTACCTCATAAATAGTATTTTTCAGATAAATGTTTTCCTCTATTAGACCTGCAGCATCACCTTATAGAATCTCATCATTTTTCGACACCCAATTAAGGACACATTCAACTTTAAAACCCGCTTTTTTTCACTTTTTCTTTTCTATATTTTCGCATTTTGAGGTGTGCGTTCACTTATGGACGGTTCTAAAGGATGATTCATGTCAGCCGACCCCAAATCATTTTGGGATTAAGGCTCTCATGTTGTTGTATAGTGCATACCTCCAATTTGAGGCGTTACTCAAATATTATAAGAGTCTTATGGATACATTCAGTACAAAAATCTGTAAAGACAGTGGTCGGTAAAATAAAATTTTGGTCGGAAAATATATTTACAGACTGTTTTGTAAAGACAGTAACTAGAAAAATCTGTCGGTATTTGCATTTACCGACTGAATGAGATACTGATGGTCGGAAACACCCATAAACTGTTGGCATACAGTCCTGGATTGTCAATATTAGAAAATAAACAGTCGGTATTAGAAATTGCAGTCGGTTACCGGCTTTGGTCGATGTTCTATTAGTGGTCGGTAAAAATGTGACTATTAACTTTTTACCGACTGTTTTCAGTCGGTATTTCTTTTTGGCGACCAATTTATGTGGTCGGAAAATATCAGATGGTAAGGCGCATAACTGTTGTACTGATTCAAATGATCATGGTTAATATTATTTTAACATTGCATCTGAACCATGTTCTCCCCTACGTGCACAGTGCACTACAAAAAAAACAAGGGAAACTGACGGAAAAAATCCTATGAGAAAAGAGTTAGACCATTGCAGAAACACACATCACTTGTTTGATGTAATCAACGCTCTTTGAAGTAAACGATCGAGGGAGGTTTCAAACACGAATTCTTAAACAACAAGTTGGTACATTTCTCTATTCTTGACTTAGTATTGATGTGGATGCTATATGACCATAACAAGCTTATATAGCTTTCGTGTCCTCGGACAGAATTGGTATTCCAAATTCCTCAATGCATCTCAAACCTGCAATCTACACGTTTCTGTTAATATCATGGTTTGGTTTCTCAGTTGCATCCGATTCTATTACCACCCCTGAATTTCTAAAAAACCCGGAAACATTAATATCTAGCAATGATCGTTTCAAGTTGGGGTTCTTTAGTCTGAATAATTCGCAAAATCAATATCTCGGAATATGGATGTATAACAATAAGAATCCTCAGAGTTCTTTGCAGGTTATATGGATAGCCAACAGAGATAATCCTGTAAAGGACTCATCTGCTATGCTCGCGTTTTCGGATGACGGGAATCTTCAAGTAACGGATGAACAAAAGAAGATTTATTGGTCATCAAATGTATCAAATAGAGCTAATAATAATGCTACAGTAGCTCAGCTTCAAAATACAGGTAATCTTGTTTTGCTTGCAAACGGTAGTAATTCTATCGTTTGGCAGAGTTTCGATTATCCCACTGATTCATTAGTATCAGGGGTAAAGCTGACCTTGAGTAAAAGTTTGAATGACACAAGAACATTAATTCAATCATGGAAAAGTAGTACTGATCCATCAATTGGCAGCTTTCGCGTTGTTAGTCTTCAGCGGGATCTACCTGAATTTTTCATTTTAGAAGGCGATAAGCCCTACTGGCGTACAGGTCCTTGGAACGGATATCTATTTCTTGGAGTGCCTTACTTTAAGTCAGAGACCTTGTCAGGGTTCAATATAGACGACCATGCCGACACAGTCGAGATATCTTATGAATTGGCAGATCAGTCTGTTTTCGAATGGTATGCGCTAACTTATGATGGAATTTTGGCACAAAAGTTTTGGAATGACAGTAACAATGATTGGGGAATTAGCTGGCAAACTTTAGAATCCGAGTGTGATGTTTATGGGAAGTGTGGCAAGTTTGCAGTTTGTAATCCTAGGAAAAAACCCATTTGTGAATGTTTAAAAGGGTTTAACCCGGAAAATATAGACGAATGGAGGAAAGGAAATTGGACTAATGGGTGTGTTCGGAGAACAGAGCTGCAATGTCGTGCTCCAGGAAGCAAAGAAGACAAGTTTTTGCGAATGAAGCAGATCAAAGTACCTGATTATGCACATTGGATTCAAGCAGAAGGAGATAGTTGTTCCGGAAATTGTTCGCAAAATTGTTCATGTCTCGCTTATTCATATTTTTCCGGTGTTGGATGCATGTTATGGAATGCAAGCCTGATTGATGTACAACAGTTTTCTGGAGATGGTGCTGATCTTTTCATTCGTTTGGCTAATTCAGAATTACCAGGTCAGCTCCTATAAGGCCCTGTTCTTTTGGACTTCTATTTGTCCTTTTAAGTTCAGTTCAGTTCCTATAAGTTCAGTTCAGTTCCTATAAGTTCATAAGTTCAGTTCAGCTTCTATAAATTCAGTTTAGACAAGTTCATACAACGTATATTAACTATAAATTCATACCCGTTTTTTAATATTGACGAATTGAAAAAAAATAGTACCCTTTTCATTAAAATCAATGCAAAAAAATCCAATATTAAAATTATCCTATATACATTATTCTTAAAAAAATAGATGGTTAGAAAAAAAAATAGATGGATTCGATGATGTCAGTGAAAATGAAGATGAATATGAAAGTGACGAGTAAGATGATAATATGGAAATAGATGGTTAGAAAAAAAATGTAATATGTAATTTATTTTTTATTGAAATGTATTATAGTAATTGTAAGAAAAATTAATATATATAAAGCGTAAAAATTTTATAAGTTCAGCTCATATAAGTTTAGTTCAGCTCTTATAAGTTCAGTTCAGTTCCTATAAGTTCAGTTCAGTTCAGCTCCTATATGTTCAGTTCAATTCAGCTTCTATAAGTTCAGTTCAGCTCCTATAAGTTCAGTTCAGTTCAGCAAATAGAAGTCCAAAAGAACAGGGCTTAAGTGGATTTCGTCCCACGCTCCCATCTTTTGATCATTTCTATGAAATGCTAAAAAAACACTTGCGTAGTTGTATGTTGGATGACCTGAGAGTTCGAGACCCAAATTATCCGACAAGTAGGCCTAGATAAGATGACCCTAGAGGCCTAGACCAACTACAGCTGAATACATTCCAAATATGATCCGAAACCTGAATTGATCATAATGAACCTGTATCTTACTCAATTTTCTGACCCATAATCACCCAAACCAAAATGATTCACATGGTTCAGCCGGTACCCAAAACAATCAACGATAACACAACGGAAACATACCTGAACCCGATATAGCAGGTCTGCACCAATATGCACCAGAGTGCATCATATACCCCAAATAACCTGGCCAAAGTAAACCCAAACAAACTTATTAATATGAATAACCCATATGACATGTCTACATGCAATCCAAAATATTATCTATACTTTTCTCCTCAACTGTGCAGATGAAAGTGGCAAACGGAAGATAATCATAGCAGTCGCAGTGAGTTTGAGTGCATTGTTATCTATTATCTTAGTGTTCTACCTTTGGAAGTGGTTGCGTAACAGAAATGGTAACATTGTTCATTCCGAATGCTAATAATTTGCACTGTTTATTACTCGTACTTTATTTGATGTTTTATGGCATATTTAATCATGTATGTTAGTTGAGCTCGCAGGAAAGGGAGCTATAACCACAACGAAAGAGGCGAATTGGCAAAACATATTTGGTGCGACAGGTAGTAGCAATGATTTTCAAGATTTACGACTGTTCAATTTCACAAAGTTGGTCGAAGCAACAGACAATTTTTCGGAAATGAACAAGCTTGGCCAAGGAGGTTTCGGTCCTGTGTATAAGGTATAATTTGTAAGATACATTTATGAACCGCGGTTAAAACTGATTTATGCAAATTTCTTATGGATCAATATGACAATGTCGGGAACTAGAGTTCTTTCGACAACAACAACAACAACATCAGAGCCTTAATCCCAAAATGATTTAGGTTCGGCTGACATGAATCATCCTTTAGAACGGTCTATGGGTGAACGCACACCTCCAAATGCCAAAAAAAAAAATAATAATTAAAACTAATGTCATTTTTACTGTAATAACATGACGAAGCTAAATTTGTGTCGCTTTGTCTAGGGAAAATGGGAAGATGGACAAGAGATTGCGGTTAAGAGGCTTTCAAAAAAGTCTGGACAAGGTGTAGAGGAGTTTATGAATGAAGTAATGGTGATTTCGAAACTTCAGCACAAAAACCTTGTAAGATTACTAGGATGTTGTGTAGAAGGAGAAGAAAAACTACTAGTATATGAACTCTTGCCGAATAAAAGTTTAGATGCACTTCTTTTTCGTAAGTATGATATAATTGTGTTAACTTGAATGCATCGTAATGAAAGCTTTTCGGAAACTCACTCACTCAGATATGTAAAACTCTTCTACACACAGATCCAGATCAACAAAAGATGTTGGATTGGCCAAAGCGATTTAGCATCATCAAAGGAATATGTCGAGGACTTCTTTATCTTCATAGGGATTCAAGATTGAGGATTATACATCGAGATTTAAAGCCGAGTAACATTCTATTAGATGAGGAGCTCAATCCAAAAATTTCAGATTTTGGGATGGCAAGGATATTTGGTAGCAAACAAGACGAAGCCAACACACTACGAGTAGTCGGAACCTAGTAACTATTTCACTAATTCAAGCTTTATGATAGTGTAGAGATTATCTTATGATACACTTGAAAAATTAAATCTTATATAGGTTCCTTAACCCGTGCGTGCAGTGGTTACATGTCTCCAGAATATGCAATGGAAGGCACATTTTCTGAAAAATCAGATGTATATAGCCTCGGAGTTTTGCTACTAGAAATTGTAAGTGGTCGAAGGAACCACAGGTTTCTAGATCAGGAGTCTTCAAACCTCCTAACATATGTAAGTTTCGCGAACTCTTATGCATCATCTTCTTTGGGTATTTTCAGTTCTTATCATTTACGGCATTTTGTCTACTTCATCGTCAGATCGGATCGGATCATTTCAGTTCTAGGTCTTTTTTAGGGAACTTACTATCAAGTTATTTAAAATATGTCAAAATGATGATAACTTACAGTGGTTAAAATGTCTTCAGGCATGGAAATTGTGGAGCGAAAACGACATGCTCTCGTTGATTAATCATGAAACTGTCAACTGCAGCTTTGAAGGGCAAATTTATAAGTGCATACAAGTAGCATTGTTGTGTGTTCAAGAACTTCCTGCAGATAGGCCTGATGTTTCGGCAGTGATTACTATGCTTGATGTCGATGATATCAACACTCTTCCAATTCCGAAGGAACCTGGGTTTACACGAAGCAAAGGTTGTTCAAGTGACGGAACTCCACAATATGTTCCTGAACTTTGTTCAGTAAACAGTGTTTCTATGACTACTATTACTGGCCGCTAGCGCATTGGTTATATTAACAGTTTGCTATGTACATTGTATGTGTATAAGATTGTAAATTTGTAACCAATGGAAATTGATAACATAGACAACTATACTCCATTAACTAATGGTTTGCTATTACAGGTTCGAGTCCTTGGAGCAGCCTCTTGCCAAAGTGGCAAGGGAAGGCTTACCCGCTATTACACCCTTATGGTGGGACCCTTCCCCGGACCCTCGCCTTGCAGAACACCATCGTGCACTAAGACTACCCTTTATAAATGGTTGGTTTTCCACTCAGATGTTAATACAATATGAACAATAACATTTTTCAAATGAATCTTTTAGGGTGGTCATGATGTTACTCAAAAATGTACTTCCATTCAAATGAATTTCATGCGCTTATTTAATATTTGTGAAGTATATTTTAATCAAACGCATAAAATTCACTAGAAAAGAGGGAGCACTATTTCACTCCAAAAACACCTTAAAGTCGTTATTAGAATAATGCTCTCACATAATGAATAGTAGGTACGTCTCTCTTTGAGGTTATCATTCCCAGTCTTTTTACCCATTATTAGGCCTCTTACATCTTCTTTTCCGACCAATTCTAGTACAATTATTCAGTTCTCTCTTTGACATAATGCTCAATCTATCCACATTATATGTTACTATATGAACTCCCTTATACTTTATTACTAAAAGCATCACACACCAATTATTTTAGATATGATAATATAAAATTATATCATTCCTATGAAAAACATCTGAAGTAGCTTCCTTCAACCCCCACAAGTCCCCTACCGTATTTTCTAGCATATATGAAGTACTTTAATTCTTATCGAAGGACAAGGTCTTCATGTCTTAAAACTTGAGCTTCGAGGAGTCCTACACTTGGATACACACACATGTTTGGCACTCATAGCCGAGCCTGAGTAACATAGACCATTACAATTAATGGTATACCGCTTGAAACATTGATGATTTCATCAACCTAAGCTCTCGTATGATATCAATTTGTTATAGAACACGACGTCACTTGATCACATTTGCAATACTTTTATGAGAGAAGAACTTGATCCTTACGAGAACACAAATCACTTGTTTGACGTATTCAATGTTCTTCAAAGTACCAAGGGAAGTTTCAACTAACCATGGATTCTTAAATAACAAGTGGATATAAATCAACAATATTGACTTAGTATAGATTTGAATGTTAAATATGATCACAATATGTTCATGGTATCATTAGACTCAAATTGGTATTCCCAATTTTCCAATGCATCTCAAAGCTGCTATTTACACATTTTTGTTAATATCTTGGTTCAACTTCTCGGTTGCACCCGATTCTATTACCACCCCTCAAACTCTAAAAGACCCAGAAACATTAATCTCTAGCAAAGATTCTTTCAAGCTTGGGTTCTTCAGTCCAACTAATTCGACAAATCGATTTCTTGGCATATGGTTCAATAATGAAAAAAATTCCTCTAGTCCTTTGGAGGTTGTATGGGTAGCCAATAGAGATAATCCAGTAAAAGACTCTTCTTCTATGCTCAAATTTTCGGATGACGGGAATCTTAAACTAATTGATGAACAAAATAAGATTTATTGGTCGTCAAATGTATCCTTTAGGGGAAACAGTTCAGTAGTTCAGCTTCTTGATACAGGCAATCTTATTTTGCTTCTAAATGGTAGTGATTCTATCATTTGGCAGAGCTTTGATCATCCTACAGATTCATTCTTGCCTGGGATAAAGCTGACCTTCAATAAAAGTTTGTATGACACCAAAACAAAAGTTCAATCATGGAAAAGTAGTACTGATCCATCCAGTGGTCGATTTCGCTTTGTTAGTCTTCCTCGAGATCAACCTGAATTCTTCATTGTGGATGGTGATAAAATCTACTGGCGTTCAGGACCTTGGAACGGGTATTTGTTTCTTGGAGTGCCTTACTTAAGGTCAGAGGCTGAGTCTGGATTTAGTGTAGATAACCACGACAACACGGTGGATCTATCTTATGAGTTGGCAAATCAAGCTAATTATATTTGGTATGAGGTTACTTATGATGGCCTTTTGGGACAAAAACTATGGGATAACAGTAGCAATAGCTGGGAAATTGGCTGGAAGTCGTTATTCTCTGAGTGTGATGTTTATAGGAAATGTGGCAAATTTGCAGTTTGTAATCCTCTGAAAGAACCCATTTGTGAATGTTTAAAAGGGTTTACCCCGGAAAACATTGACGAATGGAGGAAAGGAAACTGGACTAATGGGTGTGTTCGGAGAACAGAGCTGCAATGCCGGGTTCCAGGGAACAAAGAAGACAAGTTTTTGCAAATGAAGGATGTCAAAGTACCAGATTATTCTCATTGGACTTCTGCACCTAAAGATGATTGTCAGAGAGATTGTACGGGAAATTGTTCATGTCTAGCTTATTCATATTTTTCTGGCATTGGATGCATGTTATGGACTGCAGACTTACTTGATCTACAACAATTCAGCACTGACGGTGCTGATTTTTTCATCCGTTTGGCTCATTCCGAACTACCAGGTCAGCAAATTAATGAGAATTTTGTCAAAAGTTTTAAAAATTAGATTAACATAAGCTAACAAGAATGATACACCCGACTAACTCAGCCTGAGGCGTAACTGGAGGTAAAATACAAAAACCAAAGTATGGCATAGAATTTGAATAGATCAAAATCTAAGCCGTATAACCTATTTTGTTGGACTGGGTATTAATTTCATTCAAAATGACTTAAATTAACCAAAGGTTACAAACTTGAGACCTAAAATGACTAGTCAATATGATAATAATGTATACCAAAAACCGACCTGTAATCACCCGAAGCGATATGTCTAGACTCAAGATAGGTTCAGCCTGTATAAGAAATGACCGATAGTGTCACACTCAAAACATGCGCGATCACAAAATGACCAGGCCTGAGCTGATTGGCCTAAAGTGCGTCATATACCGAAATAACCCAGTTTAATCTGATTTGACCAGCTAGTGACGCAAATAACTCATTTGAGACTTGAGAGATCTAAATGTGGCCTCCCTTCCCACAAAAAATTATAAACAAGACCAAATTACATAATCTTTAGACTTGATTTGTTACTGTCACCGATCTACCGCTTACTAGTTTCTGTAAGATTTCTATTTACTTTTCTCCCCAATGTGCAGATGAAAGTGGCAAACGGAAGATAATTATAGCAGTGACGGTGGTTTTGAGTGCATTGGTATCTATTGTTTCAATGTTCTACCTGTGGAAGTGGATGCGTCGCAGACATGGTAATATTATTCATTCTCACCTATAGTTGCTCTCTCTAGAAAATGTGTTACGCCTAGAGTGGATTATGTAAGGGACGACGCACTAGGCGCTAGGCCCTCTGATTTAGTGGACTTACACAAGAGTATCGAAAAATATATTTTGATGACGGGTTAGTCCTTTAACTGATCACCTCTAGCACTCCATATTTACTCACTGTATCGATAACGCAGGAAAGAGAGCTATAGCAACATCGAAAGAGGCGTATTGGCAAAACATACTTGGTGAGACAGGTACTAGCAATGATTTTCAAGATTTGCGATTGTTTGATTTCACAAAAGTGGTTGACGCAACGGACAACTTTTCCGAAATCAACAAGCTTGGGCAAGGAGGCTTCGGTCCTGTGTATAAGGTAATGGAAGATATTTTTATTGAACGCGGCTGATAGTTTCTTATGATGGAAAGATTGAGGGTAGGAACTTGCGGCTGTTTTTTTTCTTTTTTTGGCGGTTGTTTTCTAAGAATCTTGCGTGGAAAAAAAAAAAAACTTCGTTGTAAGATAACTTGTTATGGTTGTGGACACCCACTTGATATTCTTGGCTCATAAGGAAGGAAGCCTAGTTTGTATTTTTTTTTTTTTCAAATAGTATATCATGATGAAATAAATAATTATAGATCATTAAATTACTCTTATTTACTCCTTTCGTCCCGGTCAATTGTTGTCCTTTGGTTTTGGCATAAAGACCAAGGAAAGGGAAGGAGGCCAATTATAAGATGACAAGTAGACCAAATTGAGTGTGAAAGATCAAATTGCTCTTCAAATGCAACCCTAAAATAGAAATGACAACAATTGACTAAAACATCCCAAAATGGAATAGGACAATAAATGACCGGGACAGAGGGAGTATAATTTATCATAATATTGATAATAGGGTGCATGAAGAGAGCTAGAGACCTTTTTGTGTTTTAAACAGAAAAGTTAAGGCCATATAATTATCAAGAGACTCGGGTAAGGGTAAAGTTGGTATAATCACTATAATAACATGATGAAGCTAAAAATTTACGAAGTATGTCACTAACTGTAGGGAACATGGGAAGATGGACAAGAGATTGCAGTTAAGAGGCTTTCAAAAATGTCTGGACAAGGTATAGAAGAGTTTATGAATGAAGTAATGCTGATTTCAAAACTTCAGCATAAGAACCTTGTAAGACTACTGGGATGTTGTGTAGAAGGAGAAGAAAAATTACTGGTCTATGAACTCTTGCCAAATAAAAGTCTGGACGCACTTCTTTTCGGTCAGTAAGATATTCTGGTGTAATTCGAGAGCATCTTGATGATAAACTTTATTGTTCCTCCATTAATAAAAGAGTTAACTGATTAAAAGAACTGAGATATATATAGTGTTTTAAAGCTCATCACTATTCTATAATTTATTTATTTTTTCAAAATTCCTACTTTATATGAACATTTCATTCAAATTACCTAACTAAAAGTCAAATCTGACCAAATAAAATGACCACTTTTGGCGACCATCAATCATGAATAGCTAAGTAATGGGGGAAAAAAAAAGATTATGCTTCATCCATATTCACCAGAATTTTTTTTGCCAATATGTAACTTCTGCTACGTATTCACGTGCGTAAATCTCTTATACGTAGATTCAGAGCAACAAAAGCTATTGGACTGGCCAAAGCGATTTAACATCATCAAAGGAATATGTCGAGGCCTTCTTTATCTCCATAGAGATTCTAGATTGAGGATTATTCATCGAGATTTAAAGGCAAGCAACATTCTATTAGATGAGGAGCTCAATCCAAAAATTTCAGATTTTGGGATGGCAAGGATCTTTGGTAGCAAACAAGATGAAGCCAACACCCTACGAGTCGTCGGAACTTAGTAACTACTTCACCTCTTAACCCTTGTGATAATATATTCATTCCTAGACCATAACCCTAAATTATTAAATCTTGTGTGTGTAGTGGCTACATGTCTCCTGAATATGCAATGGAAGGCACCTTTTCTGAAAAATCTGATGTATATAGCCTCGGAGTTCTGCTACTGGAAATTGTAAGTGGTAGAAGGAATTACAAGTTTATGGAACATGAGTCTTCAAACCTCCTGACATATGTAAGTTTCGTGACTCAATCCTTGTGCATTGTTTGCTTTTAATAATAGGAAACAGGGATTTTTTTTGGTACTATTACCTTATCTTGCTGTAACTTACATGGTAATTAGTTTAAGTGTTTAAAACAAAACTTGTTAGAATGGTATTAGCTTAGACAGTCGCTAAAATGTTTTCAGGCATGGAAACTGTGGAACGAAAATGACATGTTCTCATTGATCATTCCTGAAATTGTGAACCAAAGCTTTGAAGGGCAGATCTTTAAGTGCATACAAGTAGGACTACTGTGTGTTCAGGAATTTCCAGAAGATAGGCCAGATGTTTCCACATTGATTTTCATGCTTGATGTTGATGATGTCAAAACTCTCCCAATTCCGAAGAGACCCGGGTTTACACGAAACAAAGATAGCTCTAGTGCTGAAATTCTCCAAAATGCTCTTGACAATTGCTCGGTTAACAGTGTTTCTATGACTGCTATTAGCGGCCGCTAGCATGTTGATTACTTGATCGTATTACCAGTTAGTCATGTACATTCTATGCGTGTAAGATTTACCTGTATAAATGATTTCTTTCCCCCCTAAAATGTTACTGTAATATTATATAACTATTACGAGTATATTTTGTCAGACTACTTTATATCTAGCTTCCATAACTTTTCCTCTCTAATCGTGTCATGTATACAGACACACTCACTGACTCACACAACACACCATGAGCTATAAATGACAGTTAATCTATCTAACACCGCACCACAAGCTAATCTCTCTAACGGAACTTTTAAGGGGGGGAATTGCAGACTATACAGTTAATCTATCTAACAGCACACCACAAGCAATAAATGACAGAGAAATGCACACAGACTATTGCAGACGACGGAAAACGACTTTTGATGACAAAACACAGCATGAGCAAAACTTTCACAGTTCAACATGTAAAACAGAAACAATAACACAACAGGAACATAGACATTGACGATAATTCGAAGGAAATAGTTACCTTAATCTGCATTCTGTGAATCAGTTACTCAATAAACATCACAATCTTTCAGAACCAAAGCATCTGCGAACTGCACACATTCCAGAAGCTAGTACCAATGCTAAATCAGCTCCTTCAAATGCACTGTAACATTTTAGAACAATCATAAGTAAAAATCTCATAAATTGAACATGCATAAACAATGTAAACAATTCAATTCATCAAATTAGTAACTCATACACAGCTAAATAATCATATAATTGATCAGAAGAAGCAGTTAAACAAATGCAATCAAATTAATTACTTAATTAGGGTTTGAGCAATTGAGAATTTAAATTAAACAAGCGGAAAATGAATCAAGTAACACTTACAATTAGGCAAAATAGACTGATAATGTAATTACAATTAGTCTGATTGAGATTATATAACTAATTAATCAGATTTTATTAGCTAAATTTTGAGAATTTGAGATTTGGGGAAGAAAAGTAGAAAACGGTACAATTGATTGAATTGAGCGCGCGAGTGGTTAGGTGGCTGTTCGACTGTTTGTCCGTCCATTTTGTTTTAGTCGTAAACAATTGATTGAATATGGACGGTATTTATAGAGTTTTATTTTTATTATTTGTGAAATTTAAATTGACAATTCATCTATTTTTCATGTTTCTAATAATTGTACTTTGATTTGAGAAATAAAAAATCAAATCATATGAAGTCATGAAATGAATGTTTTTTTAAAAAAAAATTTACCGAGAAATTAACGATGTTATTTTATAAATATTTACTAATAACATATTTATTTTAGTGGCAAATTTTTATCATAAATAATCTATGAATTTTTATCATAAAGTTCTTAAAAAAAATTATTTATCATAGAAAGACCGGAGATAAATTTTTATCCAATGATCCTTACATAGTTTACCTTATGTATGGAGATAAGTTAGTTGAATGTGATGTTGGTATGGAGAGATTGAGATTGATTCATCATTGTACCACTAGTTGGTCTCATAGATATATGCTTGTTCATCCATTGATGGCAACATAATTGGAACCAAATAAAATCTAAATATTTTGGTTTCATAGTTTGATTGAATGTCGAACATGGGTACACGAGTTAATATGAAGAGTCAGGGTAGACATAGATCTAACCGTTAATTTATTGGAATAATGTTTTACCGATAGTTTCCGACTTCCGATTCTAATAAAAGTAGGCTCTGTTTGGTAACGCATTTGAGGTATTTTTTTCAACGAATTAGCTTTTTTGACAAAATTTTCAGGCAGCTTATTTTTTGGCAAGTAGCATTTCATACCAAATAAGCTACCAAGTACCTGAACTGATTTTATTTTCTAATTTATGCGCGATCTGATATTATTTACTTAGAAGAAACAATTTCTTGAAATATGCATGGAATAGCATGCAAGCAATGCAAGTATATATGAGTATACGAGTCGTGTTTAGGTCGATATTAAGTTGTAACGATTGAATTTATTCAAAGTTCAATCTTCACGACATTGTCGTCTTTAGCACATTTTTGTTTGATATTTATACGTAAACGAGTCACAACTAGCTCTATTACAAATGAAAGTGGATTCGAATTTACAACCGACAACAAATTACTCGTAATTGATTATGACTGTTGTGAATTGTGATCATGAAATACCAACATTAAACAATGTAGCCTCCATTATTATTCGGGGGCTTCCATCGATCATCCATCGATGGTAAGCCCCACAAAAGCTTTCTTAAACAACTAATATTATGCAGATCTATCTTATTTTCAATAATAGTCTCCCTTTTGGTGAGATCTATTGTTCCGTCCCTTCTTTCGGGGTTTTTCCATTTTTTCGTGGGATTGTTATCATTATAATAAGTTTTAATCGACGGGGAGATTATCAGATTTGTTTCGTGGATGAATACATCAAGACGGCTACACTGTTTCCCTCCATCAAGAAGGATGCAAAGACATCGATTATTCATAGATTCAAGAAATTTATGATTTTGGAGCGGCAGCGCCATTACCAGTATTTAGATAGTTATTTTGAATGTATTTTTTTCGTTAGCAATTTTGATTTTCCTTTGTCTATTTGTTATCTTCATTGTAACCTACGCCTAGTTGATTATTAATGAGATGACAATTTCAAAAAAAAAAAAAAACATTAAACAATGTAGGGTTTTCGAGCTTCTTAAGAATGTTACTAAACAAGTAATCTACCTCGTCTTCACTGCTTGGGCTACTATTGAGATACATAAGACTTGTGTAGGGAAATATCCGTAAAATTCCCTTAAATTTTAAGACTATAACGTAACTTTAACATGCGATTATGGTCATAAACGAAAATACAAGAGAAACGATAAAGGTATAAGAATCAACCTCGGGTCCTATGAATTTTCGGCCTAAGAACAGAAATCAACAGAGATTTCCTCCTAATCATTGCACCCAAGATCGTCTGAGACTATGCCCTTTGTGCTAGAAAGTACTCTCTAATTGCCTTGCAATATTGAGAGAGTTTTGTGTGAGTTTTGCTAGATGTGAGATCTAGGTTTTTCAGAGAAAAATACTCTCAAAAACCCTAATTTCTGTTTCAAATGAAAACCTTAGGTCAAAAGGAGAGAGGCTCTCTCCTTTTGTTTGGTTCGTCCAAACCGTGAGCCAAGGGGAGGAAATGGGCTTTCATTTTCTCCTTATTTGAGCTCGTGGTCCGACTCAAAATCGCTAAATGTATATGACGGGTTTTTAATTATAAATCGTCATCGGTTATTAAAATATCGACCAGTAACAAGGATTAGTCGACATATTAATACATGTCCGACAAAGACAATATTGTATAATTAATTCAATATACATTAATTAAATATAACCATTTATATTTAATTTACGAATTAACCGCTTAATTCGCCTTAGCCCGAATTATTTAATCCGTATTAAATAATTATCTCAACATCGCGTTTGACTAATTATTAGTCAATAACTCCGACTAACTGCTTAGTCAAATTAGGCATCAACATGACTGTATTTTCATACCGTCACATCTCTCAAACGTATCCTATAGGTGTGACTTTTAGGGACCAGTTGATCACCGCCATCTGTATGACAATAACGTCAAACTTATCTAGCAAGCCAACCGTTATTGATAAACGTGGACCAACTGATAATAATACAAAAGTATGCCCTTTGATCCTTTTAGAGATTTATATGTCCTTGCACTAACTGTAGAGGACACCAGCCCCAACAAGCTCCCACTTGTCCGTAAAAGTGTACGTGCAATGACGTTATCCGCACTCACTGGAGGACACAAGCTCCAACACTCACTGGAGGACACAAGCTCCAACAAACTCTCACTTGTCCGTACAAGTGTATGTGCGATAACCGATTCTCATATCCATTTAAAATTTCTCCCACTCAATGTAAAACAATTTGCAGATCCGGATCCGCAAAGGTCGTATTTTACAATCGATCTGTATCTAGAGTGGTTTCCCCGACTAGAGAGTAACTTAACTGATAAAACGAATTCGTATTTGAGCATGGCCATGCATTTCGATTCTGACTCCTCGAGTGGCCCCGAGAAATATCGAGTACGATAAAGGTGAATATTTCCTTCAACTCGACCCCCGCCGATATAAGCACAGCATGAAATGACCCAGAAAAAATCTACTTGGCCCCTGTTACGGATGACCGTGAGAAAGAAACCAAAGTCACCCAAAATCGCCTTTAATCTCAAGAGACGTCGATAGTCAAAAGAATCGACTCTTAGGATCACCATGGAGGTCCTATCCACGACCTGGCACCGAATGTTATAAAACATTTAGGACTCCACGTCGATGTCACAATTGTGTCCTACGAGATATCCGTATAACTCGCCTCTGTGATTGGTCAGTCAATCGTTTGACTTATGGCTCGTTGAACCCACCATCAACCAACGTCACAAAATAATTACCAGAGTTATCAGCTCACGTGGGCAATTAAGGACCAAAAAATATAATGTTTGTTCAGTTCACTTTGTGGTGTTCAAAATTGTCGTACAAATCCACATGAAAAACAAAATATATAAAAATATCAAAACGATGATGTCGTATAGAGTACACAAGAAAAAGAATCTAATCCATAAAAGAGTACTACAACTCAGGAACACGTTTAATTCCCATGGAATTAACATGCCCTTCATGCTTATCTTGTCGTAATGGTTTAGTGAGAGGATCTGCTATATTATCATCTGTAGCAATCTTTTCTATCACTACCTCCTTTTGCTACACGTAATCTCGGATTAGATGAGCTTTCCGTTGTACATGTCTAGATTTGTTGCTAGACTTAGGCTCCTTAGCCTGGAAGATGGCACCTTTATTGTCGCAATAGATGGTGATTGGGTCATTCGAACTAGGCACTACAGATAGTCCTTGTAAGAATTGACGCATCCATATTGCTTCCTTTGCAGCTTCAGACGCGGCATAGTACTCGGACTCAGTCGTAGAATCTGTTGTAACACTTTGTTTGGAACTCTTCCGGTGATCGCAGCGCCATTAAGAGTAAAAACGAATCCAGACTGAGATTTCGAGTCATCTCGATCCGTTTGGAAGCTAGCATCTGCGTAACCGGTTGCGCATAGCTTTTGATCGCCTCCATAAGTCAATGCCCAATCTTTAGTCCTCCGTAGGTACTTAAGAATGTTCTTATCAGCCATCCAATGTGATTCACCTGGATGTTGTTGGAATCAACTTGTCATACTCAATGCATATGCCACGTCCGGACGTGTGCATATCATGGCATACATGATTGATCCTATAGCTGAAGCATAAGGAATTCGGGTCATGCGCTCTTTCTCTTCCGGTGTCTCTGGTGCCTGAGACTTGCTCAAATCCACCCCTGGAGTCATAGGAAGAAACCCCTTTTTGGAGTTAGTCATGCTGAATCTCTCTAGGACCTTGTCTATGTAAGACTCCTGACTGAGAGATAACATCCGACGTGATCTATCTCGATAGATACGGATGCCCAAAATTCTTTGTGCCTCACCCAGATCTTTCATCTGGAAATGGTTCTTCAACCATACTTTTACCGAAGTTAAGAGAGGTATGTCATTCCCAATCAGGAGTATGTCGTCAACATACAATATTAGGAAGACAATCATGCTCCCACTCGACTTGATATATAGACATGGTTCCTCGACCGATCGAGTAAATCCATTCTCTTTTATCACCTGGTCGAATCGATGATTCCAACTCCGAAAAGCTTGCTTAAGTCCATAAATGGAACGCTTAAGCTTGCACACTTTCTTAGGATGTTCGGGATCGATGAAACCTTCGGGTTGTACTATACCATGTACAACTCTTCCTCCAAATAACCGTTTAAGAAGGCGGTTTTCACATCCATCTGCCAAATTTCATAGTCATGAAAAGCGGCAATCGCTAAGATAATCCGAATGGAACGCAACATGACTACGGGTGCAAAAATCTCATCGTAGTGTAAACCTGGCACTTGGGTGAAACCTTTAGCAACTAGTCGTGCTTTATAGATATCTTGTTGACCTTCCACATAATGTTTTATCTTGTAAAGCCATTTGCATTGAAGGGGACGAACCTTAGCAGGTAAGTCAACAAGATCCCATATGTTGTTCTCATACATGGAGTCCATCTCGGATTGCATGGCCTCAAGCCATAGCTTTGAGTCGGAACTAGTCATGGCACCTTTATAGGTTGCGGGTTCACTACTCGTTAAGAGCAGAATGTCATCTATGTCATGTTCCTCGACCATACCAATGTATCTGTCCGGAGGAATAGAGACTCTACCCGACCTCCTAGGTTCCTCAGGAATATTAACCGCAGTCGGGATTGAAGGAACTGGTTCCTCCAATGGTTGCTCGGTGTTTGGTTCTGGAATCTCCGACAGTTCGAAGGTTCTATTACTCTATGCATTCTCGAGAAATTCCTTCTCTAAGAATGTCGCACTAGCCGCAACAAAAACACGTTATTCGGTTGGCGAATAAAAGTAATGACCAAGTGTTCCTTTAGGATAACCTATAAAGTATGTCTTGACCGATCGCGGGCCGAGCTTATCCTCGTGTCTCCACTTGACATAAGCCTCGCAGCCCCAAACTCGTATAAAGGACAAGTTAGGGACCGTTCCCTTCCATAGTTCATATGGAGTCTTGTCAACAGCTTTAGACGGACTTCGGTTAAGTATTAGAGCAGCTGACAAAAGAGCATAACCCCACAATGAGTCAGGCAACACGGTGTGACTCATCATGGATCGAACCATATCAAGTAGTGTTCGATTTCTCCGTTCGGACACACCATTCAACTGAGGTGTTCCAGGTGGAGTTAATCGTAAGGCAATCCCACGTCTTTAAGGTGTTGATCAAACTCGTGAGAAAGATACTCGCCACCACGATCTGAACGTAGTGTTTTAATCTTTCTACCCAGTTGGTTCTGTACCCGATTCTGGTATTCTTTGAATTTCTCAAAGGACTCACTTTTATGCTTCATCAAGTAGACATAGCCATATCTACTTAAATCGTCCGTGAAAGTGATGAAATACCTATAGCCTTCTCGTGCGGTGATTGACATAGGACCACATACATCCGTGTGTATGAGTCCTAATAGGTCAGCAGCGCGCATTCCAACACCTTTGAAGGAAATACGAGTCATCTTGCCAATGAGACATGATTCACACGTGCCAAATGATTGAAAATCAAAGGCCGAGATAGCTCCATTCTGTATGAGCTGTTTAACGCGTTTCTCATTAATGTGTCCCATACGGTAGTGCCATAGATACGTTTGATCTTTGTCACCAACCTTTAACTTTTTATTCATTACGTGCAATATTTCAGTGGTCTGATCTAAAACAAAAATTCCATTCATGGAGACTGCCTTGCCATAAATCATATCGTATAATGAGAAAATGCAAGTATTATTCTCTATTACAAATGAAAAACCAAATTTGTCAAGTGCAGAAACTGAAATAATGTTTTTAGAAAGACTGGGTACATAATAGCAGTTATATAAAAATAACTCAAATCCGCTAGGAAGCTGGATCACGTATGTTCCCCTCGAGACGGCAGCCACTCGTGCTCCATTCCCGACACGCAGGTCCACCTCACCCTTTACGAGGGGTTCGATGTTTCGGAGCCCCTGCACATGATTACACAGATGAGAACCACAACCAGTATCTAGTACCCAAGTTCCGTAACTTGCGTGGTTAATCTCAATCATATGAATAAAAGAAGAAGAAGACATACCAACAGGTTTGACGCAACCTGCTTTTATGTCCTCATGATAAACAGGACATGTACGCCTCCAATGCCCAGTCTTGTGGCAATGATGGCATTCCATGTTATCATTATTGCTCTTTGTCGCGCCTGATGAGGTGCTCGACTCACCAGGCCCACTCTTACCTGATTCCGACTTCTTAAACTTCGGTTTACCTACTGCTAGGTCTGCCTGAGCTTTGCCCTTACCCTTGCCCTTGTTTGACACAACGAGAACATCCCGTTTAAGGCTCCCACTAAACTTCATGTCCTTCTCGGTCTGTACGAGAAGGGAGTGTAGATCGTGAGGACTTTTCTTCAAATCATTCATATAGTAATTGGCTCTAAAGAGCGCAAAACGATCGTGGAGTGAATGAAGCATGCGGTCAATCACAATGTTCTCGCTGATTTTACAATCAAGCGTCTCCAGTTTCTCGACATTCTCAATCATGCTGAGAATGTGTGGGCTAACCGGTTGGCCCTTCTGGAGTTTCGCATCAAAGAAGCGAGTGGTATGCTCATAGGTCACGATTCTCGGTGCTTTCGAGAATTCCCTAGTAAGCGTGGTGAAAATCTTGTTTGCACCCTGGGCTATGAAGCGTTTCTGCAAATTGGATTCCATTGCAAAAATGAGTACGTTTTTAATCGCACCCGCTTCCATGACGAAATCGCTATACTTGGCGATCTCGTTAGCGTCAGCCGTGGGACCTGGGCTTGGCGGGATGGGCTCAGTCAGATATTTGAGCTTCCCGTCAGAAATGGCAGCATTCCGTAATGCCGCCTCCCATTCCGCGAAGTTTGATCCATCATTCTTCAGTCGAGTAGACTGATTCATCTGATTCATGAAGATCCGAAGCCAGGACTCACGGTCCAATGTGGCACTTGGCATTGGGTCATTAACAAGACCAGCCATTATGTTATTTGCAGTTTAAATGATCGTATTCTACACTGAAAAAGGAAGAAAAATAAAAACGAAATAAGCAACTCATCGAGGTGATTTAAGTCTATTTAAAATACATTTTAACGTGTAGACTCTTGCACTTGCATAATTGATCTCCCTCAAGAATAATACAAGTGATCCCAAGACTCAATTTCCGTAAATTGATAAGCCAACTGTTTAGCTAGTCCTTCCGTAAGAACTCTTGGTCGATAGATTTCCGTAAATCCTATCTATAGTCCACCATAATCACAGGATCGTACGAGTGACCATATTGTTGAGATAAAATAAGTCAATCAGTTCCAACTTACCCGACGTAGAAGGGGTCATATTATGCCTACCGACGAAGAAGGGATTCATTGGAGTTTGACCTATAAAGACTATTCTCAATTTTTGGTTATACAAAGAAGATCCCATCAACTTAGTTTTAATTCATTTTAAGTGAACGAAAAACTAGCATTACGTGAATGAATTAATTTAGGTGATGGCTTAAGTAAAAACATGTGATATCTGTATATCAAAGAAAACTAACGCGTGACCTCTATATGTGTCAGTTTTCATACAATTATCAGGTGGTTTGGTTTTAGGCGGAATATGATGCATGCTATCGTTACGATGAAAAACATAAAACAAAAGCAAAACGTAAATGAAATTCCTAGTGTGGCCTATCCTAGTAAAAAGAACATAATACAATTTTGGAATTCACCGTTGGACCCGAAAAGCTTGTCTTGATGTTCCATCTTTGTCCATGCAGCGGGAGTGAGCATCCGATTCTCCATCTTTGGTCTTCTCAATATTACAATTTAAAATTTACAAAATATAAACCTATTTACATTCTAAATTAAAACTGTAATTACAAGGAAAAATCAAAACGGAGATACAAGATCTCAAAATACAACCAAGACCGTGTTCCATCATTACGGTAACACGTTCTACTAAGGCCACACTAAGTTACAACCGTTTGTAAAATAAATACGTAATGAAAAACATTCATGGCATTCAATAATAACGATAAATAAAAATGCATCAACTAAAACAAATTTATTCGTGACATAATTCCGTAATTATGTTAAATTTATCCAAACCACCTATTAACAATTAAAATTATGTGACAAAACCGCTTCTATCAACTTAATTTTAATTCATGATAATCCGTTACTTTAAATCGCTTTAAAATAACTAAATGGTACGTGAGTGAACCGTTTCACTATCAAGCGAGTGTACAATATCCGTATAAGGTACATGTTATGGCCAAAAGAAAATTTAAAACAAAAGAAATAAATTTTACACGCTGCCAGAACTAAAATTCCTCGATCGAGACACTAGAGTCCTTGATCGAAGAACAAAAAGGCTCGATCGACTGAACTGCTAGTCGATCGAGAGGTATGCCAAACAGAAAGTGCTCGATCGACAGAACTGGTGGTCGATCGAGGACTTTTATCAGCAACAACTGTTCGATCGAGTACGAGGGCTTCTCGATCGAGCAGTCAGGGTTTAAAAAGTGGTCGATCGAGTAAAGCAAGAACTCGATCGAGTAAAAACATGACAGAAAAGCTCTCGATCGAGTAGAAATCCACTCGATCGAGACCAAAACAGTTCTGAAAATACAAAACCCTCGTGAAAACAGTTTGTCAAAACAAAACCAATTGCAATTTTGATCAAAACCGTGTAAAATTAAATCAACAAATTGCAAAACTTTAACATATTGCTATAATGATCGTGTAAAATAACAATATGCAACGGACAAAACATTTCAGCCGTGTATATACATGACACGGTTTACAAAGCACAAAAAAAAAAACAGCCGTGTATAACATGGCACGGCTATCAAGGCAAAATCAAGATCGTTTCAAATCGTTTATTGAAAATCACAATGAAAAATTTACGTGGCCTCGCTCTGATACCACTTGTAGGGAAATATCCGTAAAATTCCCTTAAATTTTAGGACTATAACGTAACTTTAACATGCTATTATGGTCATAAACGAAAATACAAGAGAAACGATAAAGGTATAAGAATTAACCTCGGGTCCTATGAATTTTCGGCCTAAGAACAGAAATCAACAGAGATTTCCTCCTAATCGTTGCACCCAAGATCGTCTGAGACTATGCCCTTTGTGCTAGAAAGTACTCTCTAATTGCCTTGCAATATTGAGAGAGTTTTGTGTGAGTTTTGCTAGATGTGAGATCTAGGTTTTTCAGAGAAAAATACTCTCAAAAACCCTAATTTCTGTTTCAAATGAAAACCTTAGGTCAAAAGGAGAGAGGCTCTCTCCTTTTGTTTGGTTCGTCCAAACCGTGAGCCAAGGGGAGGAAATGGGCTTTCATTTTCTCCTTATTTGAGCTCGTGGTCCAACTCAAAATCGCTAAATGTATATGACGGGTTTTTAATTATAAATCGTCATCGGTTATTAAAATATCGACCAGTAACAAGGATTAGTCGACATATTAATACATGTCCGACAAAGACAATATTGTATAATTAATTCAATATACATTAATTAAATATAACCATTTATATTTAATTTACGAATTAACCGCTTAATTCGCCTTAGCCCGAATTATTTAATCCGTATTAAATAATTATCTCAACATCGCGTTTGACTAATTATTAGTCAATAACTCCGACTAACTGCTTAGTCAAATTAGGCATCAACATGACTGTATTTTCATACCGTCACATCTCTCAAACGTATCCTATAGGTGTGACTTTTAGGGACCAGTTGATCACCGCCATCTGTATGACAATAACGTCAAACTTATCTAGCAAGCCAACCGTTATTGATAAACGTGGACCAACTGATAATAATACAAAAGTATGCCCTTTGATCCTTTTAGAGATTTATATGTCCTTGCACTAACTGTAGAGGACACCAGCCCCAACAACTTACGTCAATAGGATCGTCTTCACTGCTTGGGTTTGGTTGTCGGGTAGGGATACATATCTCAGTGTCTGACTCGTCGAGATTCAATTTTTGAGACGGGGGGACTCTGTCCTGAATGTTTGACTCGATGTTTACATGATTTTGAAACCAACTTTGTTCTGTCTTTATACTACAAATATTTGATGGGTGTTCTATCAAATTAGGCCTCAGGTCAAAAGAAGGATGATTATGAACTCGGGTTTCGATTTGGTTAACAAATTGTACAAACGAATTATTCGGTAAATTATGTGAGAGATCATTTTGCGACGATTTCAATGAAGTGGCTAGTTTAAGGAGTTCAAGATTTAGGAGGGTCTGCAGGTTTAGAAGAGCAGGATTTTTGATCAATGATGGGTGGTGAAGGGAGCTTAAGATGGATGGAAGGTCAAGGAGATTGACACGAGGGTCGTGAGTCACAGGATCGATCCCATTTGAAGCAATTTCTTCCTTATATGGGTGTTCCAGTAGTTCTTAATCTCGTTGTTAGTTCTCCTTAACAGAATAAGGTAAGTTCGAGTCAGTCGATTTTAGGAAAGTTGTCAGCGTGTTATTGAATCGGTTTTAGGCAAATAATAGCTGGTGTCTTCGGCTTTGTTTATTCGGTTTCTAACTCCTATATAAGGAGCTTTTCTATTGTATTGTTTGATACGTGGTATTGAAATAAAAACCCTAACTTTTGCTTTTGCAATTGTTCAACTCGGATTGACGTTTTTCGTTCCAAACCCGGTTTTAGTCTGACGCATTTTCAAGCTCTAACTAGATCGACTAGCAATAGGTCTTGAAACATCGATCATCATTGCTTGAGTTATAGGTCTAACTCAAGCAAATATCCGCTTCACTTTGTTTTTGGTCACGAGTTATTGTAATTGCTTCCGCTACAACGAAAGTTCGAGTAACTTTCGTATCAAGTTCAGTTTACTCCAATTAGCTTCATTAACTTTCGAGTAACTTTCGTATCAAGTTCAGTTTACTCCAATTAGCTTCATTAACTTGAGTTAAATTAAGTTAAGTTTGATTCAGGTACACTAAGTTCATTTAAATTTTGTTAACACCAATATAGTTCAGTTTACTTAAATGAAGTAAATTTAAATTAATTAATTTAGAAGTTAAATTTAGGTTTAGGCTCTGTTCGGCAAAACTACCTGAAAAGGTAGCTGAAACCTGAAAAGGTAACTAAAACCTGAAAAGGTAACTGATAAGGTAGCTGAAAATTATGAGCTGATAAGGTAACTGATTATATAAAAATGTGTTTGACAAACTAGCTGAAAAGGTAGCTGATTTTGGTAAAATGACGTAAAAGGATATGAAAATTATTTAATATTATAAAATAAAGGGGTAAAAAATGGAAAATAAGTCATTTCAGGTACCTGATTTCTCAAATGCTACCTGAAGTAGCATTTCATTTCAGGTACCTTATTTCACCAAATAAGCTACTTGCCAAACACTTGCAAAAAAATCAGGTAGCTAAAATTTTGGTCAAATAAGCTACTTTGGTCAAATAAGCTACCTGAAGTGTCGTGCCAAACGGAGCCTTAATAAAGTCAAGTTAGATTTGTTGAAGTTAATTTTAGTTTAGTTAAGTTTCTTATTATTTAATACTCCGTATAACTTACTAACTGGATATTATTTAGATAAATAAAAAATTACCGCATTTTAAAATCATGGTTTTTAAAATTTACTCCCTTATAAAAAAAATTCTAAAATTACTCCCTTTAAAACCCTAAAAATAAAAAGTCGTAAAATAGGAAACAAATGTAGTCAGTATGCAGAATAGAGGGTTGGTTACATAGAAATTAGGAAAGTTTTCTTGAAAAAATAAATTAGGAAAGTTTTCTTGAAAAAAAAAAGAAATTAGGAAAGTAGCCGTAGGTCAAAATAGATATGTATATGTAATTAGGAAAACGGGCAGAGGTAGGCAGGTAGCTATATAAGCATATTATTAAACACTGAAAAGGCTACAATTACACAAGGGGGAATATGAGATAGAATATTTTTTAGATTTGATTTTGCCAAAATTTGAGAGCCAGAATTCAAAAAATGAAGTTTCAAATTTGAAACTTTTTCTAAATTATTATATACCATAATCAGATTAAGATTGCCTAAAATATTATTTTTATTGATACTCGATTATTTTGTTAAAATGTTTCCTGCTTTACGTTTTTTTATTAACAAAATTAATTATCTCACCATAGTCCTAGACAATCAGTCTTCTAGGTGTTAAAATAATTTTCACTTTTTTTTATTTTAATTAAATCAACGTAAACAAAATTTAGTTTTTTTTTTCATTTATATATTTATTACAAAAGGTAATCGTATGATTGTTAGGGTAAAATTTGGGAGATATGGTAAATATAATTGTTAATCATTATAGAAAAATTAATAAAGCTCTTAAAATTTTTCATCTTTCTTATCTTTCCCTCCAATATTGAACTAGTGTAGATCCCGTGGTATATATAGAGCTTTTAATTTTAACAATAATACTTATAGATTTTAGATTTATATCTCATGAATTTTAAAAACAAAAATTAATATTAAAATTAATCAAGAGAATTGAGTATTTCATGAAGTGTGTTTTTTATGAAAATATTTTAACTACCACATATTATTTTAATAAATTCTTTTTTTGTCACGATGTTAATAATAGGGGTAACAATTTATGCATAGATTATAGTTTTATACCAATTTTGTTTTATTTTTATTAAAAGATTATATTTTTAAGTTTAATGATGAAAGTGTTATTTTTAAATGAAAAATTACTTTAATAAATGAAAGCTAATCTGTTACCATATATAAGCTAGAGCACTTTAGAGGGAAAATATTATATAAGTTTTATTCTCCTAGTATATATGAGAAGCTAGAGCACTTTGGAGAAAAACTTTAAATACGTTTAGATAAGTTTTGTTCTCCTAATATATTTGGATTTGCAGAATCTCACACACATAAAAACCCCAAAATGTGGTAGTCCAAAATAGTTTATTGAATATACTATAATTTTTCTCTACAAAGGCCCAGTATTTATATAGAATAACCAAAGTGTTAGGCCCGATTTATAGGTGAAATGATTTGAGTGGGAAAATCTCAAGTTTCACCTATTCATTTAGTAAATAGAGCATTTTTTTACCTCCAAACCTCTTTATAATTCCTTCCATAAATACTAGGGTTTTTTGATAACTGCTACCACGAGTAAACCAGTTTTTGAGAACTGCTACCAAAGTAAAAAAAGTTTAAAAACTGCTACCATATTCATTGGTTCGATTAAAAATCAGTACCAATTAACACCGAAGCGCAATTTTTGACTTGAAAAGACAAAACTACCCCTTCTTCAACCTTTTCCCTTCTTACCCAGTCATAGAAACACAATTTAACCTTCATCTTCTATCAAGTTCATCTTCTTCACTTAACTTTTCAAATTCATCATTCATAATCTATCAAATTATTAACCTACTCATTTGAAGAATTTAACCTGACAAAATTAACCTTCATCACTTAACTTTATTTACCTGAAAAAGCCTTTTGTCGGAATTATTTATTAGATTTCATAAAACCCTAAATTTTGAATTTTTAATTTCATTAAAATTTGTCCCACTAAATTGTTTAATTATTGTTTTAATTGACCACAACCTCATCATCATATACCTTAATTTGCCTAAGAATGGCAGTGGCTTCCTTGAACCTCTTATTTTGTTCCAACAAATGTTCATTCTCAAAATTAATCATCATCAAATCACAATTCTGGTACCTTCTTCTCCAACAAGATTCAAATAGCAAAAACCCAGATTTTGTAAAACCCTAATATGAAAACAAAGTACAGATTTAACATGAATTAATGGAGTAGAAGGAAAGAGAATGAATGAATTGAAAGGAATTGTTACCTGATAATAGATTCAAAAAGAAAGATTCAATGAATTAGGGAAAAACAGTTGAGAAATTGAAGAGGGATTAATGTAGTTGAAGAGTTTAATGGGTAAGGAAGAGTGTATCAGTGTATGTTATAAAGAGGGGGGAGGGCAAAATAGGAATCGGAATTATAACTTAATCTAAAGATCTTAAATGAATGGCTGAGATTCAATCATTTAGCTTCGTTTAATGAATTGGTACTGATTTTTTAACGAACCAACGATTATGGTAGCAGTTTTTAAACTTTTTTTACATTGGTAGCAATTCTCAAAAACTGGTTTACTTGTGGTAGCAGTTATCAAAAAACCCTAAATACTACTCATAAATTCCTGTTCAATTTTAACTGGTGGTGTATAGAATATTCTATGCACCGTGTGTAACAGTAGCACTTTCCATGCACACATCAATTTTATAATTAACAACATAGCACAAATTCTCTATACTGTTATTCCACTCTGTTTATTCTTACACAAACAACGATCAACAATGGTCAATGGCGAAGCCAGGATTTGAATTTAGGGGAGCGAATGATTAATTTCATAAGGTGCACTCGAAAAAAAATTAGAAAAATTTAACTAAAAACTTCACAAATGTCATCTAGCTCTACCACTGACAATGGTAGTAATTATCAAGGAATTGGAAAATAAGGACTTGGAAGATGACGACCAAATTCAAATATCCGATCAGTTATTTGGTCGTTTGCAGATAATTACTTTAGGGGAATGATTAAAGTTGATCTGAATACCATTGAGATTATAACTATCAACTTACCAGGAAACAACTATAATCACCTGATTCATAACATCTCTAATATGGGTAATTCTCTTCTAATATTCAGTAGTTGCGAGGAAAACAATAGATGTATGGAGAGTCGATCGAGTCGGGGACATCTATTCATGGATCAAGCTAACAACTGTCAATTCTAAAGGCTTTTCTCTTCACTATCTTGGCAATAATAAATGGCTTATTCAACACCAACAGCAACTTAAGAAGGGAAGCATAGATAAGGAAGAGCCGAGTTCGACCCTAACTATACCATATGCACCATTTACCCGCTTTGCGCGAGGCTATACTGAGACATTATTTGAAGTCAATCTTGGCAATGATAATTGTGGTAAATAAAGGTAAAGGCTGTGCTAAGTGAGAAATCATTTCTTGATTCAAGAAATTGAAACTGCACACCTTGTTGCTACAGTACTACTTATATAAAATATAATTAAAAGGTTACTCTAAAATGACAAATACACGTCATCTAGACAAAGCCACGTAGGATCCAAAAAGCCACCTAGATTAAAATTTAATGTGGCGTGGCATATTTAAATGTGATGTTGCATATTTTTAATGGGACATCGTGAATTGATGTGACATGGATTATCAATTTATTATTACATGAAATTAATTTAAATCATTTATCCATAAATTAATTTAATTCACTTATATCTATAATATTAAAGGATATTATCATTTTTCTTAAATTAATTTTGTATATTAAATATATTGTCTTCCAAAATTTATATAACCCTTACAAATTTACATCAAATTTCATAATTTACAATTAATATTGACATTTTAATTGAAATTTTTGTAATAAAACATGTTAATGAATTTCATAATTTATAAGTAAAATTGAAATTTTTGTAATAAAACATGTTAAGGAATTAAATTAACCTCTTCATATTAGTAAACACTCACCATTATTAACATTTTCCTATTTAATTCGTTGTTTTTAAAATTTTTGTAATAAAATCTGTTAATAAACTAATTAAACCTCTTCATATTACTGAACACCCACCATTATTAACATTTTCCTATTTAATTTTTTTTTAATTAAACATGATAATAAATTGATTAAAACTCTTCATAGTACTTAACACACACCAAATTAATTAAAAGTTTTTCCAATTTAATTAATTTTTGTAATATAATATTTTAATAATTTTATTAAAACTCCTTATATTACTCAACACCCATAATTTTCACTAACATTTTGTCCTATTTAATTCATCTCTCGAGGTCCTCGGCAATCAATTATCTAATTTAATAATCACAAAATAAATTAAAAATTAAATTAAAACATGGGAATTTATGGTTGTGTAATGACTATAAAATCTATAATAGTTTCTATTCACTTTATTTATTTAAAATATGCCCATTTGTCATGAGTTTCTAAGTTGTGGATTGTATTTTATGGTTTAATTTATTTTTTGATTATATTGAGTATATTAAGTATTATTATCGAGTATTATTGTTGAGTATTGTTGTTGTTGTTGTTGTTGTTGTTGTTGTTGTTGTTGTTGTTGTGTCCAATAAAGTATATTTTAATTTGTTATGTTGTTGGTTTATGAATCGTTTGCTTTATATTTGAATTCATGTTTTTCAGTTGGTTTAATTTAAGTGACTTACATGTGACAATGTTTTAATTCGTTTGTCAAGTTTTTGCCAGATTGATGTTTTATCTTTTGGTCAATGTATTTTTTATGTAACTTTAAAGCACCATGAAACTTATGTGAATGCAGATAAGGCAAACCATCACGTGGGTAATCTGAAGAGGGAAGAAATACCAAAGGCACGAAACTGAGGTAAAATTAAAGGTAAAAAAAGTAAGGTAGAAACTGATAAGTAATGGATGATTGTTGATCTCAAAATAGAAGTTTTATAATATTTCTTTTAATTTGTTATTAAACGTATATTGTGGTGTAATTTTACTATTATAAAACTGAACATAAAACTTACTCTCATAATCTCCTAAAAAAAACTTACTCTCATAATTAATGATAAATAAATAAGTACAAATAATTGAATGAAATTTTTTTAAAATTTCACAATTTACTTTTTGAACCATCATGACAATAATTAATCATTTTAATTATGTTATTTCCTCTTCCAATTTAAGTTTTCTCCAACTCCCACCTTTTGATTGTTTTTCTATAAAATTTACTTACTTTTTTAAGTGGTTTATGTTTTTTTAACCATTGTAAGATGATCGTTGATCTCAAAATGGAGATCTTATAATATTTCTTTAAATTTGTTATTAAGCATATATTGTTGGGTAATTTTACTATTATGCTTCCCGATCAACCTATTTGAATTTGTATTTTTGTATTCATGAGCATAAATCATCTCTAACATATATTTTTCTTTCTCATTTCATATGAACTATTATCAAAGCATGAACTAAAAGAAAGCATACTAAAAGGAAGCGAAAGTGAAGCTTCAGATAAATATTAAATAGTATGGTTTCTAAATTCTAATCCGTATATTTTTAAGTTTATGTGTTTTTTTTCAAAACTGGAATAGATTATTTTATAGTCTTTAATACTATTTTTATTTTTATATAGGATCGTGGACATAAGTATAACACGAGATGGATCAAATTCTTGAAATAGTAATAAGGAACTTAAAAAATTTTATGAACCTTTTGGAATTCGGATTTAGGGAATATAGTTTTTTTAGATTATTGAGCAATTGAAATGAAAATTTAATTCGTAATACATACACGGAGTGGATATCAACCATACTGTTGAATCATATCTAATATTTTTCTATCGATATAATAAATATTTTTCGGATGTAAATAATATTTGAAGCATGCACGTGGTGATAAGATTTCAAAGATATTTCTATGGGAGGTTTGATGGAGAGGTCTGTAAATAATTTAGAAATGATTATACTGAGGTATTGAGTTTACAACCTTATAAGGCGTCATTCAAGATTTTTCCATATGGAATTTATTATATACGGATGGTTTCAACTTTTAATATTTAAAAAAACTCATTTTATTATATTGCGGAGTAAAACACACGTATATATAATGAGTCGTCTTTGTCATTGCTCTGTTGTCAAGTTTCTCAAAATTAGTAGCTACCACATTGTCACTTGCAGGATTCGATTTTAAAAAATTAAAACCAAAGTTGTCAAAGAAATAAGGTATTAATTAACTAATTTCTATGTATTTCAAGACTATATATTTTTAAATAGATCAACAACTAATTGCTCGAACAAATATTAACAATACAATTTTTAAACAGATAAACCCGTGAATTTCACGGGTCACAAACCTAGTTAGAATTTAATCCCAATAAAACTGTTAATTCTTCCTTTGTGATTTTTTGTAATAAATAATTGAAATTGGACATCTTGTTGCTAGAATACTGCTTATTATGCTGTTAATTCTTCCTTTGTGATTTTTTGTAATAAATAATTAAAATTGGACATCTTGTTGCTAGAATACTACTGCTCTATACTCCTGTTATCCTTCATTTCTTTATTTTTTTTTGTAAGATTCATCATGTGTTTTGTGGGTTGCTGACGACGTGCAAGATTCCGCATAATTACCACATCCAGCCATGAATACAATTGCCTCCTAATTAAAACTGTCCTCTTAAATGGTTACTTATTCACAATAGAGTTTTAGCAATCGCTTAAGCTATCAGCACAAATTCACCGCAACTGATTTCCAAAAAATAAAAGCGTCATAGTTTGGAACCCGAAGTAGCCAGTTAATGAGGTCTTTCCTCAGAATCTAGCCTGATGCATTCTTGGGTATGGAATCTGAAAATGCCAGTACTCGATCTCCTGATTCTTTTATAAGGTGCAACCTGCATAAATCAAACAGTTTTACACCGTTTTACCTTTGGCTTAAAACTATAAACTATTAACACCAAATTGTCACCAAGTAATGGGGCTAACAGTACACATACGGAGTATGTAAAGTTAAACGGATGGAGGCCGTAGGGGTGTTCATTGGTCCGGGACCGGACCGGACCGGACCGGACCAAACTCTCTGGACCAAAGACCAAATAAGGGTTAAGTATATAAAACACGTAGACCGGACCGGACCGGACCGGACCAAATATTATTGTCATTGACATGTTTTAGTATATAAAACTAGAACTCGAGAAGTTCGTAATGATAAAAACAAACAACATTATTTTCTTACAGATTTAACTACATAATTACACGTCTTATAATATGTGTAAACAAAGTAGAAAATAAAATCAATAATATTACAAATTTAAAAACTTTTATTACATAACTTCGGTCCATGGTCTGGTCCGCGGTCTATTCAGGTTGGTCCAGACCGGACCGAAGACCAAAGTAGAGTAAATAGGTGGACCGTGGACCGGACCAAACAAAATTCGGTCCGGTCTGGTCCGGACCAAATTGTCCGGTCTGGTATTTGGTCACGTTTGAGGCTAAATGGAGGGGAATTCTTCGTAATACAATAATACAACTTGGAACAGTAAGGGAAAATCTTAACAGCTGACGGTCACGTTTGAGGCTAAATGGCTGCATCTATGGTGCAACAACTGAAAGCGCCTTAATGACCGATTCCAAGATTTAGGATAATTAAGCCGAGATGCATCACTGAGATACACTGTTGTCAGCAACTTGTGCCTTTTAAGTGCATTCCAACTCTCAGCAGTCTATTGTTTCATACATCTATTTTTGTATGGGTCATGTTCAGGGAACTTAGGAGTATAGCATGGTAGGTGCGGGGTAACGAGTTAAACATAATCACTCACACAACCACCTATAAGAGACGGTCTAATTAATATGTAAAACTTACCCATTAACCATACAATTATATATGGAATATTTAACCCGGAAAATATAGACGAATGGAGTAAAGGAAATTGGACTAACGGGTGTGTTAGGAGAACGGAGCTGCAATGCCACGCTCCAGGAAACAAAGAAGATAAGTTTTTGCAACTGAAGCAGATCAAAGTACCAGATTATGCTCATTGGATTCAAGCAAATGAAGATAATTCTATCGTTTGGGAGAGTTTCAATTACCCCACAGATTCATTAGTATCAGGGATAAAGCTAACCTTGAGTAAAAGTTTGAATGACACAAAAACATTAATCCAACCTTGGGAAAATGGGAAGATGGACAAGAGATTGCGGTTAAGAGGCTTTCGAAAAAGTCTGGACAAGGTGTAGAGGAGTTTATGAATGAAGTAATGGTGATTTCGAAACTTCAGCACAAAAACCTTGTAAGATTACTAGGATGCTGTGTAGAAGGAGAAGAAAAACTAGTCGTATATGAACTCTTGCCGAACAAAAGTTTAGACGCACTTCTTTTTCGTAAGTATGATGTAAATGGGTTAACTCAATGCATCTTAATGATCAACTGCAATGTTTGTTTGGTCTAAGTCCGGGAAAACTCACTCACTCAGATACGTAAAACTCTTCTACACACAGATCCAGAGCACAAAAGATGTTGGTTGGACTAAAGTGCATCATATACTTGAAATGACCCATCCTAATCTGATTTGACCAACAATGGACACAAATAACCCATTTGACAGATCTAAATGCGGCCTCCCTTCCCGCAAAATTATAAACATGACCAAAATACATAATCTTCAGATTGGATTTGTTACTTTCACCGATGCACTGCATACTAGTTTGTGTAAGACTTTTCAGTGTTCTCTTGACTTTTCTCCCCAATGTGCAGATGAAAGTGGCAAACGGAAAATAATTATAGCAATCACAGTGGTTTTGAGTGCATTGGTATCTATTATCTCAATTTTCTAAAAATGGAAGTGGATGCTTCACCGCAGAAATGGTAATATTGTTCATTCTCAACCCTGTAGTTGCTCAGTCAACAAAATGTATTACGCCTAGACCGAATAATGTAAGGGTCGACCCACTAGGCGCTAGGCCCTCTAATTTAGCGGACTTATATAAGAGTATCTAAAAATATATTTGGAGGACGGATGTCACGGGTCAATCCCTTAATTGATCACCTCTAGCGCGCCATATTTACTCATTGTTTCTTGATTCAGCAGGAACGAGAGCTATAGCAACTAAAGAGGCATATTTGCAAAACATACTTGGTGGGACAAGTAGCAGCAGTGATTTTCAAGATTTGCGATTGTTTGATTTCACAAAGTTGATTGACGCAACAGACAACTTTGCGGAAATCAACAAGCTTGGACAAGGGGGTTTCGGTCCTGTGTATAAGGTATGATTTGTAAGATATTTTTATGGACTGCTGTTGAAGTTTCTTATGAGGGCTCATGCCAATATCCAAACAAGAATGGGGGTAAGAACTTGCAGTTGTAATCTAAGGTATCGAACGAAAAAAAACCAACTTCATTTTTTAAGAACTTGTTGTGGATATGGAAGGCTACTTGTTATTCTTGGTGCTTTAAAAAGGCAGTTATTCTTGCTTGTGACGGTCACAAGGTTGTGACGTCTCAGTTCTCACAACCACCTTCCCTTTTTAACATTATTTAAATCGGTTGTGAAATGTCACATTAGAAAGGGGACCTAGTTTGTAAGTTTTCAAATAAATATGATAATGAAATAAGTAACTACAGTTCACTAAGTTACTCTTATATTATTATTTATGTATTATTATAATGCAATTTTCATTATGGGTCAATGAAGAGAACTATAGATGTAAAGTTTTGTCACTAACTCTAGGGAAAATGGGAAGATGGACAAGAGATTTCAGTTAAGAGGCTTTCCAAAATGTCTGGACAAGGTATAGAAGAGTTTATGAATGAAGTAATGGTGATTTCAAAATTTCAGCACAAGAACCTTGTAAGACTGTTGGGATGCTGTGTAGAAGGAGAAGAAAAACTACTAGTATATGAACTCTTGCCAAATAAAAGCTTGGACGCACTTCTTTTCGGTTAGTATGATATTCTGGAGTAACTCCAGATCATCTTAAGGATAAACTCTATTTTCATTCACTAATAACCTTCTAATCTATTTTTAAACTTGTAAGAAATATGTCCAATGTCTATTATGTGCCTTAAGATCATTCAACACCCAATCACATGATCACATTTTTAAAACACTTCGTACATAGATTCGGAGCTACAAAAACTATTGGACTGGCCAAAGCGGTTTAGCATTATCAAAGGAATATGTCGAGGCCTTCTTTATCTTCATAGAGATTCTAGATTGAGGATTATACACCGAGACTTAAAGCCAAGCAACATTCTGTTAGATGAGGAGCTCAATCCAAAGATTTCAGATTTTGGGATGGCGAGGATCTTTGGTAGCAAACAAGATGAAGCCAACACCCTACGAGTCGTCGGAACTTAGTAACTATTTCACCGCTTCACCCTTGTGATAATATATCCATTTTTAGACCATAACCCTAAAGCATTAAATCTTATGTGACTTAACTTGTGTGTGTAGTGGCTACATGTCTCCTGAATATGCAATGGAAGGCACGTTTTCTGAGAAATCTGATGTATATAGCCTCGGAGTTTTGCTACTGGAAATAGTAAGTGGTAGAAGGAATTACAAGTTTATGGATCATGAGTCTTCGAACCTCCTAACATATGTAAGTTTCGTGACTCGATCCTAGTATAACAATTTTTTTTGGTACTATTACCTTACATTACCGTAACTTATATGGTCATTAGTTAACCCAAAAGTTGTTGTTAGAATGGTATTAGCTTAGACAGTCTTTAAAATGTTCTAAATGTTTTCAGGCATGGAAACTGTGGAACGAAAATGACATTCTCTCCTTGATCAATCCTGAAATTGTCAACCACAGCTTTGAGGGGAAGATCTTTAAGTGCATACAAGTTGGACTATTGTGTGTTCAAGAATTTCCTGAAGATAGGCCGGATGTTTCAGCATTGATTTTCATGCTTGATGTCGATGATGTCAAAACTCTCCCAATTCCAAAGCGACCCGGGTTTACAAGAAACAAAGATCGTTCCAGTGCTGGAATTCTCCAAAATGCTCTTGACAATTGCTCGGTTAACAGTGTTTCTATGACTTCTATTAGCGGCCGCTAGCATGTTGGTTACGTGATCATATTAACAGTTTGTCATGTACATTCTATGTGTGTAAGATTTACCTATATAAATGATCTGTTCCCCCGCCCCTATCTTTTCCTCTCTAATTGCTTCATATAATAAGCTACGTTTTCAAAGATAAATGTGTAATGCTTCAGACTCATGGTAATATACAGATGCACTCAGACCTTCTCATTAAAAGCTTTTTTTTCCTAAGACGCATAGCAAAGACATTGGCAGACGTAGGATGTGTGTTTGGATTGAGGGATTTGGAGGGAAAGGGAGGGGAGGGAATTGGAAGGATGAGAAATACATTGTTTGGTTAGCAAAATGAAGGTAGAGGGATTTGGAGGTGAGGGAAAATGGATCCCTCCATTTCCCTCCTACAATGCAAATAATTATTTCCCCACCAACATAGGCAAGATTTAGAGGGAAAATCATCTCCTCCATTCCTCCCCTCCCCTTCCCTTCCTTTCTCTTCCCTCCTTCCTCCTCCCTTTCCTTTCCCTCCTTTTTTCCTATCCAAACAAGGCCTTAAGGAGAGAGGGGAACTTTAAGGGGGAAAATTGCGGACTATACAGTTAATCTAACAGCACACCACAAGGCACAAGCCATAAATGACATAGATATGAACAAAGACTATTGCAGGCAAGGGAAGACAGCTTTTTTATGACAAAGCACGCCATAGAACGAAATTTTCGTAGTTCCATTTGTAAAACATAACAAAAACATAAACAAATGATATAGAAAAGCACGAAAGCCATTGCAGGCGAGAGAAGACGAATTTGGACGACAAAACACAGCATGAACGGAATTTTCATAGTTTGATATGTAGAACAGAAACATAACAAAACAGAAACATAGAAATTGAAGATAATTTCTAATTCGAATGAAAAAATTACCTTAATCTGCATTCTGCGAAGCGGTTTTTCAACAAACATCAGTATTTCGGAACCAAATCGATCATTATGATTTACGACAACACTTGCACGCATTCCAGAAGCTACTTCAAGCTAGCAACATTGTTGATTCAGCTCCTTCAAGTGCTCTGTTACATTTTTGAACAATCATAAGTTACAATCTCGTAAATTGAACAATGTAAACAATCAATTCATCAAATTAGTATTCATACACAACTAATATGTATCAATAATGTATCCATCAAATTAGTATAAAATCAGTTAAACAGCTAAGTAATCATATAATTAATGAGAAAATAGTAAAAGAATTATAAGAATGAAATTGTTTGCTAACTTAGGGTTTGAGACATTGAGAATTTAAGTTAAAAGAAACAAAAAATCAATCCAATAACACTTACAATTAGGCAATTAGAATAATAATGTAGAAGAGTAACAATTAGTCAAATAAAGAGTTTTAACTCGCTAATCGGATTTTATCAACTGAAATTGGAGATTTCGGGAAAAAAATTACTATTGACGGGAGTGGACGAGTGGTACGGTATCTTCATTTTCTTTTCGTCATAAGCATCCTTATCATTACATAATCTCTAGTTTCGTCCCCATTATTTCTTTAAGCGCTTTTTTTAATCACCCGTCGGATGTTATGAATTATTAGTGTTTTTAACATAAAAGCTTTGTCATTCAATAGTATAATATCAAGTGACATAGTTATAGTATGTTAGTTTTTTCATTGTTACCGGCACAACTGGTTTTAATTAAAAAAATGATATGAATGTTATGTAAAACAACAGATGTCAAGATTATATATACTTAGTATGTTCAGAGAAAATGTTAAATCTCTTACAACATAATTTTTAATTTTATCTTGACTATTTTTACAATTAAGAGTATTTGCTCCCTATATACCTTTCGCAAAATCAAATCCAAAATGAATTTCAACAGAATTAGTAGTCTCTAAACAAAAATCAAAAATATTTGTGATTTTATTAAATAGAATGCAGGGGCCAGGGGGCGCTTAGTAGTATCATCTTTGGCAACATCATTTAGTAGTTTATGGCATCATTAAAATCATTGGGTTACCAAGTTAGTATTTTATGGCAACGCTGAAAGCGTTGGTTTAAGTTACCATGGTCTAATAACAGAAAATTTTTAAATTTAACAAAAAGTCAAATCGTGCTGAAAATGGGAGCAAACAAAATTTCGGGGTTGATTTAGATGAGGATCGATTAATCATCAGTTCCAATAACAAAAACGCAACGAAAACGTTGTAGCATTTGGTATTAACTATATCACTTGCATATCATTCATAGATATAGTTGGATTTTAGAGTTATCGTTCTTATTGTTTCACGCACCATCAATTTTTTTTTACCAAAATAGTATTTGACTATGTATACTTGAGACTACTTATCCTTCGGAGTTTCATGCAAAATATCTAATACGACACCTAATTTTGTAACTTTGTGAAAATTTCTTTGTAAACAATGTTCTTCGTGTGGCCTTAATACCTTTGGTCTCTATCATCAATGAGAACCTAAATCCCTCGGATGGCAATGTTTTTCATGCTTTTACGTAAAGCTGACCATTACTAAATACTGGTTTCGACACATACTTTTGTTTATTGTCATGGTGTAGAACAGGTTCAATGTATATTGTCTCCGCTTAAGAACGAAAGGAATATTTGCATCCGAAGAAGTCATTACTATCCTCGGGTTAAGTACATTTTGCCGACTTTGCTTGAAACCTGTAATTATCTTCCCTTCTACTACGAATTTTCCAAGGCGATTTATAATAAGACAGATCCCCTTACATAATCCTCTTACAGAGTTAATGTTCCTAAATTCTCAACAACATAATCGGCATACCGCACTTGGTCTAAGACTCACCTTGCTTCTTAAACAAATCATTATGAGTTATATTAAAAGAAAATCATCATGGATACTCCCTTCCCTTCTTAAACATCTTCCAACTTGTTTTTTAGGGGTCAAACTTTAATAACTTTGACCATTAATATGTCTAAAATCATGGTCAAACTACCCCATTGATGATTGTGTAAAAGCTATACAAACGATCATTGCGAAGAGGATGAAGTACATTTAGTCAATTCCTAAAAGTAATGAATTTTGCTCCCAAAATATAACCCGACTAAAATACTCTGTCAAGTCTCGCAGAACCAAAAAAACGACTCCTAAAAGCAAGGATGTCATACGGGGGAGGGGACATGACGGATGTAGACCTTCTCATACCCGTATTTAATAGAAAAATTACATGCCCCTAGTTGTCGCGGATAAAGTTTTCAAAACCATACCCACTTCAACTTGTGGTAATCTTAAAATAATTTCATTCTATTTAAATGTTATATACTCGTTTATTCTATAGTTTTCTTAAATAATTCTGATATTATTTGTACACATGTCTAAATCCCATGGTTGACATGATTTAAAATTCAGTTTGAACCTAAAACTTTATTTATATCCGCTTCATCCAAGATAAATGCGTGTTATAGATTTCCTTTTTGATCAAATTTTCTTTTTCTTATTGTAGAGCTAACCATTTTTATTCTTAGCTAACATTTATTTTGAACCAATTACTTATTATTCCGTTCCTCGTGATGATGGACTATATACATACTTTGCGTTACAAATTTACAATGTCTAATTGTTAATATTTATTCTGAACCAATAACTATTTATTCTATTAATCAACTTATAAATTTTTTTTAAAAAAAAAACTTTAGATCAATTCCTAACAATAGGCTCAAAAGCAAGTAAACATGCCCAGAATAAAACATCAAAAACAAATCAATTTGATATGAGAATGGTTTGAAGATCATGAAAAATCTCATATGGCCTTGTTCCCAAGAAATAAGCTTAAGCTTATTTGACCAAAATTTCATTTATCTTAATTTTTCGTAAGTATTTGGTAGATAAATTATTTACCAAAATAAGAGTAACATATGAGAAAGCTACCAATTTTTTAATCCTTCTATTTATAATATTAAATATGAAGTACTTATAGAGACGAGGTGGATGTCAAAAGTGGAACACACTTATAGGGAAGCTAATAGAGCCGCTGATTTCTTAGCAAACTTTGGGGTCAGTTCGGGTTCCTTCATTACGCATTTAGACGCTCCTGTTCCTGAGCTATGTTCGATCCTTCGGGAGGATGTTTTTGGTGTCGCTTTTCCTCGTGTTATAGTTAGTAGTTAGTTTTCGGGGCTTTACCCCTCATTTGTACCAAAAAAATATGAAGTACTTATTATGTCATTTTACCAAAAAATCAATTACCTTTCGGTTAATTAGTAAAATATATACATACATCAAAAATTCAAAAAAATCAATATACTTTAAAATCTTTCGAAGGCTGCATAATCTTTGATCATCTATCTCAAATTTTACCCCTATATACATAGAAATCTAAGTAAATATAAATTTAATTAAAAATATGAGTAAATAGAATTCTACCTAGTATGTAAAACCAATACTAAAACACAAAGATACATGGTTGAGTAAATACTACGTAGTGCACAAACAAGATTTGGTTAAACTAAAACATAATGTGCGTTCTTTTGATTTAATTAATTAATGACCATAACATATGTACAGTCTTGAGTAGGGCTGGGCACCGATTCAAAACCGGACCGGACCGGACCGGACCGGAACCGGAATCGGAAAAATTCATGGTACGGGACCGGACCGGATTAAAAAAATTTCGGTCCGGGACCGGACCGGAAAAATTCCGATCCAAGACCGGACCGGTTGGACCGGAATTATCCACTTTTTCAAATTCCGGTCCATTGGACCGGATTGAATCGGAATTAAAAATACAATTTTAAGAAAAAAAAATGAAAATAACAATAATTCCGGGCATTTCGGTCCAAACCGGCCTGGACTGGAAAATACCGGTCCTGGACCGGACCGGACCAGAATTTTTAACTCTGGTTCCGGTCCACTCGATTCCGGTCGGGACCGGTCCATTTTTCTGGTCGGGACCGGATTATGCCCACCCTTACTCTTGAGGCCTTCAATAATTTGTAGTATAAATTATTAACACTCTTTCAAACTTAATCTTATTCGAAATCTAGGCTAATGCGTGCGTTTAGAAATGACCGGTAATTCATCATATGTATAATACTATGAGTTGCTCCATTGTTACAAAAAGCCTTGAGTTGTCCAAGCTGCCAAATTCTAATTTAATTCTTTCGTTTCTCCACCTAATTATCTCTACATTCTTATAGAGAGTAAATTGATGAAACAAAAATAGTAACATATATAGATCGGTGTATTGTTTTGTATGCATTGATCACTTGAATTTATATGGAGACATTTACGATGTATATACACACTTCAATGATTATTTAGTGACTATATTTTGATGGAATCGTAGTTTATACTCCGTGTAACTACGTAAGATTACATTACATCATATTAACATAACACTTTAATCAAATAAATTCATTATTTATCCACCAGCTCTTTAAATTTATTTTAATGCTAGAATACCAACTACAAATGTATGATACCATAAGTGGGGCAAAAATAAAAATCATAACTTGAACTATTACGAATGTCCATTATTTATTTGATCATTTTAATCTACTTATATTAGGATAATTTTATTAAGATATATTTGATCTACTTATATTAGGATAGTTTTAATAAAATTTATTTTCAATATTAAGAAATCTACTTTTCTTAAGATAATTTTTTTTTTTCGAAATCTATTATTGTTAGGATTTCAATTTATTGAATTTTTTATTTTATTTATCAATTTTTTTTCGAAATCTACTCTTGTTAGGATTTCTAAAAAAGTTGGACTTTCTAATATCGCTCGAAAAGTTCCTGCTTTATATATATGTATTGATTGATGATTTACTATAGTGGGTCTTTTTACCACTTGACCTTTCATGTTTTGTATTTTCTTTACAAGGGTCGAACTTGTGGACATGGGATCCATGTTTACTAAGATGTAAATTAATAATTGTGTATTAATATATTGAGAAATACTCCGTATATTTGAGTCCATACTCCATAGTGTTGTGTTCCCAAATGAGGGACAGAGTGTTGGGTTCCCAGATGAGGCACAAAAAACAAGTTTACAATCCGACAAACTCTTCATAACTGCCAGATAATTACATGCATCACTGATGATATAAACAAAAGCTATAACACAAGATTCTGTTTTTTTTTTTATTAAAAGGCGGGATAAACCCCGAGACCTACAGCGAGTAGGGTCCCAAACAAGTTTACAAAACGAAAAACAACACAAAAAAACAAATAAAAAAACTTAGCAATTGTCCGCATCAAAACTCAAGTCGCGGAGTCGTCCTTTGCCCTATCCTTTTCTCCTTCCATGTTCTAAATATTTTCCAATTGTTCAACCATTCTTCTAAGGTATAAGGTAAATCTTCTTTCCACGATTTGCAACACAACCCAACTCTTAAAACCAGCTTGTCTACAATACACGGCCAGTTAGGAGTTTTGTTCTCGAAAATCGCTTCGTTTCGCAATTCCCAAATAATAGTAACTATAGCAATGAAGAATACGTCCCAAAGTCGTTTCTCAAACCCGACAAAGTGAGAGTCACACCATATCAGAAAAGCATCATCAATCCCACCGGGACAAATCCATGCCATATCCCAAGCCTCACAAATACTCGTCCATAGCTTCCAAGAATACCTACAATGCAAAAACAGGTGTTTGGCAGTCTCCAATTCTTCACCACAAAAAGTACACATCGTCTCCTCCCAAGCCATTTCTTTCCACTTAAGCATCCTGTCCTTAGTGTTCACCTTATTCCATAATATTGCCCAAAGAATTATCTCATACCTTGGTGGTGCAAGTCCTTTCCAAAGATGGATGAACCAAGGCTTATGCTCTGCTCCATTGTATTTCAAGTTATAGAAGGCGTCAACAAAAGTTTTAGCCGTGTAGTATTCTGACTTGTCAAAAGCCCAGATATGGCAATCATTTTTATCCCTTAAAGGTTTATAGCCCTCAATCATCAAATTTAAATGGTCTAGTAGTGATAATTCCCATTGAAATAATCTTCTTCGCCATTGAAGCTGCCAGACCCAATCATCGCCTTGCCAGGTACCCATTTCAGCCACACACTTATTTTTCTGAGTCGACACATTAAAAAGTCTCGGAAACCCTTCTTTGAGAGTTACACTGCCAATCCAAAGATCCTCCCAAAACCTGACAGTATTACCTTTTCCAATTTGTATCCTGATACCCTGCTTTGTGACTTTTCCAATGTCCGTATCCCAATCACTGACAGAGCATATCGATTTCCATAGGCCAAACTTAGCCACCTTTTCTTCACTTCTAAACATTCCTTCGGGGTTGAGTTCGTGAATTGAACAAATAATTCTCTTCCAAAGCGCCTTATGTTCCACAGAAAATCGCCACCACCACTTGAAGAGCATACTTGCGTTTTTAATCTGTAAGTCACCCACCCCTAGGCCACCCATCGCCTTTGGCAGTTGGATAATATTCCAGTTCATCAAGGGAACAACATCACGCCCATTGTTTCTTCCCCAATAAAACTTTCTTTGCAAACTGATAATCTTTTTCAAGACGCCTTTAGGAATCTTAAACATAGACATATAAAAGAGAGGCAGCGAGTTCAGGACGGATTTAATGAGGACCACTCTTCCAGCTTTTGAGATTAGCCCCGTCTTCCAACTAGCCAGCCTTCTCCTTATATTTTCCACCACTGAATCCCAGGTCGAGAGTTTATTCGGGTTAGAACCCAGAGGAATACCCAAATATTTCACAGGTAGTTGTACTACTTGACAGCCCAGCTTCCGAGCATTTGATTCTCCCCACTGCTGACACTTTCCTAGTATTACAAGAGCAGATTTCTTAAAATTAATAGTGAGTCCAGTAGAGCGCTGAAAGTTGTCAAGAAGTCTCTTGATATTTGTCAGTACTTGAGAAGTAGCAGGACAGAATATAAGAGTATCGTCTGCAAATTGTAAGTGACTTAAAACAACCTTGTCCTTACCCACTTCTAAACCTTGAATTAACCCCATTTGAATTCCCTTAAGCATAACTTGATTGAAAGCCTTTGTTACTAACAAGAACAGGAAAGGCGAGATGGGATCACCTTGCCTGAGGCCCCTTTCCATTTTGAATGGTCTGGTGGGAGTACCATTAATAAGTATAGAAATGGAAGCTGTAGATAGGCATGTGTAGATCCACTTTCTCCATTTGGAACCAAAACCCATGGCTTTCAGTATGTAGATAACAGATTCCCACCTTACCGAGTCGTACGCCTTATGAAAGTCCAATTTAAGCAAGACTCCGGTTCTTTTAGTCTTTTTAAGCCAATGCACCACTTCATTTGCAATTAAGGCGCCATCCAATATTTGCCTATTCTGTACAAATGCAGATTGAGTCTCACCAATTAGACTAGGCAGTAGGCTTCGAAGCCTCTCAGCTAGTATCTTTGAAATCACTTTGTAAACACAGCCGACCATGCTAATTGGCCTGAAATCCGTCATTTCAATTGCATTATCCACTTTTGGTATAAGAGTTACCCAAGTATTATTAATCTCTTCTGGAAAGTGACCTTCGATGAAGAACCGTCTTACAATTTTTGTAAATTCCTCACCAATAGTGCCCCAGCACTTCTTGACAAATCTGAAGTTAAATCCATCATAGGCCGGATGTTTCCGCATTGATTTTCATGCTTGATGTTGAAGATGTCCAAACTCTTCCAATTCCGAAGCAACCCGGGTTTACACGAAACAAAGATTGTTCCAGTGCTGGAATTCTTCAAAATGCTCTTGACAATTGCTCGGTTAACCGTGTTTCTATGACTGCTATTAGCGGCCGCTAGCGTGTTGATTGCTTGATTATATTAACAGTTTGTCATGTACATTCTATGTGTGTGTAAGATTCACCTATATAAATGATTTATTTTCCCCTAAGATGTTAATATTATATAACTAATACGAGAATACTTTTTTAAACTATTATACTCCTATCTAGCTTCCATATCTTTTCCTCTCTAATCGCTTCGTATAAACTTAACAAGCTTCATTTTCAAAGTTAGATGTGTAATGCTTCAGACTCCTGTCGCCTGTCGCATACAGACACACTCATACGCTATCCTCATTAAAAGCTTTATTTATGTTTTAACTCTGATTTTTTTTTTTTTTTGGCAAGACGTATAGAAAATACACTTGCAGACGCAGGATTCAAGGAGCGAGGGGAACTTGAGAAAGAAATTGCGGACTATACAGTTAATCTATCAAGCAGCACAGCACAAGCTATAAATGTCATAGAAATGCAGAAAGACTATTGCAGGCGAGGGAAGACGGCTTTTCATGAGAAAACACAACACGAACGGAATTTTCATAGTTCAATAATCAAATGTAAAACAGAAACATAACAAAACAGAAACATAGTCATTGACGATAATTAGAAGGTAAGATTTACCTTAATCTGCATTCTGCGAAGCGGTTTCTCAATAAACATCACAGTCTGTCGGAGCGAAAGCGATCATTCATCATTGCGATTTACCACAACAATTGAACACAATCCAGAAGCTAGCAACATTGTTGATTCAGCTCCTTCAAATGCACTATAACATTTTTGAACAAACATAAGTTAAAATCTCATAAAATTCAACATCATGAACACTGTAAACAATTCAATTCATCAAATTAGCATACATAACTAATCTCTATCAAAAATCAATTCATCAAACCAGTAAAGGATACAATTAATCACTTATAATTAGAGAAACAGAAAAACAAAATTATGAAATCAAATTAATCACGGAACTAGGGTTTGAGTAATTGAAAATTGAAATTAAACAAGCAAAAAAATCGATTCAATTACACTTACAATTACGGAAATAGACTAATAATTAGTCTAATTTGAGATTGAATAACTCAAATAATCGGATTTTATCAGCTAAAAATTTGAGAATTTTAGAATTTAGGGGAAGAAAAACCGTACAATTGACTTCAATGGACGAGTGCAGTACGAGACTACGAGGCGAGTGGTCCTGTGAGTGTCCGGCGAAGTGTTTGTTGACGTTTGCTTTTGTCATTTGAGCAGAAATAATAACTTTCCATATTTAAAACGGGAACGTACAAAAATGATAGAAACCGGGTTATTGAACTATTTTACAAAGCAGCTAGTCTTGCTATAGACGGATATATCCGTCTATAGCTAAAGACGGGTCAAATAGCTTAAAAGTAGTGACATTTTTGGCCACCACCACCCCACTTGTTGCTTGTCCTATTAGGAATATGGTATTGTATTTGACCCGTCTTTAGTTATATACGGATATGTGCCGTCTATAATGAGATTTTGTGTTTACAAAGTTATTGAGAATCCATTTTTGAAATAATGGTCAAAAATAAAATATTTGTCGTTTTGGGTCGGTTTTGAAAATATTTGTCAAAATGGTGTCCACGTAGGCTCGGGATTTCTGGACCTAAAACACGCCACTACAAATGGCGTGTTTATAATGAGTAGGAAAAGAAACTTCATTAAAAAATGGACTAAAACAAACACGCCATTGGGAATGGCGGGTTTCGGAGGGGAAACACGCCATCCCCTATGGCGTGTCTTGTGTAATTTTTTTTTTTTTTTTTTTTTTTTTTTTTTTTTTTTTTTTTTTTTTAAGTTGAGTAAAAAAATTGTTGTAAAGACACGCCACTACTAATGGCGTGTTTCCTTCACAAAACACGCCATTAGTAGTGGCGTGTTTCAGGTCTAGAAATCCCGAGCCTACGTGGACACTATTTTGACAAATATTTTCAAAACCGACCCAAAACGACAAATATTTTATTTTTGACCATTATTTCAAAAATGGACTCAGTTATTGAGCTATTTTACAAAGTTATTGATCTTAATAATTATTCTGTTAAGCTCAATAACTTTGTATCATAGCTCAATAATTTTGTTAGTATAGCTCGATAACTTTATAACAAAGTTCAACTACATTGAATAAGTTGTATATACAACCAGTTGTATAATACATTAACTGGGTTACCGTGCATATTCGTCGTTCTCTTTTGTGTCTCATCTTGTGTTCCATCACTTCTCCTATTGACATATAAACACTATGATATATACTATTCCCATTTCTATTAACTTATGTGTGATGTGTCAATATATCTTAAGGTAGTGGGACAAGTGATCTCAATCGCCGGGTTGAATTTCCTCTATTACTTTTTCACTTTGCTAACTTTAGGGTACCCATAAATGCATAGGTAAAAATGCCTTAACCACTTGATTTGTTGCAGTCTGACGAAAATACCTCTATCACCATTTGGACTGATTGTAAAATCTGAAGGGCAAAATAATCACATGGCAAATAAATCCAGTGTCCAAGGAAGTTTAGTCCGTGAATTTAGGGTTGTCCTAGTTTTAAACATCTGTAAAATTGCACGAATTGATATTAATCATCCTTATACTACTTTATATACTTGCATGGTTGATTGAGCATTTTTAAAGAAAGTTGGGTCGTAGACTTGATGATAATCCACATACGGAATTTTCCTTTTTTATACTGTTATTTTAAATACGTATAATCTATTATAAGAAACCAAATAAAAAAGGGAAATAATAGTGAAATGGAACAACTTTGAACTAATAATTACGGTAACTGATGTATCACCTTGTGAAACTAACAACTAAAAAAAATTAAGGGTTATGCTATTTTATTGACATGTTTTAGTTAATCATATACATGAATGACCATTTTACCCCCCACCACTACAGTCCCACTCCAATCCATCGACCACCATGAGTCTATAACACCACAAATCTCAACCCCTTGCACAAGATGACCACCACATGAGGACCCCGTCTCTCCTTGAACGCTAGCCTACCTCCTATGCCTCCACCAACCAAACGACCTTCCCACGTCACTATCAACCCCCCCTCCCCCGGCCATCTCTCTCTCTCAGTCCTTTACCACCACCTTCCCCATAAGTCCTAATAATTCATAAACCCTAATTTAATTTACACCACCTAATTTGATATAAAAAAAATTTGTTGAGAAGTAAGAACTATGAATTATTACTTGATTAATATGACAATTATGATTTATAATTGAGTTATTTGATAAAGATTTGATTACTTTTGAATTTGAAGAGAAGGAGAAAGAATTTGGTTGTTTTTTTTTTCCAAAGAAAGACAAGTTTTGAAAAAATTATGAAAAAAAATCCATGAAATTGTAAAACCTGTTCATGAAAGAGCAACTACGAGAAATAATAAGGTCTTGTTTGATTGACGCCCTAAAAATGGGTGAATTGCAAAATCTCGTGATTTGGAAAAATGGAAGATGTTTGGTTACTTCAAATCATGTGAATTTTTTTCTCATAAATTGTCAACTTCCTCCTAGGTAATTAGAAACTCTTGTGTCAATTCAACTCCCGTATGCCAACCAAACGTGTTTTGGGCAAATCACTAAAAATCAATTCCCGTATGACAATCAAACAATGCCTAAGAACCATTGAAACTAATACAAAACCCATTGATGAACTAATAATTATGTTAATTGATGTATCACCCTGCATTTCGGTCATTTGTTTACCTATTCTATTTTAGGGTGTCTCATTCATTTGTTTATTTTTTTATATTAAGCAAGTTTTTTATGGATAATTTGTTCATAAACATCCACTACAGTTCACATAATCCACTAACGATTCTAGTTAAGAGTATGATGAAAAATTTTCCAAAGAAAGTTTAAACCAGTTCCAAGAGTATACAACTGGATCAAAGGTTATTAGGTTATTTTAGTCTTTTTTCAAATACTTTTGCAAAAAATAAATAAAAAATAATGTAATCCAATTTTCAATCCAATCCCCCTTCTCTCTCTGACTGCTTCCATATTTTTCTAACTCCTCTTCATCTTCCTCCATCATCCAGTTAATGAATCATCTTCTCCCTTAAATTATTATAATTAATTGAATATGCGGAACAAATCATATGACGCGACTCGTGAGCATCATCTTGAAAGAATTTTTTTATCCAAGATTTTTAATGCATGAAAATAGTTGAAGCTCGTATTATTTTTACATTAGCTCGTAATTTTTTACATTAGCTCGTATTTTTATCTTAATAGCTCGTATTCTTATGTGCTCGTATTTTTAAGTTCGTGATCCTTTTAAGCTCGTATTCTTTTTAAATTAGCTCGTATTCTTATCTTAATAGCTCGTATTCTTTATGTGCTCGTATTTTTTTAATAATAGTTCGTATGATTGGTGTAGAAATTTACCTCAAAGTATTGTTAGATGCATTTTTCTTTCTTGATAATGATGTAAATTGTTTTGCGTTTAACGAAATATTGTTAGATGCGTTTTTCCTCCTTGATATGTCAATGGTTGATTTGTTTCCCTTTCACCATTTTAGAATCAGAATTATGGAGGAGGGAGATTTGTCGACTGTCGTTTAAGAGAAATTTAGAGAATAAAAAGATGAGGTTTTGTGGACCGAAGAGAAATCAAAATTAAAATTTTTATTAAGCTTAGATAGGTTATACTATCCTATTTGAGAAATTTAACTCCTCTGCTAACCTTTGATGAGTCCGGGCTCGGAGTAGAAGATCCTGAAGATACGACAGCAATCAGTGTGACTGAGTGATCAACTCATCACTGAATTTGAAGAGAAATCTTAAACTTCATACACAGTACCAGATTTATTCTCAACAAATTAATTCTCATTCTAATGTTCTGTAATTGCTTACGGGCCTACGCCGGTTATCCATGAAAGAGATTTGGTTTATGTTCACATTCAACTTTGTTCTCTAATATGCATCTAACAATTGCATCTGAAGATCTCGCTCAAACTAAGTTGTTATATAGCCTCGGACTCTCTGTTACTCCGCTGTAAAGATTGAATAGTTATTATATAGCCACTGAAGATCTCGCTCAAACTAAGTTGTTATACCCTTCTTCAAAGTTAGCAGTTAAGATCAAAGGCCTGACCAGTGAAATATCTTGCAGTGGCCTTAGGAGGGAAATTCAAGATGTTATCCAAACCGATGCACGCAGCTATAAATCCTGGTAAGAGTGGAGGCCCTCTTCTTGACAGTTCTGGAAGCCCCTCATTGGAATCAACACAGCTATATACTCTCCTTCTGGTCAGTTGATACTCTAGGTTATCATCATCTATGCCTTATTAGTTGGGGACCAAAGGAGCAGAAAACTATGCTTTCCTTACTCTTCTTATTATAATCTGCATTATTTTTCAGCACCAAGAAATCGGGATGCTTTCTCTTTCTCCAACCATGACCAGAGGTAACTTCCTTATGCTGTGTTTACACCTCTCTTTACACAAAAGAGTATGCTATATGTGATACTTGATGTTGGGTAACACCCAATTAATAATCCAACACAAGTTACACAAGGTTTTAATTAGAAATGTTACTCCCTCCATACCAGACCAATGGTAACATTGACCGTTTTGCCACTATTCATGGTTGTAGGGAATCTTCGATATTATTCTTAATCTATAAGACAAAATATAATCATTTGAGATCTTGTTTGATTTATCGTCATGAATGCTATAAGAATATCAAATTTTTATAATTTTTAATAATGCGTAACAAAAGATATTTACGTTGCAAAACGTGTCTCGACAAGTGTGAAAAAGTCAATGTTACCATTGGTGTGGTATGGAGGGAGTATATGCGTTCAAGATGCACAATTAACATTTTGGAGTTAAATGAATATGAATTCATTTGTTTTTTACAATTACGTAAAAACATATGAATGTGATTAATTTATTCATGGGTAACGTGAGAAGTGATTTTATTATTATAAAATCTAACGTCTTTTCACATGCTATATAAAGGATGGGAAATCCTTTGGAAAAGCATCTCACAACAAAATATCAAACAAGGTGACTTAGCTTGGTAAATAGCAAGTCGGGTTTGAGGGTGAGAGGCAGTATAACGGGTGTTTTTATACAATAATTTAGGAGGTTACTCTAGGGGTAATATTAGTGGCATTGACTAATATTACTGGAGGGCTAGAGATTGTTATCTTATATTATTGTGGGTTTCGAATTAGTATTAATTCGGGATGATTTACGTTATCTTGTACTATATTATTATAGTGGATTCTAGTCTATTTGACTAGTGGGTTTTACTTCCGGTTTGGAAGGTTTTGCCCTGGGTTTGACCCTAAAATATCGTCTCATCTTATTATTGCTTACATTTATTTACTTTTACGGTTTAATTGTCAATTGGTTGCTTCCGTTGCGCGTGGGAGATTGGCGCTAATTTCCCAACACTTGATGACTCGAATGCTATACAGGGAAATATTGCTTAATGGTTGAAGAATACTTAGTCGAAACAATCCAACAAGAACAGATGATCCATTCTTTTGTTAGGTTTAAAACAATACTTAGTCGAAACAATCCAACAAGAACAAACAAACAAAGACGCATTATATCCCTAAATTCGTCGAACAACAGCAACAGCATTACTGTAACAATCCAACAAGAACAAACAAATACGCATTATATCCCTAAATTCGTCGAACAGCAACAGCAACAGCATTACTGTAACAATCCAACAAGAACAAACAAAGACGCATTATATCCCTAAATACGTCGATTCTCAAAATTATTAACCCATCTAAACTAACTTGTTTCATAAGTATTACACAAAAAATAACACAAAATAAAGCTAAAGATACCAACTTTATTTGGTAAATTGAATTCCAAACAAAATAAATCATACCCTTGAACAAATCAAAATCAAAGATTGATTCAAAGAGGAATAACACGCTTGATAGCCTGTTTCGCCCCAACCATAATTCCAACACAGATCCCACCAGCAGCAGCAGCAATAGCAGCAGCTTTCGGCCCGGAAGCGGCTTTATACAAAGCACCAGTAGCAAGACCAGCAACAACACAGTTTAAAATATCATCAGTATCATCTCTAAGATAAACCAAACCGCTTTCAAGACATGCATACATCAAGCCAACAACACCAACACGGTTACCCCAATGACGACCGGTTGAGCCGGTGGAGTTGATTACACGGTTAAGTCTGAGCTTGAGAGTGTCACCGGACTCGATGGCGCGGACGCCGTTGTAAAACCCGAGGGAGGCGCCGGTTGATGCGCCGGCGAGGTAACCGCAGCCGGTGTAGTAGGTTAGGTTTTCACTCCATGAACGGCGTTGGTGGATGGATTCCTCGTGGAAGAGGAATTCGGGTTGGGTTGGGAGTTGGTATAGTTTGTGGGATGGGAATTGGAGGTCGGCGTATGGGTTGTAGAGACGGTAGTTGGGGTTAGGGTTGTTGTTGGGATTGTTGTTGTTTTCTGGGTTTTGATTCAAGGCCATTTTTGGAGGAATTAGGGTTAGGGAGAAAAGTGGGGTGTTGAGAAGACGAGGTTCTCGCCTTTTCTAATTTTTCAACCTATATTTATGCGGTTTTTCTAGCCTATGTCCACTAGGTATAGGATAAGAAATCCAAAAAGGAAAGAAATAAATGATATTTGTATGGGAAATTGCATATCAACTACTTTTACTTTGATATATAAGAAAATACATTTATTACTTTCTATTTTGGGTTTTTTATCCTATGCCTAGTGGGAATAGGTTAGAAAAACCCATATTTATGAACGGATTTCAATTTCCAAATCTGGTTATGAGTTGGTATTTGGTAATACCTGGAAATCTGGAATCAAATGGGCAGTTGGACCGGACGTACATACGGCAAAAATGTCAGGCTAATCCAGCCCAGGTTCAATAGCATGTTTAGAAGAAAACTGAACCGGATTCGTTGATATTAGGATTTAAAAGTAACTAGTTTTAAACCCGTGTAAAATTGCACGGGTATGTATTTATCAAAAGTATTAATGTTTTTGGATATATATTTGTTTTTGCATTTCTATTGTACCTATCTAGTTGGTCTAAATCTACGATCTACATAATTTATGTTTAAATTTGTTACAAACACGTGTTCACATACACTGGTTTATAAAGAAATAACGTAATCTACTCTTGTAAATAAAAATTGCATACATAAAAAACTTTACATCCGGATAAAATAAATAAATATAATCTAATATAATCAACTTTAACATATGTATGTAATTCATTTCCGTTTTATGTGCGATCCCGTATATAAATGTTATTCCTTCTTGAAATTATGTAAATTTATTATTATGTAATTTTGTTTTAAAAATTATGTAATTCAATTTCATTTACTCGCATTTGTAATTCATTCTGCGTATATGTTATTAATTTTATTTACACGGAAGGTATAAAATTATTTCATAATATTAATTCATAGAATTTTTTCATAATATTATTTCATAGAATTTGTTGTAAGACGGAATTTATCGCATGTTTGAAAAGACAGAAATCTGAATAAATAAATACATTGCACACTCACGGGTCCCACCATAACATGAATTTCCAAAAAAAAAAAATGCATTAATGACGTGGCGCACTGAGGATTGAATATTGTCTTTTGTATTAATATAGATAAGATTTCCATATATATAAGGTGCAACTAAAATGTATGCGTTATTTATCATTTATCAAATTTTGTAATTAATAATAGTGATGCAGTTAGATTAAACTTTTAACTAGATTAAACTTTTAACTAGTCAAATTTCCGTAAGAATTTTTAGTAATCATTTTTTTAAAAAATTAAATAAGTGTCATGTCACAATAAACTATTGCCATGTCACTATATATTATTGCCATGTCACATTATTTCAAGTAGCCTTTTAATTAGATTTTATAAATAGATTGTGATTAGTATTTTGTAGGAGTGTGCAAAATCCAGTCTCGACCGAAAAAATGGACCAGTCCGAATAGGAACCGGAATTAAAAATTCTAGTCCGATCTCCTGTAACACCCCAAGTTATTGATAGTAAGGTTGTCCCACATCGGGGAATTGAGGAGGTTGTGATATGTTTATAAGGGATTCCACTCACCACTTAAGAATGCGCCTTTGTCTTTTGGGCTTAAGTGAGGACAAGTAATGGGCCCAAAGGTACATATCCCATCTTATTGAGTTGTATTACGACCGTGGTGGGTCGGATTGTTATAAATGGTATCAGAGCAACCCTGCGACCGTGTGGTGAGCCCGTGGTCGGGAGTACCCGGGTCACACACCTAGCGGGGGAGGATTCTGGGCTTGGCTCCGGTCAAGTTGGAGACACAACGAGGACGTATGTTTATAAGGGATTCCACCCACCACTTAGTAACAAGGCCTTGTGCTTTTGGGCTTAAGTGAGGACAAGTAATGGGCCCAAAGGTACATATCCCATCTTATTGAGTTGTATTACGACCGTGGTGGGTCGGATTGTTATATCTCCGGTTCAATATTTTTTAAGATTCCGGTTTTCGGTCCAGACTGGAAAGAACCGGCATTCTTATTATTTAATTTTTTTCTTAAAATATTATATTGTTGGCCTAGTTAATTCGGACTCCAACAGGTCCGAATATTTGGACCGAAATTTGAGAAAGTGGGGAATTCGGTCACACGCAGAAGGGACCAGTCTTGTCAAAAGACAATCTTGGCGCGGTGTCATAACAAAAATGATGACGAGACGAAATTGATGAACCCTAATCCAAATTTCTGGTAATTCATTGCTTCTTACGCATCTAATTTAATCATTGCTTGCATCCTACAGACATTAATTTGAATATTTTCCAGGTTCAATTTGAAAGATGTTGCTTTATTTGCAAATTAGCTGGATTCACACAAATTAAATTCTGGTAATTCAGTTACTTATTTTTTACACAGTTTATTGCTTTTTGTTTGTATGATTAATTTGTTGGATGCACAATTGTAAGGCTTTTTGTTTCAATTTATTCAATTGTAAACTTAAATTGTGGTATATGATTATCAGTTTGAGATCCAGATTATGTCACTTTCCTCATTATAATATTGCATGCATGCTCCGAACCCCACAATCTCCGAGACGGCCCTGTTCTCAATGGAGTAGCCAAAATATATATCCGTCTAAAGCTCTAGACGGATAGTGACCCTCTCACAAAATGCAATTAGGAGGGCAAGTGGGGTATCCATTTCCCACCCAATTGCACTATCCACTCTCATTTTGTGAGAGGGCCACTATCCGATTACAGCTTTAGACGGATAGTGTCCGTCTAAAGTGAGAATTTGTGAAAATATATAGCGTGTGAAATCTTATACTCCCTCCGTCCCAATCATTCGTTTACAAATGAGGGATATTTTATGGTAAACAAATGATATTGGGAGTTTGGGACGGAGGGAGTATCTTAGAATTAATAATCATCAACGGAAATTAGTGGGTCCTACGGAACCTGTAAGGTCTTGAGACCCAATCTTGGCATTTTATAATACACAAATTGCTGGGGACCCATTTTCATATTTCATACATGCTCCCAACCCTGCAATTTCCGAGACGGTCCTGTTCTCAGCGACGTAGCCAAATATATGGTGTGTGGAATCTTATTTCTTAGAATTAATAATCATCAACGGAAATTAGCGGGTCCTACTCTTGCATTTTTGTTCAATAAAGTTACGAAAACCTGTGGGGTCTTGAGAGTTGAGACCCAACATTGCTATTTTACAGTAAGTTTCACTTAGGATGCCAATATCGGTCTTAAGATGCCACCTGCATTTATAGAAAAACTTTTTGTTTGTCATCCTTTTGTTTCATCTACTGTACTTGACCTGCTTAAGTTTAAGACGAATATTGTCGTCTTAAACAAAGAATTTGTGGCTATTTTATCGCCCAGCCCCTGCTCCTCCATCTGTATATTAATCACGCAGTCGATATTTCTAGAGATTAATGGTGAAAGTCGAAGCGTGTGAGCAGAAAGTCAAATGGAGAAATTCAGAGGAAAGTAGTCCATAATTTACCCCATTAACCAACATTGTGATGTCAGTTCTTATGCTGTCATGCATGAGGCTTATTCTGAGGGAGTACAAAAACAGTACCTTATTGATCTCTGACCCATTGAATGTTTGATTATATGCAACATACCTACATAAGATCTATGATATAAATAGTATTAAAGCGAAGTATGACATAACCATAGTGTTGAAATAATCCCGTCAGAAAAAAAAAACAATCTTGCTTTGACAGTTGACTGAGATCATATTCAATGGATTTTTGATGTAAAGGAGGAAGCTTTCAAACTTGGGAGTTATTATTTGCAACTGTTGTATGCTTACATCATTTTTGTCTTGAGTATAGATTTGGCTGCTACTATGATCATAAGCTCATAGCTCATGTTGTTAAACATTACGGAGTATTACATAATTACATTAGGCTCTAAAACCGGTTTTCCAAATTTTGCAATGCATCTTAAAGCTGCAATTTGTGCATTTGTGTTAATTTCTTGCTTCAATTCCGAGTTTGCTTCAGCAGCATCGGATTCTATTAGTACGCCTCAACTACTAAAAGACCCGGAAACTTTAATCTCCAGCAATGCTGATTTCAAGCTTGGGTTCTTCAGTCCACCTAATTCGAGAAATCGATATCTTGGCATATGGTATAATAACAAAAAGAATTTTGACGGTTCTTTGGAGATTCTATGGGTCGCCAACAGAGACAATCCGGTAAATGACTCATCGTCTATGCTCAAGTTTTCGGATGACGGTGAACTTCAAGTGATCGATGAGCAAAAGAGGATTTATTGGTCATCAAATGTATCACTCAAGGCAAATAGTTCAGTAGCTCAACTCCTAAATACAGGTAACCTTATTTTGCTTCCAAAAGGTAGTGATTCTATCATTTGGCAGAGTTTCGACTATCCCATAGATACATTATTGCCAGGGGTAAAGCTGTCCATTAATAAAAATTTGTATGACACAAAAATAAAATTTCAATCTTGGAAGAGTACTACTGATCCATCAAGTGGTCGATTTCGCATAGTTAGTCCTTCAAGGGACCTACCCGAATTCTTCATCTTTGAAGGCAATAAACCCTACTGGCGTTCAGGCCCTTGGAACGGGTATTTATTTTTGGGAGTGCCTTATGTTCATTCCGAGGTCTCCTATGGGTTAAATATTGATGACCACAATGAGACAATGGACTTATCATATGAAGTAGCAGATCAATCACTTATGGAAAGGTATTGTTAGACATATGATGTTATGTTTTTCAAATACTGTTTACCGTAGCATGAATGGGTTGGCTTAAGCCTGGTTAATATATAAACGGATCATTTATTGGTCTTTGTCCGAATCTTTAACGGGCCAATGTGACCCGAGATAGTCTCAATCTAAAATAGTGTGAGACCGTCCTTTCAATTAATGATTGTGTAATTTCTGATTGAACATTAAAAATGTTTTTGATGGTACGAAGTATGAACCCGTCTCTCCAGATAGGTCTCACATTATCTTAGTGTGAGAACATCTCCCCATTTGCAAATGTATGATAATGTAATACACATGCCTCCATGATTTAATTCTTATATAACTCGCAGGTATGTTCTAAGGTATGATGGCCTTCTGGTGCTAGAGTCATCAAATGACAGAGGTAGTAACTGGGAAATAATTTGGCAGTCCTTAAACTCTGTGTGTGATGTTTATGGAAAGTGTGGCAAATTTGCTGTCTGTAATCCTATGAAAGAACCCATTTGTGAATGTTTAAAAGGGTTCAACCCAGAAAATATTGACGATTGGTTGAAAGGAAATTGGACTAGTGGGTGTGTTCGCAGAACGGAGCTGCAATGCCGTTCCCCGGGAAGCAAAGAAGACAAATTTTTGCAAATGAAGCAGATCAAAGTACCAGATTATGCTCATTGGGTTCAAGCAGAACAAGACAATTGTCAGAGAAATTGCAGGGGAAACTGTTCATGTTTAGCTTATTCATATTATTCTGGCATTGGATGCATGTTATGGACTACAGACTTGATTGATCTGCACCAGTTCTCTGCTGATGGTGCCAATCTTTTCATTCGTTTGGCTCATTCAGAACTACCAGGTCAGAAGATTAATGAGTAGTTCTCCCATCTTTGATTATTCCAAATATATATTTAGACATAAGAAAACATGACAGATTATGTACATGTCCAGTAGCTTAGATGATAAACCTATGGTCGAACCCTGTCAGCATCCAAAGTTGCCTTCTGGCTAGACCTGTCAAAATGACCCAATATGACTGACCCCACTTATATTGAGATCTCAGCTAAGCTGAATAAAAACTCGATATGTCCCTAAATTCGAATTGACACGACTGAACTTATGCTCGGCCAAACCTACGTTGGACTCGATATTCGCCCGATCCAATATGACCAGACTCAAAACAGTCAGCTAAGAAACTCTGAAATGTTCACAGATTACTGATACGAGTTGTTTAGGAAAAGACTTGAGGCTGAATTGGGCAGTGCTGTGTCGCTAGTCGTGCACCTGTGCCGAACGTTGTGCCTAGGCCCCTAATGTAGCCGGGTCAAAAGTGAAGTGGGGAGGCCACGGGCCGGCTTAGTGTGTGGTCATTCTGAGGTCGTGTTGCCTAGGCAGCGTCAGTTTTACTGAGATTTTAAATTGTAGAAAGGTGAGACTGAGATTCTAAGATTTAATGAGTCATAGAGATTAGAGACATACAGAATATATATAATTAATTTCTCCAAAAGTGCAAAAGAAAGTAAGAAACTGTGTTTGGTTTGTGCCAATGGGCTAGCCCATTACGCCGTTGTGTGGCGTCCCATAAACTTCAAAAAACAATCGTGACCATGCTTGCCTTGTAGCCTGTGTGTTTTACTGGCCTGAGAAATTAGCATGCTCAAAACTTCAAATTGTGCTACGCGTGCTAATTTTCCGTTAGAAATGACTAATTTGAAACTCGAAGTGACTAATCTACTACACGAAAACCTCACAATAAGAACCGAAATGACTGACTATAACCCTGCAATCCAAATGACCCGTCCCGATGTAAACCTAAAAGACCAGATAATATTATATCAAACTCGAACCCAAAAAAATCCGCCCTAAATCGATCTTGCCTAAAGTGAATCAACAAAATGACCTGACCCTAATGCTATCTTTGTAACCAGCTTGTCAAGTCTGCTTGTGACACCCTTTATAGTTGTTCCTGTACAAGGGTAACACTCACTTAGATCATCTGTATATATTTTTCCTCTTCTATGCAGGTGAAAGTGGCAGGCTAAAAATAATTATAGCAGTCACAGTAATTTTGAGTACATTTGTATCTATTATCTCAGTTTTCTACCTGTGGAAGTGGATAGCTCACAGAAATTGTAAAGGTAACATTCTGCATTGTAATGCTGATTTTAAATACCTGTACTGTTGCAGCAAATCTACTGACTGTTTCTTTTCATTTGGCAGGAAAAAGGGCTATGAAAACACTTAAAGAGACACAAAGGCAAAACATAATTGGTGCAGTAGGTTGTAGCAATGATTTTCAGGATTTGCCTTTGTTTGAATTCACAAAGTTGGTAGATGCAACAAACAATTTCTCGGCAATCAACAAGCTAGGTAGAGGGGGTTTTGGTACTGTATATAAGGTAATGTCTATACCAGAAAAACTGACATGAAACATCTGAATTGTTGTCGGATTGAAGATCCGAAATAAGTAATGTAATTTACACTTGAGACCAACCTCAATTAAATAAGTATTGAACCAAAATCGATCGGCGTACCTGAGAAAGACCCAAACCCGAATGTATTGAACTGATTCCAACAAGACTCAATTATCTGTAAAAGTCTTCTTACTGTATGAGCTGCATGAATTTTGAGGAAATGTCACATTTGACCCAACAAAAGTCCTACCAGATCATACCTGATCCAATATTGACAGGAAAACCCACACCTGACCTATAGTAGGCCAAACCGATTAAGGGAAGTGGTCAAACGAAATCGAACTGAAATTGATACTAAGGGTAACCTGAATAACTGAGATCTGATTTAATCTCCAATCGAATGATCCGTTTGTTGGGTCTAATTATGATTGTTACTGGCAAAACGCATGTTTAGTATACAATTATACATACATCAGCATTGGCAAAACTGAAGACGGGGCATTTGTTTTAAGGGTAAACTAGAAGATGGCGAGGAAGTAGCAGTAAAGAGGCTCTCCAAATTATCTGGCCAAGGTCTTACAGAGTTTATGACTGAAGTGTTGGTAATCTCAAGGCTTCAGCACCGAAACCTTGTCCGGCTGCTGGGCTGCTGTGTTGAAGGAGAAGAAAAGCTGTTAGTGTACGAATATATGCCAAACAAGAGCTTGGATGCGCTTCTCTTTGGTTTGTTCTTATGAATCTTTAAATCTTGTATCGCCACTAATCCTGCAGGCTAAAAAGTATGCAGGTATCTTGATTCTAAAAATTAACATATTTGCATGCTTTGATTTTCAACACCAGACCGGCTTCATCAAGAGCTTTTAGGATGGAAGACGCGATTCAGCATCATTCATGGGATAAGTCGAGGCCTTCTATACCTTCACAGAGATTCCAGATTAAAAATTATACACAGAGACCTCAAGGCAAGCAACATTTTGTTGGATGCTCAACTGACTCCTAAGATATCGGACTTTGGAATGGCGAAGATTTTTGGAGGCAACGAGGATCATGCTGACACCAACAGGGTTGTTGGAACCTAGTAAGTCCTCTATTTTTACTCGCTGCTAAAGCAAGTTCAACAACATTATACAAGTGTCTACTGGCCATGGTTGGTTAAGGGGTTGGATGTAATCGTTCTTAGATAGAATCTTTCCAGATGACCTATAATAAGTGTTTCTTTGTAAATTTGATCAACCAACTACTATTTCACAATATAAGAAAAGCTAGACTTTAGCGAGTTATTTTGTTTCATATCATATTCCAAACCTAATGAGCATTTAGTTTTTTAGCTCCAATGTAGATAGAAATCATATTCTCACTTCTAGTTCACAAAGTTCAGTTACAAAATGAACTTAACGCTGCAAAGTGCTATGTTTTGTTTCCAATTACAGCGGCTATATGTCTCCAGAGTACGCAATGGAAGGGCGTTTTTCTGAGAAGTCGGATGTTTTCAGCTTTGGGGTCCTGCTACTGGAGATTGTAAGTGGCAGAAGGAACAGTAGCTTTAAGGAGGAAGAGAGTTTGAACCTCATAGGCCATGTAAGTAACATCCTACAACACAAAACTTTAACTCTTGTTTCAGTTATTGCAAAGTTTTCTGAACTGCTATTACTTAAAATGCTGTATGTAAGACTTGGAAACTATGGAATGAGGGTGATATACAGTCCTTAACCGATCCTGCTGTTTTGGAGTCGGGTTTTCCTGATGAGATATTGAGGTGCATACAAGTAGCTCTCTTGTGTGTGCAAGAATTGCCTGAAGATAGACCAAACATTTCTATGGTTATTTCTATGATTGATAGCGATGTTTCAAATCTACCACGCCCTAAGCAACCTGGATTCACGCAGAGGAGCTATGCTCCTCAGAAACAAGCTTTGCAAGATGAATATGAGAGTGCCTCGGTTAACCGTATTTCACTTAGCTACATAATAGCCCGCTAATAGTTCTTACAGGAGACTTTCTAGTACATACTATAGTATGTGTTAGAAAAATACATGTGAAGAAGTTGTATGTTCAAATTTACTAGCCATGCTCTTAAATTAGGGTTATGGTTTTGTTAGCCACACCCTTTTACCAGTTTTGTAAGGATTGTATTATTCAATGATTATATATCTCAAGACTTTGATTTGCTTATAAAATTCTCGATTTTCTTTCGTTACAACTTAGAGCTTAATCGTAGCAGAAAAGAGCGGTTTCGATATAGAATTGACAAGACTAATTTCACAGTAAATTTAATAAGCTTCATTACAAAAGATAAACCTCTATTGTACAGTTGAGGCTTGATGTATTAAGAAGTATCATTAAGGTGTCATTATTTAGTAATCCTCCTCTTCTAAAGTAAGGTATTTGGGTTTGCAAAACTTGTGTTCGAGTTATCACAATGATGTATTAGTTGCGGAGTTTTGGGATACAAGAGATTTGTACTTGAGTTAACATAATCGAGACGTTATTTACATTCTCTCATATTATCGTGAGTAAGATTCGTATATATTGAGTTAAGGTCGAACCATGCACCCCTTATGAGTTATGTGTCATCATTGTGGTGTTTGTACAGTTTGTTCATCATTTTGTTTTGGTCGCGTGCATTTTATTATTACAAACTATAATCTCTTTTTTGTGGTATCACTAGACCGTCTCATCCACCTTTTCTATCCTTAATCTTTGTCTTGACTAAAGTCTTCATTCTTATTACTCCCTTCATTCCATTTATATTGTCCTTATTTTAATGGTACCCAAATTTGCTATTTTATTGCTACGCCCCTGCCTGCTCTCCATTTATATATTTATCACGCAGTCGATTGTAGAGATTAATGGTGAAAGTCGAAACGTATTGAGGACAAAGTCAAATGGAGAAAGGAAAGTAGTCGATAATTTATCCCATTAACCAACATTGTGATATCACTTCTTATGCTGTCATGCATGAGGACTTATTCTGGAGGAGTACAAAAACAGTACCTTATTGATGTCTGACACAATTGAATGTTTGATTATGTGCAACATACTTACATAAGATCTATGATATAAATAAGTATTAAAGCCAAGTATGACATAACCATAGTGTTTAAAATAATCCTGTGAGAAAAGAGCTTAATGCTTAAAAAACACAAAGATGCTTTGACAGTTGACTGAGATCATATTCAATGGTTTTTCAATGGAAGAAGCTTTCAAACTCGGAGTTATTATTTTTAACTGTTACACACTTGCATCATTTTTGTCCGAGTATAGATTTGGCTGCTACTATGATCATATGCTCATAGCTCATGTTGTTAAACATTATTACATTAGGCTGTAAAACTGGTCTTCCAAAATTTGGAATGCATCTTAAAGCTGCAATTTGTGCATTTGTGTTAATTTCTTGCTTCTATTCTGAGTTTGCTTCAGCAGCATTGGATTCTATTAGCACGCCTCAACTTCTAAAAGACCCGGAAACTTTAATCTCTAGCAATGCTGAATTCAAGCTTGGGTTCTTCAGTCCACCTAATTCGAGAAATAGATATCTTGGCATATGGTTCAACAAGAAAAAGAGTTCTGACGGATCTTTAGAGATCATATGGGTCGCAAACAGAGACAATCCGGTAGAGGACTCATCTTCTATGCTCAAATTTTCGAATGACGGGGATGTTCAAGTGATTGATGAACAAAAGAGGATTTATTGGTCATCAAATGTATCACACAAGGCAAATAGTTCAGTAGCTCAGCTCCTAAATACAGGTAACCTTATTTTGCTTCCAAAGGGTAGTGATTCTATCATTTGGCAGAGTTTCGATTACCCCACAGATTCATTATTGCCTGGGGTAAAACTGATCTTCAATAAAAGTATGTATGATACTAGAACAAAATTTCTATCATGGAAGAGCAATACTGATCCATCAAGTGGCCAATTTCGACTTGTTAGTCTTCCTCGGGATCTACCTGAATTCTTCATTGTGGATGGTGATAAACTCTATTGGCGTAGTGGCCCCTGGAATGGGTATCTATTTGTTGGAGTGCCTTATTCAAATTCAGAGGCGGCCTCCGGGTTGAATTTAGATAACCATGATACCACTGTGGAGTTATCTTATGAATCCACAAATTTATCTCTTTTCGTATGGTATGTTCTGACTTATGATGGGATTTTGGCTCTAAGGTTTTGGAATGCCAGTAGTAGCAATAACTGGGAAAATGGGTGGCAGTCTTTACAATCTGAGTGCGATGTTTATGGAAAGTGTGGTAAATTTGCATTATGTAATCCTAAGAAAGAACCCATTTGTGAATGTTTAAAAGGGTTTAACCCAGAAAATATTGCTGAGTGGAGGAAAGGGAATTGGACAACTGGGTGTGTTCGAAGAACGGAGCTGCAGTGCCGTGCTCCAAGAAGCAAAGAAGACAAGTTTTTGCTAATGAAGGATATCAAAGTACCAGATTATGCTCACTGGATTTTAGCTAGACCAGATGATTGTCAGAGGAAGTGCAAGGAAAATTGTTCATGTTTGGCGTATTCTTATTATTCTGGAATTGGATGCATGTTATGGGATGCAAACCTGATTGATCTTCAACAATACCCTGCTGATGGTGCTAATTTTTACGTTCGTTTGGCTCATTCAGAACTTCCTGGTGAGTAGAAGGGAATTTGGTATTCTTTGATCATTTCTTGTACATTGTTAAACATTAGCTTGCAGAGTACGCGCATATGATTCAAATGACCCTTTTGTCAAATCTACTTGCGAGCCTGTGGCTCCCTTTATAGTTCTTATACAAATTAGAGTAAGATTTACCCAAATATTTTGTTTATATTTTTCCCATGCTATGTAGGTGAAAGTGGCAAACGGAAGATAATTATAGCAATCACAGTAATTTCGAGTGCATTTGTATCTATAGCCTCGGTAGTTTACCTGTGGGCGTGGATAACTCTCAGAAACGGAAAAAGTAACATTCTGTATCTTAAATGCCTATTCAAATCGCCTGTATTTTAAGTTGCTAAGATTTCATGTCTAAGTCTATACACTTATTTCTTCTCTTCTTTCATTTGGCAGAAAAGAGAGCTAAAGAAACACTTAAAGTGGCACAATGGCAAAGCATAATTGGTGCAGCAGATAGTGGCAATGATTTTCAGGATTTGCCATTGTTCAAGTTCACGAAGTTGGTAAATGCAACAGACAATTTTGCAGAGATCAACAAGCTTGGCAGAGGGGGTTTCGGCACCGTGTATAAGGTAATGGCTGCTAGCCTACGCAAAACAAACTTAACCCTGAAAAATTGATTTGAAACATCTTGGTTATTATCCCACTGAAGACCCGAAGTAAGGAATTTCAGTCACTCCTGAGAGTTTCCAACCTGTATCAGTTTGATCCGAATTAGAAAAGATCCATTTTGTCACAAACATCTTCTCACTGTGTGAATTGGTCATTGATTTATGATTACCAATAATATTTTGAAATATTTCAATATTCTAGTGAATTTTCACCCAGTATTAAAATTTATCCCATCAAAAGAACACCCAAATTGCTTCCGAGTCCTGATGAAGCTGAGGTTGAAATAAAAACTCAAACTTAATTGAATCCAAATCAAAACTAAGATTAATCCTGATGACACCGATCCAGTTTAATCCGATCAAAACCCGACTGGATGACCTTTTTATGAGCTCTAATAATGACTGTCTAGTGGCCCAAGGCATACTTAATAAGTTAATATGCATGTATTAGCATTGGCAAAACTGAAAATGTGTCATTTGTTTTAAGGGTACATTGGAAGATGGGGAGGAAGTAGCAGTAAAAAGACTCTCCAAACTATCAGGCCAAGGCCTTACAGAGTTTGTGACTGAAGTGTTAGTGATCTCAAAACTTCAGCACCGGAATCTTGTGAGACTGTTAGGCTGCTGTGTTGAAGGAGAAGAAAAGTTGTTAGTGTACGAATATATGCCAAACAAAAGTTTGGATGCACTTCTCTTTGGTTTGTATATACCAATCTTAACTCTTATTTCCAGCATTAATCTTGTAAGCTAACAAAGAATGGATGCATTTAAATACTGTGAGTTAACACTGTTGTCTGCTGCATGCTTTGATTTATTTATATCTAGATCGACTTCATCAAGAGCTTCAAGGCTGGAAGACGCGATTTAACATAATCCAAGGGATATGCCGAGGGCTACTTTACCTTCATAGAGATTCTAGATTAAGAATCATACACAGAGACCTTAAAGCAAGCAACATTTTGTTGGATGATGAACTCAATCCAAAGATATCCGACTTTGGAATGGCAAAGATTTTTAAAGGCAAGGAGGATCAAGCTGACACCAACAGGGTTGTTGGAACCTAGTAAGTATCCCTGCTTTTACTCACTTCTACAACAAGGATTAACAACAATATCCAAGTGTCTTGAAGGTTACCTCTCACAGTGGCTTATAAAAGGGTTGTATGTAAGCAATCTCAAATAAGTCGTTTCCAAATGACCCGTGATAAAAATTTCCTTGAAAATTGCATCGAGCAGCTACTATTGTACATCCATATAAAAGAAATGCACCAGTTAGTCAACCGTTTTGTTTTATTTTATTTCATCATATCCAAAGCTATTGAATTATGACTTTTTCGCTCCATCGTAGATAAAAACCATATTCATTCTTGTGGTACACAAAACTCAGTTAAGAATTGAACTTAATGCTGCTAATTGCTTTGATTTGTTTGCGATTACAGCGGCTATATGTCTCCAGAGTACGCTATGGAAGGGCGTTTTTCTGAGAAGTCTGATGTTTTCAGCTTTGGCGTGGTGCTACTTGAGATTGTAAGTGGCAGAAGGAACAGTAGCTTTAAGGAGCAAGAGAGTTTAAGTCTGTTAGGCCATGTAAGAAATATCCTACTACACAAAATTATGAATCTTGCTTCAGTAACTGCCAACTTTTCTGAACTATTTCACCCAAAAAAAAAAGTTTTTTGAACTATTACGTAACATGTTGTATGTTAGGCATGGAAATTGTGGAATGAGGGTGATATACAGTCCCTAATTGATCCTGCTGTTTTGGAGCCGGGTTTTCTTGATGAGATATTTAGGTGCATACAAGTAGCTCTTTTGTGTGTGCAAGAATTGCCTGAAGACAGACCGAACATTTCAATGATTATTTCTATGATCGAGAGTGAACTTTTAGATCTCCCATGCCCTACGCAACCTGGATTCACGCTAAGGAGGTATGCTACTCAAAATCAAGCTTTGCAAGATGGAAATGTGAATGCCTCAGTTAACCATATTTCACTTAGCCACATAATTGGCCGGTAATAGTTCTTACTGGAAACTTTCTAATATAAATTTAGTTTTAAGATAAATATATATGTTAAGAGTTTGTATGTTCAAATTAGCCATTCTCTTCAATGAAGGTTACGGTTTTGATAGCTAATCAAAATTCCGAGCTTTATAATTGAGAAAGGAGATTAAAAAAATTATGAATATTGGAATTTTCTCTTCTTTTACCTGTTTATTTAAGTAGGAATTGTATTATACCTTCATTATGTACCATTATGCATCTTCATTAAAGAATTGACAAGTGTAAACTTACAGTATATTTAATAAGCTTCATTCAATAGATAAATGTCAATTGTAAAGTTGAGACTTGATGTTATTAAGAAGTATCAGGAAGTTTTTTTTTTTTTTTTTTTTTTTTTTTTTTTTTTTTGTTTTGTTTTGTTTGTAATCTTCTCCTTGTAAGGTGTTTGGGATGTGCGAAACTTGTTAATGATCAAAGCCGACAAGCGTTAACCACCAATGTCAAACGGAAACATTAGAAATGGGAGGGAGGTAGTCCATCACATTTCTCATTGCATCAATTTGATATAACTTCATATGTCATGCAGACTTATTCAGGGGAGTATGAATACCTTATTGATCTCCAACCCAATAGAATGTTTGATTATGTGCGACATAAGATCTAGTATAATTGTTTATTTAAAGTCAGATATGAAATGATCATATATTGTTAGAAAGATCCTATCAGAAAAGAACTTCATGCTTAACAAAACACAAACTTGCATTGACTGATTTATTCAATGTTTTTCATAGTAAATGAGGAAGTATTTAAACTTGGATCTCTTATTTACAAGTGTTGCATACTTCTATCATTTCTGACTGATCGTAGATTTCGATGTTTCTATGATCATGAGTTCGTGGGTCCTGTTTATGTTAATCTCTTGCTTCAGTTTCGAGTTTTGTTTAGCTGCATCCAATTCTATTACCACCCCTCAAAATTTAAAAGACCCAGAAACATTAATCCAAGCAATGATGATTTCATGCTTGGGTTCTTTAGTCCACCTAATTCAAGTGATCGATATCTTGGCATATGGTTCAATAAGAAAAAGAACTCTGACAGTTCTTTGGAGATTGTATGGGTTGCCAACAGAGACAATCCTGTAAAAGACTCATCTTCTATGCTCAAATTTTCGGATGACGGGAATCTTCAAGTAGTTGATGAACAAAGTAAGATTTATTGGTCATCCAATTTATCGTCTAAGGCAAATAGCTCAGTAGCTCAGCTCTTAGATACAGGTAATCTTATTTTGCTTACAAATGGTAGTGATACTATCCTATGGCAGAGTTTCAACTCTCCTACAAATTCATTATTACCAGGCATAAAACTGACCTTTAATAAAAGTTTGTATGATACTAAAACAAAATTTCAATCATGGAAGAGCAGTGTTGATCCATCCAGTGGGCGATTTCGTCTTGTTAGTCTTCCTCGGGATCTACCCGAGTTTTTCATTGTGGATGGGGATAAACCCTATTGGCGTACTGGCCCTTGGAATGGGTATTTATTTCTTGGAGTTCCTTTTTTTAAATCAGAGGCCGCCTCCGGATTTAATGTGGATAACCATAATGACAAAGTGGAGGTATCTTATGAATTGACAGATCAATCTCTTTTTGTATGGTACTCTCTGACTTCTGATGGGATTTTGGCGCAAAAGTATTGGAATGTGAGTGTAAGCAATAGCTGGAATCTTGGCTGGCAGTCTTTACTGTCTCAGTGTGATGTTTATGGAATGTGTGGCAAATTTGCAGTATGTAATCCTAAGAAAGAACCCGTTTGTGAATGTTTGAAAGGGTTTAACCCGGAAAATATTGAGTAATGGAGGAAAGGTAATTGGACTAATGGTTGTGTTCGGAGAACAGAGCTACAATGCCGCACCCCAGGAGGCAAAGAGGACAAGTTTTTGCAATTGAAGCAGATGAAAGTACCGGATTATGCTAATTGGATTTTTGAAGATCAAGCTATTTGTCGGAGAAATTGCTTGGAAAATTGTTCATGTCTAGCTTACTCATTTTATTCTGGCATTGGATGCATGTTATGGAATGCAAACTTGATTGATCTACAACAGTTCTCTGTTGATGGTGCTGATCTTTTCATTCGGTTGGCTAATTCAGAAGTACCAGGTGCGCAAATTAAAGAAATTATCCTTCTGTTCATTTCATATGCACTGTTAAACATTAGATTAACATTTCAGAATGTGTACGTGTGAGCTAACTTACTTGATAAACCTCGTTGTTTGAAATCTGTCGTCTTTACTTTGTGGCTAGACTGGTCTAAATGACCCAATCGAATACGGAGTCCCCAATGAAGCTGAATAGAAGAACGCGACTATGACTGAAAAACCCAATTTACATGATATGATCCCACATGTAAACCCGGCCAAAAAAACCGAAATGAATTGGTTAAAAACCACCAGGCCGATAAAGACCTTCAAAATGATTTCGGTTAAGAGTGGAGTAGAAACAACTAATTTGGATCCCGACCAAACTACATAACAAAAACCATAGTAAACACGATCTTAAATGACTGGCCTCAGACCTAACGACTGTTCTACAAGACTACAACCATGCATACCGAGACCTGACCCAAACTGACCTTATCCCAAAACTTTTACTCAAGGAACAAACCCTGAACCCAAGACCTGACTTACATTGATCCAGCCAAAAGTGAATTTGCAAAATGGCCCGACCTTTTAGTCATATGAATGACCCGTTTGTTGGGTTTTGACTACCTCACTTTACAGTTCTTGTACAAATTAGAGTATCGTTCACTAAAATGTTCTGTTTATATTTTTCCCCTGCTGTGTAGATGAAAGTGGCAGACGGAAAATAATAATAGCAGTCTCAGTAATTTTGAGTGCATTCGTATCTATTATCTCAGTGTTCTACCTTTGGAAGTGGATATCTCATATAAATGGAAAAGGTAACTTTCTGCTTTCAAAATGCCTGTATTTGCAGTCTGTAGGATTTCCCATATTGAGATCTACACACGGTTGCTTTTCACTTGGCAGGAAAGAGAGCTACAAAAGCATTTATAGAGGCACAGTGGCAAAATATTATTGGCGCATCAGGTAGTAACAATGATTATAAGGATTTACCATTGTTCGAGTTCACAGAGTTGGTAGATGCAACAGATAATTTTTCAGAAATGAACAAGCTCGGCGTTGGGGGTTTCGGTACTGTGTATAAGGTAATGGCTTTCTATTGACAAAAGGCATGCTTAATATACAGAAAATAGCATTACCATTAGCTAAACTGTACATGTGTCATGTGGCATTTGTTTAAGGGTAAACTGAAAGATGGAGAGGAAGACTAAGTTCACAGTCAATTTAATAAGCTTTTCAAAAGGTAAACCTCTATTGTAAAGTTGAAGACTTGTTTTTCTTTACAAATATAATAAAGAATGTGATCGGTTTGTAATCCTCCTCTTTTAGAGTAAGCTATATGGGATGTACTAAACATGTTAATGATCTAAGTCGAAATGCGTCATGAAGACTTATATGGGTAGAGTATGAGTACCTTATTGATCTCTAACCCAACTGAATGTTTCGATTATGCAACATAAGATCTGTGATATAAATATTGATTTAGAGCCAGATATGACATGTTCATATATTGTTACAAATTTGCAATGATGGATATATTCAGTTTTTTTAAAGTAAATGAGGAAGCTTTCAAACATGGAGCTCTTATTTACAAGAGTTGCGTAGTTCCATCATTTATGACTTAGTATAGGTTTGGATGTTAATATGATTATGAGTTCATGGGTCATGTTTATGTTGATCTCTTGCTTCAATTTCAAGTTTTGTTCAGCTGCATCCAATTCTATTACCGCCCCTCAATTTCTAAACGACACAGAAACATTAATCTCTGGCAATGATGATTTCAAGCTGGGGTTCTTTAGTCCACCTAATTCGAGTGATCGATATCTTGGGATATGGTTCAATAACAAAAAGAATTCTGACGGTTCTTTGGGGATTATATGGGTAGCCAACAGAGATAATCCTGTAAAGAGTGCATCTTCTATGCTCAAATTTTCAGATGACGGGAATCTTCAAGTCATTGATGAGCAAAATAAGATTTATTGGTCATCAAATTTATCTTCTAATGCTAATAGCTCAGCAGCTCGTCTCCTAGATACAGGTAACCTTATTTTGCTTCCAAAGGGTAGTGCCACTACTCTATGGCAGAGTTTCGATTATCCTACAGATTCATTATTACCAGGTATGAAGCTGGCCTTCAATAAAAATCTGTATGATACTAAAACAAATTTTCAATCGTGGAAGAGTAGTATTGATCCATCAAGTGGGCCATTTCGCCTTGTCAGTCTTCCTCGGGCTCTACCTGAATTCTTCATTGTGGATGGTGATAAACCCTATTGGCGTACTGGTCCTTGGAATGGGTATTTATTTCTTGGAGTGCCTTTATTGAAGTCAGAGGCGGCCTCTGGATTTAGTATCGATAACCATAATGATGCAGTTGAGGTATCTTTTGAATGGGCAGATCAATCTCTTTTCCCATATTTTTATCTGACGTATGTCGGGGTTTTGGCACAAAAGTTGTGGAATGCTAGTAGTAGCATTAACTGGGAAAATGGGTGGCAGTCATTACAATCTGAGTGTGATGTTTATGGCAAGTGTGGCAAATTCGCAGTATGTAATCCTAGGAAACAACCTATTTGTGAATGTTTGAAAGGGTTTAACCCGGAAAATATTGATGAGTGGGGGAAAGGAAATTGGAGTAATGGGTGTATTCCGAGAACAGAGCTGCAATGTCATGGTCCAGGAGGTAAAGAAGACAAATTCCTGCAAATGAAGCAGATTAAAGTACCAGATTATGCGCATTGGATCTATGCGGATGATCAAAATAATTGTCAGAGAAATTACTTGGGAAATTGTTCATGTTTAGCTTATTCATTTTATTCTGGCATTGGATGCATGTTATGGAATGTAAACCTGATTGATCTGCAACAGTTCTCAGTTGATGGTGCTGATGTTTTCATTCGTTTGGCTAATTCAGAACTTCCAGGTGAGCAGATTAAACAGGGTTTTGTTATCTTTTGTTCATTTCATATGCACTGTTGAATATTCCCTCCGTCCCAATTATTTGCTTACCTTTGATTAAAATACCCTTCACAAAGAATAAAAAAGTTAAAACAAATGATTGGGATAGGGGAAGTATTAGATTAACATTAGAATATGTACATGTGAGCTAACTAGTTGGTAAGCCTAGGTTTTAAACTCCTAAGCATCAAAATTGCCCCGTGGCGGCTGTACGCCGGTATCTATCAAAATGACCAAACCCACCTATGCAAATCCCAACTAACCTGAACAGAAAAAATTGAATATGACCCAAGTTGATGCGATCCAACTTGTACCCGGCCAAAATTATGTTAGGTTCGACACTTGCCTAATCCAAATGACCCAACCGGATACAACCATACCAAAAATCGACCTCAATGATTTTGGGAAAAGAGTTGACCTGAAACAACTAATTTGATCCTAAAATGACAAAACTATGTAGGAAAGCCTTACAACGATCCTATTTGACCCGACTCAAATCTAAGGACTGATGAACTGATCTACAATCATGCATAATGACACGAAATGACCTGAAAAATGATCAACCTGAACCCAAAACTTCCCGACATAAAATCGATTCATCTCAAAGCGAATCTGCATAATGACACGACTTGCATGTGATCTGAATGACTCGTTTACCAGGTGGTTTACTCTGAGTTTGTAGTTCTTGTCCAAATTAGAGTTGTGTTTACCCAAGTTTTGTGTTTATGTTTTTCCCTACCGTGCAGATGAAAGTGGCAGACGGAAAACAATACTAGCAGTCACAGTGGTTTTGAGTGCATTTGCATCTATTATCATAGTGGTCTGCCTGTGGAAGTGGATAGCCTACAGAAATGGAAAAGGTAACACCCTATATTCAAAATGCCTGTATTTGCAGTCTATAAGATCTCTTATATCCATGTCCACACTGTTTCTTTTCATTTCGTAGGAAAGAGATCTACAAAAACAGTTATACAGGAACAATGGCAAAACATTACTGGCACAACAAGTAGTAGCAATGATTTTCAGGATTTGCCATTATTCGAGTTCAAAAACCTGGTTAATGCAACAGACAATTTTTCAGAAATCAACGAGCTTGGCATAGGAGGCTTCGGTTTGTTCTTACAGAACTTTAAACAAGAGCTTGGATGCGCTTCTCTTTGGTTTGTTCTTACAGAACTTTAAACTTGTTTCAGCACTTAATTTCTGGGCTAAGAAAGTACGCAAGCATATTGTTACTATGGATTAACACTATTGCATGCTTTGGTTTGTCAATACCCAGACCAACTTCATCAAGAGCTCCGAGAATGGAAGACGCGATTTAACATCATCCATGGGATAACTCGAGGCGTTCTCTACCTACATAGAGATTCTAGATTAAAAATTATACATAGAGACCTTAAGGCAAGCAACATTTTATTGGATGATCAACTTATTCCAAAGATATCAGATTTTGGAATGGCAAGGATTTTTGGAGGCAATGAGGATCAAGCTGACACCAAAAGGGTGGTTGGAACATTGTAAGTATCCGTCGACTTACTCACTTCTACAGTTCTACTACAACATTACCCGATTGCCTTTAAAGAACCTGCATAGGATGGGGATAAAGGGTTTGGATGTAACCAATTTTACTGAAGTGATTAAAACACAAAGAAGTTGTTTTCATATTTAAAAAATTGGATTAATTGACCACTATTTTAGAATTCAAACACATGCCACTTTAGAGAGCTGGTTGCCTCTTTGAAATGATATTCCAAAGCTGATGATTGGTGAGTCCTTAGCTCTGAAATTCTTACCTGTAGATAAACATGGCAAATAGGTTATTTGGGCTGAGTACTGTCTGGGTCAGGTAATTTGGGAATGCGTTACAGATCGGGTTGATTTGTATTGAATTACATCGATTCGAGTTTGTGTGTTATTATTGGGTCATTTCCATGTATGGCTATAAGTTAGTTCATTCGAACTTGAATCAATTTTTTTAGGACGGGTTTGTTGTAGACCTGTCAAATCCTGACCCGACCCGAAAACCCGACCCACCCTTTTTTCAGGGTCAAGACCCGCTAATTTCGACCCGGCGACCCGTTTGACCTGACCCGAAATAACCCGTTATTTTAGGGTCGAGGCCCGACCCGAACGGGTCGACCTGTTCGGTCAAAGGTAAATCAAGAATTTTATTAAAATAATAATATTTTTATATTATATTTGAAATAATAATTAAAAAATTATTATTTTTAGCACTTAAAATTACAAATTCAATTAAAAAGTCACTTTTATATATTTTATAATATTTAATAATAAAATAATTACTTCAAAACCTTTATTTTATAATTATGTCGATATAATTAATGTAATCATTGAATATGATTAATATATTAATTTTAAATAGGTTTTACTTTTTACTTTTTTTTTTTATTTAAAAAATTGTAAAAAAAAGGCATTAGAGACTATTTTCTGACGCGTATTTCGGCTCTAACCCGGCCCGTAACAGGGCCCGACCCGTTTGAAAGGGCTAGTTTGTTGTGTTTTTCTCGTCATATATTATGCACACACTTTTAGGTGTTTGTTGAACATTGATATTTCAGCAAATGATAGATCATTTTATGGTTCGGGTCGAGTTATTTTGGAACACGTCAATATTGGGTTCAATATGTTTCGGGGCTCGGGCTGTCTACGAGTAGGTAATCAGGTTTCAGTGTTTCTTGGATTGTCCTGTATGTGTCTATTTTAGGCCCTGTGTCATGTTATTCTGATGTGGGTCAGTTTTGCACAGTCTGCTTAACACTACTATCTGCTATGTTCTGTTTTGTAATTGCAGTGGTTATATGTCTCCAGAGTACGTTATGGGTGGGCGTTTTTCTGAAAAATCGGACGTTTTCAGCTTTGGAGTGCTGCTACTAGAGATTGTAAGTGGCAGAAGGAACAGTAGCTTTCAGGAAGACGAGAGTTTAAGCCTCTTGGGGCATGTAAGTAACATCCTACTCCACAAAATTAGAAATACTGCTTAGATTATTGCAAAATTTTCTGAACTACCTATGTAAAATGCTGTATGTCAGGCATGGAAATTGTGGAATGAAGGTGATATACGGTCCCTAATTGATCCAGTTTTGGAATCGGACTTCCAAGATGAGATATTGAGGTGCATACATGTAGCTTTCTTGTGTGTGCAAGATTTGCCCGAAGGTAGACCGAACATTTCAGTGGTTATTTACATGATTGATAGTGAAATTTTGAATCTCCCTCGCCCTATACAACCTGCCTTCACGCTAAGAAGGTATGATCCTCATAACCATGCTTTGCAAGAGGAAAATGAGAGTGCGTCAGTTAACCGTGTTTCACTTACTTGCATAAAAGGCCGGTAACGGTTCTTGTAGGGGAATTTGTATGTTCAGTTGGTCAGACTCTATTATGAATGTTATGGTTTTCGCTCTTGGTCAGACATTTTTTAGTATTACCAGTTCATTGATAGTATGAGCTACCCTTGTGTAAAACGGGTAGTTTATAGTCTTGTTTGAACATAAGATTGTGTTTTACTGTTGTGTATAGCTGCTCTTCTGTAAAAAGGGCACATGGGATTGCTGATGAATACCTTGAACTAAGTGTGAACCATGTATCTTTTGTGTCATATTTCTATTATGTGTTCATCATTTTGTTCTGGTCATGTGTATTGTACTCAAGCATTTCAAGTGCTATTAATCTCTAGTTTGTGGTATCAGGTTGGGTTGGGTGAGACACTGAGACTCGCTGCGCAGATGTGGTGATCAGAGTGAATTTCGAGTGGTTTGTACCGATTTTGGTCCTGCGGCGGGTAGTTAAGGATAAGGATAGAATGGTGTGGTTGTGTGCCGGGGTGAACTGGGGAAGAGAAGATAAACATACAATAAAGACCTCTTTCACGCATAAACAAATTTGCCGAAAACAGAAACATAAATAATTACTGAAACACCCTAAAATGGGATACATAAACAATATAAATTGAAAAGGAAGGAGTACAAGGCGCACGGCATAATTCCGTTGACGTCTTAATAGTTACATTAAAGTCACCTCTGTTTTTTTAGAGTATATATTTTAGAATAAGTTTCAATTTTTTTATGGAGCCAAAGATTCATTACTCTTTGGCTCCAGATTATGATGGAATAAAACAAAACGGCTTACTAAAGTGACTGCGCTTCTTTCTATTGTGGAGTATCAGTCATTCGATGATGTTTTCGATGCAGTTTTCATCTTGGCTCATTAGGAAACAGTTTCTTTGTGTTGTTAACACAAAGGTAAGACTGCGTACATCCGACCCCCCCTTACCCCTTACCCCTTACCCCGCAATTTGCGGGAGCCATTGAGGCACTGGGGTAATGTTGTATATCTTTCAGAATAAACTCTTCATACTTACAGGGGAGCACATAATTTCTCTTACAATTTCAACAAAATGTTGCCACTTCTCTGTCTTGTAGACTTATTGGAGGGCACTACTTAATCTGAACCTTACTAAATATTAATCCTAACCAATTAAATAATTGGTATAAATATGTTGTCAGAATACAACATAATGCTTTAAAAACACAAAATTGTTTTGACTGATTTCTTCAATGTTGTCAAAGTAAACCAGGAAGCCTTCAACTTGGAGTTATTAACATCAACAAGTGTTACATATTTTATCATTTTTGGCTGAGTATAGATTTAAATGCTTTTATAATTTTAATGCTACTGTGATCTTGAGTTTATGCCTTGTACCATTAGACATCAGGCATAACTTTTCATTCCTAAATTTTCAATGGATCTCAAGACTGTTATTTACATATTTCTGTCAATCAAATGTTTTGATTTCGAGCTTGGTTCAACTGCATCCGATTCTTTTACATCCCCTCAGTTTCTAAAAAGCCCGGAAACACTGGTCTCTAACAATGCTAATTTCCAACTGGGTTTCTTTAGTCCAACTAACTCGGCGAATTGGTATCTTGGCATATGGTTTAATAACAAGTTGAATTCTGAGGATTCTTTGGAGGTTATTTGGGTAGCCAACAGAGACAATCCAGTAAAAAACTCATCTGCCCTCTTCAAAATCTCGGATGACGGGAATCTTCAAGTGATGGACGGTCAGGATAAGATTTATTGGTCATCGAATGTCTCATTTAAGGTAAATAATTCGGTAGCTCAGCTCTTAGATACTGGTAACCTTATTCTGTATCTACAGGGTAGTAATACCAGGATTTGGCAGAGTTTTGACAATCCGACAGATTCATTAGTGTCAGGAGTAAAGCTGACCTTTAATAAAAGTTTGCATGATACTAAAATAAACATTCAATCATGGAAGAGCAATAATGATCCATCATTTGGTCGATTTCGCCTTGTTAGTCTTCCACGAGATGTGATTGAATTCTTCATTGTTGCTGGCGATGAAACTTATTGGCGTACAGGCCCATGGAATGGGTATCGATTTATTGGAATACCTTTCTCTGATTCTGATGTCTCCTCAGGATTTAATATTGATGATCATGATGGCACAGTGGACCTATCATTCGAGCGCTCCAAAAATGAACTTCTGGATAGGTTTGTTCTGACTTATGATGGGTTTCTACAAGGCAAGCTTTGGGATGACTATAAAAATTCTTGGGAAATTTACTTTCAGTCGTTGTTGTCTGAGTGTGATGTTTATGGCAAATGTGGCAAGTTTGCCGTTTGTAATCCTATGAAAGAACCCATTTGTGAATGTTTGAGAGGGTTTACGCCGGAAAATATTGACGAATGGAGTAAAGGAAATTGGACTAATGGGTGTGTTCGGAGAACAGAGCTACAATGCCAAGTTCCAGGAAGCAAACAAGACAAGTTTTTTTATATGAAGCAGATTAAAGTACCAGATTATGCTCATTGGATTCCAGCAGATCCAGATTATTGTCAGATAATTTGCTTTGAAACTTGCTCATGTTTAGCTTATTCATATTATACTGGTGTTGGATGCATGTTATGGAATGAAAGCCTTATTGACCTTCAACAGTTCTCTGAGGAAGGCGCTGATCTTTTCCTTCGTTTGGCTAATTCAGAATTACCCGGTGAGCAAGTTAGCAGGATTTTGTTGATTTTTCGTTATTTCATTTGCATTCTTAAACATTCTATTAACATGATCAAAATATCGTAGATCTTGGCTGCCTTAGCTGCTTCTGCTGGGTTTGAAACCAGTCACTGTTAAAACTGTCTTACTGTTTTGACTTTTATAGCTGTTCTTGTGTTGATTTGGGGAGACTTACCAGTGTTGCTTATTTTTCTCCCTGCTTTGTAGATGAAAGTGGCAAAAGGAAAATAATTACGGCAGTTAGTGTGATTCTGAGTGCATTATTTTTATCTGTATCGCTGTTCTGCCTGTGGAAGTGGATAGTTCACAGAAATGGTAACACTGTGAAATCTAAATGCCAGTATTTGAAATGTCTGGAAGATGTGTTATGGCCAAATTTGCTTACTGTTTTTTTGCGTTGGCAGGAAAGAGAGCTACAACACCACCTATAGAGAAAGAACAGCAAAACATTTTTGGTGCGGTAGGTCGTAGCAATGAGTTTCAGGATTTGCCATTGTTTGAGTTTGCAAAGTTGGTGGATGCAACCGACAACTTTTCAGAAGTCAACAAGCTCGGTGAAGGGGGTTTCGGCCCTGTGTATAAGGTATAATTTATGTCCAATGTGTAAGCATTTATGGATTTCATCTAACAATGGCTCCATATGATTGTTCATGTTAACCGCCCCGAAAATCCAAAATTATTTAAAAGCAAAGGCTTTGCCGTTGTTTTCCAGGTATCTGGAAAGGAAACAATTGTAGTCTTTCAGGCTATTAACATGATGGAATCAAGTAAATTAGTTAGTGAAACCGTTTGTGCTTCTTACAGTATGAAGACACGCCTATTTGTGTTTCAAATATAGTAAGGTTGCGTCTTTGTGACATTTGACCCCTTACTTTGGGCCATCCCTATTGCCACGGGTGGACTGCACTCTTACACGGGAATATAGTTGAAGATGGTGGGCCCGTGGCGCAAAACAAAGTGACAGTGGTGTTATGCCCTGCCTTTGCTATAGGGAAAACGCTGAAGTGCCAAGGTAAAGGTAATGTTGTTGTTCTTGTTACTCTAAAACATAATTTATCACTATTTTTAGGGAAAATGGGAAGATGGGCAAGATATTGCAGTTAAGAGGCTTTCAACGGCATCGGGACAAGGGCAACAAGAATTTATGAACGAAGTAACGGTGATCTCAAAGCTTCAGCACAAAAACCTTGTAAGACTGTTGGGATGCTCTGTAGAAGGGGAAGAAAAACTGTTGGTGTATGAGCTCATGCCAAATAAAAGTTTGGACGCGCTTCTCTTTGGTAATAAAGCTAATTATAGAGCAATGCTAGAACGTCTTAATTTTTTAGCAATTAGATCCACAGTACCAAGTCTCTGTTCAAGACTTGATTTCGTAATCAGTAGTCACAGATCTGATCGTTAGCCATTAAGCAAACAATGGCATCTCAAAATGTGGTCACATTGACCTTCAAAAGTTTTTAGAGCTTGGTTGCTATGCAGTTTATGACCTATATCCCGTATTTTGTAACACGATTAGCTCCAATGTTTCAGCATCATCATTTAGTGGTCATTCAAATGTGTACCACTCTTTTATGCAGATCCACTACAATGCAAACTGTTGGGTTGGCAAAAGCGATTGAACATCATCAAAGGAATATCCCGAGGCCTACTTTATCTTCATAGAGATTCTAGATTAAGGATTATACACCGAGATCTAAAGCCAAGCAACATTTTGCTAGATGAAGAGCTGAATCCGAAGATTTCAGATTTTGGGTTGGCAAGGATTTTTGGCAGCAAACAAGATCAAGCCAACACGTTACGAGTCGTTGGAACCTAGTAACTATCTCATCACTACACCAGTTCACTCTTATGATAATGTAAGATTTTCAGATTACACACTTAAAAGTTATGAATCTTATGTGCCTTAACTCGCATGTGCAGTGGTTATATGTCTCCAGAATATGCAATGGAAGGCCAATTTTCTGAGAAATCAGATGTATTCAGTCTCGGAGTATTGCTACTGGAAATTGTCAGTGGCAGACAGAACCACAAGTTAACTCAGGAGTCTTTTAACCTCCTAACATATGTAAGTTTCAGTAAATTCTGTTTGTCATTCACTAATGCGAAAGGGGTGAAAAATTGGGTAAAATTAGACCTGGTAAAATACTAAAATGGGTCATTTGGGTCGTGTAAACTCAACTTGGCTCATTTCTCGTATTTTAAGAACTTCAACTCTGGTAAAAATTCAGATCTCTTCTGGGAGTGTTATCCTTGGTCGGGTTATTTGCGTCTGAGTCGGTCATTTTGGATTGCTTCATTTGAGCCCGGCTAGCGTTGTATTTAGCAAAGTTGAAGCCAAGTATGTGTCATATGTGGTCTATATTGGGTCTAGCGATCTTAAAATTGTTACCAGATCTTATCGTAATTTATGCTCTGAATGTTTGATGATAACTTACAACAGTCGCTGAAATGTTTTCAGGCATGGAATATGTGGAACGAAAACAGCATGATCTCACTGATCGATCCTTCGATTGTCAGCCAATGCTCTAAAGGTCAGCTTTTTAAGTGCATACAAATAGGATTGCTATGTGTCCAAGAATTTCCTGAGGATAGGCCCGATGTTCCCACCTTGATTTCCATGCTTGATGTTGATGATGTTGAAACTCTTCCAATTCCGAAACAACCAGGTTTTACACGAAACAAAGTCCGTTTTAAGGATGAAACTCTCTCGGATAGTCTTGAACGTTGTTCGGTAAACTATGTCTCTGTGACTGCTCTTAATGGTCGCTAGCGTGTTCATTGTATTATCATTTTGCCATGTACATGAATACATTTTGTGTGTGTGTGGGACTCTAACCAGCATAAATGGTTAATATTATTTTTAAACAATCAACATTTTCAGGCAATTTAGTCTCTTTTTATGGCATGTATACTTATTGGGGGTAATTACTTAGCCATACCTTATTGACTATCGGTCAGTCTCCTCTAAGACGGAGGTATCCGTCTTGACATTAAAACGGGTCAAATATCATCCCACTCATGCATATATGATAAATCGTTTACTTTTTCCTATATATTCTGTTTTTGTCTTATTCAAACTATTTGACCCGTCTTAATCTTAGGTCGGATACACCTGTCTTTAACAAGAATTTGGGATTGAATATTGATCTCCTAACCAATTGAATGATTGATGATGTTCAACACAAGACTTAATGATATAAATATGTCTGTAAGTCAGAAGTGACATGCTCATAATGCCATGAAAATCCTGTCATAATACAACATAATGCTTAAAAAACACAAATTTGCTTTGACTAATATATTCAATGTTCTTGAAAGTAAACGATTAAGTCTTCAACTTGGAGTAATTAACTACAAGTGTTGCATATTTTATAATTTTTTGACTGAGTATATACTAATATACTTAAATGCTACATGTGTTCATGAGCTCAATTTTCATTTTCCAAGTTCTCAATGCATCTCAAAGCTGCTATTTACATATTTCTGTTAATTACATGGTTCGATGTCGAGTTTGGTTCAACTGCATCCAATTCTTTTACGTCCCCTCAATTTGTGAAGGACCCGGAAACATTGGTCTCTAGTAATGCTATTTTCCAGCTGGGGTTCTTCAGTCCAACTAACTCGACAAGTCGGTATCTTGGCATATGGTTTAATAACAAGTTGAATTCTGAGAATTCTTTGGAGGTTGTTTGGGTAGCCAACAGAGACAGTCCAGTAAAAGACTCATCTGCCGTCTTCAAAATCTCGGATGACGGGAATCTTCAAGTGATGGATGCTGAGGATAAGATTTATTGGTCGTCAAATACATCAACTAAAGCAAATAGTTCAGTAGTTCAACTGCTAGACACTGGTAACCTTATTTTGTCTGTGCAGGATAGTAATATCAGGATTTGGCAGAGTTTCGACAATCCCACAGATTCATTTTTGTCAGGAACAAAGCTGACCTTTAATAAAAGTTTGCATGATACTAAAACAAACATTCAGTCATGGAAGAGTAATAATGATCCTTCAAGTGGTCGCTTTCGCATTGCTAGTCTTCCACGGGATCTGACGGAATTCTTCATTGTTTCTGACGATAAACCCTATTGGCGTACGGGTCCTTGGAATGGGTATCGTTTTATTGGAACACCTTACTCTAATTCGGAGGTCTCCTCTGGATTTAATGTTGATGATCATGATGGCACAGTGGACTTGTCATTTGAACTGGCGGATAAATCGTTTTGGGAAAGGTATGTTCTGACTTATGATGGGATTCTGTTAGCAAGGATTTGGAATGACAATAGCAGTTCTTGGGAAAGTGACTGGCAGTCTTTGGACACTGAGTGTGATGTTTACAGCAAATGTGGCAAATTTGCGGTTTGTGATTCTTTGAAAGAACCGATTTGTGAATGTTTGAGAGGTTTTACACCGGAAAATGTTGAGGAATGGAGGAAAGGAAATTGGACTAATGGGTGTGTTCGGAGAACAGAGCTACAATGCCATATTCCAGGAAGCAAACAAGACAAGTTTTTGCATATGAAGCAGATTAAAGTACCAGATTATGCTCGCTGGATTCTAGCGAGTGCAGATGATTGTCAGGGAAATTGCATTGGTGACTGTTCATGTTTAGCTTATTCATATTATACTGGTGTTGGATGCATGTTATGGAATGCAAGCCTCATTGACCTACAACAGTACTCTGAGGACGGTGCTGATCTTTTCATTCGTTTGGCGAATTCAGAACTACCAGGTGAACATCGTACACATGATTTTGTCGATCTACCAATCATTTCATATGTATTATTGAACTTTGTATTAACAAGATCAGTATATGTAGATGTGAGCTAGTTTAGCTTGTAAATCTAAGCTAAACCCGTAATTATCAAAACTGCCCATTTTTGAATTCTACAGCTGTTCTTGTACTGATTTGGGTAAAGACTTACAAATGCTCCCTTTTATTTCACTCCCGCTGCTTTGCAGGTGAAAGTGGCAAAAAGAAAATAATTACAGCCGTCTGTGTGATTTTTGGTGCATTATTTGTATCTATAGCAGCGTTCTTCCTGTGGAAGCGAATGGCTCACAAAAATGGTAACATTATATACTCCAAATGCCAGTATTTGCAGTCTGTTAAATTTGTCATAACCAACTCTGTACGGTTATTTGGCAGGAAAGAGAGCTACACCACCGTCACTGTATGGTCAATTGGCAGCAAAGAGAGCTCCACCACCGCCTAAAGAGACTGAATGGCAAAACATTTTTGGCGCGGCAGGTTGTAGTAATGATTTTCAGGATTTGCCATTGTTTGAGTTCACAAAGCTTGCGGATGCAACAGACAACTTTTCGGAAATGAACAAGCTCGGCCAAGGGGGATTTGGCCCGGTGTATAAGGTATATCTTATTTCCAATGTGTAAGGTTTTCTATAGTGCGTCATCTAATAATGGTTTCATGTGATAGTTCATGTTAATAGTGTCATCTAAATTTATCAATTTCTAGGGAAAATGGGAAGATGGGCAAGATATTGCAGTTAAGAGGCTTTCAAGTGTGTCGGGACAAGGGCAACAGGAATTTATGAACGAAGTAATGGTGATCTCAAAACTTCAGCACAAAAACCTTGTAAGATTGCTAGGATGCTCTGTAGAAGGGGAAGAAAAACTACTGGTGTATGAGCTCGTGCCAAATAAAAGCTTGGATGCACTTCTCTTTGGTAATTAAGTTAATTATAATGCGACTTTAGAGCGTCTTAATTTCTTAACATGCAGTCGCATTGACCTTCAGCAGTTTATTAGCTCTGATGCTTTTTCATTAACATTCATTAGTCATTCAGATGTGTACAATTCTTATATGCAGATCCACAACAATGTAAACTGTTGGACTGGCAAAAGCGATTTAACATTATCAAAGGAATTTGTCGAGGCCTACTTTATCTTCATAGAGATTCTAGATTAAGGATTATACACCGAGATTTAAAGCCAAGCAACATTCTGTTAGATGAAGAACTCAATCCAAAGATTTCAGACTTTGGGGTGGCAAGGATCTTTGGTAGCAAACAGGATCAAGCGAACACATTACGAGTCGTGGGAACCTAGTAAGTATCTCATCACTTCACCCTTATGATAAAATGTGCCATTGTTAGACTATGCACCTAAAGTCATGAAACTTATCTGCCTTAACTCGCATGTGCAGTGGTTATATGTCCCCAGAATACGCAATGGAAGGCCAATTTTCTGAGAAATCAGATGTATTCAGTCTCGGAGTATTGCTACTGGAAATCGTCAGTGGCAGACGGAACCAGAAGTTAGCTCAGGAGTCTCTTAACCTCCTAACATATGTAAGTTTCAGTGAAATCCCTGTTCATCATTCACTTTAATATACTGAAGTGAAAAATTTGGGTAAAATTAGACCTGGTAAAAGGAGTCGTTAGGGTCGAGTCAGTTCAACTAGCGCCATTTCATTCAGTGCACTTTGACAGGTCAGGTTCGGATATGTTCAGGGGTGTTGTTTTTGGTCGGGGTTATTAGAGTCTAGTCGGTCATGTTTGGGTTGCTTTGTTTGAGTCGGATCAATATTGAATCTAGACAAGTTCAAGCCAACTATGGGTCAGCTGTACCAATACCAGGTCTAGCAAACTGCAAACCTTACCTTAACTTGTTGTAACTTACTACTCGTAACTTATATGGCGGATTAACGCTCTAAAACGTTCTCAGGCATGGAAAATGTGGAACGAAAACAACATGCTCTCATTGATCGATCCTACAATTCTCGACCAACGCTCTAAAGTGCAGCTTTTTAAGTGCATTCAAGTAGGACTACTATGTGTCCAAGAATTTCCCGAGGACAGGCCAGATGTTCCCGCATTGATTTCCATGCTTGATGTTGATGATGCCAAAACTCTTCCAATTCCGAAGCAACCTGGTTTTACACAACACAGAGTCCGCTTTAAGGATGAAATTCTCCCAAATAGCCTCGAAGATTGTTCGGTAAACTATGATTCTATGACTGCTCTTAGCGGTCGCTAGCGTGTGCCATATACAATCTATGTGCGTAGTTACTTAATTACCCACGTAAATAATTTGTTTTCATCTAAGATGTTAATAGTATAGGAACAATTTTTTCAGATAAATCATAAAGAAGAAAGTGCATCAAGCTCTTTTGAACATCAGCCCGCCAGCCATAAGAATGAAACAGAACATAACAATGTGTCGGAGTGTTGAGTGCAACTTTTTATAATAACGTGTCGAGCCTTTTGTCTAAATTATCTTGTTATATAATGTTTAAGCGTCGATCACGTGACAAACGAAAACAATAACTGGCAACTGAGGTAACATACTTAGGTTACTTGTAAGCTGTGGAAATATTTGACCGTTTAATACGTTTTCACACAGTACAAAGATTCGTGTAAGGTTGTTTTACACAAATTTATTATAAAATGGGATCTTTTAGTTACCTCTTTTACCTACTAATAATAATAGAGTTGTGTCTTTATCAAAACAAATAATCATAATCACTCCCTTCAAAATATTTCAATCCGTTATAGGATAAGTACAATTACGATATAAAAAGATCCGATATAAAAACACATGTCCATATATTAGCATCACAAAGAAACTATTTTCAAATAGCTTGGTTATTTGTCCTTAAAAATTGCATCAAAAAACAAATAATTCGTTATAAAAATAATAATTAATTTAGAACGTGTTATTTGGATTCAATTTCTTTATTTGTTCGGATTAAGTGCATTTTGTTTTCATTATTCAGTTTATTTCATTTTTTTTTTCCGTTCATACATAGGCCCTATTTGGCAAATGGCAGAAGCAGATTTACAATAGCAGATAACGGTTGGCAGATTTTAGCAGCATGTTTGACCATCGAGTAAAATTAGCATATTGGCCGGAATCTACCGTTTTTTCGTTCTACTATTTTCATGTATAAATGAATATGCTATTACAATATGCTGGTATTAGCAGCATATTCAAAAACGGTAGATTCCGGCCAATATGCTATCTGAATATGCCATTTATGTCATGTAGATATATTGGGGGTAAGTACTTAGCCATACCTTATTGACTATCGGTCAATCTCCTCTAAGACGGAGGTATCCGTCTTGACATTAAACGGGTCAAATATCATCCCACTCATGCATATATGATAAATCGTTGACTTTTTTCTATATATTCTGCTTTTGTCTGATTCAAACTATTTGACCCGTCTTAAGCTTAGGTCGGATACACCTGTCTTTAACAAGAATTTGGGATTGAATATTGATCTCCTAACCAATTGAATGATTGATGATGTTCAACATAAGACTTAATGATATAAATATGCCTGTAAGTCAGAAGTGACATGCTCATAATGCAATGAAAATCCTGTCATAATACAACATAATGCTTAAAAAACACAAATTTGCTTTGACTAATATATTCAATGTTCTTGAAAGTAAACGATTTAGTCTTCAACTTGGAGTAATTAACTACAAGTGTTGCATATTTTAATTTTTTGACTGAGTATTTACTACTGTAATATATACTTAAATGCTAATGTGTTTATGAGCTCAAATTTTCATTTTCCAAGTTCTCAATGCATCTCAAGGCTGCTATTTACATATTTCTGTTAATTTCATGGTTCGATGTCGAGTTTGGTTCAACTGCATCCAATTCTTTTACATTCCCTCAATTTGTGAAGGACCCGGAAACATTGGTCTCTAGCAATGCTATTTTCCAGCTCGGGTTTTTTAGTCCGACTAATTCGACAAGTCGGTATCTTGGCATATGGTTTAATAACAAGTTGAATTCTGAGAATTCTTTGGAGGTTGTTTGGGTAGCCAACAGAGACAGTCCAGTAAAAGACTCATCTGCCGTCTTCAAAATCTCGGATGACGGGGATCTTCAAGTGATGGACGCCGAGGATAAGGTTTATTGGTCATCAAATACATCATCTAAGGCAAATAATTCAGTAGTTCAGCTGCTAGACACTGGTAACCTTATTTTGTCTGTGCAGGATAGTAATATCAGGATTTGGCAGAGTTTCGACAATCCCACAGATTCATTTTTGTCAGGAACAAAGCTGACCTTTAATAAAAGTTTGCATGATACTAAAACAAACATTCAGTCATGGAAGAGTAATAATGATCCATCAAGTGGTCGCTTTCGCATTGCTAGTCTTCCACGGGATCTGACTGAATTCTTCATTGTTGATGGTGATAAACCCTATTGGCGTTCGGGTCCTTGGAATGGGTATAGATTTATTGGAATACCTTTCTCTGACTCTGAGGTCTCCTCTGGATTTAATGTTGATGATCATGATGGCACAGTGGACTTGTCATTTGAACTGGCGGATAAATCGTTTTGGGAAAGGTATGTTCTGACTTATGATGGGATTCTGTCAGGAAGGATTTGGAATGACAATAGCAGTTCTTGGGAAAGTGACTGGCAGTCTTTGGACACTGAGTGTGATGTTTACAGCAAATGTGGCAAATTTGCGATTTGTGATTCTTTGAAAGAACCGATTTGTGAATGTTTGAGAGGTTTTACACCGGAAAATGTTAAGGAATGGAGGAAAGGAAATTGGACTAATGGGTGTGTTCGGAGAACAGAGCTACAATGCCAAGTTCCAGGAAGCAAACAAGACAAGTTCTTGCATATGAAGCAGATTAAAGTACCAGATTATGCTCGCTGGATTCTAGCGAGTGCAGATGATTGTCAGGGAAATTGCATTGGGGATTGTTCATGTTTAGCTTATTCATATTATACTGGTGTTGGATGCATGTTATGGAATGCAAGCCTCATTGACCTACAACAGTACTCTGAGGACGGTGCTGATCTTTTCATTCGTTTGGCGAATTCAGAACTACCAGGTGAACATCGTACACATGATTTTGTCGATCTACCAATCATTTCATATGTATTATTGAACTTTGTATTACCAAGATCAGTATATGTAGATGTGAGCTAGTTTAGCTTGTAAATCTAAGCTAAACCCGTAATTATCAAAACTGCCCATTTTTGAATTCTACAGCTGTTCTTGTACTGATTTGGGTAAAGACTTACAAATGCTCCCTTTTATTTCACTCCGCTGCTTTGCAGGTGAAAGTGGCAAAAAGAAAATAATTACAGCCGTCTGTGTGATTTTTGGTGCATTATTTGTATCTATAGCAGCGTTCTTCCTGTGGAAGCGAATGGCTCACAAAAATGGTAACATTATATACTCCAAATGCCAGTATTTGCAGTCTGTTAAATTTGTCATAACCAACTCTGTACGGTTATTTGGCAGGAAAGAGAGCTACACCACCGTCACTGTATGGTCAATTGGCAGCAAAGAGAGCTCCACCACCGCCTAAAGAGACCGAATGGCAAAACATTTTTGGCGCGGCAGGTTGTAGTAATGATTTTCAGGATTTGCCATTGTTTGAGTTCACAAAGCTTGCGGATGCAACAGACAACTTTTCGGAAATGAACAAGCTCGGCCAAGGGGGATTTGGCCCGGTGTATAAGGTATATCTTATTTCCAATGTGTAAGGTTTTCTATAGTGCGTCATCTAATAATGGTTTCATGTGATAGTTCATGTTAATAGTGTGTCATCTAAATTTATCAATTTCTAGGGAAAATGGGAAGATGGGCAAGATATTGCAGTTAAGAGGCTTTCAAGTGTGTCGGGACAAGGGCAACAGGAATTTATGAACGAAGTAATGGTGATCTCAAAACTTCAGCACAAAAACCTTGTAAGATTGCTAGGATGCTCTGTAGAAGGGGAAGAAAAACTACTGGTGTATGAGCTCGTGCCAAATAAAAGCTTGGATGCACTTCTCTTTGGTAATGAAGTTAATTATAATGCGACTTTAGAGCGTCTTAATTTCTTAACATGCAGTCGCATTGACCTTCAGCAGTTTATTAGCTCTGATGCTTTTTCATTAACATTCATTAGTCATTCAGATGTGTACAATTCTTATGTGCAGATCCACAACAATGTAAACTGTTGGACTGGCAAAAGCGGTTTAACATCATCAAAGGAATTTGTCGAGGCTTACTTTATCTTCATAGAGATTCTAGATTAAGGATTATACACCGAGATTTAAAGCCAAGCAACATTTTACTTGATGAAGAGCTCAATCCAAAGATTTCCGACTTTGGGTTAGCAAGGATCTTTGGTAGCAAACAGGATCAAGCAAACACATTACGAGTTGTTGGAACCTAGTAAGTTTCTCATCCCCCACCCTTATGATAATGTGCCATTGTTATTTGTTAAACTATGCACCTAAAGTCATGAAACTTACGTGCCTTAACTCGCATTTGCAGTGGTTATATGTCTCCAGAATACGCAATGGAAGGGCAATTTTCTGAGAAATCAGATGTATTCAGTCTCGGAGTATTGCTACTGGAAATTGTCAGTGGCAAACGGAACCACAAGTTAGCTCAGCAGTCTTTTAACCTCCTAACATATGTAAGGTTCACTGAATCCCTGTTCATCTTTCACTTTAATACAAGACGAAAGTGTATAACTAAGCCTGGTAAAAGGGGTCCTTCGGTTCGAGTAGATTCAACTTGTGTCATTTCCGGTAATTTAGTTCACTTGATTCGTGTCAGGTTTGGTTATGTTCAGGCCTTAGAGGATGTTACTTTTGCTTTGGTTGGTCAATTTTGCCTCTTAGTTGGTCAATTTTGGGTTGCGTCGACTATGGTTCAGCTGTACCTATACCAGGTCTAGCAAACTGCAAACCGTACCTTAACCAGTCGTTACTTATATGGTGGATCAACACTTTTCCCTGAGTAGCTTACACGCTCTAAAATGTTCTCAGGCATGGAAAATGTGGAACGAAAACAACATGCTCTCATTGATCGATCCTGCAATTCTCGACCAATGCTCTAAAGGGCAGCTTTTTAAGTGCATACAAGTAGGACTACTGTGTGTCCAAGAATTTCCTGAGGACAGGCCAGATGTTCCTGCCTTGATTTCCATGCTTGATGTCGATGATGCCAAAACTCTTCCAATTCCGAAGCAACCTGGTTTTACACGAAACAAAGTCAGTTTTAGGGATGAAATTCTCCCAAATTGCCCCGAAGATTGTTCTGTAAACTATGTTTCTATGACTGCTCTTAGCGGACGCTAGCGTGTATGATTATATAGTCATTTTGTAGTATATATTCTCTGTGCATAGTATTAGAATAAATGGTTTTTTTTTCACCTAAGTTGTTAATATTATATGAACCACAGTATTTTTCAGGTAAATCATGATCATGCTTCCATATTTTCCCTGTAGTTAATTACTCTGGAGTTATTGAATGTTCAAAATGTCAGGGATCACTAGTGTAGCTGTGAAATGTAATGTTACAACTTCCAAGTTTGAAACTTGTTGGATCAATTTAGCTTTTAACAGATTATGTAATGAATCCAAATTATGTGATAAACCAGGAAATGTTGTGCAAGTCAGGAACCATTACTGCAGGAACAAGTTAATGACTTTGTTAAACATAGATTTTTCGTGGATTTGATGGTGGTGGTGGTTTGGTGATTGGAGGGGTGGAAATAAGTGATGGGTAATGGTGGCTTCTCGGTGTGTCGGTTCGGAAAATATGATGATACGGCAGAGGTAACGGTAGGGTGATTTTAGCATCCAATTCTTCTGACAATACATTCTCTGGAAAGTATATACGGCGTAAGTGGAATCCATTTTATCTTAAAATGGACCGAAATAATGGGTGATATTAGGAAAATATTATGTTGATTGATTAAGTGAAAAACATAATCATTTTTCCCTAAACCTAGCCATGCAAACCTAGTGCCTCTTGTGAAGAGCACCTTGCTCATGCATTGGGCATCAAAACTCCCCCTCTTACCCGGTTTTGTCTTATGAAAAAGACCATGGGTTTGCTTTATAATTTGCCTAATATACTACTTCAAGATTGGGTATTATTCATTCATTAATTCACCGTCTAAAATAAGAGTTTTAGAGAGATAAATTTCTTCCTTCTTCTCCTTCTCTTAACCGAAATAAAGAGAACAAAATAAAGATTTTTGGGTCAATTTTATTTAAATTAATATTGTTCTAGTATTAATAATATTAATTTTATTAAGTGGTTACCTTGGGTATTATTCCTTGGGAGAGATTCTATACTTGAATCCTTGTTCTTCCATTTGGAGAGCTCAAGAACAAGTGAGTAGGAGAATTCACTTGTGCCCAATAATCCGAAATATCCATCTTAAAAAAAGGTAAAGCCAAGAGACATATAAAAACGGGTACATGTAAGAAAGATGGTTTCTTCTTTATTCTTATTATTGTTTGCATGCATAAGATCAACATTTAATTTTATAACTAAATTAATTTGAAACATATATGAATATGTTAAGAGATGAGATATAGATTTCTAACATATACAATCTCATAAAATTTGGTGATTATACTAAGGTCCATTGAGGTATAACAATGGAGCCTTGAAAGAGACGTAGTATATATTTACTGAAAAACATGGTAAAGCTTTGTGATCTCATCATCAATCATTTTTTTTTCAAAGAAGCACAAAGATATACCCTTAATTACAATAAAAAGGCATCACGTAGCTAACGTTTTTAAACAATATACTGGTACTTGTTATCATACTAATTATATGATCGTTAATGTTGAGAGTTTCTCCACTAATCGTTAAGTAATAAAGAAAATAGCTTTGTAAAGTCTTCATTTACGGAGATTATTATTGTAAATGAAATAAGTATTTTTCCTGGTCTAGTGCAAATAAAATAAGTGACCTTTTTTTGTTTTAATTTACAAATCACGTATTAATGATCGTGACTGCGGATTTTATGTGGCCTTTAAGAGTATAACAAATTATACTCTAGTCTCTAGTACATAGTATAGTCAATGTAATATTTTATGATGCTGAGAACTTTCAAAGCGATGCCTTGACAAACCGATAAAGTTTTTACCATGTGATTGCTTACCAAATACCAACACACTGTTGTCCGTAATTTCTTAAACAGTAACGAATTACGAAAGGAAACAGAATGCAGTAACGAATAAATGCCAGAGATCAGATATACCGACAGAGGAAAGGTAGTGACGCGGTGCGGAACCGCTGCCTTAAAAACTATTTCTCCGGTGCGACCGTGGTGGCGATCAGCTACGACCGGTAGTCCCCAAGGATTACACTATCTTTGCTCGACAAACTCGCCCACTCGAGTTTGTAAGACCGGAACGATATCAATTAACAATACCCTTAAATTGAGAGAGCAGAGAAGATCGAGAGAGGAGAGTTTATGTTTTTTCGTGTGTTTTGATAGGGAAGTCGGGCTCCTATTTATAGCCAAAACGCAGCAACAGAAGTGGCAAAACCGACTCCTAAGATGTTGCAGTCAAGGGCTACAAACGTGGAGTATGACCCTCATGTTGACAGTCAGTTGGACTGACTGATTCAACTCAACAACACAGCCCAAACCAAAACTCATATGCGGCCCAAAAAGATAGGCACAGCCCGCCGCAGGCGATTGCCAAATCACGAATCCGGATCCGGATCCGGGCTCGGGCACGGGCGCGCGCGCGTGTGCGAGCTGAATTAAGCACCTCGCAAAGTCTCTACAAAAGACTCCCCATGACCACTAGTGATAAGGTAAGGGAAGGGGTGTTATATAAACCCATAAAACACCCACTTCCTCACCAATGTGGGGCAAATGGAAACTAAGAAAAAAGGCTCTCAAAGTCTCTATTTCCAACACACACATCCGGGTTAACCAATTATCCCAAATAAAGAGTCGGGTGATGACAAAATAAAATAAAAAAACCATGATCAATATTCATTAATAAGGGTATACTACAATGATGAACAAATAACTGTTACGAAATAAAACAATTTTAAGCTTGTTGCTTATTTGAGAGTGGATTACTAAGCTTTTCTCCAAATTATCTACCGATGTAAGTTGAAGTTCAAACCAAACGTCCTCATATAGCTCTGCAAATTTTCCAACTAAAAGATTTTAAACAACAACCGAATTAATGAGCGTATATATACAATCTCGTATACTGAGTAATAACTAACTTTATTATACATGAGTATTAAAACATACAGAAATTGTGTTGTATGGTGCCAATAAATAACTAAATAAATATGTGAAACGTAAATTTTAGAAATACCCCTTGACTCATATAGTTATAGTTGATACATAATTCCAAAGTTATGCATGATCATCGCATCATCAAACTACGTTAAACCTGCAAATATTTGCAACGATTAAATTCAATTAATGATAAATCGAACCAAAAACACATTCAAAGATGGGGATATATCATATAACGCACACAAAACCATAATTGTACACACTACACAAATAATAAAAGAAAATAGTAAAAATAGTCTTGACAAATTAAATATGCAGCTATCAATTTGACGGAGTCGTATATATACACAATTTGTAGAGTCTTACGCTCTTACGGTTATACACAATTTGTGGAGTCTTTGGGTTTGATTGTAGTTGTCGTGGTAGTAGAGTTTTACGTATTCTCCTCCTACAAACACGGTAATAATATTTTATTATATTTAATCACAGTTTTTTATATCGGCTTTTAAAATTGGAGTAGTTTATTACATCCGATTGTACTAATCTTAAACTCATATTTTATATTCTTTTTTTAAGTTCATAAAGTTTTTTTTTATCACAATTTACTAATCTGAGGTGTTTTGCTAATGTTGGAAACTCTATAATCCACCAAAAAAAGCTTCCTTTATTAATATAGGTAGATACTAGAGTTAATGCCCGTGCGATGCACGGGCCTATTTGTATTGTTCTAGTGCGCATAATGTCTAAATAGTAAAATCTTAAAGAATATTATTTAAATTCTTGTCAATAATATTAAATTTAACATTCCTTAAATACATTTATAGTCTCTTTATTCATTGAAATTCTACATTTGTTAATATATCAAAAAAGTCAACTAAAACTCTCAAGTTTTCAAGGCGGCAAGAGGAGAAAACAAATTAGAATAAAAACTATTTATACCATGAACACATTTTAGACAAAATAAACAAACGTTGAAAGCTAAATATCTAAGATCGCACAATATAGTAACTAAGTTCAATACAAAACTGTTTGTATGATCATGATTAGCAACTTAGGCTCTGTTCATTCTTTTGGACTTAATTTCAGCTCATTTCAGCTCTATTCAGTTCAGTTCGACTCTTCTCTTCACAAATTAACTCAGCTCAGTTTAGTTCAATAGCTCAATTAACTTCAGTTTAGTTTCATTAAGTTAAGTTCAGTTCAAACAGTTTAAGACCAAAAAAATAAGGCATTATTGCTTTCATAGTCTGTTGAATATGGCTGATATAATTAAGACAGTAATCTGATTCGTTTGAATTATTGTCTGGCTTTATTGTATTTGCATAGGACTTCGATGGTATAAAATATTATCTTTCTCAATATAAAATAAGTTTTACATATTCGTTTGTTCATGTCTAAATATAACTTATACAATATCCGTCCCAACTCCCACATATCCCAAATGATCTCGCACCACTATCTCCATATAAGAGCCCGTCGTTACATGTCAATATATGTTGCAACATCCGATATGATCCACGTTTATTATCCAAGCTCAGGGAGTTGGCAATCTACTTCATTTACATGTTAGCTGCAATTTTGTTTGCCATTACCTCAGACCTCCAATATATTATTATTATTACGTACATTACCCACAACAATATTTCATGGTTCACCTGCAATTCATGGCTCTTGTTGTTCCTTACGCCCAAAAATCAAACATGTATTGAAGTTTAATTGTTGAGGCATTACGTGTTAATATTATTGGTAAGCATTTAGAAATAGTCGCGCAATAAACATCACATATATCTTTTAATAAACGTAAATGTGATGCAAAAAGGAAGACAATGTAATCATCGATCAATGTAATATTATGAACAAACTAAAAAATACGTAAAAAAAACTAATCGAAAGAAGTTGAATGGTGATGCAAGGACATTGAATATGTATGTATCTATATATGAAAAATTGGAGGTAGGTGTATATTTGAGTCATATTAGACTTCTTAAAAAAACTAATGATACAACTAATAGTCAGTTTTGCACGTTTGTTATAAACTCTATCTTTGAGTTTTATTAGAATTTGTGTAAAAATATTTTATCTATTTTTTAACCGATACAAACCTTAGTTAAGTCATATTAGAATTAGATTTTCTTGTTAAACTAATGATCCTACTAATTGTCAATTTTGAACGTTTGTTATAAACTCTATCTTTTGAGTTTTATTTATTTGAATTTGTTTAAAAATATTTTATCTATTTTTGTACAATACAAACCTACCGTGATAGGACTCAAAAGTATTTTCAAATTATTGGACTCTCTGTAATCGCTCGAAAAAAAATTCTTTTAATAATATAACGAGGTATGTTTTTTCAGATGAAAAATGGTAAAATAAAACACAACATAAACTTTTTTTACCAGCATTCTAACCACTAACCTGATCCGGACTCTTTAACCCGATCCATATTTGATGTGACTTGTATTTAACCCAACCCATATTTTGACCCGCCTGTATAACCTGTCCCGCCCGAGCCCCGACCGTTTGACAGGTCTAAACGCACCTCCCGATCCTCAATAACAGTATAACACAATAAACAGACCCAAATCCCCCAAATTAACAAACCCTAATTTCCAAACTCAGTTCAAATCATCTTTCAATCAATCAAGGTAATTTCGTCACTCTCTCATTCGTATGGTTATCTTAATTATTGTTGTTTAATTTTCAATTAAAGTTTATTTCGCTTTGTATAATTGTAAATTACAATGTTAGTAGTAAGAAATTTTAGTTTAGATAATTTTTAATGATACTGATCATATAAATACGTAGTTTATTTTCGCAGTTGGCTTTTTAGTTATACATAAAAATTAGGGTCATAATCTCAAGTATATGAAAGTTGCAGCTGAATTTAAACTACCTAAAGTTATGAGATTTTCTATTACAAAAATTTGACATCGAGCATGAATTTTACGGAACAAATTTGATATCTTCTTGCCATTTTGTCTCTAAGGATGTGTTTGGATTGAGAGATTTGGAGGGAAAAGAAAGGGAGGCAGAGTAGGGGATTTAAAATCCCTTATTTGGATAGGAAATAAGGGTGGAGAGAAATGGAGGGGGAGTGATTGTGAGGGATCCATTTTCCCTCCGCCAAGGCTAATCAAAATCTCTCCACAATAGGCAAGATTTGGAAGGAAATTGTATCCAAACACCTACACCCCATTTGCCCTCCCCTTCCCTTACCTCCCTTTCTCTTCCTTCCTTCCTCCTCCCTTCCCTTTCTCTCCATTTTTGCTATCCAAACATACCCTAAAGAGATTAGTCCGTTTGTTTGCATCAGTTAGTTATACATTAAAATTGCTTTTCAGATATAGTTCGGTTATTTAGACTGTTGAGGCCCGAGGGTGCATCATTGATGCTCATTTGAGTCTTTGGCATGCATACGTTCAATCACCCGTCTTGCTTCTTCCTCAGTGGCAGGGTAAACAGTAAACACTGCGTATCTGCAGCAATTTTTTTCACAGCCTCAAGGCAGACAGTGAAGATAAAATAGGATTTATTCGACACCTGATGCATATTTCACATATGTTGATAGGAAATGTTAATTCCAATTTGTATGCGCACAATAAGATCTACAACATCTGACCAGTACATATCCGACCTGCCATCGAGTAGATATCACACATTCACTAGTCTCCTTGTCCACAGAATTACTTTCTCCTATTTACTTACCATGGAAACGGAAGAGCCTGGAAGCAATGAAGTGGTAACAGAACAAGTGGAGGAGTCATTGAAAGAGAATAAATTACTTACCACGGAAACGGAAGAGCCGGGAAGCAATGAAGTGGTAGCAGAACAAGTGGAGGCGTCAGTGAAAGAGAATAAAAGGTTCGAGAAATTGAAGAAGAGGCTAATGAAGGAAGCTAAAAAAGCCCAAAACAAGGGTGTGTGTTACCTAAGCCGTGTCCCTCCCAAAATGGACCCTTCGAAGCTCCGCCACCTTCTCTCTCCCTTCGGCGAAGTCCTCCGGATTTACCTCGTCCCTGAAGGTCCACTCCTTTTTTCCTTTCGTCGTTCTATTTTATTTCAATTAGCATATGTTTTGAATGTCCGGAAGCAAAAGTGTTGGCGTTAGGTTGTCGAATTATTGGAGTGTAGTTTTAACCTAAGACTGTTAGCTTGCCTATCTTAGTCTTTTTACTTCTGATGAGTGCAACCTACTTTGGTGCGAGTGTTAGACAAGGGTACATACCCAAGTGCATTACTAAAACATCAGCAAAATAACAAAAAATATTATGAACATTTGTTCATTTTAAATATATTGATCTTTGTGTTTTGTCATGTTCATAATATTTTTTGTTATTTTGCTGATATTTTCAGACTTGAATTAAGCGTCTGGTTGAGTGTGGAATGATATATTCCCTTGTGTAGGCATTGCCACTAGCTTATATGAATGAAATTATTTTTTAATAGTACAAAGATGTAAAGTAATTTAGAACTTGGACTGTACAAGTAATTTAGAACTTGGACTGTTTGTACGTGTATGTTAAAAGTTTATACTTTCTACTGAATGGGGGCGCGCGACAAATCTCTCTAAGAAACTCGGAAAAGAAAATTTGGTTATGGTATATGAAAAGCTAATTGAATTGAACTTCTGACATTTTGTGGTTCAATTTAGGCGTATTTATCCTTGTGCTTCATTACGTCTGAGAGTTACTTTAGTAATAAGCGGTCAACATTTTTCCCTTTCATGGTTTTCTGGAAGCACATGAAATTTACGTGCTGTCATTAACATACAGATGGCAATTCAGACCTCATAAACATTTAAACTTACTCACTCTTCTCCCCAATGAATTTTTTACGTATTCTATATGTAGGTTTCTCAGTGAAATTCTTGATGTTTTCTTTTTAAGCATATTGTTACTCTGTCATAGCATCAAAAAGCACTTGCAAAACCCTGTGCAAATAGGTCCTGAAAATGTAGAAGTGAAAAAGTAAGGGTAACTTTGTACACATGTTTCATACCTTGGACTTTGTGTAAAAAGCAAACACAAAGAATTCACTGCGACGGAGGGAGTACTCGCTATCCTTTTGTTTGGATAGGGAAGTTTGGAGGGACATGGAGGGAAGGAATTTGGAGGGAGACCTTTTTTTTGTTTGTTTAAACAGAGTTGGAAGGAATTAGAGAAGGCAATATGATCCCTCCATTGCGCTCCTACAATGCAATTAAACTTATGTTTAACGTAGTAAAAATTTGGTGCGAAAACTTTCTCCTCCCTCCCCTTCCCTCCCTTACCTTTACCTCTTTCTCCCTCTCCTCCCTTTCCCTCCAATTCTTTTTATCCAAACAAAGCCTAAAAATCCAGTGGGAGAGTAATCTATTCTTTTTCTTGCCTCTGGAGTTGTTTTAGTATAGTGATCTGTTTCTTTTGTTTGCCTTTGGAATTTTTACGAAGGAATATCCAGTTGCATATTCTTTGTTTAGAGGTTTTGTCAGGTGACTTCACGTACTGGTCATGATATTACGTGCTCTTGTTGACTCATAAGTAATTATACTTGGTATAGATCCTGAATCCGGAAAGCGACGCAAACAGTCTGGAGGTTTTCGAGGACAAGGGTTTTCTGAAGGGTGCGTACAATTAAGACATCTTAATCATTTCGACGTGTCTGGACTCATATGTGCTATGGAACTTTCAGGAGTATCTTGTTTGCTATCATCTCAAAAAGCCGTTACTCACTTCTGCTTAATTTTATTGTCGTTGGAGTAGGTGGGTTGAATTTTCAGACAAGCGTGTTGCAAAGAGAGTTGCAAATATGTTGAATGGTGAACAAATAGGTATGTATGCCTTTTCTATGACTCTCTCTTTAATGCTAGAATTTTATTACTAATAAATAGGAACTACATTTTGTCTTCATTATGTGGCCAAGTTTGAGTGATTGAATCGTGGTTAGTGTTAGTATGAGAATCGTAATGGTTTTGTGAGAGATATAATCATATAACTATGGTACAATATTTACATTCTTTTATATTCTTATTCAAGTGGTCACTGGTTTGTGTATCCACCTGTTACGTACTTTACTGTTTCATGCCACCATTTGCTTATCATATTTTGAAATGTGATGGTCCGGTGGATTTTTCTTAGAGGGCTGGTTTGAGGCAAATAGAATTCTCTTGTTTTTTTCGAATTAGGGGGAGGGGGGATCAGAGTACGCTGTAGGCCATTAACATTATATAAATAAATAGATGAAAAAATCTTTGAACTATGGTTTATATATTTATATAATACTCAGGCCTTGCTATCAGATTCAATCAACTTTTTGCTTTACGAAAAATAGAAGCGAAATATTTTTTTTTTATTTAATTAAATTTTGTAATAAACAGATAATTTCCTTTTTAATTGTTTTTGGTATTTTTATTAATTGAATCTCTTTTATTGATTGAATAAGTGATGATCCAATGGTTCTTACTCGAGGAATCTTGGGCTTAGATTTTTGGTTTTATGGAGTCATTGTGGACTCGTGGTTATATTATGAATCTAGGGTTTCTATCAATTCATAGGGTCTTAATAAGTACAATGCCTATCACTGAATAAAACTGACATTGTAAAGATTAAAAGAAAAATAACAAATTGAAGACAGAAAAAAATTATAATCCACTGATCTGAGATAAAATTAAGAACCTTCTGTTTATTAAAAATTCAGTCACTCTTTCTTCATGTGTAAAATAGATGTTGACATGTGACACAAGGTGAAGTTCTTTTTTACATTCCATGTAGTCTGATTGTAGATCTTTCTTATGTGATTAATCAATCTAATTGTGACTCGAGAATTCATGATGAAGACTATCTCATTTCAAACTTTCCCCTATCGACACCGAAATGAACCTATTGAAATTGGTACTAGTTTACTCACTGACGTAACTGTCAATTGCATTTTGGTTACTTTCAACATCAGGAGGGAAGAAGAGGTCAAAATTCTACTATGATATTTGGAACATCAAGTATTTGAGCAAATTCAAGTGGGATGATCTAACTGATGAAAATGGTAAGTGATCATGTGTTCAACACTTTAACTCGATGTTCTACCATGTTACCAAAATGCTCAACGCAGTTATTTTATTTACAATAGCACGTAAGAATGCTGCTCGAGAAGAGAAGATGCGTATGGAATTAGTTGCTGCAAAGAAGGAAAAAGACTTCTACATCTCCAAAGTGGAGATGTCTCGTGCTTTGAGTGAGATAGAAGAACGAATGAAGAAGGTATGTGTACTCATCTATCTTCGCTCCAAATCTTATGTTTGAAGTACTAGTTGGTGCACCGCTCCTACCTGCAAAAATTAATAGGTGACCCCGACATTTTAGTGCTAGAATAACAAAGCAGCTGGGGTTGAGTTGAGTTGAATTGAATTGTACATTGATCACTTTACATTTGGTGATACGGGATTTTGTGTGGCGCGTGGGTTTTGTGGAGGGATCCGGGGAGGGTTGTGCTGAGGACTTAAGGGAAGGTGGGAGAATGGGTATATTGGTCATTTCATCATTTGCCTTAATATTTGTTCCATTTACAAGTGATATCTTTCCATAGAGTGGGACAGAGGATATGATACGGTGGTTAATGATAATTTGATGCCACCACTATTGCTGCAAAGCTTTTTTAAATGCTACCTTTTGAGGATCATCTTGAAATCCATAAATTAGTGACAAATTGATGTGTTGTTCGATGGCATGTTGAAAGGGGTTAACAAAAGTTGAGAATTAAAGATCTATTCCTCACAAAAGGGCCTTATATTCGATTTTTATATAATTTATTGTTCATTTTTGGGCGCAAGTGAGAAATTATTTTTATTTTAGAGTGACGAGTGTGATGGAAAACAAGGAAGTTTCCCTACCTATAATTTTCATGAAAGGGATAATTCATGCGACATGGGTAGTTGGTAAAGTCTAAAGTCTAAACCTTTGTACTTGACTGACTTCATAGTACGTAATTACGTATTATTTCCAAAACATTGTAATTGCTCAAGCTTCCTAGCGTATTACTTATATTTCATGTCACGGGATTCCTATAGTAGTGGTGTGTAGACACTCGATGAGATCTGTATCAAATCATTGCACAAGCAGGTTTCATTCTAACAGTATAATATCTCCTGTTTGCGTGCAGAAGCGAAAGGCACAAAATGGCACTGAAGATGATTCTGAAGATCATGTACAGCACGGGAAAGTTATCCGCCAGTTTCCTCAGAAGCAGCCGCTTGCAGAACCTTCAGAAATGAATCAGCAGAAACTCTCTAAAGGATTTTTGGCAGAGGCAAGTGTTTTGGCAATGGGTTTTCTGGTTTTAATATTCGTTTGTTGATTTGTTATAAATTTACTCTGTTATTTACCCGTATGCTCTATTTTTGCTCAGATCTTCAACAAAAAATAGTGCATCGTGAGCATCATCAAGTTGTAATTGTACTTTCTGGACGGTGATTGTGTTTGCAAGAGTTGTGGATGATGATTGTGCACTGAAAAAGAATAGATCACGAGAGCTTCAATTTTGGGAGTGAATGTAGTTTTAACTTATATACCCCATTCTGCTTCTTTATTTATCCGGGTTAAAAGAAAAGAGGGGCATCTGGGTAGGTTTGGTTCCGCTCTGCTACTGAATTAGTAGAATTGTTGTACATAACATTAAAGGCCTAAATCCTACATTTGACATTTAGCATTTGTTTGGATACGGAATTTGGAGGAAAGAAGTGGGAGGCGATTTTTAGTGGAGACTATTTTTTGTTTGGTTGACAGAGTAGGACTACTATGTGTCCAAGAATTTCCCGAGGGTATGCCCAATGTTCCCACGTTGATTTCCATGCTTGATGTTGATGATGTCGAAACTCTTCCAGTTTCGGAACGACCAGGTTTTACACGAAACAAAGTCCGTTTGAGGGATGAAATCTCCCAGATAGCCTCTAAAATTGTTCGGTAAACTATCTCTCTATGACTGCTCTTAACGGTCGCTAGGGTGTTCATTCTATTATCATTTTGCCATGTACATAAATACATTTTGTGTGTGAGACTAACCAGAGGAAATTGACAGAATACTTTCCCATGTAAATGATTTGCTTTCACTTATATGTTAATACAATCACTTTATTAACAATCAACATTTTTAGACAATTCACAATCTAGCTTCAATTTTTTTTGCTTTCCAATAAATTTAGTCACTTTTATGTCATGTAGACTTATTGGGGTAAGTACTTAGCCATACCTTATTGACTATCAGTCAGTCTCCTCTAAGACGGAGGTATCCGTCTTGACATTAAAACGGGTCAAATATCATCCCACTCATGCATATATGATATAAATCTTTTTACTTTTTTCCTATATATTCTGTTTTTGTCTTATTCAAGCTATTTGACCCGTCTTAATATTAGGACGGATACCCCCGTTGTAAACAAGAATCGGGGATTGAATATTGATCTCCTAACCAATTGAATCATTGATGATGTTCAACATAAAGACTTAATGATATAAATATGTCTTTAAGTCAGAAGTGACATGCTTTGACTAATATATTCAATGTTCTTGAAAGTAAACGATTTAGTCTTCAACTTGGAGTAATTAACTACAAGTGTTGCATATTTTATAATTTTTTGACTGAGTATATACTAATATACTTAAATGCTAATGTGTTCATGAGCTAAAATTTTCATTTTCCAAGTTCTCAATGCATCATCTCAAAGCTGCTATTTACATATTTCTGTTAATTTCATGGTTCGATGTTGAGTTTGGTTCAACTGCATCCAATTCTTTTACATTCCCTCAATTTGTGAAGGACCCGGAAACATTGGTCTCTAGCAATGCTATTTTCCAGCTCGGGTTCTTCAGTCCAACTAACTCGACAAGTCGGTATCTTGGCATATGGTTTAATAACAAGTTGAATTCTGAGAATTCTTTGGAGGTTTTTTGGGTAGCTAACAGAGACAGTCCAGTAAAAGACTCATCTGCCGTCTTCAAAATCTCGGATGACGGGGATCTTCAAGTGATGGACGCCGAGGATAAGGTTTATTGGTCATCAAATACATCTTCTAAGGCAAATAGTTCAGTAGTTCAGCTGCTAGACACTGGTAACCTTATTTTGTCTGTGCAGGATAGTAATATCAGGATTTGGCAGAGTTTCGACAATCCCACAGATTCATTTTTGTCAGGAACAAAGCTGACCTTTAATAAAAGTTTGCATGATACTAAAACAAACATTCAGTCATGGAAGAGTAATAATGATCCATCAAGTGGTCGCTTTCGCATTGCTAGTCTTCCACGGGATCTGACTGAATTCTTCATTGTTTCTGATGATAAACCCTATTGGCGTACGGGTCCTTGGAATGGGTATAGATTTATTGGAATACCTTTCTCTGACTCTGAGGTCTCCTCTGGATTTAATGTTGATGATCATGATGGCACAGTGGACTTCTCATTTGAACCGGCGGATAAATCGTTTTGGGAAAGGTATGTTCTGACTTATGATGGGATTCTGTTAGGAAGGATTTGGAATGACAATAGCAGTTCTTGGGAAAGTGCCCGGCAGTCTTTGTACACTGAGTGTGATGTTTACAGCAAATGTGGCAAATATGCTGTTTGTGATTCTTTGAAAGAACCGATTTGTGAATGTTTGAGAGGGTTTACACCGGAAAATGTTGATGAATGGAGGAAAGGAAATTGGACTGATGGGTGTGTTCGGAGAACAGAGCTACAATGCAATGCTCCAGGAAGCAAACAAGACAAGTTTTTGCATATGAAGCAGATTAAAGTACCAGATTATGCTCGCTGGATTCTAGCGAGTGCAGATGATTGTCAGGGAAATTGCATTGGGGACTGTTCATGTTTAGCTTATTCATATTATACTGGTGTTGGATGCATGTTATGGAATGCAAGCCTCATTGACCTACAACAGTACTCTGAGGATGGTGCTGATCTTTTCATTCGTTTGGCGAATTCAGAACTACCAGGTGCGCATCTACACATGATTTGTCGATCTACCAATCATTTCATATGTATTATTGAACTTTGTATTAACAAGATCAGTATATGTAGATGTGAGCTAGTTTAGCTGGTAAATCTAGGGTAAACCCGTCATTATCAAAACTGCCCATTTTTGAATTCTACAGCTGTTCGTGTACTGATTTGGGTAAAAGATTTACAAATGCTCCCTTTTATATATTTCCGCTGCTTTGCAGGTGAAAGTGGCAAAAAGAAAATAATTACAGCTGTCTGTGTGATTTTTGGTGCATTATTTGTATCTATAGCAGCATTCTTCCTGTGGAAGCGGATGGCTCACAAAAATGGTAACATTGTATACGCCAAATGCCAGTACTTGCACAGTCTGTAAAATTTGTCATAACCAACTCTGTACGGTTATTTGGCAGGAAAGAGAGCTACACCACCGCCTAAAGAGACTGAATGGCAAAACATTTTTGGCGCAGCAGGTTGTAGTAATGATTTTCAGGATTTGCCATTGTTTGAGTTCACAAAGTTAGCAGATGCAACTGACAACTTTTCGGAAATGAACAAGCTCGGCCAAGGGGGTTTTGGCCCGGTGTATAAGGTATGTCTTACTTTTGGACTAGGGTAATGTTCGTGTTGTTCCTGCTGCTCTCTAACATGATGAGGTTAAATATTTATCAATTTCTAGGGAAAATGGGAAGATGGGCAGGATATTGCAGTTAAGAGGCTTTCAAGTGTGTCGGGACAAGGGCAACAGGAATTTATGAACGAAGTAATGGTGATCTCAAAACTTCAGCACAAAAACCTTGTAAGATTGTTGGGATGCTCTGTAGAAGGGGAAGAAAAACTGTTGGTGTATGAGCTCATGCCAAATAAAAGCTTGGATGCACTTCTCTTTGGTAATGAAGTTAATTATAATGCGACTTTAGAGCGTCTTAAGTTCTTAACATGCAGTCGCATTGACCTTCAAACATTTTTCGGACTTGGTTGATATTCAGATGTGTACCACTGTTATATGCAGATCCACAACAATGTAAACTGTTAGACTGGCAAAAGCGGTTTAACATCATCAAAGGAATTTGTCGAGGCTTACTTTATCTTCATAGAGATTCTAGATTAAGGATTATACACCGAGATCTAAAGCCAAGCAACATTCTGTTAGATGAAGAACTCAATCCAAAGATTTCAGACTTTGGGTTGGCAAGGATTTTTGGTAGTAAACAAGATCAAGCAAACACATTACGAGTCGTTGGAACCTAGTAAGTATCTCATCACTTCACCCTTATGATAATGTGCGCCATTGTTAGACTATGCACCTAAAGTCGTGAAATTTACGTGCCTTAACTTGCATGTGCAGTGGTTATATGTCTCCAGAATATGCAATGGAAGGGCAATTTTCTGAGAAATCAGATGTATTCAGTCTCGGAGTATTGCTACTGGAAATTGTCAGTGGCAGGCGGAACCAAAAATTAGCTCAGGAGTCTCTTAACCTCCTAACATATGTAAGTTTCAGTGAATCCCTGTTCATCATTCACTTTAATATACTGAAGTGAAAAATTTGGGTAAAATTAGACCTGGTAAAAGGAGTCAGTTGAGTCGAGTAAGTTCAACTAGCACCATTTCAGGTCTTTAATGCACTTTGATTCCGGTCAGGTTCAGATATGTTCAGGGAGTGTTGTTTTTGGTCGGGGTTATTAGAGTCCAGTCGGTCATGTTTGGGTTGCTTTGTTTTGAGTCGGATCAATATTGAATCTAGCCAAGTTCAAGCCAACTATGGGTCAGCTGTACCTATGCCAGGTCTAGCAAACTGCAAACCTTACTGCACCTGTCATAACTTATACGGAGTATGTTGGATTAAGATTCCTAAGTAGCTTACACGCTCTAAATTGTTCTCAGGCATGGAAAATGTGGAACGAAAACAACATGCTCTCATTGATCGATCCTACAATTCTCGACCAACGCTCTAAAGTGCAGCTTTTTAAGTGCATTCAAGTAGGACTACTATGTGTCCAAGAATTTCCCGAGGACAGGCCAGATGTTCCCGCATTGATTTCCATGCTTGATGTCGATGATGCCAAAACTCTTCCAATTCCGAAGCAACCTGGTTTTACACAACACAGAGTTCGCTTTAAGGATGAAATTCTCCTAAATTGCCTCGAAGATTGTTCAGTAAACTATGATTCCATGACTGCTCTTAGCGCTCGCTAGCGTGTGCCATATACATTGGTTAGAAATTTAGAATCTATGTGCGCAGTTACTTAATTACCCTTGTAAATAATTTGTGTTCACCTTAGATGTTAAATAGTATATGAACAATAATTTTTCAGATAAATCTTACAGAAGAAAAGTGCATCAAGCTCTTTTGAACATCAGCCACATGGTGTCCGAGTGTTGAGTGCAACTTTTTATAATAACGTGTCGAGCCTTTTGTCTAAATTATCGTGTTATATCATGTTAAAAGTGTCGAACACGTGACAAACGAAATCTAGAAGTGGCAACTGTTACCAATTTTTTAATAAGACGGTCTGAAATAAGAGGGATTAAATGTTACAAATTTTTTAATAGAATGTAATCATTTAATGACAAAATGTTATAACTAAAGTTGTCAATTTTTACCCTGAAAATAATGGTAACATTTTATCGTAAAAAGGTTATATTTAGTACGTCTTATTTCTGGCAGGATATTTCCCGTCTGAAATAAGAATTTGTGTACATACACATACCTGATTACTTGTAAGTTGTGAAATATTTGACCTTTTAATACATTTTCACAAACTGCAAAAAACTTGTGTAACACAGTTTTATACTCCGTATAAATTTATTGTAAAACGAATTTTTTTAGTAATTACTTTTACCTACTAATAAGTTTATATTTAAATCCGTTTTACAATTATTTTAGTGTAAAATCGGCTTACAAGAGTGACTTTTCTAGCAGCCACATTATATAGTACAGAGTTACAGACTACATATACTTTTCTTGTCCCTTGTTTCTCTAGTCCCCACTCCCCAATGGACAAGTTTGAATGTTTCAGCCAGTTAATTACCTTTAACATGAAATAATTTTTTACTATATTTAAATAAAAGGTCCTATTTAAGCACGAGTTTTCAGTATTTTTACTGTTAGGCTCCACCATAGAAGACTTCATACTAGCTTGAGTAAGACTTTGTTCATTTGGATTTATGTGAATTTCACTTTATTCATTCTAGTATCTTAAGTTTATTTTAGTTATTTAAGGTTCTTTTACACCTTGGTTTAGTTCACTTCGATTCTTATAATTTTGTTCGGAATAAAATATTACAGTTTAGTTCACTTCGATGTAATTCTCGAATACAATATGAATAAAGTCCACTTTAAATCACAAAATATCCTTTGCGACTGTTATATAGTGCGACGCCTGAAAAAGAGTTCGTTTTATGATAAAATGGTCATTCTTTGTGGTACCATACGACAATCGCATACAAGATCTACTTACTTGAGATAGTTTTAAATCTAAAAAAACGAGCCCTAATCCTGCAATCACATACTCACGTCTCACTATCATGAAAATTTCCCCTGGTCCTGCATATATCAATTAGCTTAGTTGATAAAGTCATGAGAAGTGATACAAATGACCTAGGTTCAAATCCCGTCAATATCAAAATTGTCCTTGTGAGTTGTGACTTTCTTCATATAAAAAATTATTTAGAAATTATTGGAGAATCTTGTGAGAGAGTCTACAAGCCAATGATGTGTTTGTACCACTATTTATGACCTAAATGACAAATTGGAAAAACATTGGGCATGTGGCATGACTTATCCAAGTCTTCTCATTTCTTGATGCCATTGATTTTAAAGTCTTTGTACTACATTTGGGCAAAGACTGTTCTAAACAACCCACACTAACACTATCAAATTGGACTCTTCTATGGAAAAAACAGAGATGGACTCTTTGGCATGGTGAATCCAAGGACCAAAATAAATCATTCATGACATGCCAATGTTGAATTAGACTTTTTCCATGAGGAAAAAAGGTTAGGTGCGGATTACGGAGTACTCCTTAAGTAGGACAGACCTGTGCATTTTCCACGTTTCAAACCTACAAGCTTTGAAAAAGGTTATAAACGTTCGCTTGAAGGGTGTATTAAGGTAAAATAACCTATTATTGGATTTCAACCATCACCTTAGATTTTTAATTGAGATGATTATCTAATGCTTATTTTTCTTTTTCTTTTTTTTTGTGCCAAATGTAAAAAACTTGTTGAATAATATATCGAGGATTATAAAAATTTGATAACTAACAATAATATATTCTTATTCATTACTCTAAACTCTTTTAGAATATAATATTTTTAACAAGAATAAATAACATAAGGATGGGGAAAATACATGATCAAAACAACAATATTGGAAACCATGCAAAATGAAATGAGAAGAAAAAAAAAAGTACGAAAATAATGATATTTTATTCACGGATTCTATATTACCCCTTTTAATATTCGTTGTTCTTATTTTTAAGTTAATCTCTCATTTTGTTTATTCAGTTTGGCAAAATACTTTGTCAAATTTATAAGAAATATACACGATGTAACTTAAACCTTAATATTCATAATTCTAAAAAAAGACTTTACAAAATAATATATTCAATGATAAATTTCTAATATATGTATGAATGGTTAAACGTTGTCTTAAATTAATGCATTATGTGAATGTCAATGGTAAAAATGAGCTATTCTTGCTAGTAGCGAAAAGTAATTTTTGGTAACTCAAAAACACCTTCTTTTTTAGCATTATTTCAACTAATTATAAGGCGACATTTGTTTATGAAGCGCCACAAACAAGAACTTGTGGGTAAAAATGTAGTTAAACTAACAAAACACACAAGGTTCTTTTGTGGACATGTTATCTATGACAATTGACTTACTTCGGCCCTGTTCTTTTGGACTTAAAGTCACTTAATTTAAGTTCAGTTCAGATCCTATAAGTTCAGTTCAGTTTAGATCAGATCCTATAAGTTCAGTTCAGTTTAGATACTATAAGTTCAGTTCAGATCCTATAAGTTCAGTTCAGTTTAGATACTATAAGGAGTCGTTTGGTCCACCATACGAAGATAGAATTCCCGGGAAGATTAAATTCATGTGAAGTTGAAAATCATGTGAATTGTAGAAATCTTGTTTGGTTGGATGTGGGAACTTGAATTCATGTGGGAACTCTCACTTACCTAGGAGAGCTAGGTAAGTGACTTCCTACATTATGTAAGAATTGAAGTTCCATAGAAAGTTCTACTTCCCATGAATTGGGCAAACAATAAACCTTCATTTACCTATTTCCCATGATTTTCCAATTCCTATGATTTTAGAAGGCAACCAAACAACCCATAAGTTCAGTTCAGATCTTATAAGTTCAGTTCAGTTCAGATTCTATGAGTTCCGTTCAGTTCAGATCCTATAAGTTCAGTTCAGATCGTATAAGTTCAGATCCTATAAATTCAGTTTAGAAAAGTTATATACAGAGTATTATTTTTAAAACCAACGCAGAAACATTTGACATTATTAATTATTCGATACATATATACATTATTATTTTTAAAACAAAATTATCACACTTCTCATTATTTTTTATCTTAATGTAACCGTAGTATAATGTATGAACAAACTAATGTATATAAAGCGGAAAAATATTATTATCTTACCTTGTGTTTTAGACTATATTTTCTTATCAGTGTTCTCTATGCCCACTAATTTCTTGTAAATTTTTTGTTTAATCTTAATAAAAGTTTGCGTTTTTATAATAATAATAATAATAATAATAATAATAATAATAATAATAATAATAATAATAATAATAAAAGTTGCGGTTTTATAAAAAAATAAAATAAAAATAGCAACAAGAACAAGAAAAATAATAATAACAACAAAAAACAATAATAATAATAATAATAATAATAATAATAATATTTAAGTTAAATTAATTTAAGTTAATTTAAATTTGGATCGGGTGAGTTTAGTTAAGATCCTATAAGCTCAGTTAAGATCCTATAAGTTTAGTTCGATTTGATTCTATGAGTTGATTCGATTCGAGATCCAATAAGTTGATTCGAGATCCAATAAGTTCGATTCGATTCGAGATCCTATAAGTTCAGTTCAGTTTAGTTCAGATCCTATAAATTCAGTTCAATTCAGATTAGGTCCGTTTCAGTTCAAAAGAAGAGAGCCTTCACCTTGAGTTACACAAAGTACAAAGTCTACAAACCCATCCTCAAAGTTCAAAACTATTTCCACGGTTCCACCTCAATTGACGGGTGTTTCTATTCTTTTCTTTTCTTTTCTTTTCTTTTCCTCCTTATTGATTGTTCGTGAATCGTGATGGTAGATTGGTAGGTCCAGACTTCTTTATCAAAACAAATAATCATCAGTTAGTCTCACTTGTGACGGACACTATCCGTCATAAGTGAGTGACGGGTCACCTCCCTCTCACATAAATGCAAGTGGGAGGCAAGTGGGCACTCCATTTTCGCCCCACTTGCCCTCCCACTTGCATTTGTGTGAGAGAGAAGTGACCCGTCACTCACTTGTGACGGATAGTGTCCGTCACAAGTGAGAATTTGTGAATAATCATAATCACTCCCTTAAAAATATTTCAATCCGTTATAGGATAAGTACACTTACAATATAAAAAGAGCCGATATAAAAACACATGTCCATGCATTAGCATTACAAAGAAACTATTTTCAGATAACTCGGTTACTTTTGCTAAAAAATTGCATCAAACAGCATATACTTCATTATAAAAAAGGAAACATAAATAATTTAGAACGTGTTATTTGGATTCAATTTCTTTTTGGTTCACATAAGTTCATTTTGTTTTCATTATTCAGTTCGGTTCATTTTTGTTTCCATTCATCTCATTTTGTTTAGTTTAAAGGTTATTTGGTTGCTCTCTTAAATCATGAGAAATAAAACTTCCCATAAATCTAGTTTAGTTAGTAAAAGTGAAGTGAGTCACAATGAGCCGTTTTATTTATAAATGAGTTTTAACTGAATATAAACAGTTGATATCTCTTAACACGGTATATTTGTCTTAGATTTAAACGGGTCAAATACTAATTCATCTTTGTTAGATGAAACAAGCTTTGTATCATTCTCAAAGCAGACATTCTACTCTTTGTCTCATCTAACTATTTGACCCGTTTTATTTTTTAGTCTGATATACTCGTCTAAAATAAGAATTTGTGCCGGATTAAAAATGGAAAGATTGGTAGAGAATGAGATGACATCTAGGTAGCACGGACACTCCTCCTAACTAGCCGTCCCGTGTCCGACACCGTGTCCGACACCCGGATACCCGACACTTGTCGGACACACGCCTAATCATGTTATAGTTTTACACGAGGAATAAATTCTCAAAAGAGATTGACTAGAAGATTGGTTTGGGTCCGAAATTAAAATTAGTTATAGTTAAGGTCGAATTTACCTTCAGTTATCTAAATTTAGTATCAAATACATTAAATTTAGAATCAAATACATTACAAAAATAAAATCATACGTTATTTATAACCATAAAATATGTTTTTTAATTAAATTTAAATAGCGTGTAAAAGTGTCCCTAAATTTCACGGGATGTCATATCACGTATCCTCGTCTTGTAAAAGTGTCGTAATAAGGTTCGTTTTGGTGCTACCTAGGATGACATAAGAAACTAAAGATCAACAAAACTTCAAAAGTAGTCTTAATTAACTAAAGTAAACAATCTAGTCATGGACCACACGCACTAAATTTTCTCCCCTTCTTCCTTCATTCATAAAGCAATACAAACTCAAATTCTTCTTCAAAAAATGTAGCTCCTCTTCCTCCAACTCCCACCAATAATTTCCCACATTTTATCACACTAAAATCCCAAAAAAAAAAACATACAAAAACACACAAAATAAAAAAATAAGAAATACATTTTTAAAATAATGAAAATAACAATAATTTCATTAATAATCCTCTGTTTTTCCCCTGTTTTTGTCACATCAATTGACACACTAACAACATCAGATTTTCTCACAATTAACCAAACATTAATTTCAAAAGGTGGGAAATTTGAATTGGGTTTTTTTAATAGAGGAAATCCCATAAGATATTATATAGGAATTTGGTATAAAGATATACCAAAACAAAATGTTATAGTTTGGGTTGCAAATAGAGATAATCCTTCATTTAATAATTCAAGTATTTTTAAACTTGGTAATAGTTCAAATCTTGAAATTGTTGATGGGTCAAGAATTATATGGCAAACTATCAAAGGAAATGGGAGAAATCCGGTTTTACAGCTTTTGGATTCGGGTAATTTGGTTATTAGAGAGGAGGAGGATTCGAACCCGGGTAATTTTATTTGGGAGAGTTTTGATAACCCGACCGATACTCTCATTGCGGGTCAAAAACTCGGGTGGGATTTTAAATTGGGTATTGACCGGGTTTTGAGGTCGTGGCAGAGTCAGGATGACCCTGGTACCGGGAATTATAGTTTTAATTTGGATTATCATGGTGACCCGGAAATTTATTTAAGGGACGGGAATCAAATTATTTATCGGAGTGGTCCGTGGGTCGGGCAACGGTTTAGTGGAGTACCCGAAATGAAATCAAGTAACGGGGGATTTAATTTTACATTTTTTACTAGTCCGGATGAGGTTTACTATACATTTCAGTTACCTTCGAATAGTAAGGTAAAATCAAGATTAGTGGTAACTAATCAAGGTGTGTTACAAAGGTGGACGTGGGTCCCAAAGACTAACCAATGGAGTAATTTTTGGTACGCTAGAAAGGACCCGTGTGATTATTATCGTGCTTGTGGGCCCTACGGAGTGTGTAATGTTAGTGCATTGTTTGATTGTCAATGTCCACAAGGGTTCGAACCTAAGGACCCTGGAGCTTGGGGGTTGCGAGACGGGTCAGGTGGGTGTGTTAGGGAAACTAAATTGGATTGTGAGAGTGACGGATTTTTACCGTTGGATAATATGAAGTTACCTGAGACGACAACTGCGTATGTTGATAATAGTTTGAATCTCGACCAATGTAGGGATATGTGTAAGAGAAATTGTAGTTGTACAGCTTATGCTAATTCGGTGTTCATTAAAGGGGTTGGGTCAGGTTGTGTTATTTGGACCGATGATTTGACTGATATGCGGGATTATGTTGAAGGTGGACAGACGTTATATATCCGATTATCAGCTTCTGATTTAGGTATGTTATATTTCTATTCATTACATTTTTGTTCTCTTTGTCTTACTCAATAGTTTATGTCTACTGTCCTACTATATTTTCTTCTTACAAAATAAAGTAAACGTAAATATAAGCTCTTCAGCATGCTTATTATATATAGAATTTTGGATATGAGAATCATGTAGTTTGTGCATGAATACGACCTATGCAATTAAGGCATTAGTCGTTCAGCTAATCTCACAAAAACTTTATTATAAATATGTGATTATATCACAAATATTCTTGTATATTATTTCATTTTAGTTGTGGAACTCCATGAATAAGATGACGTGGCTGCCGATGTGTTATACTTTTATTAGATGATTAAAAAAATTCTTAAGAACATTATCATAGTATATTATCTTCTATCTGTTTGAAAATGAAAGCCTCTTAAGGAATATTTAAACTCTAAATAATCATATGCTTGTTTGACTAGGCTAGTTAGTTGCACCTTTGTTTTCAAGTTATAGGTTTAAAACTTAAAAGTAGGTAATTAGTTTAGTTGGTAAAGTTATGAGATGCGGTATTTATGACCTGAGTTTAAACCTAGCCAGCATCAAAATCGCTCTTCTAAGTCCTTTCACATCAGAAAACGTTTTTTGGGTTAAAAGATTGAGAAAAAGAGGACGTTAGGACTTATGAGTATGTGATAAATCGTCATTTTTAAAATTCGAGTTATTATTATAATAGATTCTCATTTAAAATTGCATAAGAAGAGTTATTGTTGTAAACCGGATTCATTTTCCCAGGATAACCAATATGAATATGCTTCATAATAATTCTCATACCACACCACATCGCTATGAAAAGAAATACTTGTAGCCTTGTAGAGTTATAGGCATGAAATGTATAATACAGTACATGAAATTATCATTGATAATAACTATTTTATTTAAATGAATATGATCAAGCTGAATTGAGCTAAACTAAACAAAGTATGTAATAATTATTTTTGCAACATTTGTCATCAAATATTAAAACTTGAGTTAATGAATTAGATGACTCATAAGTTCATAATTAGTATAAGAGACAAAATCAATTACATCAATTTGAAAATATCTTTGTAATGGCTTATCTAGAATAGGCGCAAAAGATGATTGTGAAATCACTTTTTGAAGCCAATAAAGATAATACAATTGGATGGCTTTAATACCTCCTCAATTAGAGGCATACTACTTTTGCTGTCCATAATTGACATTATTAAGACTTTTGAGGGTTAGGATCCTTTATAATAAGGACACTAATTTGAGCTACTAATGGTGTTAACTCATATAACACTATTATTAAGAGCTGTTTATGAGTTATCTTGTTCATTGAATTCGACCTGCAAAATTAGTTTAGTGTATAGATAAGCCATTTTCAAAAGTTTACAAAGACTTGATTCATTAACCTGTTCTAAATTTGCTAGCCTGCTTGTCTTAGGCAGAGAAATTCAAAGTGACATGGACTCGTGCCCAGTCCAAGGCCGCATTTGTACTGAAATTTAAGTAACAATACTTAAAATGCCTAAATTTAAACTTGAAAACTCGAACTCATTTAAAAAACAGTTTATGTGATCTAGATTCAATTAATGATATTATACCTTAATATCACAGTGAAATTATTCGACATTGCATATGTCTTCCTCACATCGGTTGGGACATCGCCTAGCCGCCTAGCTCGTAACTTTTAATCTAAAATGATGGCGAAAATAGACAAGTAGTGTGTGATTATTGATTAATGGTTAATATAATTACGTACATAACAACAAACGTGTGTGTTCCGCAAAATATAATGAAAAATGAGTCAATCATTGATTAGATGGGATTTATTAGGTAACTAATTATTTGGTCCTCATGCATTTGCAAAAACACAGATTATAGGGTAAGACGGTCTCATACCGTGAAACAGTCCATTTTAGTAAGAAAAATGTCCATTTAATGCAAATAAACGAGTTTTTATTTTATATAATAGAGCACTATCACAATATAAGACCGTTTCATGCAATAACTAAAAGAAAAAAAGAAAAAAAAAAACATTGCATGTTTCATGTCTGTCTAAATTTTTGATAGCAGCTTCTTGTTTTAATTAGTCAATTTACGTCCAACTCATGTGTAGTTGTGTACTTAATTTTCAACAAAATAGGCCTACAATTTTCTGTACACTTCTCTTCCACATATTGGAGATGTGTTTGAATGGCTAGGGCCTAGGGGGGATTGTAATAACATCGGCGTTATTAGTGATCATCTGAGACGGTTTTATGATAAGATTATGATTACAAGACTGAATCATATTTTGAGTAGTTATATACTTATATGAGCCCGATGGGTTTGTGATGACCCACAAATAAAAATTCGAGCTCGGCTCTAAGTTAAAACTGAGCCTAAATAAGTTAAAGCAAAGTGTGACGGAGTCTCAGAAATTTTAACTAAAACTTTCGAATGTTTTACTAGTTTAGGTCCCTAGCTAACACTAATCTTATTTCTTAGAGATGTTTATTTAAGTACTACGAAGTATTTTTTTTCGAAATAAATGATTAAAGTACAGGGTTCGATGACCCTTGTCATCAGCATTGAACTCATTTTATTCATAAAATACCAGGTTCAGCCTCAAATGGTTCTAACAAAGCGAAGAAAGTTGAAATGGGTGTCGGAATTGCTATTTTAGCCGCGATAATTCTAGCCGGACTAGCAACATTGATCATATGGAAGCGAAAAAATAAAAGAAAATCGGACCCTAGAGGTACACTACTAAAGTTTACTGTACACATTGATGCATATTCTAAGTTGTTGTAGTCTTTTCGAGTTTTTGACATATTTTTGTTATGTGTCCTTAGTCTCAAGGGGTGGTGCAGCTGAAAGAAGCCAGGAAATCCTGTTAAGCGGACAGATAATCACTAGCAAGAGAGAAAATACAGGGGAACCAACCAATGCAGATGATCTCGAGTTGCCTTTGTTTGATTTATATACTATGGCTATTGCCACAGACAACTTCAGTGATGCTAATAAGCTCGGACAAGGCGGTTTTGGCCACGTCTATAAGGTACATTGTTCACGTCGTTACTTCTTTCATTTTGCGTTTTTAGTAGAATTACCATCTTTGTTAATCGGACTCAACTATAAGGGTCTAACGGGTGCGCGTAGACCTGTCAAATTCGGACCCGACACCCAAAACTCCGTTTTTCAGGGTCAAAACCCGTTTGACCCAAACCCAAAATGACCCGTTATTTTAGGGTCGAGACTCGTTGGGTCAGAGCCTCAGAGGTAAATCAAAATTTTTATTAAAATATTAATATTTATATATTATATTTGCAAAATTAATTAAAAATTAATTATTTTTATTACTTAAAATTACAAACACAATAAAAAAAAAGTCAATTTTATATAAGTTTTATAATATTTAATAATAAAATAATTTAAAAAAAAAAACTTTATTTTAATAATTATGTCAATATAATTAATGTAAACATTGAATATGATGAAAATATTAATTTTAAATATGAACATTTTAAAAAAATATTTTTTTTAATTAAAAAAAGGCGTTATAAATTAATTCTTGACCCGTATTCTGACCCTAAACCCGACCCGTGACCCGTATGACCCGACCCATATCTAGCCCGACCCGTATTTGATGAAAATATTAAAGAGAGGATTGAATATGATGAAAATATTAATTTTAAATATGTTTTAACATTTTAAAAAAATATTTTTTTAATTTAAAAAAATCGTTAAAAAAGGCGTTATAAATTATTTCCTGACCCGTATTCCGACCCTAACCCGACCCGTGCCCCGTATGACCCGACCCGTATTTGGCCCGACCCGCGCGACGCGTTTGACAGGTCTAGGTGCGTGTCATGGTGTCAAACTCGACTATATTTTGTAAAAACATTATTTGTTTCCAAGTGCTTGAGATTCATGCACCATGAATTGCAGGGTGTGATGTTGGATGGGCAAGAAGTTGCAGTTAAGAGACTGTCTAAGGATTCAGGCCAAGGAGCAGAAGAATTCAAAAACGAAGTTCGACTGATTGCTAAACTTCAACACAGAAACCTTGTTCGATTACTTGGTTGTTGTGTTGAGCTCGATGAGAAGATGCTTATCTACGAGTACCTCGAAAACAGAAGCCTTGATTCAATTTTGTTCAGTGAGTTCCCGTAGTCTTCAGTAGTTTCATTGAATATTGTCTCGAAAAGGGTAGATGAGTTACGAGTCATTTTGCTTTATTTTGCGCAGATAAAGATAAATGCTCGTTACTCGACTGGCAAACCCGGTTCAACATCATAAGCGGGATTGCTAGAGGGCTATTATATCTTCACCAAGACTCGAGATATAGAATTATCCATCGAGATTTGAAAGCAAGCAATATTTTGCTCGATGGGGATATGAACCCGAAGATATCGGATTTTGGGATGGCTAGGATTTTCGGAGGAGATGAAACTGAAGGAAATACAAGAAGAGTAGTCGGAACGTAGTAAGTAACATTATCAATCTATGTTATCAACTGAATCTCAAATGCTTAGATGATTCCATGATAGTTAATGTTAAATGGCGATTAATTTCTTCTTTTTATGCAGCGGATATATGGCTCCTGAGTACGCCATGGACGGACTTTACTCCATCAAATCGGATGTGTTTAGCTTCGGTGTACTAGTCTTAGAGATACTAAGTGGGATAAAGAACAGAGGATTTTACAATTCAGATCATGAGCTAAACCTTCTTGGATTTGTAAGTACATTATCATACCTTATTTTCCTTGAGAACAAAAAAAGTCACCTCATTTATACTTATCAGACGGGTCAAGAGTCTTTGAGTCTGGTTATTTCAGGTTGGGGTCATTGTGGCTTAGAATCTACTAGGGGGTTAAATTCGGTTAATTTGATTAGGTCATTCGGGCTGAATTAATTTTTTCATATCTGTTGAGGTAAGAAGGTCAAATATACGCAGCCTAAGCAGAACAAGTAAAATGCAGATGTCAGCTAACTTAACTGGTAAAGTGATGACTCATGAGTGGTGGTATTCATGACCTGAGTTCAAACCTCGTCAGCATCATATTCGCCCTCGTGGGCTGTGGCTCCCTTAACAACCAAAAAAAGCATAATAAGAATTATGACATATTTTCTTATAAGAACATGAACTTTATTTTTTACATGCAGTCATGGAAGCAATGGAGAGAAGGGAAAGGAACGGAAATGCTAGACAAGTCGATAGGAGATAAATACTCGACAAGCGAGGTACTAAGATGTATTCAAGTCGGTCTCCTATGTGTGCAAGAAAGACCAGAAGATAGGCCAACAATGGGATCAGTAGTACCAATGTTGAGCTGTGAATCAGCAATTTTGGCTCAACCTAAGCTTCCTGGATTTTGCATGGGATCGAACCCTAATGAAACTAGTTCTTCTTCTAGTAATAAGTATGATGAATCTTTTACTGTTAATCAAGTTACAGTTACAATGTTAAATGCTCGATAAGATGATGATTAATGATCGTCAATTGTGATAATTAATCGAGCTCTCTTTTTGTATATCGACCAATCAAGAGGATAGATAACCTGTAAAAGTCGAGTTTAGATAGAGTATCAATACAAATTCTTGTGTATGGCAGGTTTACACTAAATTGGTGTAAAACGACCTTACATTTTAAATACCTAAACATGATTTAAAGTTAGAAGAAAACATAAATGTTCTATAAGATCCATTTTGTCTAGTTTCTATCTTCCTCATATGCTTCACATTCTTATTTTTCCTGTGTTATAGTAGTTGGTTCTTTCTTCCTCTTTCATGCATCTTTATGTGAAAAGTGAGAAGAGGGATGTATTAAAGCAATTTCTATGCTCTTTTGAGTAGCGGGTGTCTCAATTATTTATTTATCTTTATATTACGAAGTACATGTAATTTTGTCCAATCTTAAAAATGAAACCAAAACTAAGGTTACTCGAAGGCTAGGACATTGATCGGATTTAACCTACTCCAAGTCCAAACTGAATAACCCGTTGGTCGTTTGTCAAGTCTAAACAGAACTGGCAAAAGCTGACCCAGGCCCAAAACTTGACTCAATTAAACCTGAAATTGCTTAAAGTGAAACCGAACCGGTCTCGACCCGAGGTTAAAATGATAACCTTCAGGAGCCTTATTTTTCCAACCCAACCTGACCTGAATCAACCCGTGACTTAATATTTACTTAACTTGATGGATGACCTGATAACGAATTAGTTTAATAATAGTCTCACCTTCCAATGAGACTAAAGTGATAGATATCACCTTAATTATTTCACTCATAAGTCGTTTTAACATGAAATAAATATAAGTTACTCCGTAAAACATATTGATAACAATACTCAATGTCACAATGTGACTTGTCAAAAAAAAAAAAAAAAAAAAAAAACAAACAATGTGACTTGTCACCGGATAATAACCCGGCCCAATACCGAATCGCTATAAACATTAACCAATCCAAACCCTCTATCATCCAACCGACCAACCCAACCCAAATTCAATACAATCCGACCCGTAAGTAACCGAATAATCCGATTGCCACCTCAAAACTCTAAACGATATCGTCACACACACACACATGATCTTGTGAGGAAGAAGTCTAGAACAATTAGTACAACCACAATGAAGAGGATACGTGCATATTAATCATGATACTTAATTAGTTACCCCACTCAACCACCTCTCTTCCTAACACCTTGATCACAATTCACAAACTTTGCAAAAAAAAAAAAAAAAAACTCTGAACTTCTCTGTGGCATTTCGTCGAACACATAATGGGTGACTCAAATCAACAGCTCAAATCAGATGCTTTGTTAGATCAAATGAAAACCCATATTTCATCCGATGCTGGTAAAGAGATTATTAAGAGAATTGGGCTTGTTTATCAGCTTAATATTGCACCAAAGGTCAATTCTATAATTGTATCTTTTTTTTTCTTAATTTTACATGAAATTTTTTATTTGTAGTTGATTTATGATGTGGGTTTTGTAATTGGAAGAATTTGGTGTTGATTTATCAGCTTAATTTTTCATATATGGTCAAATTTCAATTGTTTTTAATTAATTTTATGCATGAAATTTTAAATTTTTAGTTGGTTTATGATGTGGGTTTTATATTGGAAGAATTTGGTGCCTGATTTATCAGCTTAATTTTGCATATATGGTGAAATTTCAATTGTTTTTCTTAATTTTATGCATGAAATTTTTAATTTTGAGTTAATTTATGATGTGGATTTTTTAATTGGAATAATTTGGTTTTGATTAAGTGATTTATCAGCTTAATATTGCATCCAAGTTCAAATCTTTTATTGTTTTTTCCTTCATTTTTATGCTTGAAATTTTTAATTTTTGAGCTATTTTATGATGTGGGTTTTTCTAGTCACAAATTATCATTTAAGACGGGCAATATCGGAACAGGTCAAATAGGATAGATGAGACAAAAGCAAGATGGTTGGGAATTAGGAAAAAGTGTGTCTTAAGACGGATATGCCTGTCTTAAAAGACCAACTGTTTATTTGTTGGAAGAATTTGGTGGTCTTGAAGTGATTCATAGGGTTGATTATATTGATATGATGTTTTCTGATGTGGGTTTTGTTTAATTGGCAGAAACTTGGGTTTAATGAGGTGACTTACATAGTTGATCTCAAGAAAGGTGAAGTTAAGAAAGGTTGTATCTTTGACTAAGTTTGCTCTTTCTTTACCATCTTAGTTGTTCAATTTTGCTCAGTTAGTTAAAATATCCCAAATTCTTGTTTAAGACAAACAAACCGGTCAAATAGATAGATGAGAAAAAAAGGTTATATCTTTGGCTAAATTTGATCTTTGTTTACCATCTAAGTTGTTCGATTATGCTCAATTTTGTTAGAATATCAAGAAAGGTTACATCTTTGAATAAATTTGATCTTTCTTCAACATGTTAGTCGACAAGATGAAAGGTTGATTACCAAGTTACTTGCTTTGTAGACTTATAGTTGATATATCACAAGTTACTTGCTTGAAAACCAAATGTGTTTGGTGTGGTGGTTGTTCACCTCATCCCTTAACCATGAGGTCAGGGGTTCGATCCTTGCCTATGGGAATGGAGCAAACTCTTTGGCCATCTGTTTACCTCTTCGTGAGAGCACGCGCGGCGAGGGGATCAGGGGCGGACCCAGGATTTAAAGTTCGGGGTAGCGAAAAAAAATAGAGAGAATATGTATACAATGGGAGTCGAACCCACGACCTATAGGTTAAAAGTCAATCCATTTACCAATGAACCGCTTGTTGTTTAATACATATTTAATGCACATATATATATTTATCTACTATTCAACAATATTTGAGGTAGCAAAAATCCGTTCAATCAACCAATTATTTTACGTTTGGGGTAGCGGCCGCCACCTCTTGCTACTAGGTGGGTCCGCCCCTGGAGGGGATTATACACTGTTGTCGACGGTGGACACCCCGGTTTACACAAAAAAAAAAAAACAAGTTACTTGCTTGATCACTTATAAACTTTACTAGAATAGTTTATGAAGTCTGAGTCACTACTCTAATCACAGCCAAGTAATCAAGGTTTGAAAGTTACCATGACTACCTTTTGAGCCAGCATTACCGCAGTTATGTCTGCTATGGTCGAGATCAGGCCGCAATGAACCGTTCCGATATCAAGTCTCTAACTGAGATGACTAGGGTCTAGGGTTCTGTTATTAGCTTGCCTCTTCTCATACATGATTGTTGCTGAAAAAATAAAGAATTGTTGGGTACGTGGTAATTTCAGGGAAATATGAAGGAAAACCAGATGCTACATTATCATTTACCGATGATGATTTTCTAAAGATTGCAACCGGGAAAATGAACCCACAAATCGCTTTTATGCGAGGTGCATTGAAGGTGAAAGGAAGTATAACTGCAGCCCAGAAGTTTACTCCTGATATTTTCCCTAAGCCTGCAAAACTGTGATTCCTCTTGTCCCTTGTTTTTACTTTCAATAAAATAGTCTGTAATGCTACGACATACGAGTAATAGAATAGATGGTTCGATGGGTTACTCGTTAGATTTAAGTTACGAATAAGGAGATTCAGGTTGTTGGTTGAGTTCCTGATTCTTTGTGCAATTTGTTATACTTGAACTTTCTGGTGATTATATATCTTACTACAGTTTAACCAAATGATGCTTGCTGGTCGGTTCCTTTTCGTTTACATTGTTTACCGCGTATGCTAATGTCATATATTAGCAACATCAGATATGTAAAACTACCAACTTCTAATTTCTGTTTTTTTAGTTGTAAATTAAGTTGCTGCAATATTAAGTAACAGTGATATTATTAATAGTAATAGTAATCGAGCTGAAATATGCTGAATTTAATCGAGCTGAACTGAAATATGATGAACTTAATCGAGCGGAACTGAACATAACTGAATGATGCTGAACGGAACTGGACTGAAGTGTAGCCTAAAAGAGTTGGGCCTAATCGAGCTGAAATATGCTGAACTTAATTGAGCTGAAATGGGTTGAACTGAAAGCTAAACAGAACTCAAGTGAGCTGAAATTAAGCCAGATGAATGGGGCTTAGTACTTCCTCCTCCGCGATCAATATACAATTAATTAATCTACAGATTCAAAATGAAAGATATAATAAATGATATGAGAAACAATATTTTACTCCCATGATCTGGCAACAAATAATTCTCACATGAGTGAGTATTAATTATCATCATGATTCCTATATCTACATCTCTTCACCTTTACTCCTACATTAATAAAAATTATTAGTGCAAATTAAAACTTCTCCGAGGCATTTCGTCGAAGACAATGGGCGACTCGAATCAGCAGCTCAAATCAGATGTTTTGTTAGATCACATGAAAGCCCACCTTGCTACTGATGCTGGAAAAGAGAAGGCCAAAAAAAATGGGCTTGTTTATCAGTTTAATATTGCACCAAAGGTATAATCTTTTAATTGTTCTTAATTTTCTGTATCTCGGGTTTTTTAACAGGAACAATTTGGTATTTTTTTTCGTGTATACCATCTGGTATAGTCTGGATTTGAGTCGGGTAGGACCTTTGGGGAGGTAAAGCTCACCCTCGTGAGTTTTAGTGATGTTGTATTCACAGGCTTGCTTGAACACGAGACATCTGGTTAAGCTAGAAGAACCAGAAAGGTGAAGTTTTTTTGACTCGGGTTTGTTTAATTTGCAGAAACTTGGATTTGATGAGGTGATTTATATTGTTGATCTCAAGAAATGTGAAGTTAAGAAAGGTAGTATCTTTGACCAAATTTGCTCTTTTTATTTGTTGTTGTATGGAATTAGCTCGATTTTCCGAAACTTTTGAACTCAACTGAATATATAACTTAATGGGCTCGAACTGAATTGAGTTAAATTGAACTTAACTGACATTGTTGGATGTGTCGTAGTCTCGGGAGCTTATGAAGGAGGAAAACCAGATGCTACATTCTCGTTTGTGGATGACGATTTTCTGAAGCTTGCAACCGGAAAAATGAACCCTCAACTCGCTTTTCTGAGAGGTGCGATCAAGATGAAGGGGAGCATAGCTGCAGCCCAGAAGTTTACTCCTGATATTTTCCCTAAGCCTGCGAAGCTGTGATTCCTCTTGTCCCTTGTTTTACTAATAAAACAGTCGGTAGTGCGACTGATACTGCGTAAATGGATACAAAATTTGGACGGTTTACTCGCTACAGAAGGGTGGCGTTATACATCAGGAAGTTTATGTTCTTTTAATTTCAGTGAAACTTGCTGCAAAATGCTGTACTTTTTTTTTTTTTTTGATAAGGTAAGGAAAAAATGACTGATGTGGGAGTCGAACACGCGACTTACACCACAGTTAAATGTTGTACTTGAACTTTCTGTTAATGAAATATCTTACTACAGTTTACTAAATGATGCGAGATTGCTAACTGGTTGAATTTCATATTCTTATTTGAATTGCCAAGAAATGATTAGTGAATCAAGAGTACTCTACTTAGAGTCACTTAATTTAAGTTTATTTCAGTTCAGTTTAAATCCTATAATTTCAGTTCAATTCAGATCCTATAATTTCAGTTCAGTTCAGATCCTATACGTCACTTAATTTAAGTTTACTTCAGATCCTATAAGTTCAGTTCAGTTCAGTTCAAAAGGACAGGGCCTTAAAGTTTGTAACAGTGTAAATAGTGAAAGGGACTGTAGTAACATCAAGAGTAGTGGTAGTAGCAATAGGGTAGTGAATGTGTCTTATAATTTGGTTGATAAATTTTAAAATTAATCATAATTTTAATAAATGTCATTATAATAAAAAGGTAAATAATTAAAGTAACAATATTATCAACGGGATTAGTGAAAGTAAAATAATGAGAGTAGTAAAAGCAACGGTGGTAACATCGGAGTAGTGTAACATTAGCAGCAACGAAACTACAAAAGTACTGTATTGGTCGTGAAAAGATAGAAGTACGAAGCCTTTTGGGAAGGAGTCTAATAGTGAATTCGTGAAGGCAATGCCCAAAGCAGACAAAATCGTACTATTAGTGTATTCACGCTTCTGCACAACAAGTGGTATGAGAGCCTAAGGTCCGACTTAGGCTAGGCACAAGAAGAAACATCGAGTCAAGACTTGAAGATGACGTACTTTGTAAGGAGTGGAACGAGATGGACTGAGGCTTAAAACAGGTCGTTCAAAGGAGAGCTAATATATGTTCACGAAAGGTGACATGGGTTTCAAGGCCATAAAACAGGTCGTTCAAGAGAAGAATGTCTACGACTCGGCGCAACGAGATGGACTGAGGCTTAATGGAGGCAATAAAAGCGGTCGTCCATGCCAAGTCTAAAGGAGGCCTGGCGTGGCGTGCCAAGGCACTGGATTCGGACCCACTTCAAGGTTATATTGGATACAAAGGAGTTTGGTACGCAAGTGTAGCAGAAGCACCGTTAGACACATTGTGTGTCGTTTAAGGGGATGTTATCAAGATTTGGCGAAGTTAAGGGTGTCTAGAAGTTGGCGCTCCAAGTTGTGGTAGTTTTCCATGTACAAATGAAGATGATGGTCCTTAGATTGAGCGAAGGATTGTTCGGGTGCAAATCCACTAAATATAATAGTACGGGACTTTTGGAAAGAAGTCCAAGAGTAAATCCATGACGGCTTGACCCAAAACGGATAATATCGTTCTATTATTGATATTGGACACTGGCGTAGCAGAGGCCCAACACAAGTTATTCATACTTCCGTACAACATGTATAATAATTTTAAGAGATATCATACAAAAATATATTATATTATTAGTGTTAATCTATGAATTAGACAAGTTAATGCTATTATATTTTATATAATATATATTTAAAAAGATAAATTTAGATAATCTGAACAGCTGAACTGAGCTGTGCCCAAAAACCAAACACCAGTTAATGATATAAGTGAAGACCATCAATTTGATTGAGAGACGTGATACAGCCTACAGGGGATCACAGCTGTGGTCAGCTAAATCCCTTAATTAAAAATTAAAATTAAATAAACAAAAAATCATGAGATTAATGCTTTCATAATTATTCCATTTCATACACGTATTATGCTATGGCCGGGCTGGGCTCTCCTGGTCAGACCCGGGTCAGACCAGGAGCCCAGGAGGGAGGGGCGGGCTTGGCCAGGTTGGGATGGGATATGCATGACCCGGGTCAATGGTGGGTCGGGCTAGTGGGCCTTACCAATTGTGCTTTTTTTTGCTAAAATGGCGGGCTAAGGGCGGACCGGGTCGAAATTTTAGGACCCGGGCCAATGGTCGGGTCAGCCCGTGCTGATGGCTAGCTTTACGTACTGTATATTGATATTCCATTTCAATTGTTTTGAAAATCTCAATTTAGTTTGATATATAATTACGTAATTGTTTTTTTTTTTTTTGGTACATACATAATTGTGAAACTGTGTTTTAAACAAGTCACCGCAGTTTGATATACGAGTACACTATATAACTGCGGTGACTTGTTTAAATCACAGTTTTACAATCATTTCGTAATTATGTAATTTTGATTTCAAATCTCAAACAATCTACAAAATCTCAAAACAACCTACAAAATCTCAAAAGTCAAAACAATCTACAAAATCCGACTTCCTTCGTTTCCCATTTGACTTTTTAAGAGTAACGATCGCAAACTTTGATTGTAAATATTTAGAAACCTATGAAACATTACGGAAGAAATATTTTCGATATCTTTTAATAAGGTGCTAACGGGAATAATACAAATATGATGATATGATTGTACATCAATTTATATCATGAGCATTATACAATTAAGGTATAAGAATCTGAGCTTATGTGTATTTTTTCTAACTAATTCAAAGTTTAAATTTTTAATGTGTAAATGAACGAGTTCAATAATTTCTAATAAAGCTCATATATTATTTAACATAGAGCTCGGATACTTTATCAGAAAGCTACAATATATACAACTGGTTGTATAATACATGAAATTTAAAGCTGAACTGAATTGAATGGATGAATTGAACTGAATTAGAGCTAAACTTAACTAAACTAAACTGATTAGAGCGTTACTGAAATTTAGTAACAACCAATATCGTCCTAACACTTCCCATTTCGAAAACCTACTGAAACCTCCTTACACTACCTTGGGACTTGGGTGTATACAACACACACGACTCCCATAGTCCCATGCGATCTTTCTTTCAAATTCTCCCCACAAATTTTAATAGAAATAACTATAATAGTTGGGCCTCAATCATCACTTTAAGGTTTTGGTTGAGATGGTTCATCGACCAAAAAACTACTCCGTATTTATCAATCCCCCTACTACTAAGAGAATAAAACTTTTCAATAGTTTTCCCTCCAAAAGAAATCTAGCTAAATAAGGAAACAATAAGACTCTATTTTTAATAAATGATTATCTTTTAATTAAGATATAATTTTTTACCATTATTATCTTTTTTTTTTAACTAAACTATAATCTTTTAATTAAAATAAAATAAAATTGGTATAAATCTAAAAATTCGAAAACCCGATAAATTGATATTATTAGTTTGGTATAAAAAAAACATACCACGTACTTAATTCGTATTAAAAAAATTATGAACTGACATTATTAATTTTCTGACAAAAAAAAATTTAAAATTATTTGAGAAAATTTATAAATTGGTACCATTAGTTTTGTGGTAAAAAATTTCACTAAAACACACGTTTTATGGCTATGCTCAATTCTTTTGATTAGTTTTCCATTTTAATTTTTTATCCTCATATTGAAATATGAAAAATTAATAATATGTCGATTTCAAATCTATAAATAATACATTATTTATAAACTAAAAGATCTATAAATACACGCATGCATGCGCGGGATCCATACTAGTTAACATTAATACTATTGAGAAACCGTCTGAATTAATATTTTATATACACACATGATCTGGCAAAAAATAATTCTCACGGATACATACTATTAATTATCATGATTCCTTGGTTAGTTAAGGTCAACTACCTTACATCTTTTCACGTACAAATTACACCATTTATATTACGAAAAATTCGATAATTATCGCAAATTTATTAAACCATCCTAGTTACGATTATTAGTGATTATTAGTGCAAATTAAAACTTCTAAGAGGCATTTCGTTGAAAATATAATGGGCGACTTAAATCAGCAGCTCAAATCAGGTTTTTTGTTTGATCAGATGAAAGACTATCTTGCTTCTGATGCTGGAAAAGAAAGTGCCAAAAAAGTTGGGTTTGTTTACCAGTTTAATATTGCACCAAAGGTATAATAATCTTTTAATTGTTCTTCTTCATAATTTTGTGTAATTAGGGTTTTTAATTTGAGCAATTTAGTGATTTATAGTGTTGATAATGATAATGATGTTTTCTGATGTGGGTTTTGTTTAATTTGCAGAAACTTGGGTTAGATGAGGTGATTTATATTGTTGATCTCATAAAATGTGAAGTTATTAAAGGTTGCATCTTTGACCAAATTTGCTCTTTTTATTTATTGTTGTATGTATTATGAAACAAAGTCTCTTTTAGGATATTAATATCCGTCGTAGATAAAACAGGTCAAATATGTTTTCACTTGCATATATATATATATGACAAGTCTATTATATTTGACTCGTTTTAAGTCTAAGACGGATATTGTTTGACCTAACAAATTTGATATGACCAGATATCCGAATTTAAGATCTGAGCTTAACTCGAACCTGATTGACCCCCTTCAATATAACCTGATCCGAATGTTTATTGTTGCACATCGATTATTATGCGTAGATAACTTGATAGTAATTTACTCGAATCCAAAATGACATGACTTGGCCCAATCCAACCCGAACTCTTACAAATCCGAATTGATCGACCCAAACTCCATCTGGTTGACCCCTTTGCCAAGTTAAGATATTGCGGTCTTAAACAATTCGGTATGGAAAAAGCCTGATTCTTCGATTTTTTTTTTTGATTGCACCGAATGTAGTCCGAGTGTTTGGTTGTGAAACATTGTCACATTCAAAAGATGAGTGTGGCGGAGATGCGTATGTTGAGGTGGATGTGCGGCCATACAAGGAAAGACCGGTTAAGGAATGAGGTGATTAGAGAAAAGGTGAAAGTAGTGGCGCCAATAGAGGACAAGTTGATAGAAAATCGATTAACATGGTTTGGCTATGTGAGCAGGAGACCTATGCACGCACCAGTTAAAAGGCTGGAGACCTGGGAACAGAAAAAGGTTGCTTGGGGTAGAGGGAGACCAAAACAGACATGGCTAAGAGGTATAGAGCATGCACGGTATGAGATTTCTCGGGCTTGACGAGGGAATGGTGACAGAGAGGGCACAATGGAGGGAAATGATACATGTGATTTTTAGTATTTGATGTTTAATGGTTAAAAAAAAATGAAGTAATGTCATCAAGTAACTAGACCCGATAATTATGACTCGGTCGAAACCCGACCCAAACCCAACTCGGCGCAACTCGAAAGGGTAGGCTCACCCGATATGACTTGACTCGGCCCGACCCGACTCGGCTAACTCAATTGTCACCTCAAAGTTTTAGCCTCCTATATTGGAATGTTAGCTTCGCCACTAGTTATAAGGTTACCTACCAACTTACCACGATTGCATTTCAAGGCCGTATCCAGTGCATTTAACCATTTATACCCTGTTCTTTTCGGCTGAAAAAAGCTGAACTAAACTTAATGGAGCTGAACTGAACTGAACAGAAATGATGAGCTGAACTAACTGAAATAAGCTGAAATTAAGTCTAAAAAAACAGGGCCTAAGAATGAAAGAATCCGTCATAAATCCTCAAATTCAGATTTATAGACAAGTTTGTCTCTCGTACATGATTGTCGAAAACTAAATTGTTGGGTGTGTGTTTTTTCTTACAGTAATCTCAGGAGCTTATGAAGGAGGAAAACCAGATGCTACATTTTCCTTTGTAGATGAAGATTATCTAAAGATTGTAATCGGCAAAATGAACCCTCAACTCGCCTTTCTCCGAGGTAAAATCAAGATGCAGGGGAGTATAACTGCAGCCATAAAGTTTACTCCTGATATCTTCCCTAAGCCTACACTGCCTTGATCCCTCTTGTCCCTTGTTTTACTTTCTATAAAACAGTCGATAATGCGACTGATACTGCTTAACACCCCGTAGAATACACAATTTGGACGGTTTACTCGCTAATTGTTCTCTGAATTTCAGTTGAACTTGTAATTTCACCTGTGTATCAAACAAACATAATCTTCTTATTTGATTTCCGCCATCTTTATTAGTTTGCATTTGAGCCGAACATGACCAACTCGATCTTATTTTAGTTGAATGGTCACCACAATATAATCGGAAATGTGACCCTAGTCCCTAGACAAATGCGAATGTAATCAAATTCAACGTGACGTGAACTAGCCTAACCCGAATCAGAAGTTTACCTGGTGTGTAGCTATTATTGGTGGATTCTGTTATTTATGTATGTATGTATGTATGTATATGTATGCTCTGGTGAGTATAGAGGGGTACGCAGAAATTTAAAAATAAAAAATAAAAATAAAACGCGTCAGGTAGGGGTCGAACCTACGACCTTCTGCTTAGGAAACAGACGCTCTATCCACTGAGCTACAGACGCTTTTATTGCTTAACAACGTATGCTCTGTCCTTTTATTAGAAACTATCAAGGGTAGAGATATTGTCGTGAGCATCGGTCCAAGACCGAACCGGACCGGACCAAACCGAAGCCCGAAATCGTGAAATTTGTGGACCTAAAGTTTCGGTCTTGGACCGGACCAAACCCGAAATATCGGTATGATCCGGTCTTAGACCTAATTGGACCGAAAACTTTGATTATTCACTAATAATTATGCATTAGTTAAATTTCGTTCGCCAAATCAAACATAACAAATAATCAAATTATCATTTGATTTAAATAATCGTTAATATTGAGTTTGTAACGTCTTTTGAAGGTAAATTAGTAAACTATTTCAAAAATTATAAAGATTAACCTCACAAACATCGAATTCGGTTTTTTCGGTCCGGACTTAAAATAACCGGTCTTGAACCGAACAAACCGAAGATTGAAACCTAAAAAAATGTGGACCGAGGACCGGAACTAAAAAATTAGGTCCGGTTTCAGTGCAGACCAAATGGTCCGGCCCGGTCCATTTTTTCGATCTAGACCTAAAGTTGTTCAGCCCTAGATATTGAGTACTCCATTTTTACCATTGGGTTTTTCTCTTGGGTAACCTTGTGTTTTTTCAATTCCTATCCCTCCTTTTCTCCAATCTATCTCTTATATCCCTGAAGTTAAAATATGATTCTAAACAGTATGTCTATAACCTAAGTTGAGTTAGACGTTAAATTCTCCGTTAATAGGCTGATGTGGATGATGATTTGGTTATTTAGCTCTTTTATATTGACATTATTTTTTTGCTTCTTTACTATCTCCTTGCTTCATCTTCCTCATTTTTGTTTCTTTTTATTCCTTTTCTTATCTCCTTTATTTTCCCACATTTTACCTAATCATTTCACCACATCATCTTCAATTTTGCCGCTTCTTCCTTCCTTTTCTATCTTCTTTATTTTCCCCGATATTAGGTTCTTAATTAGCCCCTTTATGTAATCTCCCCCACACCCAATACTCCATTTTTTTTTCTAGTTGCACTATAAAAGTCGGCGTCCGCCCTCTATCGTGAGAAATTACCAAATTAATGAGCTTTATTTTACGAAAGAAATTTCTAATTTATGAAGTTAAAGGTAATTTTATAATAATTTGTTTCAATTTCATGAATCATAATATCATAAAGATGATATTTTTATAGGTTTGATCACAAAAAGAAATTCACAATCAAACACATTGCAATCCACTATAAACTTTTCTAAGATAAGATCTACGAAATTACCTACAATGAATGATGGGGAATTAAGAGAGATGGACATATGAAATTTCTCATGGTACCTTCAATTTTTGGCAAATTACACATGGTACCCCTCATTTTAAGTTTCTACATATGGTACCCCTGTATTTACCTTTTTCTTTCTCAGAATACCTTTTTGACAAACTTCCGTCATAATGTCGTTACTCATATGAATAATTAGATGAGTAATTGAGTATGTTATATTATTTGTGTTTTATTATTTAGGTATTAAATTTTAGTTAATTAGATAAAATAAGGATTTAGGTATTAGATGATGCAGTGCGTGTGTATTTTATAACAAAAAAAAAGGTCATAAGTCATATGAGTAACGACGTTTTGACGGAAGTTTGTCAAATGGTATTCTGGGAATGAAAGAGGTAAACACAGGGGTACCATATGTAAAAACTTAAAATAAGGGGTATTATGTGTAATCTGCCAAAGTTCGAGGGTAACGTAGGAAATTTCCGTTAAAAATATGAAGGGGCAATTGATATGAATGCAGAAAAGACGAATGAACAATCTGAAATGATTTATAAGTGATTTAATTAATAAAGCTTTAATAATCCATGTCATTATCTACCAACAACGTCGATTTCTCATGAAGCGACTCAGACACGTTGTGGAAAACTGGGAGAAAAAAAAAATGAGCCGGTACGACCTCCAAAACGGCTCAAATGTAAGTATACACGATTTTCGGGATTCCCGAGTCCAGGAACAAAAATGTCTGTAAATCATACGGACGGTTCCTCGGGTAAGATAAAGTAGCTATGCAAATTTTGAGAAACAACAGACGACATTCGAGGGTGCCGGTATGCAATAAACGAGTCACGAACGAAAATCAGGTAATCCTTAAAAATAGATGAATACTTCCTTAATTAAGGTTGAAAATCGAATAAGGTAACTCATGAAGCGACCCCTGACACACGGAAGAAAAACCGGGAGCAAAGGAAACATGACCCGATACAACCTCCCAAATGGCTCAATTGAAGTATATAATACATGGTTTTCGTGATTTTCAGGGTCCTGGAACAAAAATGTCCATAAGTCCTACGGATGGTTTCACGGGTCAGATAAAACAGTCACACAAACTTTAAAAACCAGCAGGGGACATTTGAGGGTGCCGGTACGCGATAAACGAGTCTCGGACGAAAATCAGGTACTCCTTAAAAATAGATGAAACTTATTAATTAGGGCTGATATCGAATACGATAACTCATGAAGTGACCCTAGACACATGGTGTGAAAACTGGGAGGAAAATAACATGACCCGGTACAAGTTCCCAAACGGCTCAAATGTAAGTGTATAATACACGGTTTTCGAGATTTCTGGGTCCCGGAACAAAAATATCCATAGATCATGCGGATGGCTTTTCGGGTCTGATAATGCAGTAACAAAATTTTTGAGAAGCAACATAGTACATTTGAGGGTGCATGTACGCGATAAACGAGTCTCGAACGAAAATCGGGTATTCCTTAAAAATAGATGTGTACTTCTTATTTAGGGCAGAAAATCGAATACGTTAACTCATGAAGCGACCCCAAACACGTGGTAAAAAAAAACTGGGAGAAAAAGAAACATGATCTGATATGTCCTGCTAAACGGCTCAAATTTTGGTGTATAATACACGGTTTTCGGGATTTCAGGGGCCCGGGACAAAAACGTCCGTAAATCATACGCTCGGTTCCTCAGATCAGATAAAGCAGCATCACAAATTTTGAGAAGAAAAAGAAGACATTTGAGTGTGCCGGTAGGCGATAAAACTATTATCGGACGAAAATCGGGTAATCCTTCAAAATAGATGATAACTGGTTATTTAGGGCTAATAATCGAATACGGTAAGTCTTGAAGTGACCCCAGACACGTGGGGGAAAAATTGGGAAGAAGAGAAACCTAACCCGGTACGAGCTCCGAAACGGCTCAAATTAAAGTGTATATTACATGGTGTGTGGGATTTCTGGGTTTCGAAACAAAAAATCCATAAATCATACGGTAGGTTTCTTGAGTCAGATAAAGCACTCATAAAACTTTTGAGAAGCAACAGAGAATATTTGAAAGGTGAAGGTACGCGATAAACGAGTCTCGAATGAAAATCGGGTACTGCTTAAGAATAGATGAGTACTTCTTATTTAGGGTTGAAAATTAAAAACGGTAACTCATGAAGCGACCCCTGACACGTGGTAAAAAAAAATGGGAGAAAAAGAAACATTACCCGGCACATTCTCCCAAACGGCTCAAATTTAAGGACCTTCTGTGAGATTTCCGGTGAATTTTGTTCCGGGGCTCTGCAATCTCAAAACCCGTGTATTATACACTTCAATTTGAGTCATTCCAGAGGTCGTACGGGAGTATGTTTCTTTTTCTCCTGGTTTTCCTACTACGTATCCGAGGTCTCTTGAGGAGTTACCCTATTCGATTATAACCCCAAAAAACAAGTATCAGTCCCTTTTTAAAAATTATTCAAGTTTGGGCTAATACTGGTTTATAGAATACCAGCAGCCTCAAATGTCCCCGGTTGGTACTCATTTTTTGTGTAACCGCTTTATCTGACCCAAAAAACCTTCCGGGAGATTTCCGGTGAATTTTGTTCCGGTAACCTAGAATCCCAAAAACCTTGTATTATACACTACAGTTTTAGCCATTTTCCAGAGGTCGTACCGAACCATGTTTCTTTTTCGTCCGGTTTTTCTATAACTTATCTGAGGTCTCTTGAAGAGTTACCCTATTCGATTTTAAACCCAAAAAATAACTATCAATCCGTTTTTCACAATTATCCGAGTTTCAGCTAATACTGGTTTATAGAATACCTGCAGCCAATAATACCCACGGTTGGTCCTCAAATTTTTTGTGACCACTATATCTGCCCCAAAGGACCATCCTTGAGATTTCCGGTGAATTTTGTTTCGGGACACTAAAATCCCGAAAACCGCGTATTATACACTTCAATTTGTGCCATTCTAGAGGTCGTACTGGACTATGTTTCTTTATCTGCTGGTTTCGTACCACGTATCCTGGGTCTCTTGAGGAGTTACCATTCTCGGTTTTAACCCCAAAAACCAAGTATGAATCCATTTTTCACAATTATCCGAGTTTGGCCTCATGCTGGTTTATAGAATACCAGAAGCCTCAAATGTCCCAGGTTGATCACCAAATTTGTGTGTCCGTTTTATCTGACCCGAGAGGCCTTCCGTGAGATTTCCGGAGAATTTTGTTCCGAGACCCAAAAACACGAAAACCGTGTATTATATTCAAATTGAGCAATTTCAGTGGTCGTACCGGACTATATTTCTTATTTTCCCGTTTTTTCTAACACGTATCTGACGTCTCCTGAGGAGTTACTCTATTCGATTTCAACCCCAAAAAACAAATATAAATCCGTTTTTCACAATTATCCGAGTTTCGGCTAATGCTGGTTTATAAAATACCAGCCACCTCAAATGTCCCTGGTTCGTCCTCAAATTTTGTGTGGCCGTTTTATCTTACCCGAGGAACCTCCCGTGAGATTTCCGGTGAATTTTGTTCCGGGCCCCTGGAATCCCGAAAACCATGTATTATACACTTCAATTTGAGCCATTCCAGAGATCGTACCGTACTACGTTTCTTTTTCCCCTGGTTTCCTACCACGTATCCGAGGTCTCTTGAGCAGTTACCCTATTCGATTTTAACTCCAAAAAACAAGTATCTATCCCTTTTTCACAATTATTCGAGTTTGGGCTCATGCTGCTTTATAAAATACAAGCAGCCTCAAATGTCCCCGGTTGGTCCTCAAATTTTGTGTGGTCGCTTTACCTGACCCGAGGGACCTTTCGTGTTATTTCCAGTGAATTATGTACCGAGACTCTACAACCACGAAAACTGTGTATTATACACTTCAATTAGAGCCAATCCAGAGGTTGTATGCGACCATGTTTCTTTTTTCCCGGTTTTTCTACCACGTATCCGAGGAGTTACCAATTTGATTTTAACCCAAAAAAAAAAACAAGTATCAACCAATTTTTCACAATTATACGAGTTCTGGTTGATGCTGGTTTATGTCGTCGGATGGTTCTCAAATTTTTTGTGGCCGCTTTATCTGACTCAAGGGACGTTCCATGAGATTTCTGGTGAATTTTGTTCCGGGACCCTGGAATGCCGAAAACCATGTATTATATACTTTAATTTGAGACATTCCAGAGGTCGTACCAGTCCATGTTTCTTTTTCTCCCGGCTTTTCTACCATATATCCTAGGTCTCTTGAAGAGTTATTCTATTCAATTTTAACTCCAAAAAACGTATATCAATCCATTTTTCACAATTACCCGAGTTTCGGTTGATGCTGGTTATTTATAGAATACCGGCAGCCTTGTCCCTGGTAGGTACTTCAATTTTTTGTGGCCGCTTTATCTGGCCCGGGGGAATTTTCGTGAGATTTCCGGTAATTTTTTTTCCGGGACCCTGAAGTTCCGGAAACTGTGTATTACACTTCAATTTGAGCCAATCTAGAGGCCGTACCAGACTATGTTTTTACTTCTCCCGGTTTTTCTACCACGTATATAACAACCCGACCCACCACGGTCGTAACACCACCCAATTTGATGGGATACGTACCTTTGGGCCAATTACTTGTCCTCACTTAAGCCCAAAAGCACAAGGCCTTGTTACTAAGTGGTGGGTGAAAGCCCTTATAAACATATCACAAGCTCCATATTTTCCCGATGTGGGACAAATTTCCTCTCAACCTCTTGGGGTGTTACAAACTCCCCCACTTAAATAACATAACGTCCCCGTTGTGTCCGGAGGCTGACCGCAGCCAAGCCCAGAATCCTCCCCCGCTAGATGGGTGACCCGGGTACTCCTGACCACGGGCTCACCACATGGTCGCAGGGTTGCTCTGATACCATTTATAACAACCCGACCCACCACGGTCATAACACAACCCAATAAGATGGGATACGTACCTTTGGGCCCATTACTTGTCCTCACTTAAGCCCAAAAGCAGAAGGCCTTGTTACTAAGTGGTGGGTGAAAGCCCTTATAAACATATCACAAGCTCCATATTTTCCCGATGTGGGACAAATTTCCTCTCAACCTCTTGGGGTGTTACAACGTATCCGAGGTCTCTTGAGGAGTTACCCATTCGATTTTAACCCAAAAAAACAAGTATCAATCCATTTTGCACAATTATTCGAGTTTTAGCTGATGGTGGTTTATAGAATACCAGTAGCCTCAAATGTCCCCGGTTGGTCCTCACATTTTGTGTGGCTGCTTTATCTGACCCGAGGGACCTTCCGTAAGATTTCCGGTGAATTTGTTCCAGGACCTTAGAATCACAAAAACCGTGTATTTATATACACTTCAATTTGAGCCATTCCAAAGGTCGTACCGGACTATGTTTCTTTTTCCCCCGGTTTTCCTACCACGTATCTGAGGTCTCTTGAGGAGTTACTCTATTCGATTTTAACCCCAAAAAACCAGTATCAATCACTTTTTCACAATTATCCGAGTTTGGGCTTATGCTCGTTTATAGAATAAAAGCAGCCTCAAATGTCCCCGGTTGGTTCTCAAATTTTCCGTGGCCGTTTTATCTGACCCGAGGGACCTTCCGTGAGATTTCAGGTGAATTTTGTTCCAGGACCCTAAAATCCCGAAAACCGTGTATTATACACTTCAATTTGAGTCATTCTAGAGGTTGTACCGGACCATGTTTCTTTTTCTCCCGGTTTTTCTACCACATATCTGAGGTCTCTTGAGAAGTTACCCTATTCGATTTTAACTTCAAAAAACAAGTGGGTCAATCTATTTTTCATAATTATCCGAGTTTCGGCTAATGATGGATTATAGAATACCAGCAGCCTCAAATATCCCTTGTTGGTCCTTAAATTTTGTGTGGCCGCTTTATCTGACCCGAGTGACTTTCAGTGAGATTTCCGGTGATTTTTGTTCCGGGATCCTAGAATCTCGAAAACCGTGTATTATACACTTCAACTTGAGCCATTCCAGAGGTCGTACCGGTCCATGTTTCTTTTTCTCCCGGTTTTTGTACCACATATCCGAGGTCTCTTCAGTAATTACCTTATTCGATTTTAACCCTAAAAAACAAGTATCAATCCATTTTTCACAATTATCCGAGTTTCTGCTAATGTTTGTTTATAGAATACCAGCAGCCTCAAATGTCCTCGGTTGGTCCTCAAATTTTATGGGGCCGCTTTATCTGAACCAAGGGACCTTCCATGAGATTTCCGGGGAATTTTTTTCCGTGAACCTAGAATCCCGAAAATCGTGTATTATACACTTCAGTTTTAGCCATTTTCTTGAGGTCGTACCGGCCCATGTTTCTTTTTCTCCCAGTTTTTCTTCCACATATCCGAGATCTCTTAAATAGTTACCCTATTCGATTTTAACCCCAAAAAACAAGGATCAATCCATTTTTCACAATTATTCCAGTTTCTGCTAATGTTTGTTTATAGAATACCAGCAGCCTCAAATGTCCCTGGTTGGTCCTCAAATTTTATGGGGCCGCTTTATCTGAACCAAGGGACCTTCCATGAGATTTCCGGTGAATTTTGTTCCGTGAACCTAGAATCCCGAAAATCGTGTATTATACACTTCAATTTTAGCCATTTTCTTGAGGTCGTACCGGCCCATGTTTCTTTTTCTCCCAGTTTTTCTTTCACATATCCGAGATCTCTTGAAGACCGTATTCGATTTTAACCCCAAAAAACAAGTATCAATCCATTTTTCACAATTATCCGAGTTTCGGCTGATGCAGGTTTATAGAATACCAGCAGCCTCAAATATCCCCTGTTGGTTCTCAAATTTTGTGTGGCCGTTTTATCTTACGGGAGAGACGACATTCTTTGAGATTTCCGGTGAATTATGTACCGAGACTGTAGAATCACGAAAACCGTGTATTATACACTTCAATTTGAGCCATTCCAGAACTTGTACCCGACCATGTTTCTTTTTTCCCGGTTTTTCTACCACGTATCCGAGGTCTCGTGAGGAGTTACCTATTCGATTTTAACCCCAATAAAACAAGTATCAATCCATTTTTCAAAATTATTCGAGTTTCGGCATTGTGAGATTGACATTATCCGTCTTCAGCTTGTGACGGATAGTGTTCGTCTTCAATGAGAATTTGGGTATCCCCAATTAACTTTAAAACAACCCACCCGAAAATGGCCTGAAACCGAAATGACCTGACTCGACCCGAATTCTTGTAAACTTGAACAACTCGAACCCGAATTAATCCGATCCAAACCCGACCCAATTAATCCGTTTATCAAATTTACTCTTAACAAATACCTTGAACCCACAAATACCTTGAACCCACGTTAGAAAATCCGTTTATAGTAGTTGATCTATGTCCCTACAACTTGATCTCCACCTGTAGATGTAGTTGGAGTAGATAGATATGTAGTTAATGCACAAATTATCTGCCAACCTATGATGTAACTCTAATGTATATGTCAACTATTCATAGTCTTGTTATGAACACAGCCACAGAGGATTATTGTTGCTTATTTAATTACATTATACGTATATGTTACGTGGTTCACTTCTTTACCTGTCTATATATGTCGTCCTTTTGCTTTCGTTTGATTAAACCTAGGGTGACGCTTGGGTAACGTCGCGAGATTACGACGTGTGTGACGAATGACAACATTCAAGATAACAAAGAACAAAGACGACTGATCCGATAAGTATTCATCCTGACCCGATAAGTATTCATCCTGACCGAATTAAAACATCAAACTTGACTAAGACATGTGTAGGTCAACCAGGTTGGATCAGGTCACATAACTTTAGACTTGACAATCAGGTCAACGAGGATTCGGCTTGGATCGTGTCATTTCGGATTCGGTTCATTGGTCAGTTGGCAACAATAAGCATCTCAGTCAGGTCATATTGATTCGAGTCAATTCGGATTACGAGTCATGAGTTTGATGGTGGGTCGGATACGGAAAGGGCAGGTCAATTTTACCATGATCATCTTAGTTACCCAGATTTGAAAAGTCCAAAGGGTGTCACACAAAGCATTGAATTCCATGTTTTACACAGTTGAAGTTACTAAAAAATCATAAACAAATCACCTAAATCATTAAATAAATCATCCAATAGCAGTACATATGCTGGTCCTATGATTTTATGTCAATAGATAAGCAAGTTACATTGACATATCACCTAAATCATTAAATAAAAAGCAACAGATTATTAAAAACACCAACTTTTCTTCATAACACAGATCACATTCAGTCATTCACAAATCACAATACCATATACTATGTTTAATCAGGTTGGTTAATTTGTCTTACATTCAAAATTATCATTTAATTTCGTGACAAAAAGAATAATCGAGAAATGATTCTGAGAGTTCTGGTTTTGTTACTTACAGTACAGTTTAGTTGTTCCATTGACACTATAACTCCTACTAATCCTCTGAAAGAAGGCGATATTTTGATCTCTGATGGCGGGAAGTACACGTTAGGATTCTTTAGCCACGGGAATTCAACACTTAAGTATGTCGGAATTTGGTTTACCAATGTTTCTATACAAACTGTGGTTTGGGTGGCGAATAGAGACAAACCTGTCCATGAATTACAGGGAGTGTTCTCAATCAGTGAAGACGGGAATGCTCAAATTTCGTCTCAGAAATCTGTCATTTGGTCAACGAATGTTTCGATTCCTGCAGCAAAGAATAACATTAATAGCACATCATTAAAGCTGTTAAACTCTGGTAATTTGGTGTTATCGTCAGATAATGGGAAAACTATAGCATGGCAGAGCTTTGATCACGCGACAGACACGTTCTTACCAGGAATGAAGCTTGGTATTGACAAAAGAACCGGATTAAACCGTTTTCTGACCTCTTGGAGCTCCATAAATGATCCAAGTCCAGGAAACTACACCTTCAAAGTGGACCCAAATGGGTCACCACAGTTTTTCCTATACCAGGGTTCGAATCCTGTATGGAGGTCAGGTCCATGGATCGGGCAGAGATGGAGCGGCGTACCTGATATGACCAAGGCTTATATCTTTAATTATAGTTTTGTCAGCAACCCTGATGAGGTTTCTGTAACCTATGATATATTAAATCCTATGATCATTTCGATTTTTCTGGTGGATGGTGTTTCTGGGACAGTTCAAAGACGAACATGGCACGAGGATTCAAAACGTTGGATCGTGTTTTGGACCGCCCCGAAGGAGTTGTGTGATCAGTTTGGTGAGTGCGGCGCTTATGGTAACTGCAATCCTAACAGTGGCAACCAATATCAGTGTTCCTGTTTTTCTGGGTACAACTACATCCTAATTAAATTTATCAGTACTTTTATGTCTTTACAAATCTAGTGGTTAAGACGGAGGTATTGTGGACAATAGGTCCCAGGTTCGAATCCCCCCTCCCCTATATTGTAATGCGACTACGTGCACGCTTTGATTGACCCAAAAAAAAAACTTATAGTGCGAAGCACGGGTCCCAAGTATCAATTAGAATCGAGTTTAACCCCTCACACTTCATTTTAACCAAATCACAAGATTTTTATATATAATAACCGGAATGCAGCACTTGGCAAGCACACGTTTGACAGGTTAAAATTCCGATGTCTGCAACATGTCCCCGGGATACAACTCCCAAGAGTCAAACTCGAGCTAAAAGTTACTCCGTTCCCTACAGTCCTGCACATTCTGTCAATTTTCATGTTTTCTACCATGTAAACAGGTATCAGCCAAAATCGCCAAAAGACTGGTACCTAAGAGACGGATCACAAGGCTGCATCAGAGAAGACAACAGGTCAATGTGCAGGAATGGAGAAGGATTCCTGAAACTAACAAGTGTTAAAATACCTGACACGTCTAAAGCTACCGTGAACAAGACCTCAACCTTAAAACAATGTGAAGAAGCGTGTCTCAGAAACTGCTCTTGCACCGGCTACACAGCTGCAGATGACAGCGGTGAAGGCAGTGGATGCATTTCATTCTATGACCAGTTAACTGATGTCAGAATGTACCCCAATCAGGGCCAGGATGCTTACTTCCGAGCTGACGCAGTTACAGTAGGTATAAAAAAACATTTTTCTTTTATCTAATCTAATTCATAGAATAGTTTGGATTTGCATTTTATTCGAGTAAATAGAGTATTACGTTTTTAATTTCCCTTCGTCTTTCTCTTGCAGCAAAATACACAAATTCAAAAGGCAGACTAGCACATAAGAGGTTAGAAGAAGTACTGATAGCCATTGGTGTTCTGACTTTCGTAATTCTGATCTCCTCGGTAGGATTTTTCGTCTATCAGAAGAAGAAAAGAGGTACCGCCATCAAATTAAACTTTTTCCCCATAATTCTTTGGTTCTCTAGTGCGACCATCAAAACGGGTCTATACCAATAGCTTAGACTATTGGTAAGCAGTTTGTCTTGCTTCAGACCGCCTTATTTCAGACCGCAATAAGACCTCTCACAAGTGAGAAGCACATGGGTGGTGGGACACCCCTATGTGCTTTCCCACTCACACCCTAAATGGGTTTTTTGTAAGAGGAAATGGTATCCGTCTAACAATTTCAGACGGATATGGCTGTCTGAAATAAGAATTTGTGTTCCGACTATATGAAACAGTCCATTTTGGTAAAAGAATTTATGTTTTCGTGTCAAGCTCCACACTAACAAGTAACAAGCCATTTAACCTGTTCATAGACAGGGAAGAAGAATTGGAACGATCACTTTGGACAAAAGATGCAGGTGAAAGCGACTCAAGCGCAGAGTTACCTTTCTATACGCGAAATGAAATCGCTTTGGCCACAGATAATTTCAGTTTGGATAAAAAGCTTGGAGAAGGTGGTTTCGGATCAGTGTACAAGGTTTAATTTTATTAAGGAAATCATTAAGGCATGTGTCGTTTGAGTGATCCGTCTGTTCAGAAATTGTGTATTTATTACAGTTCTATAAATCTTTCTGTTTTTAGGGACAATTGCGCAATGGGCAAGAAATTGCTGTCAAGAAGCTAGCTCCAAACTCGGGACAAGGAATTCATGAATTTAAAAATGAAGTTAGGCTGATTGCTAAACTTCAACATAGGAACCTTGTGAAGATGATTGGATGTTGTGTTCAAGGAGACGAGAAAATGCTTATCTATGAATTTATGCCTAACGGCAGCTTGGATTCATTCATTTTCAGTAAGTTTCTTCAGTTGATTCCTACACATGTTCCGTCTCAAAAGCTACGGCCTATATAAGGTTAAAGGGTTAGATGAGCGCTCGGCAACCCTATGTTAAGTTCTTTAGGTTTATGCACTTACACATTATCCATGTATGCTTGTGAAAATCTTTATTTCAGAGGAAGAGAACAAGTCATCACTGGATTGGATGAAACGAGTTGACATTATAATGGGGATTGCAAGAGGGATGCTATATCTTCATCAAGATTCGCGATTAAAGATCATCCATAGAGACTTAAAAGCCAGCAATATCTTATTGGACAGAGACATGGTTCCAAAAATTTCAGACTTTGGCATGGCTAGAATATTTGTAAGTGAGCAAAAGGAAGAAAACACGACCAGGGTGGTCGGAACCTAGTAAGTCAATTACGTATACAAACGCATTCTAAGATGAAAAAATAAGTTGTATTAACTGATCCATAATTTTGTTTGTTTTGCTGCTATTACAGTGGATACATGGCACCGGAATATGCATTGGAAGGGATGATTTCAGTAAAATCGGATGTTTTCAGCTTCGGAGTCTTAATGCTAGAGGTGATTACTGGGAGAAAGAACTCAGGGTTATATCCTGATAATCCATCCATCAACTTGGTTGGTCATGTAAGTAAGCGTAACTCATCAAACATTTCCGATATTCCCCTGTCACATTCTACTGACAGCTAATTTGTCGAGGAAGTGATGATAGATTGATAGTCATGACCGTCTTGTAGAGAAGACGGTCTTACACGTATATCCCTTATACTCTTGATATTGACTAACCCTTTTAGCTCGTAACCAATTTCATAATTTAATGCATAATATTGGGCAGGTATGGGAACTGTGGAAACTCGGAAGTGCGTTAGACATAGTGGATCCTTCACTGACAGATCCCGACAGTGACGAAATATTGAAGTTTATGCAAGTAGGATTATTATGTGTGCAAGAAAGTGCAGATGATAGACCAACAATGTCAGAAGTAGTATTCATGTTAAGCACAAACATGGAATTACCTTCTCCAAATCAACCAGCATTCATTCACAGAGGCGGCCGACACAGTGTGGATCCTTCAACATCCAGTGCTGGAGCTTATTCTGTTAATGATTTATCCATTACTGCTGTCGTTGAAGGCCGCTGAGAGATGAGCCACTGTTGTTTGAAACTCTGTAATGCAGTCAAGATTAGACTATTTGTATATGACTTTTGGTATTTTTAGGCATGAAAGGTGAATGCCTGCATGTTATGTACTCCGTATAAGGAGCTAATACACAAAATCTCGTTTTTTTTTTTTTTTTGTGTGTATAAAGAGCCACAAGAGCGGTTTTTATGTTAACGGAATTCTTAACCACATCAGGAGCACCGTTTTTCATGGTTTTTTTACCAACTAAGCTAATTGACATATGTTTAAAACAAATCCTCGTATAAAACGGCTTTTCAACACATACGAGTATTATTTTTGTAACCTACATTTTGAAATTGACCGAAAACAGTCCGGTCTAATCCATGAAAAAGAAGGCCAGGTGGACCGTGTCACCGTGAGGTGGCGGTTTAGGATTGTTAGCGAATTCCTTCATTCCAGGAATGAAGGAATTATTGACAAGTGATGGGGAGCTAGTAGATATTTTTGTTGAGATATTCAAAGAAAAGTGGGACCAACGGAAATAGTTTTGTGGTTGGAGTATATTTATGTCACTAGGTCGATAATCGGCAGTAGCCGTCCTGAGCTTTAAGACGGGTAAAGTACATACCACTTGCGTGTAGTCGGATTAAATTTGGCAAAAGTTTTGACATAGGTTGATTTCGTGGTTAAGACCGAGATATTGTAACAACTGATAATAAGTCCCGGGCTTGAATTTCTCATTTCTCGTAAACTGTGCTGACTTTGCGCCGCATTTAAAGATTAGTGGGGTATCTTAGTTTCTTGGATTAGATTTAAAAAGTCAAACCATATAACATTGAAGTCCATGCTTTTTTGACAGTTGAGGTTGCTAAAAAATCATAAACAAATGCTACATTTCAATTTTTTACCCATATTAAGACGACAATATTCGTCTTAAACTTAAAAAAGGTCAAGTATTGTAGATGAAACAAAAGGAGGATATGAAGACACTGATACTAATAAAAAGTTTATCCTATATATACAAGTGGAAGTGGAAGGATATTTTTACTTGATTTCATCTTAAGATGGATATTGCCGTCCTAAGGAAGACTTACTGATAGATGAACCAACTCAACCAAAACCTTAAGGTGATGGTTAAGGCTCAACTATTATAAATATTCCTAGAGAAAATTGTTGATTACAGCCTTTTATAAACCTCATTTTGAAAATTACAGCCTTATATAATTTTTTTTGAAAATTACATCCAAAATATTATTTTTCTTCTAAAATTGCACCAACTTGAGGTTTTTGGTGATTTTTGATGATGTTTTTATGATGTATCCTTTATTATTTGAGAGCCTACTTACCCAGATTTCTTACCTCTCCCTGACACAAACCAATTAATCACCCCAAACATCATAAAAACATCATTAAAAATCACCAAAAACCTCAAGTTGGTGCAATTTTAGAAGAAAAGTAATATTTTGGATGTAATTTTCAAAAAAAATTATATAAGGCTGTAATTTTCAAAAAGTGATTTTTAAAAGGCTGTAATCAACAATTTTCTCATATTCCTATTACGCTCCCTCACTCAAATGCCCATTGGGCTTGAAGAGTGGTTAGTTGTGCACCGACTCCCCCGTACCGTGTGCTGGTATTCCACTTCGAGTTTGAGGGGTTTTGAGGTTGCCAGGATTCGAACACTGGCTCTGATACCATGATAGATGAACCAACTCAACCAAAACCTTAAGGTGATGGTTGAGGCCCAACTATTATAAATATTCCTATTACTTACGGGTGTCAAGTGTCATACTATATGCTGGTCCTATGATTTAATATCTCACTAGATCATTTTTTTTTTTTTTTTTTTTTTGAAATTGTCATCTCATTAATAATCAACTAGACGTAGGTTACAATGAAGATAACAAATAGACAAAGAAAAATCAAGATTGCTAACGTAAAAAATACATTCAAAATAACTATCTAAATCTTGTAGTAATGGTACTGCCGCTCCAAAATCATAAATTTCTTGAATCTATGAATAATCGATGTCTTTGCATCCTTCTTGATGGAGGGAAACAGTGTAGCCGTCTTGATGTATTCATCCACGAAACAAATCTGATAATCTCCCCGTCGATTAAAACTTATTATATTGATAACAATCCCACGAAAAAATGGAAAAACCCCGAAAGAAGGGACGGAACAACAGATCTCACCAAAAGGGAGACTATTATTGAAAATAAGATAGATCTGCATAAAATTAGATGTTTAAGAAAGCTTTTGTGGGGCTTACCATCGATGGATGATCGATGGAAGCCCCCAAATAATAATGGAGGCTAGGTTTTTAGGTTTTTAGAGAGGTTTTTTTTTTTTTTTAGAGAGAGAGAGGTATAATATCTCACTAGATCATTAAATAAACTTCTTTTCTACATAATAGTTCACATTCACAATACCACATACTATGTTTAATCAGGTTGGTTAGTTTGTATTATTTTCGAAATAATCGAGAAATGATTTTGAGAGTTCTGGTTTTGTTACTTACAGTACAGTTGAGTTGTTCCATTGACACAATAACTCCAAGCAATCCTCGGAAAGAAGGTGATGTGTTGATCTCCAGTGGCGGGAAGTACACGTTAGGATTCTTTAGCTGCGGGAATTTAACACTTAAGTATGTCGGAATTTGGTTCACCAATGTTTCGACACAAACTGTGGTTTGGGTTGCGAACAGAGACAAACCTGTCAATGATTTACAGGGAGTGTTCTCAATCAGTAAAGATGGGAATGCTCAAATTTCGTCTCAGAAATCTGTCATTTGGTCGACAAATGTTGCGACTCCTGCAGCAAAGAATAACAGTAATAGCACATCATTAAAGTTGTTAAACTCGGGTAATTTGGTGTTATCATCAGATAATGGAAAAACTATAGCATGGCAGAGCTTTGATCACGCGACAGACACGTTCTTACCAGGAATGAAGCTTGGTCTGGACAAAAGAAACGGATTGAACCGTTTTCTGACCTCTTGGAGCTCCATAAATGATCCAAGTCCAGGAAACTACACCTTCAAGGTGGACCCCAATGGCTCACCACAGTTCTTTCTCTACCAGGGTTTAAGTCCTGTATGGCGGTCGGGTCCATGGATTGGGAAGAGATGGAGTGGGGTGCCTGATATGACCAAGGCTTATATCTTTAATGGTATGATCATTTCGATTTTTGTGGTGGACGGTGTTTCTGGAACTGTCCAAAGACAAACATGGCATGAGGATACGAAACGCTGGATCGTGTTTTGGACCGCCCCGAAGGAGCTGTGTGATCAGTTTGGTGAGTGTGGTGATTATGGGAACTGCAATCCTGACAGTGGCAACCAATATCAGTGTTCATGTTTTCCTGGGTACATCCTAAATTCAATTTTATCACTACTTTTATGTCTTTATTGGTAAGAACTAGACCTGGCAAAATTGACTCGACCTGAATAACCTGACCCGAATAACTTGACCCGACACTTGAACTTGACCGACCCAAATGTTTATTATTGGAAACTGAGCTTTATCCCTAAAATAACTTTGTAATAACTGATCCGAGAATGACCCGCCCAGATCCATAAATGACCCGGCCCTATTAGAGCCGACCCAAATCCAACTCGATTGACCCAGTTGTTAGGTCTAATTAGGACTTTGCTAACTAACCATCTCAACCGAAGCACAAGATTCTCCCTAGTATCAATTAGATTTAAGTTTAACTGCTCACACTTCATTTTAAGGAAACCATGAGATTTTTTTTTTTAAATAACCGGAATGCAGCACTTGGCAGGCACACGTTTGACGGGTTAAAATTCCGATGTCTAAACAAATCCTCGGGATATACCTCACAAGAGTCAAACTCGACCTAAACGTTACTCAGTTCCCTACTGTCCTACACATCATATCAATGTTCATGTCTTTTACCATCAAAACAGGTATCAGCCAAAATCGCCAAAAGATTTGTACCTGAGAGACGGATCACAAGGCTGCATCAGAGAAGACAACAGGTCAATGTGCAGGAATGGAGAAGGATTCCTGAAATTATCAAGTGTTAAATTGCCAGACACATCTAAAGCTACCGTGAATAAGACCTCAACCTTAAAACAATGTGAAGAAGCGTGTCTCAGAAACTGCTCTTGCATGGGCTACACAGCTGCGGATGACAGTGGTGAAGGCAGTGGATGCATTTCGTTCTATGAACAGTTAACTGATGTCAGAATGTACCCCAATCAGGGCCAGGATGTTTACTTCCGAACTGATGCAATTATGTTAGGTATGAAATTCATTTAGAATTTATATATCTACACTACTTGGTAAATACTCCGTACGCAATTATGATGTTAACTGACTTTGAACCCAGGTTCTGATTACCATCTCTCAACGACTTTACCGTCTAATTTGGCTTATATTTCTTGTACAGAAAAACCAATGTGATGACATGGTATGCTAGAGAGAAAATTTTCAGTGTAGTTAGCAAGATAATGAAACAGTGATTGGTGAATTAGAAATTATCCGTCATCTTCGATTCTTGACAATTTAAGGAATCCCCAAATGTTAATTAAGTCTTAAGGATTTACTTTACATTTCTCTCTCTTTTGCAGCAAAATACACTAATTCAAAAGGTATACTAGCACACAAGAGGTTAGAAGAAATACTGATACCCATTGGTGTTCTGACTTGCATAATTCTAATCTCCGTGGTAGGACTTTTTGTCTATCAGGGGAAGAAAAGAGGTACCGCCATCAAATTTACTTACTTTTTTCCGAAATTCTTTGCTTTTGCGACCATGAAAATGGATCTAAACCATTAGCTTAGACTTTTGGATGAAAGGTTTTTTCATGGCAATAGCATGGGTACTAGATCTAGTAAACCTCTTTCCGATTGTACGAGATATAAATACTTTTGGCAAAAGTATTTATATTTTCATGTCAAGCTCTACACTAACTAGCCATTTAACCTGTTCATAGACAGGGAAGAAGAAAGGGAACAGTCCCTTTGGACAAAAGATGCTGGCGAAAGAGATTCAAGCGAAGAGTTACCTTTCTATACGCGAAATGAAATCGCTTTGGCCACAGATAGTTTCAGTTTGGATAACAAGCTTGGAGAAGGTGGCTTCGGATCAGTGTACAAGGTATAATTTTATTAGGGAAATCATTAAGGCATGTATTGTCCGAAGGATCCGTTTGTTCAGAAATTGTGCATTTACAGTTGGACAAAATTTTCTGTTTTCAGGGACGATTGCGCAATGGGAAAGAAATTGCTGTCAAGAAGCTAGCTCCAAACTCAGGGCAAGGGATTCACGAATTCAAGAATGAAGTTAGGCTAATTGCTAAACTTCAACACAGGAATCTTGTGAAGATCATAGGATGTTGTGTTCAAGGAGACGAGAAAATGCTTATCTATGAATTTATGCCTAACAACAGCTTGGATTCATTCATGTTCAGTAAGTATATGCTCTAGCTCTACACATGTTCCGTCTCAAAAACTACGGCCTATTCAATGTTAGAGGGGCAGATGACCGCTGGCAACCCGATGTTAAGTTCTCTTTAGGTTTATGCACTCTCACATTATTTACATATGCTTGCATAAAACTTCATTTCAGAGGAAGAGAACAAGTCCTCTCTGGATTGGATGAAACGAGTTGACATTATAATGGGGATCGCTCGAGGGATGCTATATCTTCATCAAGACTCGCGATTAAAGATTATCCATAGGGACTTAAAAGCCAGCAATATCTTATTGGACAAAGACATGGTTCCGAAAATTTCAGACTTTGGCATGGCTAGAATATTTGTAAGCGAGCAAAAGGAAGAAAACACAACCAGGGTTGTCGGAACCTAGTAAGTCTATTAAGTATACAAACGCATTCTGGGAAGAAAAAGTAAGTTATATTAACTGATCCATAATTTTGATTGTTTTGCGACTATTGCAGTGGATACATGGCACCCGAATATGCATTGGAAGGGATGATATCAGTTAAGTCCGATGTTTTCAGCTTTGGGGTGTTAATGCTAGAGGTGATTACTGGGAGGAAGAACTCAGGATTATATCCCGACAATCCATCCATCAACTTGGTTGGTCATGTAAGTAAACCTAAACTTATCTGAGAAGCATTTCCGACATTCCACCATCACATTCTAAAGACAGCTAATATGTCGAGGAAGTGATGATACTCATGACTCCTGAGTTATGAACTATGTTTAACACCTATCAATAACAATATCGCTCCAAGAGGTCTTGTAGAGAAGATGGTCTTACACAGTTACACGTATATCACTTATACTCTTGATATCGAGTAACCCTATTAGCTCGTAACCAATTTCATAATGTTAATGGCATATTTTCGTAATGTTAATGAACGATTTTGGGCAGGTTTGGGAACTTTGGAAACTTGGAAGTGCCCTAGAAATAGGGGATCCTTCACTGAAAGATCCCGACAATGAAGAAATATTGAAGTTTATGCAAGTAGGATTATTATGTGTGCAAGAAAGTGCAGATGATAGACCAACAATGTCAGAAGTAGTATTCATGTTAAGCACAAACATGGAATTACCTTCTCCAAATCAACCAGCATTCATTCACAGAGGCCGCCGACATGCTGAAGATCCTTTGACATCCCGTCCTGGAGCTTATTCTGTTAATGATCTATCCATTACTGCTGTCGTTGAAGGCCGCTGAGAGACGTGTCACTGTTTTTATCAACTCTGTAAGTTCACCTGTGCAGACATGATTAGACTATTTGTATGACCAAGTATTTTAGGCATGAAAGATAATGTTATGTATGTAAGATTCATGATTCATGTAGAATTTGTATGTGCTTTAAACAAATTGTTGTATAAATTGTTCGTTAACCCGTTACATGCGACTTATTGATTTTCACAAATTCTTATTTAAGACGGATATATGAAACGAATTAACTACTTGGAACGACAAAAGCTTATCTCATGTATGAGTTAGTATTTAATTCCAGACAAGATATAACTGTAACAATAATTTGTTTTGATTCTTTAGAAAAAATTTAAGTGTTGAAAGATTCTTTAGAAAATTACAGCTATTGTCCAACTCAAGTTATTTCCTAAAATTTTAAACAAAATAATATTAAATAAACAAAAGATAAACAAAAATTATTTCCTAAAATTTTTACCCTACAAAACTATATAAGTAAATCTATAATCACTGTCAAAACTGAAATTTCAGTTTAGTAAATCTATATTCACACTCAAAATTGAAAATTCAATTTTTACTGTAAATCGAGTTGTTCACCGTCAACAAAACGAAAATTCAATGGAGAAACCGTTACCAGAATATTTCGGATGTCCAATGTCACAGGAAATTATGTTAGACCCCGTAATCCTTCCCTCCGGTTACACTTTCGAGCGTCGTACAATCCAACGGTGGATTGACGGCGGTAACCGCTTCTGTCCAATTACGAATTTACCCCTCCCTGACCCTGTTGTACTCGTCCCCAACCGCATCCTCCGCACCCTAATTTCCAAATTTGTCCCAACTCAGCTCGACTCAACGAGTCCCTCACCGAGTCAACTCGCTCCGACCGTCCCCGCGCTCAACTCGGAAGCGGACTCACTGAGTCAACTCGCTCCACTCGTCGCTAAACTCAACTCGGCGAAAACATGGAATAGGAAAATCAACTCGCTGAGTCAACTCGGTGCAGAACTAAAAGCAAACCCTAGACTCAGCGGTCAAATTCCGAAATCCGGCGCAATCAGCGCGATTCTCCAATGCGTTAACTCGGACAACTCGTTGCTCAACTCAACGGCGATCTCGCTTCTCCTCAAAATCATCCGCGACAACGACGACAACAACAACATCAAATCCGCAGTCGTAGCGGAAGGCGCATTGCCGAAACTCGTCGCAACCGTACGCGGCGGCGATTCCGCCGTCATCACCGCCGCAGCTGGCGCGATCACTTACTTGTGCTTTTCTCGAACAATCAGCAACACCGTAGGCGGCTATCCCGGCGCAATCCGATCCCTAATTTCCCTCCTAAAACACGACAACCGAAAAGTTCGACGAACTGTTGCGACATCGCTCTTCGCAATCTGCTACATCCGAGAAAACCGCCGGAGAACGGTCGACTGCGGTGCAATTCCGGTTCTGTTAAATTGCATCCGTGCCGGTTTAAACCGGTCGGACCGGGATGAAAAGGAAGGCAAGGTGGACCGTGAGGTGGCGGTCTTAGGATTATTAGCGAGGTGCGAGGAAGGTAGGGGAGAATTGCTGTCACGTGACATGGAAATGGTAGATATTTTATTGAAATATCTGAAGAAAAGTGGGACCCACGGGGATAATACTGGGGTGTATTACGGAGTTTTTGTGTTGGATTTGATGTGTTGTTTGAGTGAAAAGGTTAAGGATATGGTGAAAATTAAAGGAGGATTAGAGATTTGTTTAGGGTTAGTTAGTGGTTATGATAAAAAGATTAGTAAAATTTGTTTAAATTTGGCTAAATTTTTTATATAGTCTGGTCGTTAAGATTGAGGTATCGTGATAGATTAACACTAGCTCGGTAAGCGATCTTAATTAAGGATCGGTGATTGTGAAGCATATTTTATTTATTCTTTTATTTTGATTATTTTGATTGATTGTATTTTTTCATTAATAAAAGAAGTAGGAGTAGGGGTGGTTTCGAAGTTATATCCATGTTAGAAATTTGATATGTTATTTTGTGGTTAATCGATTTGTTTTGTTAATTAGGAGTATTTTGTATTCTTTATTGGGAATTGAAAGTTGTATTCATATTTCATATACGATATGTTATTTTGTAATAATCTAGTAGATTAAGGAACATTTGAATTGCGAAGCAATCTTAATTAAGAGCCCTCGATGTAGTTTAACTGATTAGGCAAATTGGTACATTATTTTTTAGCTAATAAAACTTAAGGTGAGAGTATTGATAATGCTTTTCAAGAGCAATGTATGAATTAAAATTCAAATTAGTCATCGTTTAAGTCCAAATCAAAGTGCCCCAGTTAAGTGGATGAGAGTTGCTCGGTTGAATTCCGTCCCTTTTATTTGTTTACCTTTTTTTAATCATTATGTAAAGTATATAATCAAAGCAAAACGAATGATTTGGACAGAGGGAGTATGTGTGAAATATGAGTGCGGTATAAAGTTAACTCTAACCCAGATAAATGTGTCACATGTATGTCACTTTACACGCCGCTAATTACTTTTGTGGATGAAACCTTCTTAGACTTCTGAATGGGCTATCCTTGTGAGACATTTGGTTCCTCTTAATTCTTCCAGCTCTTCATTTCGTTTCAACGATTTATATTATTTCTGAAAACTATTTATCGATCAGAGTAATGGATGATGTTGTGGGAAAGTAATAGTATATAATATTAAGCTATTAGAGGTAATTAATGGACAAGAAATAGAGAGAAATGTATAGAAAGGATCTTTACTCCTTTAATTTGACATTTAACAAAGCATACATCCATATCCGGTAACAAATAGGTTGTTCGCATAATGGTAAAGTACTAAAGTCTAATAGTTAAAATTTGGGTAAATTCTCAAATGTCTAAGGCCCAAAATCAATTTTGTAGGAGTTATATATGAACTAAGACTATGTCTTCTAAATTTTGAATATGCCCCATATAAACAAAAAGGTGATTGGCTTGGTATGCGTGTTTTGTAGTCTATCACGTATTTCGAGGCGGTGAATTGAGTACCGCACTTCGGCACGTGACAAAAAAGATAGCGGTTGTGGTTCCCTTACCATCCAAGAAAATAGTAAACAGGTTGATACGCACAGATACATTTCAAATTTACATATGATCTGTTTTCTTTTCAGAAACGATTCTAGGACTTTTTTATACACAATTAAATATATAAGATCACCTATAAAGAGAAAAATATACAATTTTTGGATTTGTTAGCCAATTTATAATAAAGTAAAATCTCATTTGCAATTATTGATAACCCAATTAAACCACAAAGTTGATATAAATTAGATAAGTTTGCCTCATTCCTTGGTAAAAAAAAAGGCAAACTTAAGGAAAAAAATGTCTAGCAAAAAGGTGTCCAATAATATCTCTTACATTGTTAATAATTCAGTTAGGAAACAAGCTTTTAAGAGAAGAACAAAAAATCTCCTAAAAAAGATAGAGGAAATCACAATATTATGTGATATTAAGGCATGTGCTATTGTTTATGAGAGTGATAATAGTAAAGATATGCCACACACTTTTCCTAGTTGTATATCTGAAGTTTTGAGTGTAATTTGTGATTTCAAAGAGTACTCTATGGATGATCAAATCAAAAGAATGCATACCCAAGAATCATATATTGTTGATAAAATTTCTAGGGTTTATCAACAATTAAAGAGATTAGAAATTGAAAATTATGAAAGAAAGTATATTAAGATTATGAGCGAGTTTTTGGATGATAAAAATAAGAGTTTTAACGATTTTACATTTACGGAACTTCTAGATTTTAGTAAAGTTGTAGATCGCTATTTTATGGAGATTAACAATTATGTTGGCGGAGTCGCTGATCATGAGACTGTTAATTATCCTATTTCTTTGTCTCTTGATATGAATTTTCCAGGGATGACAACTCTTACGAGTTTTAATCAAGGAGTTTCACAGATTGAGATGGGTTGCAACATGAATTTTGCTATGATAAATCCTAATTATGATCAAGGTTCTTTTGGGATCATAAAGAAGAATGAAGTCAATGACAATATCAACTCCAACTACAACATTAATAACATTGGGAACAACAACAACGCTTCTATTTTCAACGCTCATGTGTACTCACTTAAAGATGATCAATGGTTTATTAATATGATGAATCAATCAAATGATGCCGGAGTTGGTAGTAGCAACATGCCATTTTTTCGTGGTAAGTCCTCCTAAGGTACCGATAATATTTTGAGAGAAAATTAGTCATTATTATACTTATTATCATCCTATTTCTTTGTCTCTTGCTACAAATGTTCCAGGGATAAGTACTCATGCAAGTTTTAATCAAGGTATGCCACCAATTGGAATGAGTTACAACATGAATTTTGCAGCGCCAAATTTTCATGATCAAAGTTCTTTTGGGATCAAAAAGAACAATAATGAAATAAAGGAAAGTAATGACAATATCAACTTCAACAGTAACAACATTGACAACAACAACAACAACAACAACAACAACAACAACAATAATGTTTTTAATGTCGACGCTCATGTGAGTCCACTCGAAGATGATCAATGGTTTATCAATATGATGAATCAATCAAATGATGCTGAAGTTGGAAGTAGCAACATGTCATTTTTTGGTGATGGGTTCTCCTAAGGTTTCGATAATATTTTGAGATTAAATTAACATGTGCCCTATGACACATGTTAATAAGTTAGATTTCAAACTCATATTTATCATAATTAATGAAATAATTTTGAAACTTTTTCCCTACTTAGCTTTTTATAGAAAAACTCAGTTAATTATTATTATACTTATTATTATCATACTCATTATCATTAGTATTATTGTTATAACTATGAAATATCATGCTTAATCCTAGAATACATGCCCATTTAAATGATTCTAAATTCTCACCTTTTGAAATTCTCACCCTATGATTACTAGAATACTAGTTGATGAGTAGGTCTCTCTTAAGACGGTCTTATCTTAAGACCAGAAAATGTCAACATTTTTTAAAACAAAGTTTCTATTCAATACCAAAATATTACAACTAATTCACATATTCACAAAAAACTGATGGTAACATTTTATCGAAATATTTACATTCTATCATAAAATGTGATATTTAATTCCTTTTAATTTCAAACAAAAAAATCCATCTAAAAACAAAAAATTGCCCTAGATGGTCGAACCTTGAAGCTCAAATGAAATACATTTGACTTTAATTCGGAGCTAGTAGTCTAGATTCTTTGCTCAGAAATTCTATATGCATGAACCACATGCCTAAAACGTCATTTAATCATTGACAAAAGAAAGACTGACAACTTTACGTACTCCGTATTAAACACTTGGAATTTACTCGACTTAACGAAAGATAATTGCTTAGACTAAAAAGCAGATTTTGTGACGGCGATATTCGTCACAAGCTTGTAACGAGTCAAATAAAACTCATTTAAATAGATAAAAGTAAGTTATTTGTAATTCTCTAGACACTCTTACTTTTATCTTAACTACTCAAATGGATTATACTCGATTCGTCACAAACTTATGACGAATATACATACTCGTCACAAGAAAGACTTATTAATTTCTTAATTGGAGTATCCATCCTCAACAACCGTGATAATTCCTTTAATGTACTTACAAAGAGTGGTAAACGGCTAGTCAAATAATCAATATAACTCATAACTCATTATTATCACCACCATAATTCTTAAATCACTTAGTTAGCAGTTGGTCTTGCTTCAGACATGTCATTTTAATCTGAACAATATAAAACGGAATTTTGTAAACATTTTACAATCAAATGTGACTACTATTGAAAAATAAGTTGTCATAAATTATAATAATGTTATACCATTGTGGTTACATTTAACTATAAAATAGTCACACATATCCGTATAAAACTTTAAACTAAAATAGCCAAGAATTTGCGGTTAATTAGAAATCCTTGTACTCTATCATTTTATTTTATATTATTATTACTTCTACAAATTACATCAAATTGCTCTTAATTACAAGACCATACATAACCAATTCAAGCTACTACCTTTAGCACTTGTTCCTGCTCCTAACCCACCTATTTGGCCATTTCTCTATATAATATAATAATTACAATAACTTAAATCATAAAACACATATACCTAATTAATTTTTTGCGCTTTCTAACAATTGCGTAGTCCACACGAAAAAAAATACAGGTGAACAATGTTATATACGTTTGCATGCATTAACATTGTTCACCTTTATTTTTCAAATTTGCGAAATATAATATAACGTTGTCATCATCATATCGTCACTTTTTACATTAAAATAAAGGACGGGCCGACCATATTTCTTGTCATGTCTATATAGGTACCCTTTAAAATAAAAGGACCCTTACGTCTCCTTTATTCACTTTGCCTCTTGCTTTGCTCCAAGAATTATCATGATATTGTCCCTCAAAATGTAGGTGTCCAAAAATCGACTGGTGTCTCTTGTGTTACGGGGTAAGTACTTGATATAGAGACTAGACATAGTCCTCGGCTTCTTAGATCGCTATTAACGTCTCCATTATCGTTCATGACCTGAATAATAAACGCGTTAATAAAATGTCAAGTCGTGAAGTTGGTATGATTATAATTTGGTCATGCTAAGACGAATATAACTTATGAGCTGAGGTTTTAACTAGGCATGTTGACTCAATTGACTGATACGCGATATTATTTGAAAATTGTCGTATACCTGTTGATGTTGCCCGGGTGCTCCATTTTTTAAATGTGGTGTACTTAGAACCTGTAAAATTAATAAGCAAATTAAAAATCAACAAACATTCTTAAGTTTTCTTAAATTAAGCAATTTACTGACACTGCTGTCATTGTTGCTACATAGATAAGTTTATACATCCAGTTATATATAGAGTATTGTACAACCAAGGTATAAGAATCTAAGCTTATATGTATTTTTTTTCGGAGCTAATTTAAATTTCATATTTTTAATATTCACACAGATGAGTTCAAATACTTTCTAATAAAGCTCATATTTTTTGACATAAAGCTCAGATACTTTATTACAAAGCTCGGATTCCATGAATTGTTGTTGTTGTTGTTGTTATTGCTTAATTAATACTCCGTATTAAATTTGTAGCATACGCCTAATATGTAAATATGCTTACATTAACTTGATCATGGAGAAACTTGATGTATTCAATGGCTTCATGTAAAACCGAAGCGGTATCAGTCTGTAAATTAAGAAGAAAAACAACATTTCTAGGATTAGCAATTTTCTTATAGAATAACTATTCCATTTTATGCAATTTAGTGTAAAACGACCTTACATAAGAATAACTAAAAACGAAATTAGTAAAACTTTTATACCTTCCCAAAAGGCGAAACAAGTTGTTGAAGAGCCGTTATACGGTCCCCTAACTTCTCTTTACGCACCTATTCATCAAATTACACAATTGTCACGAAATTAAACATGAAATATAGAATTTGTTAGAAAATTATACTTGATTAGATTATAAATGTACCTTAAATGATGGTAATGGAGAAAGGGTCTCAATTCTTTGCCTTTTCGCTATTGGTTGATCATTGTTCATATTTTTATTCATCTCTCGACGATCATCTTCTTGTTTTAACTGCTAAAAATTGTAGACATACGTTCGTTCAATATACTTGAGAAAATTAAACTTTGTAACAAAAAAAAAATATTTTCTAGCTTCATATTTTCGAACGTGGGCCAGGGCAATATTTGTGACTCCTTACCAGTTAAACCAGATGACATTTTGAAATCTTAATATAAATTCGAATTAAAACATGGGTTACCCACTTACCATTATTATGTACTTGGGCCCCGATATGATATGACATGAACTATACAAATAACAAAAATATATTTACCTTGGTAGTAACGTTAGCACCATGGTTTGATTCCTGATTCGACAAGCTAGCTTGGATATTACTTAAAGTTGTCATGTTGTTGTAGTCACAATTGGAGAATTGTTGTCCACCATTACCAAACATGTCGTTAATAGACCCGTAATTATTTGGGTCGGTTATTTCAGGTACGAGTTTTGGTAATACGGATAGTGGAGATTCGTTGTCTATGTCGTCGAATAGGGTTTGAATCAAGTAAGCAGCTGATGAAGACACCGGAAAACTTGTCAAACTTGAATTATCTCCGAGACTATTATTGCTTGATGTAGTTAAACTTGAACTCATGTTGTCTTGTAATATTGAAGCATAATTTTCCTCATTATTTCCATCTTTACAACTACATAACATTAGCAAAAATAATCATTTAGTCCACAATAATGATATGTAGTTTAGTAGTTTACTACGATGAAAAAAATGTATATTGCAAAAATTAACACCCTAATACAATATAATCACAAATTCTTATTTGTGACGGAAGGTATCCGTCACAAATAAGAGACGGATACCATATCCCCTCACAAATTACTCATTTGCCTTGAGTGGGGGAAGCACATGGGGGGACTCTCCTTTGTCCCCTCTACCCATTTCCTCTCACAAACTACCCGTCGCAACCCGCGACCCGTCGCAAGCAAGACTTACACCAATATAATAGTACTAATAACTTGTATTCAAAGGGATATTAACTTTGAAGGAAAAATAGATAATTTACATCATCGTATGGTATAACTATTTTAAAAATGGGCATTTTTTAGTTAAAAATGACAATTTTATGTTAAAAACCTAAAGCCTAAAGGTGACCGATCACCTTATACTATTAAAAAATGATCACTTTTTCAAAGCAGTGGTCATGCTTTAATTGTGTTATTGTGTATTGGTCACTTTTAATTTAGCATCATATATACGACGATTGCACACAATAACTGTTAATAGAGAAACACTAAAAGGAGACTTACAATTGATTTTGTTGAGACCAATTAGTAGTTGAAGTAGTAGGTGAAAAGCCAAAGCTCAAAATATCAAGTGTAGAAGAATCAAAATCAGCTGAAAAATCCAAGTTATTATTTATATCATCATCACAAACTTGATTATTATTATTGAATTTGGCCTTCATTAGTTCATATGGCCAACCAAAGCTTCCCATATCATAACCACCACCACCACCATCACCATCACTAAATTGAGCCACCGAGCACGGTGACATAAACCCGCCACCATCACCACCGTTAAAGAGATTAAGGTTGTTCCACCATGTAGTGCCACAAACTCCACCTTGAAACTCTTGTGCCATGCTCAACTTTTTTTTTTGTATGTGATGTCTTGTTTAGAGGGACGTGTTATTTCCTACACACTTTACTAAATCTTACACAAAATTTCCGACTTGATACACTTTTGAGGATTGAGGAAGAGTTGAGTTGATAAGGATTAGGACTATTTGATTTGGTACACAAAGGGAATGTAGGTGTTACTTATATATAGACCGGTTTATATGGGGTAAGGACTAAAGGATGTATGGTATGTACTTGGAATAATGTGGTTGACATTTGACAAAAGTATATTATAATAATATTAATATATACTTTAGGAGATAGGAGAGAGCTCTCATCCAATACAAAATTAATTGATATGACCTAATCTTTACTTTATGAGTGGAAAATATTTGTTTGTTTTTGGGTAATTTATTATTATTTAATTAATACTCCGTAGTAACTAATAGACACCTTTGGGTTTAATTTCTCATGTTCTAAGGGAGGAGACATTTTTGATGTGATAATAAGAAAATGGGATATGATGCATTTTCTATGATGGTAGATAATAATAAAAAAATAGAATTATATATATAGATTTTATGGCTATCGGTAACTAGATTTAGTTGACGGATAAGATTAATAATAAGGGTATACTTGTAAGTTTTAAGTTCTGATGCACATATACAAAATTAAGTCAAATTGTAAAGTTCAAAGAAAAACTTCAACCCTTTTCTTTAACTTATTTATTTCCATTTGAATCCTTTTGGGGATCGATGAACTCCAAAATTAATAAGTTTAATAGGATCATTGTGGTCTTATTTTAGCTAGGTATATATAGAGGTGGTCAAACAGTCTCGACATCGGCCACGAGGAAGGGGTGGCGGGTTGAGCGCCCACATGTCCGGCTCGGGCCGCTCAACCCAAATAGTTTTTTTTCTTAAATATTTATTTTGATTTTGTAATAATGGTCTAGGGCGGAGTAAGAGACTCTAACCTAGGCCGGCCTTAGTTAGAGGTTGCCGAAGCTAGACTGGTGAAAACTGGGCATGATGTGCTGTGCCTGACCAAGCTGACCTGTCACGTTGGCTAGGTCTAGGTATATAGTATAGTACGAGATCGGGTTGTCTAATTGGGTTTTAACCTCCTAAACAATTACAAAAACAGTTAAATTGCCAATATTTTTTCTAAAAGTTGGTTAATTTGGAGGAATTAATCCGTCATCCTCAAATTTCCAATCCATATTACCTGTTGAGAAGACCATGCCAACCAAAATCATAAAATAATAATTGAGATTCAATCGATACTTAATTAAATATATATCCTACTATATTATCGATCCTCCTACGTTGCTTTTGACTCTTAGATTTATTATAATCATGTTGCAACGTCACTAATTGGGACTATTGTATTGACTACTTTTTGCATATTAATTTCTAATTATTGATGATTATCCGGATAAGCCTGCTTTTAGGGGGATAATACAAAATGCAAACTAATAATGTTAGGTTCATATTTATCACACTTTAATTTAATTTAATTTGCTATCTTAACCTAAAGCAAATTTGAGTATTATAACCTCCCAAATTAGGTGTGATGGGACGTTTAGCTACGCATTTTAGGGGTTAAGTGACCTATAATATTAAGGCAGATCTTATAAAAATATTAAGGGTGATTGTTTGGTTAATTTCTTTGTATATGTGTAAGTTTAATTTTTAATTAGGATTTGGTTGACTCTCAAAATGAATGAGTTTTTCAAATGCCAAGCGGTTCGGTTCATAGTTAACTGTAAAATTGAACCGAGGTTGAGCGGTGCACTGAATGAACCGAAAAGAAACCGTTTTTCAATCGGTTTGTTAACGATTCTATTTATAAATGAAACTTAACTTTTGTTCACCGTACTAACAAAACACACGATTCAGTTTAAACAAATTGATCGTGAATACCCCTACTAATTATGTGGTATTAAGGGTGTAACCACAAATTTTTAGACAAAATATATTTTACGTTAAGTTTCTCTAATTTAAAAATTTACAGCGATGTGGTAAAAGAGAAACGTAAATGACTCATCATCTATAATTCCTGATTTCGCCAAAGGGGTAAGAATTACTCCTACTAAACTCTAATTTTATACGAGTAAATATTTTCGTGTATGTTTAAGTTTTTTTAAATATTAAAATTTGAGAGAAACGGTATTTTAATAAGTTATTAAGAGATCATTCTTCCGTGTACCCTTTTATTTTTATTTCGTGACACGCTTTTGTTGTTGATCCTGACATAATAATTTCTTACCTATTTACAGAGTAAATATATCCGTTTTATTTTTAATTATGATTTATACCTATTTTATTAACTTTATTACTACAACTTTTTCTTAAAATTGTAAAATAATTTTTCAATAAACTTATTAAGATACCGTCTTTTAGAAAACTTGCTTTTTTAAAAAAGTTTTGTGATATCAATGCGTGTTTACTTTAAACCGGAGTTGACTTCCGATTTTAACCTAAATTTCCAAGAATAAAATAACTATAAGAAAACGTAAGAGATTAGGTTAGGAGGCACTCAAATGGGTTATGGTGCAGTTGACCCGATAACGAACCTGTTCCATGACTATGACACATCTCACACTGCCGTAGACGCGTACTATACGTCGCTATATTTGATTAGAAAATTAGTGTAAAATCGGTAGTTAGACATTTCTAAAATTACTAGTTACTCCCTCCATTCAACTCCACTTTGTAACTTTGGTTTTTACACAGATATTAAAGAACGGATTAAAAAAATATTAAAAGTATATGGGGAAAGAGAAAGAAGAGGTTAAAAATATTAAAAAAAACATAAATGTGGGGTTTTATGGTGGGTTAAGTGTGGGGTTTGGGTGGCATTTTTTGTAAATAAAGATTTTCAATAAGGATAGAATTGTCATTTTTTTAGCCAAATAAGGAAACCTGTAAAGTGGAGTTGAATAGACGGAAATGGAATACATGTAAAGTGGTTTTACATGTAAAACAGTTTATTGGAATACCTGTAAAGTACCCTTTATTTATTGGTTTTACATGTAAAACAGTTTTACACGAGATTTTTTCATTAGATTATTGGGCAATTTGCCATACATTGTCAAATTTGAATAAACACGTCATAATTTTAGTACTTTATTTTTTTATTGTATAGACGTATAGTCAGTGGCGGAGCCAGAATTTTAACTTAAGGGGCGAAAACTTTTAGAAGGGAGGCGGGTGGGTAATTATATAAAGTATGCTCGGAAAAATTTAGCTAAAACTTACGAAATTCTCAGCTAAAACTTAGTGACTTATAGAGTACAAATATTTATTGTGTACATTACATAAAGGTTGACATTTTGTAGACAATCAAATCCCTAGTTTAATAATATAGAGCCATCAGATAAATTTGAGATACCTCATTTCAAAAAACTGTTTGAGACCATATACTCGAACGTGGACGAACATCCACCTTGCTTCTGACTGCCGTTAACATCATATGCTTTTAGGTATGTTATATATCGAGCATGCACACATGCAAACGCTCCCCCACAACCAAGTTAACTCTAACCAAGTGATGCGAGTCTAGTGGCATCGGGTTTAACCTTCAAAGCTTGCCAATGGGCAGGAGTTGAGAGGTCCCGTGTTCGAACCCTAGGCTGCGCAAATCATGCGGTTATCGGTCCACCGGGGACTTTAAAAATGCCGGTCCTTCGTACACCAAAAAAAAAAAAAAAAAAAAAAACAACCAAGTTAACTCTATTTTTACCTATGTGGCGTATTTTTAACTTAAAATACATTAACAAAAACATACACTACATATTTATAAAAAATATATATTAGCGACTGTCTAATACTGATCGGATAACTTTTCATGGAAATATTAAATGCAAATCTTTGAAGAAAAAATTAAAATCATTGTAACATTGATTTCTTATACTCGTAGAATTAGGAATTGATCAATTAAGAAATGCGATTGAAAATTGAGTTGACAAAGAAGTTAGTTACGTGACGTTATGCTTAAATGGGATTGGGTGGCGGGAAACCGGTCAAAGGTAGGGTCAATTTGGCATGCACGCATGCGGAGACATATGGGACCCATTTAAGCAATCTTCTGTTTGAGTAAATCACAAATCGGATAATTCACGCGGTACTCTTAAGGTTTGCCACTTTGCACAAAATACCCAAATTTTTGAACCGGAAATCTTAAAGAGGTCATAACTCGTGTTTATGAGTTTCAAAAGTGACGAATTTTTTTTCCAAATCACTCATCTTTCCGAGTACTACAATTTGAGAAAAAAAAATGTCGCATTTGGATTCCGCTACTAGGAGTTATTGTGCGTCAAAGTTTTTTCGACCGAACAAACTTTGAGTGAGCATATCTCCTGGTCACGAGTTCCAAACTCGTCAAACTTTTTTTCCAAATCGTAGTACTCGGAAAGATGATCGATTTGAAAAAAAAAAAATCTTCACTTTTTGAGTTCGTAAACACGAGTTATTGCCTCTTTAAGTTGTTGGGATAAAAAAAATTGGGTATTTTGTACAAAGTGGCCAACTTCAGGGGTACCGCGTGAATTATCCGATCACAAATTCCCATGTAAGACGGAAACACTCGTTATAAGCTTAAGACGGGTCAAATATACTCATATAAGAGAAATAATAAAAAAAACAAAATACATTGAAAAAATAAAGATTTTCCTCTATATATATGTAAAATACTATAATATTTAACGATTTTTATTATTAAGATGAATACCTTCATTTTAAGGAACACTAGCTATTTATAAATTTATTTTCCTAACTTTTTCTCTATTTTTCTTTTCACAATTTTCTCTGTAACATTCAATTTTCCTTAGTTACGATGTGTTACAGATTTAGTGTTTATTCTCATCCTCGTAATTTTCAACTATTAGCTCATTTTTCAAGTATCTTCTCGCGCGTAATTTTACCAAAAAGGACCAAAGACATACTAAGTACTATTATAAATTATACAGAGTAAATAAAAAAAGAGTAATTATTTCAACGGCTTGGAGATATACCAAATAACTGAGTGTTACTCGTATTTACTATAATAAAAAATTGAGATAATAAAAAATACGAACTGGAAGGTAATATATGAGAAATAAGAAAGTTATGAAAATGAAAAATACTCCGTATTTACGAAAATAATTAGAGTTACTTTTCAATTTCAATATAAAAATATTACTTATTGTATCGGAATCCCTCCATCATTCCCCAAATCAATTTCGTAATCTAATTCAATTCAACAAATTTTCAAACTAGCAATGATTTAAGTAAATCTCTTACACAAATTTAGTTGTAAGGTAAAAGTCGTTATATAACAAGGATGAAGACATAAAATACAATCATTTTCAAATTGAAATCAAAGAAAGAGATTAGGTCATGTGTCCATCAACTTTATTGTATCTTTTACTTGTCTCTATACTCAACTAAAGAATGTTCCTTATTACTGATTTGACGGCTTAATTTGGCATATTATATGAAAAATTATTCATTTTAATATTAAAACGGGTTAAATATTACTCCCTCCTATTCTCTAACATCTTCCACATTTCCTTAAATGACTAATTCACTAAGATCTTCCACTTTCCTTATTAGTCTATAATTTGTGGTTCTTAGAACTTGTGACCCCACATTTCCTCTCTTACTTTCCATTTCCTCCATTTTCCACCACAAATTTTATTTCTCTTAAAAACTACCCAAAAAGTAATGTGGAAGATCATAGTGAATTGGAGGGAGTATCATATTTATAAAGATTAGATCAGACTTTTACTAATATCCAAGCAAACTGCATTCTACTTTTATTTTATTTATTCTATCTGACCCCATTTTAAATTTAAAACTGATATTTCGTCTTGAAAACAAAAAACATTAGTATTATATATACTCCTTATTGTACAACTCCGATTATGTCATGCACACTAACTTCATTACCATATATACGTCATACAAGATTAGCCATTTAATTGGAGTTGTTCATCTTGCATTGGTTAATTTGGCATTAGTTTATGTTGAACTAATGAATAAGTCAACATGTAATCAAAAGATACAATAAAGTTTATGTTGAACTAATGCATAATTTGGCATTAGTTTATGTTGAACTAATGCATTAGTCAACATGTAATCAAAAGTCAACTACAAAACAAAACTTGAATAGATTGTATTTTTTATTAGTTTTGGTAGAAAAACAATAATTTAACAAATAATAAAGAGACAGTTATACATAGAAAAAAAAAATCCAATAATTTGTACTTTAAACTTAATTGCTTTGTAGAATTAATGATTTGGTTGTACAATTGAGTATAACTGTTTTACTTTTATACAAACTTCGGCGCAGGCACGGCTCACGGCCCATGGCATGTTGGGTCGTGCCAATTCCGTGTTGTGCTAAAATGGGCCGTGGACTGTACGGGGAGTAACGGAGCCGATTTGAGCTCAAGTTCAGTTGTCAGTTGGACCTGAAATTGACTCAGAAATGGCTAATGGGTCTTTAAAAAAAAGTAATCTTTACAGCCTAATAATCATCAGGCTCCTCCACTTGGGCAAGCTAAGAAAGTTGGCCCAATTAAATACAGGAAATCTAAGATGGGCCCTTAGCCCAGATAATCACTGAAATGTAAGGGCATAGCTAGACCTGGCAAAAGCAACCCGATCTGATTGACCAAATCCGAAAAGACTGACACAAAATCCGAAACTGACCCGAACTACATCACCCGAATGTGACCTAAAACCCTAATTGACCCGACTAGACTCTAACATGACCAGAGATTTCTTGGCCCATAACTAACCCGACCCGAATTCGACCGGATCTGAAACCGCCTAACCCAAAAATGGCCGACCCGAAATAACTCTTATTGAACCGAAAAGGCTTAAAATGACTAATTTTCTCTTATTCATTGACCTGAGAATGACCCGACCTGAAATAACTCGATCCGCTTAACTTGAAATAGTCCCGGCCAACAAACCCGAAGCCCGAAATTAATGAGAAACCCGAATTGGTCCGACCCGATTAACCCGTTTGCCAGTCTTAGTCAAAACCCATATTGTCATGAGAGAAAAAATTCAGGTAAAAAACAGTACAAATTGCATAAACTATAAACTTAGGAACATCAAGAATCTTAAAACTCCTTGTTGAAATCACGTAGAGTATTCCCTTTATCTCAGTGAATAGTTCTCGTATCTCATTTACGACAAAAAATTGTTGTTAAGCATATATTGTATCACGGTAGTCCGACTAATTTTCGCAGAATCACGATTTCTTCAAATCTTTTTCCAAAAGAATCCTATCAATAAATTTTAATCAATGATTATGTACGTCAAAATGAAATCATAGTGATCAAAATAGAAAATATAATTTTTTATTAGAATTAAAAGATTAGTGAAAAACTATTAATTTTTTGTTAATTTGGTCCATAAATAGAGTCAGATTAGGACCGTAATATTTTTGGTAGGATTAGATATTGGAGCAAATAAGAATACGAACTAGAACAAAATACTATTAGCTGTAGGATTTTTATCTGTCAAGGATTCTGCACGGGATCTGCACTAGTCAGCATTAAAAAGCTGTCATTAGGATAAAAATTTGCATAATTTCTTACTCGAAATAAATTCTGATTCTGATTTTGATTATGATTATGATGATAATATAATCCCTTACTATAAAAAGCCATCATTAGGGTAAATTTCAATAATTTCTTACTCGAAAAATTCAAGAAAAACTTTACAAGTACTCCTATAATTTTGCAAGACGTCTCGGAAACAATATAACAATGACGACATTCCGTTCAACTAGGACGATGGTGAATGTCGTCTTGATGTTCACCGTCTTTTCTTTGCTTAATAGTTTTACTCTCGCCGCGAAGCAAGTATGTTTTTATAGTAATAATTTCATGTTTTTATTAATTTGTGTTTATGTTTATATGTTTATTTTTCAATATGATCATATATCTAATACTCTCTCTGTTCGGTTTTAATTATGTTGTGACGTTAGTCGTACATTGTGTACATGGGGGCACATTCTCATGGTCCAGACGCGACCATAGAGAATTTTAATCAAGTGGAGTCTACTCACCAAAACTTTCTTGCCTCATTTCTTGGAAGGTAATAGTATTATGCTGAGACTCAGTATTACCTGGAGACGCTATCTCATTTAATTATTGTTTATGTAAAAAAAACACGATTTTATTCTGAATATTTGGGTGATTTTAATTTTGTAATGATTTAGCCATGAGGAAGCAAAGGATGCGATATTTTATTCATACACGATGCATATTAATGGTTTCGCGGCTAACCTAGATGAGGATCAAGCTTCAGAAATTGCTAGTAAGAATCCTTTTATTTACTGGTCTTTGATTTTATGTGCATGTGTTATGATATTTGACACGTTTTAAATTAAAACAATTTGATGAGCAGAACATCCAGAAGTAATATCGGTGTTCCCGAATAAAGGGAAGAAGTTACATACAACACATTCATGGGATTTTTTGATGTTGGAGAAGGATGGTGAGACGCGCCCTCATTCCGCTTGGAAGAAAGGCAATTATGGAAAAAACACCATTATCGCGAACCTTGATACTGGTATCATCCATCTTCCTCGTATAGTTGTTACTATTTTCATAAGTTCAAATCTTTATTATGAGTTCGTTGTAATTTGATGATTTTTTTTTATTTGCAATAGAAATTTTAATATTGTTGTACATAAGTTTTCATATGAGATGTCTTAATGATAGAATCATCATGCCAACACGAAATAAGTAAATTGTTATTATATATACCTACTGAAATTCTCTGAGTTGAACCAACACTTAGGAAGATTAACACGGAAAAGACTCTCGTACAAGAGAATTATGTGGGTATTGATAGTCGCCAAATTGGCGACTCGATTTTTATTGTAGATTTGTAGTCCAATTTGGCGACTGACTTCAATCGCCCGATTTTTATTGTAGATTTGTAGTAGCCAAATTGGCAACTATTTTAAGCAGTCGCCTTATATGTTTAATCGTCCGAAACAGAAATTCTTGCAGGGATGTTATCAATGTTAATCAACCTAAACCTCTATCTTGCATTGTAATTAGGTGTGTGGCCGGAATCCAAGAGCTTCCATGACGAAGGCTATGGACCAATTCCATCAAAGTGGAAAGGATTTTGTGACATCGAAGGTGTCCCTTGTAACAGGTTTGATCCTTTGATTATTATCTCCGTTTATTAAGCACCCCGTCTATATCAGTCTACTTCGTTTTCTGAGCATTTAGGGTTTCGGTATTCCACATTATGATGAAATAAAGCAAAATAACAACACGATTAAAAATCACCCCTTGTAATTAAACACCCTCTACATTGGCCTTATGACTTTTGCAAATTAATCTTTTCATCAAATTATATTTTTTTAACTAAACTCTAATCTATAATATTTTAATTAAAATATTTTAATAAAAAAATTGTATAAAACTATGATTTACTAAATATTCCTCTGTTATTTGAGGATGACTTAACTCATACTATCTATAAAACAAAATTATAAACCGTTTTAATTAAACAAAAAATTGAGAAAAATTATAAATTGGAATCATTAACTTTACGGTATAAAGAAATATCATTTACAAAAATACATTTCAACATGCTATTCAATTCTTTTAATTAATTTTCAGTTTTTTTTTATTTCTCAAAGTAAATGCAGCTATGAGAAAAATAAACAATTAATGAGATAACACTATTATATATTTAATTTAATAGAAATAAAAAAAAACTTTATAAGCTGTGCATTTAATGCACGGGTCTAACCTAGTTTATCATTAAAATAGTCACTTTTTATTATAAAATAATGACATACGGTCGTAAGGGAGACTTACTGGCTTGTTGATCTTGTATGTAGGAAGTTGATTGGTGCAAGGTTTTACAACAAAGGATACGCGGCATTCGTCGGAAAATCAGACCCATCATGGGACACAGCCCGTGACTACGACGGCCATGGTACCCACACACTATCAACGGTCGGGGGAAACTTTGTCCACGGCGCAAAAATCATGAATATCACTAGCGGAGTCGCTAAGGGTGGGTCCCCTAAGGCCAGGGTAGCAGCATACAAGGTATGCTGGAAACCTGTCAATGGCAGTGGATGTTTTGACGCCGATATTCTGGCAGCCTTCGACACTGCCATACATGACGGTGTTGATGTGCTGTCGGTCTCATTGGGTGGCGAAGCCATCGATTATCTTAATGATGGAATTGCCATTGGAGCTTTCCATGCAGTTCAAAATGGTATTGTTGTTGTTTTGTCTGCTGGTAATAGTGGACCTGGCCTTGGCACCGTGTCGAATATCGCGCCATGGATGATTACTGTTGGTGCTAGTACTATGGATCGTCAGTTCGAATCTTACGTTCAACTCGGTAATCGCAATATGTTCAAGGTTTGTTTCTTAACCTCGGTTTGCTGTTTTGCTTCAAAAATCGAGTCTCTCAGCTACAATATAGCCAATATAGCGGCTGTTTTACGTTAAAAGATGATGACATGCGCATTTAATGCCTGGATAGATTTTGATAAACGCTAATTTGGCGACTGATATCAGTTGCCAATTTGGCGACTATTGACAGCAGTCGCTTTTTTGAGTCGCCCGATAATAGAATTCCCTTGGCGACTATTGACAACAGTTGCTTTTTTGAGTCGCCTGAAAATAGAATTCTTGCATTGTAGCACAATGTTAATATCCGTCGCCAATTTGGCGACTATTGACAGCAATCGCTTTTTTTGAGTCGCCCGTGAATAGAATTCTCATAGTGTACTTGACACAATTACTATTGACAGCAGTCGCTTTTTTGAGTCGCCTGATAATAAAATTCTTGCATTGTAGCACAATGTTAATATCAGTCGCCGATTATTGACTACAGTCGCTTTTTTGAGTCGCTTGAAACTAGAATTCTTGTATTGTAGCACAATGTTAATATTAGTCGCCAATTTGGCCACTATTGACAGCAGTCGCTTTTTTGAGTCGCCAGATAATAGAATTCTTGTAGTGTGTTTGACACAATGACTATTGACAGCAGTCGTTTTTTTGAGTCGCCCGATAACAGAATTTTTGTAACACACAATGACTATTGACAGCAGTCGATTCTTGTAGTGTGCTTAACACAATGTTACATTGTATGCAGGGCGCGAGTTTATCAAGTGCATTGCCAGAGAAAAAGCTATACCGACTCATAACCGGTGCTGAAGCAAAAACAGCCAATGCATCCGCTACTGACGCGTACTAACCACTTATCTTTACCAAATCATCAAACTAACTACTACTTGTTAATTAGTTAAACCGATTTATTATCGATTTCTAACTGATATAATCATGATTTTGAACAGAATGCTCTGCCAGCCAAATACATTAGACGAGAACAAAGCCAAAGGAAAGATAGTAGTATGCCTACGTGGCGTAAATGGAAGAGTAAACAAAGGTGTTCAGGTAGCGCTTGCCGGAGCTGCAGGAATGATCCTCTGCAACGACGAGTCTACTGGCAATGAAATCATATCCGACCCTCATGTTCTTCCTGCTACTCATCTCACTTACAAAGACGGTCTTGCTGTTTTCGCCTACGTTAATTCAACGACAAATTCCTACGGTTTAATTACTAATCCAACCGCTGTCCTACAAACCAAGCCTGCTCCATATGTGGCCGCCTTTTCTTCTAGAGGCCCGAACATAATTACTCCGGAAATTCTCAAAGTAAATTATTCTGAACTTATTATTCTCTATGTTTTAATTTAATTTAATTTAATTCGTTATTCTAAACTTATTATTGTCTGTGTTTTAATTTAATTTAATTTAATTTGTTAACTGATAAGTTAGCTGAAAATTAGGAGCTGATAAGTTTGACTATATAAAAATGTTGGTAAAATTAAGTAAAAGGATATGAAAATTATTTAATATTATAGAATAAAGGGTACAAAACGGAAAATAAGTCATTTCAGGTACCATTTCATTTCAGGTATCTTATTTGACCAAATAAGTTACTTGTCAAACACTTGGAAAAAAAAATTAGGTAGCTGAAATTTTGGTCAAATAAGCTACTTTGGTCAAATAAACTACCTGAAGTGTCGAAACCTCTGTGTTTTAATTTAATTTAGATGTTCGTCGACCAAGACTAACTATGGCTTTTGCAGCCTGATATCACTGCACCAGGTGTGAATGTCATAGCTGCATTTAGCGAAGGCGTAAGCCCAACCGACGAGGACTTTGATAAGCGTAGATTTCCTTATATGGTAGACTCTGGTACTTCTATGTCATGTCCTCACATTTCTGGGATTGTTGGTCTTCTTAAAACCCGGTATCCGAAATGGAGCCCTGCTGCAATTAGGTCCGCCATCATGACTACAGGTATCATCATCTAATACTCCATTTTACATAATAATAAAGTACGAGTTTAATATCGACCAATCTTTATCATAACCCTCCATCCCAAAAAATTTTTCCTAATTTGACATGAACAGTTCTTAATCTTTGACTACAAAAGTCAAACTTGGAAGATTATTTTGCGATGGAGGCAGTAATATTTGGTTGGTTTACAAATTTCGATTCTTCTTTGCACAATGCTCAAATTGATTTGAACTAATTTTTATTCGACACATTTTACAATAATAATAAAGTACGAGTATAATATCGACTAATTTTTATAATCCTCCATCCCAAAATAATTTTCCTAATTTTGACTTGAATAGATCACCACCTTGACTCAATTTTTTCTCCATTTATACTTTTGAGTATTTTTTTTTTTCATTTATTAATGGTTAAAGCTTTTTAATCTTTGACCACAAAAGTCAAACTAGAAAGATTATTTTGCCATGGAGGCAGTAATATTTGGTTGGTTTACAAATTTCGATTCTTCTTTAATTTCCACAATGCTCAAATTGATTTGATCTATTTTTTATTCGACACATTTTACAATAATAATAAAGTACGAGTATAATATCGACTAATTTTTATAATACACCATACCAAAATAATTTTCCTAATTTTGACTTGAACAATTCACCACCACTTTGACTCGATTCTTCTCCATTTATACTTTTGATTATTTTTTTCACTTATTAATGGTCAAAGTTTTTAATCTTTGATCACAAAAGTCAAACTAGGAAGATTATTTTGCGATGGAGGCAGTAATATTTAGTTTACAAATTTCGATTCTCTTTCCACAATGCTCAAATTGATTTGATCTAATAATAAAGTACTAGTAATTGAGTATAATATCGACAAATCTTTATAACCCTCCATCTCAAAATAATTTTCCTAATTTTGACTTGTAACAGTTCACCACTTTAACTCGATTTTTTCTCCATTTATACTTTCGAGTATTTTTTTCACTTATTAATGGTCAAAGTTTTTAATCTTTGACTACAAAAAAGTCAAACTAAGAAGATTATTCTGCGATGGAAGCTGTAATAATTGGTCTACAAATTTCGATTTTCTTCCTAAATACTCAAATCAATTTAATCTAATATATGATTGCAGCTCGAGTAAAAGATAACACAGGTAGCCTAATGAAGGATGCAACATTTGAGAAAGTGAACCCATTAAGTTACGGGTCAGGTCACGTTCAACCAAACCGCGCAATGAACCCTGGTTTAGTCTACGATCTTGACACATCAGATTACCTCGACTTCTTATGCAACCTTGGGTACAACGAAACCACGATCAAAACCTTCAACGGTAAAAATTCATCATACAAATGCCCTAAATCATCAATCTCCAAAACAGCCTCAATTATGAACCTCAATTACCCTTCAATCACGGTACCTAAACTCTCTGAGTCTGTCACTATTACGCGAAAGCTAAAAAATGTGGGGTCGCCTGGAACGTATGTCGCTAGCGTGAGCTTAATTAAAGGTGTCTCGGTTAGCGTGGAGCCGAAAGTGTTGGAATTTAAGAAAGTTGGGGAAGTTAAGGAGTTCAGTGTGACGGTAGCGCCTAAGAAAGGTGGTAGCTTGTTGAAGACCGGTGAGTATGTTTTCGGTCACTTGGCTTGGACCGATGGTAAACATCATGTTCGGAGTCCTATTGCGGTTGCTGCTGGTGTTTAAGTCGTCTGCCGTACTCCATCAACATGCTTTTGTTATGACTTATGAGGCGATATGCTTTAGCTCTATGTTTTTTTTTATGCTAATTAGTTGCGGTTTAAGTATGTAACTATGGCTCTGAGAGCTGAAACAATATGTAGTTACGTCTTTTTTTACTGTTGTCATGACTTTTGCGTAATTACAAAAATTCAAGTAATTATTGGAATTTAAAATTTGGTTTTAAGACTTTTACACTTGAATTTTTTTTTGTTCGTTTTAGTGTTATTTACGAAACTATTTAACCAGTTCATAGACTATACATCTGAGGTAGTACCTCTTATTGTTTATTTTCTGAGTTTTATTTTAAAGTTTTTGAGTTCTGCTTTAGTATAAAGTTTTTTAGCACATTACCTAAAACATTACACTAAAAAAACATAATATTGCTCAAAAACTATATTTATAAATGATAATATGCTCAGAAAAATGTGTATTATATGCTCAAAAACTACAGGTCTGAGAACTACCTCAGATGTATAATCCTTTTTCTCCTATTTAACAAACTAGTTGTTCGTTTTCTATTCCCTCTGATCCGGTCAATTGTTATCCTTTGGTTTTGGCACAAAGATCAAGGAAAGAAGAGGGAGTCAATATGATCAAATTGCTCATCAAATGCATTATTAAAATAAAAAGGACAACAGCTCATCAAATGCATTATTATTAAAATAAAAAGGATAACAATTGACTGAAACACTTTAAAATAGAATTGGATAACAAATGACTGGAACGGAGGAAGTATCCTTTTACAACGGCTTCTTAAGAAGTTATAAAGAAATAGTACTAAACTTGATGCTAACCAAGAAGCGGGCGGAGAGGCCTTCGGAGACAATTGTGAACTGATGCTTAAGCTACTACCAAGCTTGATCTCGATCAACAACACAATAAATAGAAAGTTTGAAACAAAACAATTGGGATTTCCATTAAGGTGTTTCCGAATGAAAATTATGGAAAAAATGCTGATTTTCACGGTACACATTTTACATATCACGGTACACTGTTGACGATTAAATCAAATTACAACCCAACCAATAGATTACAAAGGTTACACCAATGTTACAAGACAATGGGTCTATTATTATTATTATTATTCGAAATAAGAAAAACTACATCCAAATATTATACGAAATTATTATTCGAAATTTAGCTTACAAGAGATGCAAGAGAGCTAAATTTTTGGCAAAAAAATAAAAATAAATATCCCCGGTGTCAGCTTCAATTCGAATCACCCGTTTCCTAGGTGTACTCGATGAGCATGTCTTTCATCACCAACATTAATGGCTGTAACAGGAAAGAAACCGAGGTTGTGTTCGAGGAATAACGAGAGAAAACTCGTCTTCCTGTCCTAAAATAGGACTCTTGGAAGTCGGACGTCTTATGCCGTGAACATCCACTACCGTGCAACATCCAAGCAACAATCTGAGTATAAAATAGATATACAATAATTAGCACGAGCATAATATAGATTAAACACAAAAACTTTAAAGAGACGGTTTTTAGAAATTATTAAATATGATGCATAAACAAAAGTGAAAAATACTTATTAAGTTTTATAAATTTATAGACCTAACAAAATTAACTTGCTCGATTATAGTGTACATGTTGCAATTCCCTCGTACCTGAGGGGTTTAGTTAACAGCTCTTCCATTTCGGAGGAATTGAAATTATTAGTAGAGGCGGACCCACCTAGTAGCAAGGGGTGGCGTCTGCTAGCCCAAATATAAAAATCACAAATTCTCATTGAAGACATGACATATCCGTCACAAGCTGAAGACGGATACCATTTTACCTCACAATGTACCCACTTTTTCTCTCTCTGCAACACTATTCATGTGGTCCCCTTTCTCCACTAACCCATTTTGTTACCATTTTATCTCACAAAATATCCGTCACAAATGGTAACCCGTCACAAGGAAGACCAATTGTATAAAAATATTGGTTTAGAAGACGGATTTTTGTTACCCAATTATTGCCGAATAGTAGATAAATAGATATTATTCTATTATATTCTATTAAATGTACAATAAATATCTTGTGGTTCAATGGTATAGACTTTGGTTTTCCACCTATTAACCCTGATTCGAGTCCATTTACTTGCATTTATAAACTAATTTTCTTTTTTTGCTACCTCATACATTAAATCTTGGGTCCGCCCATAATTCTTAGATAACATTGATACATGTGTTTTATTGCAACTAGACAAACTATCTTTTTGGTGTCACGTGATTGACATGAATAATTTACGTGTTTCAAAAAAAAAAAAAAAAAAAAAAAAAAAACGAAATGGACAAATTATAAGAAAAATGCATAAAAAAAAAAAAAAAAAAAAACGTTAGAAAAGTATACCGTTATTCACTCGAACGGAATTTTGGTCGATTACTAAATCAATTAGATATTTGAATGTAGAGAGTTATTCTCTTCTTTTTCTTCTTTGGACGTGTCATTGTGATGGCTTAGATAACGAAGTTGTTTTTATTTAAGACGGGTATATGAAGATATGAGACGTAAGAAAGTTTTGTGAGTAAGTAGACTAGCGAAAATATGTTTATATAGGACTCAGAAAATGAACAACTTTGGGTAAACATCTCATACGATTATAATCTTTGAATTGGTTTATTTATTTCCAAGTAAAGCGAAAACAAACAAGGAAGACAATATTACGGTCAATACCTACTTCCTCCGATTCATTTGATTCTTCACGCTTACTATTCGCGAAAGAAAAACGTAATGAACAAGATAAATCGGAGGAAGTATTAATTAACGGTATTATTACTACATTGAATCTAGGTTTTGTACGGTGTCATCCGTCTAAAATGTTGTCAAATTATCTACAGAACTGGAAGCGGAAAGATATTGAGAAAATGTGCGAATAAAATTTAAATTTATTGATAATTTACGCAAAATTAAATGGTTCGTTCTACCTTTATATACTTCTTCCACCCTGATCATTTGTTTATCTTAAGATTAAAACACTTCCAGCAATAAATAGAAACAATAAATAAATGACTGAGACGGGAATAGTACTTTTTTTGGGAGAGTATTATGGTTTGATTTTCAATTGAATATGGCAATATCAAAACAAAATAGATAACAAATTGGCCACATTACTTTGATTTTTTGTACACGGGTCATCGTAACTCGTAACCTAATGAGATAGGCTCATAATCTAGCGAAAGAGACGATGTTATTATGAAGTGTCGAAGTCCATGTGTAAGGAAAACGTAAATAAATGATCGTTGATGCTCTAGACATTGTTAAAACTTGCCTTCTGAGCTCTGAATACTTGCATTCTGACCTAAACATATCGGACTCAAGCACAAGCGCGATACAGGCACAAATCCATGTATCGGACTCACCATGGCTCGATTTATGATACAAATATTAACCTTTTCTCCATTGTCATGGAAGCCTTCTACCGGGAGCCTTTCACTGCTTCTACTCGGATTGGTAAGGGTGGACGATGTGAATTTAACACCCCACCGTGTATATATAGTAGCTAAGCGACTATTTTAATTTTCCGCTGCATTATTTACAATTCCCGGAGTTTACCAAAACATCCCAAACAGAAACTACTAGTCTGAACACTTCGGAGATAGGAGTGCAGGCCGACGGTTATGTTCAACAAACAGCAAACAAGATTAATACCGCCACGACCAATACAGCACCTATGCTCACGAGTGGTGAATTAGTATTCCCTCGTCTCAATCATTTATTTACCTTTTTTTATTATATGGAAATAGTATTTTAATCAACAGTAAACAAAAGATAGGGAAAGAGGGAGTAGCATCTTAGGGCATTCAATCGAGAAAAAGGTCAATCGGCCAGTGGCGAAGCCAGGATTTTAAGGCAGCAGGGGCGAAAGGGAAATATTATAAGGGGATTTCGAAAAAATTTGAAAATTTTAACTAAAAATTTCGAAATTTTCAAACTTCAGCGGGGGTGACTGCCCCTACTAGCCCCCCTCGCTCCACCACTGGTCATCGGTATGGAAATTTTCACGAAATACCAGTATAAAAGGAAATCTTTGCGATTACAGACAAACAAGTAAACTTCACAGTTCGGATCTGGTTAATTCAACACAGGAAAAACAGCGAGAACACAGAAAATATTAAAACAAGAGTTCGAAGGGAGATTAATCAGGGATCAGTTGTAAGTATGATTGACGTCGAAGACAGTCATAGATACTGTTGGATATGCTGCACTCAACCGCATCAGTTCATCAGCAGTCTCCTGATTGAGGTCGTCATGATGGAAGCGATCATCACCATAACTGTTAACGATCATTCCAGGTGTTCTCAGAATGACTCGAGTTAATGACTTGGCATTTCCGAGAAAAAACTTCAGGAACCCCATTTCCAATTCAAAGCCTCCAAAATAGTCAATTTCCAAGTGTTCAAGATGCTTGAGGACCCCGTCAAGATTATACTTCTCCGGATGCATTTCCATGCGTAAGACATGGCCGAAGCCTATTGGTCGCTAAAGATTGGAAAAAATGGTGTAAGCCAACAACGCCGCCATTATTAACAGAAATTCTCAAATAAGACGATCTCTCACAAAATTCTTACGAAAGATTTTTCACTAAAATATATCATGCACTAAAGCCATATAATTATAATTATATTTTAGTGCATGATATAATTATATTTTAGTTGTTATAACATTTTCAAATAAGACGATCTCTCACAAAATAAGACGATCTTTCACAAAATATAATTATATTTTAGTTGTAACCGTTTTAAAAATGTTCTAAAAGATTATCTGACCTCATATTGAGGAATATAACAACCAACAATGCTAGTATACTATACCAAAGCCATATGTTAATGCATGCTATCGTTATATCTTGATTCTTGGTCGTGGTCGCTTTGAAAAAGTTTTAGAAGATTGTCTGACCGCATTTCGAGGCTGTATAAGCCATAATTAGGGCGTAACAACCTACATGAGGTCATGATGATCATTTTCATGTCGAGGTGCAACAAGTTTTTAACATGCTGTAATTACCTCTAAACCGAGACAGCTTTGTTAAGGTTCTGACGGCTGCCCGACTATATTTCAGGACGTACGATCACCCTTATGACACGACGCCACGACGATATTCATGTCAAGACTGAAACCAATATTTAAATAACATGCTTTTATGGGATATATGATTGTTAAAGTTCGGATACTTACGTGGATGATCACCATCAACTGTTGAACATGACAGAACTTGCCAAGCAACGACATTACTATCTCTTCATTCTCCACAGAAGGCCATACACATAGACGCACGTTTGTCAGATTCCTGAAGCTACGGAGCTGCCATAACTCGCCACGAACCTCCCATAAAACCTAGGACATTAGAAGAACAGCATAATTAAGCTCAAGCAGGAAACAAACAGAAAGTTACCAATAAATCATCTTTCTGGAAATATATTAGCTAAAGTTTATAACATGCCTTAATAAATAAAACATTTAATGTCAACTCCCGAACATGAATCAGATCCCTTAGCAGATTCCATGCTACTTCAGCAAGCTCGTTATCATTCCTCCAATCATCAGGCTCTCTTGTGATATTAAATCCTACACCCGATAGACGATTCACAGTTCCAAATTCAAAATTCCGGGCCAAGGGCCCATCATAATAGATATTCTCGAGGCATGTGCCCTGGAGATTGATAACACAGGTATCCATCCCGCTGCAATTAGAAATCCATAGTATTTTCAGTTTAGGGCAGGGAATTGTTAGTCTTGACAATCGGTCCAACCCGCATTTTCCAATGCATAACAGCAAAAGCAGGGGGCAGCCTGCAAATAGCATCTCCGTCAAGATATCGTTAGGAAAACAGATGTTTACTAAAGACATCTGTTTCAGGTTTGGGAGATATATGACTGAAGGCAACTTAAGAAGCTGAGCGCGTGCCATAAACTTAAACACAGTCAGGGTTCTACATGTGAAAAGAGAACTCGGGAGACCCGTCTCTTCAATTTGCGCTATTATGTGGAGATACTGGACATTATGCTCCACAGCAAAATTGATCCACGTACTCTTCAGGGTTAAACATGGCTTTTCAAAAATGTTGAAATTGATAGCCAGTGTACAGAGTTCAGATTCATCGCGATTGGCCAGGGTCCAATCAATTAATTCTACAAGCCGACGAGAGCTATTTGGCACACTGAGAAATTGGTGCTCAAAAAATGCCAATCTTGGAAGAGAGGAAAATGTGTGTTTCCAACCCCTTGACAATATGGAGGTTTTCAGCGCTTGTCGAATTGGAAGGCGGGAAACGATGTCGGTTTTGAGCTCATTAGGTAAACTGCTTAGTCTATCTTCAATTTCATCACATGGTCTCTTTGAATTAGGTTCATCGTCCTGGGCTCGCTTTATTGATCCAGAGGAAGACATTGTGAAAATGCTTCGACCCTACAAACCTAAAAGGAAAAAATAATATAGAATTAAAAAACAAGACAAGGCTCAGATAGCTATAAAATATCAATCAAACATACATGCTACATATACCGCCTTCCCATTTTAGAGTATTTACTGATTTTCATGAGTAGATCATTTTCTTTGTTAGTTAGATATATTAGTATATATGTTAGCTGCCTAAGCATGCACCACTCGCTCGCACATATCCATGGCAGAGGAATCAAGATTCTCATTAAAAACCCGAGATTAAGCCGTGAACGAACAAAGAGCACTAGAAAATGTAGTTGTGAATATTAGGTTAGAAACACCTTGATTTTAACAAATACACCCCCAAAAGAGAGAAGAAAAGAGAAAACAACATATCTTCAAACGTAGATAGGCTAAAGAGAAAGATGCAAAGAATCAACAGATAAACGATGATTTAGAAAGGAAAAAAAGACGTAAGAAAGACAAATTAAACACATAAATGGCCGATAGAAAGATGATACTGAGGTTAGCAAGTAGAAGCACATGGAGAAGAGGTTAAAAAGTTTTATTGCAAGAGGAAAATCTAAAGTGTCTTTATAAAGGATATTCATTTTTAACATAAAAACTGTAGATTTCACGTAAAAAATGCAGATATGGATCAACATATTATCGACGTAACTAGCCGTAAGCACTTGTGCAGTTTGTTAAGTTAACAAGAATGGAAAGAGTAATCAATTCTAGTGAGATGGTTTTGGTATTAAGTTTTAATGTCACCAACTATGCTACTCATACTAGGTCAGATTGTCAGAAGTATGCGGCATGTGAGCTTGTTTTCAAGCGTCGGACTCATGTCGGAGAGTCAGGTGTTATATGAAGACACAGGGACATAGGTTACTATAGGCATGGCAGCAATGTTCATCTAATGATATGCAACAGGTAAATGGATAAACATAGAAGACGGCAATCCATCATTTCCTTGAAAATTTACCTTGTGTAACACAAATAATATCACAATAGGGAGCGTAAGACATACTGCCGAAGGTGCTCAAGGGATTGCAAAAAAGAAAGATGGATTCTTTAAAGGCTGACAGATGCAAGATAAATGACGATTTAACTTTAAAAGCTGACAGACGCAGGATTAGTGACCTAGACGCCTTCCATCGGTCCACCTAGGTTCGAAATCATTATGTCACTTACTATGTAGAGAAGATTATGGGCCAACCAACCGGAAACAGACAATGCAAAGTACAAAATCTAGGCCAGAGTGAAAATAGAAATGGCTAAATAGAAGAAAGCAAAGGAGACGGTAGAAAATGTGACAACGCCGATAAGAAAGACGGCCATAGACAGCATCTGGTGTGATTAAGAAGCTAAAGACTGAGCAAAGCATATTTTTTTTCCATTGGGTTACACATGTTTTTCAAAATAAGTGAGAAGAGATGAGTATTTGATGCAAAAGCTTCGACGAAGCACCAAAGAAAATGCGACCTTCATTAGCATTACAAAAAAGAGGGTAGCATGTCAAGACACTCGAGTTACTAAAAAATGGACAAAAGAGAGAACCACGTCTTTCAAGAGAAATAGCAAACAAATTTTGAAACTTTTTCTCATAGCAATGACATCCTGAATTAACCAAACAATTAAAATAAAACATTTTTTTGAGAAAATGAAGACAAACTGACAAGAAACATCCAAAAAAGTGACTCGTTAACAAACTTAACGACTGTGTAATGATAATGTGACAAAAAATCGGGATATATTACATCCATCTATAAAAAGGAACACTACTACAACAATAACGTTTTTCCGCCCTTGGTGTAAACTGTGAACTGGCATCAAACTAAAAGGAGCCTTTTAGTTAGGTTCGCAAAATGAACAACGAACTCTACATTGTATTATTTAATGATGAAGAAAAACAGGAGTTCCTACTTTTCCATAAAACAAACAAAAAGAAAACTGCTTCATATAGTAGCATTGTTAGCAAGGATGGCGTGCGCGCTACGTCATGCAGAGAAACTCCTCTGTCCAAGCACCGTCAAGATAAAAATGAGAATCCAAAAGTGGAAAAAATAAGGGTTTGGAATTATATGTTAAGACTCTGTTAAAAAGTCCTATCCGTTCTCCATCTTCCTATCATCTTGGACACGCTTGAAACAAAATAAATGTTGTCCTTGGCTTATCACATACGACTTCAAGCATTTCGTTAGGTAACAAAAATGACCACAGTTCCCCAAAGCAACAAGACAACATGAAAATACACAGGCAAGCGTCCATAGTTACCGCTGAACAATTTAGTTGACGACACACAAGAAGAGAGGTGAGTTATGCCAGGTATATTAAGGAAAGAAGAAAGAGGAGGCCAGGGGGGGTCTCTATAAAATACCATCTAAGTATTAAATGAAAGAATGGTAACGATATAGGTGGTCTCGTACTTTAATTTAATAATGAAGCACTGAAGCTCCATCATCAAAATATGTTTTTGTTCAATGTATGTCAATATAATTCGCAAGTCGTTCAATCTCACACCTAAAGGCATAAGGTGAAACCGGTAACTATTTAAGGAAAGATGCTTGCACATTAGTGGTGATGCATTAATACTGATAGAAGGAGACATTCCTAAGGTGAGTAAAACACAATCTCATCGTCATTAATATAATTTACCAACTATTCACAAACAAGCAGCAGCAGAAGCAATAACAGGAACAACACCAACAAAGTCTATAAACCTAACTAGATTTGGAGTCAGCAAAGATGTACCAACATTTAAAACAGTCAATGACGAGTAAAACAATGAGATGAAAAACAGGAATAATTTTTATTTTTTTTAAAATCAATCAAAAATGAGAGAGAGAAAGGAAAGATCAAATTAGGGTCTCTTATGTGTAGAGTATGAAAATCGAACAGTGATTGTCAATCGCCTTTTTCCCATCGACCAGTAGAGAAAGATGTTGTTTTAGGTTTCAAAACGAAACAACTAATAAAGTGGTCTTGTTGGTGATCAGTATTCTCCCATGGATTTGCATCTAGTAATTAGTTATAATCCCTCCTTACACTTTCGAATCCCCTGAACCATCCCCATCCTTTACTCCCAAAGGCTATTAAAGATAGTGATCTAAGTTTGGATAATGGATTAGGGCTGTTAAATTCAATATTACTTTATAGTTTACGCTGACTTACTAATTTTCTCTGTGCAATCCTCCTGCTTTGGGAACAACTTACTGCACTGACTGATTCCTTTTTTCACAAAGAATCTCAGTTGGTTAAGATCACTTCCGTCAATTGATTTACGTCTCTTCCACGAAAACTAAAAACCCCCCAGCAATTCCTCGTATGAAACTATCAAAAATTTGCTTCACAACCTAAATCAAATTAGATCATGAAAGATGACACTCATTTGTGGTTATATTTTGAAATATTTTGTTCACCTATAGTTGATCTCACCTATAAAATGTACTCATTTATGGAATATCAGACGTATAAAATAAGACTGGGAGCAATCCTCTACTGATTCATGTTTTAAAGCAGTATAATGAGGAGTTACATTTTTGGTGTTAGGGAAACGAGATTAAAACTGCAACCTATTGCTCACACTAACTCCGTCTTAACCACTAGACTAAGACCTATTCGGCAAGACGTTACACTTTTTGGGGGACTTGGGGAAAAAATTTCCACAATTTCTGCAATTGTCAAACTGAATTAGAAGAAAGGTATCACACCAAAATCACATTATGAGATTCCCCAAACCAAACAATAAATGGGAAACAATCACATTTTTCAAACAACCTTAAATAACTTAAACCCACATAATAATACATAATTAAAAAAAACAAAAAGCAAGAGTCTTTGAGGCAATTAAGTAATATGATAATTGAACTAAAATAAGTCTCTCTATAAAATACCATCTAAGTATTAAGTGAAAGAATGGTAATGAAATAGGTGGTCTCCTACTTTACTTTGAGGCCCATAATAATGAAGCACTGAAGCTCCATCATCAAAATATGTTTTTGTTCAATGTATGTCAATATAATCCGTAAGTCGTTCAATCTCACACCTAAAGGCATAAGGTGAAACCGGTAAAAAATTAAAGAAAGATGCTTGCACATTAGTGGTGATGCATTAATACTGATAGAATGAGACATTCCTAAGGTGAGTAACACACAATCTCATCATCATTAATATAATTTACCAACTATTCACCAGAAGAAGCAACACGAACAACACCAACAAAGTTATTATGACTAACTAGATTTGGAGTCAGCAAAGATGTACCAACATTTAAAACAGTTAATGACGAGTAAAACAATGAGATGAAAAACAGGAATAATTTTTTTTTTAAAGCAATCAAAACTGAGAGAGAGACAGGAAAGATCAAACTAGGGTTCTTATGTGTGGAGTATGAAAATCGAACAGTGATTCTCAATCGCTTTTTTCCAATCGACCAGTAGATAAAGATGTCTTTTTAGGTTTCAAAACGAAACAACTAATAAAGTGGTCTTGTTGGTGATCAGTTTTCTCCCATTGGATTTGCATCTAGTAATTAGTTATAATCCCTCCTCACACTTTCGAATCCCCTGAACCATCCCCATCCTTTACTCCCAAAGGCTATTAAAGATAGTGATCTAAGTTCGGATAGTGGATTAGGGCTGTTAAATTCAAGATTACTTTATAGTTTACGCTGACTTACTAATTCTCTGTGGAATCCTCCTGCTTTAGGAACAACTTACTGCACTCACTGATTCCTTTTTTCACCAAGAATCTCAGTTGGTTAAGATCACTTCCGTCAATTGATTTACGTCTCTTCCACGAAAACTAAAAACCCCCCAGCAATTCCTCTTATGAAACTATCAAAAATTTGCTTCACAACCTAAATCAAATTAGATCATGAAAGATGACACTCATTTGTGGTTATATTTTGAAATATTTTGTTCACCTATAGTTAATCTCACATATAAAATGAAATCATTTATGGAATAACAGACATGTATAAAATAAGACTGGGAGCAATCCTCTACTGATTCATGTTTTAAAATAGTATAATGAGGAGTTACATTTTTGGTGTTAGGGAAACGAGATTAAAACTGAAACCTATTGCTCACACTAACTCCGTCTTAACTACTAGACTAAGACCTATTCGGCAAGATGTTACACTTTTTGGGGGACTTGGGGAAAAAAATTCCACAATTTCGCAATTGTCAAACTGAATTAGAAGAAAGGTATCACACCAAAATCACATTATGAGATCCCCCAAACCAAACAATAAATGGGAAACAATCACATATCTCAAACAACCTTAAATAAATTAAACACACATAATAATAAATAATTAAAAAACAAAAAGCAAGAGTCTTTTAGGTTTCAAAACGAAACAACTAATAAAGTGGTCTTGTTGGTGATCAGTATTCTTCCATTGGATTTGCATCTAGTAATTAGTTATAATCCCTCCTTACACTTTCGAATCCCCTGAACCATCCCCATCCTTTACTCCCAAAGGCTATTAAAGATAGTGATCTAAGTTTGGATATTGGATTAGGGCTGTTAAATTCAAGATTACTTTATAGTTTATGCTGACTTACTAATTCTCTGTGCAATCCTCCTGCTTTGGGAACAACTTACTGCACTCACTGATTCCTTTTTTCACCAAGAATCTCAGTTGGTTAAGATCACTTCCGTCAATTGATTTACGTCTCTTCCACGAAAACTAAAAACCCCCCCAGCAATTCCTTTTAAGAAACTATCAAAAATTTGCTTCACAACCTAAATCAAACTAGATCATGAAAGATGACACTCATTTGTGGTTATATTTTGAAATATTTTGTTCACCTATAGTAGATCTCACCTATAAAATGAAATCAATTATGGAATAACAGACATGTATAAAATAAGACTGGGAGCAATCCTCTACTGATTCATGTTTTAAAATAGTATAATGAGGAGTTACATTTTTGGTGTTAGGGAAACGAGATTAAAACTGCAACCTATTGCTCACACTAACTCCGTCTTAACCACTAGACTAAGACCTATTCGGCAAGACGTTACACTTTTTGGGGGACTTAGGGAAAAAATTTCCACAATTTCTGCAATTGTCAAACTGAATTAGAAGAAAGGTATCACACCAAAATCACATTATGAGATCCCCCAAACCAAACAATAAATGGGAAACAATCACATTTATCAAACAACCTTAAATAACTTAAAAGTTAAACCCACATAATAATACATAATTAAAAAAACAAAAAGCAAGAGTCTTTGAGGCAATTAAGTAATATGATAATTGAACTAAAATAAGTCTCTCTATAAAATACCATCTAAGTATTAAGTGAAAGAATGGTAAAGAAATAGGTGGTCTCCTACTTTAATTTGAGGCCCATAATAATGAAGCACTGAAGCTCCATCATCAAAATATGTTTTTGTTCATGTATGTCAATATAATCCGCAAGTCGTTCAATCTCACACCTAAAGGCATAAGGTGAAACTGGTAACAAATTAAAGAAAGATGCCTGCACATTAGTGGTGATGCATTAATATTGATAGAAGGAGACATTCCTAAGGTGAGTAAAACACAATCTCATCGTCATTAATATAATTTACCAACTATTCACAAACAAGCAGCAGCAGAAGCAATAACAGGAACAACACCAACAAAGTCTATAAACCTAACTAGATTTGGAGTCAGCAAAGATGTACCAACATTTAAAACAGTCAATAACGAGTAAAACAATGAGATGAAAAACAGGAATAATTTTTTTTTTTTTTAAATCAATCAAAAATGAGAGAGAGAAAGGAAAGATCATATTAGGGTTTCTTATGTGTAGAGTATGAAAATCGAACAGTGATTCTCAATCGCTTTTTTCCCATCGACCAGTAGAGAAAGATGTCTTTTTAGGTTTCAAAACGAAACAACTAATAAAGTGGTCTTGTTGGTGATCAGTATTCTCCCATTGGATTTGCATCTAGTAAGTAGTTATAATCCCTCCTTACACTTTCGAATCCCCTGAACCATCCCCATCCTTTACTCCCAAAGGCTGTTAAATTCAAGATTAATTTATAGTTTACGCTGACTTACTAATTCTCTGTGCAATCCTTCTGCTTTGGGAGCAACTTACTTTTTCACCAAGAATCTCAGTTGGTTAAGATCACTTCCGTCAATTGATTACGTCTCTTCCACGAAAACTAAAAACCCCCCAGCAATTCCTCTTATGAAACTATGAAAAATTTGTTTCACAACCTAAATCAAATTAGATCATGAAAGATGACACCCATTTGTGGGTATATTTTGAAATATTTTGTTCACCTCTAGTTGATCTCACCTATAAAATGAAATCATTTATGGAATAACAGACATGTATAAAATAAGACTGGGAGCAATCCTCTACTGATTCATGTTTTAAAACAGTATAATGAGGAGTTACATTTTTGGTGTCAGGGAAACGAGATTAAAACTGCAACCTATTGCTCACACTAACTCCGTCTTAATCTATTTGGCAAGAAGTTACACTTTTTGGGGGACTTGGGGAAAAAAATTCCACAATTTCTGCAATGGTCAAACTGAATTAGAAGAAAGGTATCACACCAAAATCACATTATGAGATCCCCCAAACCAAACAATAAATGGGAAACAATCACATTTCTCAAACTACCTTAAATAACTTAAACCCACATAATAATACATAATTAAAAAAACAAAAAGCAAGAGTCTTTGAGGCAATTAAGTAATATGATAATTGAACTAAAATAAGAGTCTCTATAAAATACCATCTAAGTATTAAGTGAAAGAATGGTAATGAAATAGGTGGTCTCCTACTTTAATTTTAGGCCCATAATAATGAAGCACTGAAGCTCCATCATCAAAATATGTTTTTGTTCAATGTATGTCAATATAATTCGCAAGTCGTTCAATCTCACACCTAAAGGCATAAGGTGAAACCGGTAACTATTTAAGGAAAGATGCTTGCACATTAGTGGTGATGCATTAATACTGATAGAAGGAGACATTCCTAAGGTGAGTAACACACAATCTCATCATCATTAATATAATTTACCAACTATTCACCAACAAGCACCAGCAGAAGCAACACGGACAACACAACCAGCAACACCAACAAAGTCTTTATAACTAACTAGATTTGGAGTCAGCAAAGATGTACCAACATTTAAAACAGTCAATGACGAGTAAAACAATGAGATGAACAACAGGAATAATTTTTTTTTTAAAGCAATCAAAAATGAGAGAGAGACAGGAAAGATCAAACTAGGGTTCTTATGTGTGGAGTATGAAAATCGAACAGTGATTCTCAATCGCTTTTTTCCAATCGACCAGTAGATAAAGATGTCTTTTTAGGCTTCAAAACGAAACAACTAATAAAGTGGTCTTGTTGGTGATCAGTATTCTCCCATTGGATTTGCATCTAGTAATTAGTTATAATCCCTCCTTACACTTTCGAATCCCCTGAACCATCCCCATCCTTTACTACCAAAGGCTATTAAACATAGTGATCTAAGTTTGGATAATGGATTAGGGCTGTTAAATTCAAGATTACTTTATAGTTTACGTTGACTTACTAATTCTCTGTGCAATCCTCCTGCTTTGGGAACAACTTACTGTACTCACAGATTCCTTTTTTCACCAAGAATCTCAGTTGGTTAAGATCACTTCCGTCAATTGATTTACGTCTCTTCCACGAAAACTAAAAACCCCCCAGCAATTCCTCTTATGAAGCTATCAAAAATTTGCTTCACAACCTAAATCAAATTAGATCATGAAAGATGACACTCATTTGTGGGTATATTTTGAAATATTTTGTTCACCTCTAGTTGATATCACCTATAAAATGAAATCATTTATGGAATAACAGACATGTATAAAATAAGACTGGGAGCAATCCTCTACTGATTCATATTTTAAAACAGTATAATGAGGAGTTACATTTTTTGTGTTAGGGAAAGGAGATTAAAACTGCAACCTATTGCTCACACTAACTCCGTCTTAACCACTAGACTAAGACCTATTCGGCAAGACGTTACACTTTTTGGGGGACTTGGGGAAAAATTTTCCACAATTTCTGCAATTGTCAAACTGAATTAGAAGAAAGGTATCACACCAAAATCACATTATGAGATCCTCCAAACCAAACAATAAATGGGAAACAATCACATTTTTCAAACAACCTTAAATAACTTAAACCCACATAATAATACATAATTAAAAAACAAAAAGCAAGAGTCTTTGAGGCAATTAAGTCATATGATAACTGAACTAAAATAAGAACCCTTAAATCAACAGATAAATTAAATCAAATTCATATGATAAAATAAATTTAAATCAATTGAAAGATTGAATCTTTTTACCTCTCATTATGATCATCATCCTCTTCTTCTTCTTCTTTTTCTTCTTCTCCATCTTTTTAGCAGCTTGAGAAATGATGTGCCGAAGTATAATTAACCCTAAGTTCATATGTCAAAATTAGATTAGGGATTGATAACTTCTTAAATGAATTTCATCAGCATAATTTGTTGGGTAGCAATGCATTTGTACAGTTGATGTACATGTATATGATGTACCCCCTTGTTTTTGGGTTCAAATTAGGTTGTTAGTGGAGTATAAATTATGCCGTGGTATTAGTTTAGCGGTTAAGATCGACCGTTAACCGTTAAAAGTAATATGTAAACTCGTATACATCTGGTTAAGATCGACCGTTAACCGTTAAAAGTAATATGTAAACTCGTATACATCTTTTTGTCGTACTCTTATCCAAATCATTGTCATTAACGAGTTTTTAGTATGGTTTGAATTTAGCGGTTAAGGTACAAGTTACAGTCTTACGAAGTACGTCACTATCAACGAGTTTTCAGTCTGGTTTAAATTTGGCGGCAGTTAAGATATAATTCCCTTCGTGTCTCACGAAATGTTTCGTATTTCGGTTTTGGCTTATTCACTACAATTGTTCATTTCAATTTTAAATATCTTCTTGTTGGTAAAATCACCATACTTTATTGGTGAGACAAATACCCCATCATCCTCACTCCCTCCGTTTTAACCACTAGACTAAGACATAATCAGTGACCGTTGCACTTTTTAGAGACTTAAACGGAAAAAGATCCACGGCTTCTGAAATAGTCAGGCTATCGTCTTATCATCCTCACTACCTCCGTCTTAACCACTAGACTAAGACCCTAATCAATGAACGTTACACTTTTGGAAGAACTTAAAAATGGGAAAGGATCCATAATTTCTGAAAAAGTCAGGCTATCGCCTTATCATCCTCACTACCTCCGTCTTAACCACTATACTAAGACCCTAATCAATGAAAATTACACTTTTGGAAGAACTTAAATTGGAAAGGATCCATAATTTCTGATATAGTCAGGCTATCGTCTGATCATCCTCACTACCTCCGTCTTAACCATCTAGACTAGGACGGAGCGTTACACTTTTGGGATAACTTAAATGGAAAAAAATCCACAATTTCTGAACTAATCAGACTACCGCATCGCCCATCATCCTCACTACATCCGTTTTAACCACTAGACTAAGACTTATTCGGCAAGGCGTTACACTTTTGGGAGACTAGGGGAAAAAGAATCCATAATTTCTGCAATTGTCTCAAACTGAATTGGAAGAAAATCAGCCTCAAACAACAAATGGAAAAAAATCAAATCCTGCAATTATCACATTTCTCACACAACTTTCAATAAACAAACAAAACCCAGAAATTAAAACAAGAAATTAACACAAACCCACATAATAATAACATTAATCACATAATTGAAAACCAAAAAAAAGCAACAGTCTTTGAGGCAATTAAGTAATATAATTATACTAAAATAAGAAACCCTTTAATCAACAGATAAATTAAATGAAATTCATATGCTAAAATCAATTAAATTAATTGAAAGATTGAATCTTTATACCTCCCAATTATGATCGTAATCAAATTCATCAACATCTTCTTCCTCTTGTTCTTCCCCATCTTTGTAGTAGATTGAGAATTGATGTATAACTAACCCTAATTTCATATGTCGAAATTAAATTAGGGATTTGTAATTTCTAAGTGAATTTCATCAGCATTGTGTTGACGACTTGCCGGTACCCCTTGTGTTTTTTCTCACAAATATACATCCAGTTGTACCATAAGGATGGTACAACCAAGTATAAGAATTCGAGCTTTCGTGTATTTTTTTTGAGCTAATTTAAATTTTATATTCTTAATGTGTAAATGAATGTACTCAATATTTTCTAATAAAGCTCATATTTTTTAATATAAAGCTCGGATACTTTGACACATAGCTCAGGTTCTACACCGTACAACATATACATCTGGTTGTATAGTCTATGAATTGGTTTTTTCTGGGTTGAACTTAAAAAATTGTTACTATTATTAGTTGAGTATAATAAATTAAGATAATGTTTTAATTTAGCGGTTAAGATTTTAGATACGGGTAAAATAGTATGGAGTAAAGTCGAATTTTTTTTTTTTTGTCGTACGCTCTCGTCCAAATCATTGTCATTACCGATTTGATTTATCGATTAAGATTTTAGGTACGGTCTATATGTAGTATGGAGTAAAGTTGAATTGAATATTTCTTTTTGTCGTATGCTCTCATCCAAATCATTATTATTACCGAGTTTTTAGATCGGTTGAAATTTAGGTTAAGGTAAAAGTTATGGAGTATGTTATATGTAACTAAAGTCGTGAGACGTAGATCATGCATTTAGGAATTACGATACGTCAATACCGTACATAAGATCTAACTCGAGATACGAGTGTAATACACGTGCATATCTAATTATTGGATTCGTCATGATTCAATTTCTAAAACAAGATACCAAATATAATTACTTCTAAGTTTATTATCATCAAAGTTTTTTGTTGTCTCTACTTGAACAAGTAAGGACCTTTTTTTCGAAGATTGAAATTTTAAATTGAAGTCATCCACCTTTTGTTAATTGTGGCATCGTTCACATGTTTTTTACTTAGTTATCCTGAGTATATACGGAGTATATGTTATTTAGTGTTCGCTTTAAACTAAACTAGTTATAACTTTTATGTCCAACAAAAAGTATAATTAAGGAACTACTTATATAAATACAAGAATCGTATGACTGTAAGAGTGTATGAGACAATGTAAACAACTTTAATCATAGAACTGAAATAATATCTGAATAACAATTCGAACAATTTATGGACTATACAACCAGTTGTATATGTTGTACGTTGTACAATTTGAGCTTTGTGATAAAGTATCTGAAGCTTTATATTAAACAATATGAGCTTTATCAGAAAGTATTGAACTCATCCATTTACACATTAAAAACATAAACTTTGAGCTCAGAAAGAATACATATAAGCTCGGATTCTTATAGCTTGATTGTGGTATAACTGGATGTATAATCCTATTTGTGCAATTCAAACAAAGCTACAAACAAATTAATTAAATACATACGATCTAAGTACTTTTTTTTATTCTTATTACTTGCTTTGAATACATGAATTAACATAGGGTAAGAAACAAATACATATACAATTTTTTGTGGCATGTCCAAGAATAATAAGATGATCAATCCCTACTCATTCTGTTCCCGCTTGTAACAGAATGAGTAGGGACGATTGATCATCTTATTTCATCTACTCCACATGTAGCTTTACAAACATATAATATGTGGCCTTCAAAACGTGTTCAATGTGCTGTTTAAGGACTTTTTACAGGATCATTGAACAACATTTTACGTACCATGTCGACAAAAAAAAATGTAATCCCCTTTCGGTTAATGCGTATAATTCAAAACATATACGTTTGATAACCGAGGGGATTACATACATATAAAAGGTTTAAACCAAGACCTTTTGTATCCTCGTTAAAACCGGGAGTTTGTAACCTACACAAAATGTTTGCATCAGAGGCCTCGATTTCATTGAAGGATCGATTACGAAGCCATTTGCCATGAGGTTCCATACTAGCCATTCGCTATAACTCTGTAATAACAAAAACATAAATTTTGTTAGAAAGTAGTTAAATAATATTTGAATAATTAAGAACTATTAAACATGACCTTGTAAAATATTAGACATTTTCCTTGATACGAGTATGTACATCAAACATCGTTGTAACTTGTAAGATTAAAGGTTGATATAAAGTTTAATCTTTTATTACTCATTTGTCTCAATTATTTGTTTACCTTTTATATGCGATCATTATGAGGGATATTTAAAACAAAGGTAAAAAAATAATCAGGACGAAGTAAGTATTAACATGAGACAATATTCGATAATGTATGATGAGATTACCTCCAGTTTTAAGAGTAAATTATGGTAATTCTCTGATTTGATTTTCGATTTTCAAAGTTTGACTTCTTTTTTCTTTTCTTCTTTCTTGGTCTTGTCATGACTAAAAGACCAAGAGATGAGATCTTCATCATGCTCTCTTATTACTTAAGTTGTAGACAAATAAAACAAGAAATGTAAAGAATATATGAAAGAAAGATGAAATAAAGTTTTTAATTTGATGTAAAAATGAGTGATTAAAGACGACTTATATAGGGTTAATTGTTCTTACGATTTAAAGACTATCGAAGTTGAATACTTGGAAGTATATCGCTAATGATACATTTATATCGAATTATGAGGTATAAAATCCACTAAAAATGCTAAGATATAATGGATTTTGTACATTCTAATTTGGTTTTGTTTAGCTATCATAATCTTGGCATTATTTTCCTTAAATATAAGTTTTTTCGATCGATAATGTCGTTAAAATGTAGCATTAACGGAATCGATTACTACAACTTTACGTAATAAATAATAATACGTAAAATGTTTCGTTATTTACGTGTGCAACACGAAATTAAATAATTAACGAGGAGATGATAATTTAATCGAAACTCACACTATTCTGCTTATTATTAACTTCCAAATTATGTAGAATTCTAATGTACTCAGTTTTTTAATGAAAACAAAGATTTTAAGCACGAAAACAATCCAGTTTAAAATATGGTCTTTCTTTGGCCTAATTATCAACTAGAAGTCTTCCGTTCCAATGAGTTGTATACGTTTGTTTTATACACGTACATCAATGCACGTTTTTTTTTCATATCTTCAACTACACATCACTATCTTTTATTTTAAAAAATATCTCACATGACTATCTTTTATTTTATATATTAGAAGTTATAACGGAGATTCTGCTCACTTATGGATAGTGCCCAAAAAGCAAACGTATACAACTTATTAGAACGGATGAAGTATTGTAGTAAAATCGTTTTACGGGAGACTTATAACATGTTTGGCCTAACCTGTTAAAAACGAAATTTTGTTTTTCAAGCTTGATTTCCTAAAAGTGTTTTTCAAAAGCAGAAGCATCAAATTGCTGCTTCTATTTTTATGGGCAAAAAGATGATTTTTCGGCTTTTGAGAAATCTTATTGCTCCCTCCGTCCCGTAAATTGTTATTTATTTCCATTTGGAGGTGTATCATTCATTTGTTATCTATTTCTTTGGGCAAGTAATGAACAAGTGGCTACTGTAGCCAAGTGACAATTGTTCCTTTATTTTACTAGCTTGTTTCACATGCATTCGTCTTTGTGAAAAAAAGGAATAGATAACAATTGACTGAGACGGAGGGAATAAGTTTTAAATAAAGATGTGTTTAGCCAAAAAAGTATTTTTAAGTTCAAAAACACTTTTAAACGGCAGGACAAACACGCGTTTACTTGACGACGATAAATTATCAGTAAGAGGACTATACATCCGATGCACTACCACCAATTTTGTAGTTTTCGAGCATTATAATAAAGTTTTCGAGTTTTAATATAAAGTTTTTGAGTTGATTTACTTAAATATTAAGTGTAAGTTTGTATAATCCCCTAATTTGGGTGATTATGATTATCTCATATATATAGTTAACATAGTACAAAGCTAATCGTCTAAATACAATGTACAGAATATATAGGGTTACCTAAATATATGGGAATCAAATATCTATATCTATATCTATATAATATTATTAAAAGGCTAGTCTAAAAATGCCACGTAAACAATGTCACATGGGATGAAAAAAAGCCACGTACACAATAACAATGTGACTTGGCAAACTAATATGACATGGATTATCAATTTATTATTATATTGCATTAATTTAATTCACTTATTTCCTTTAAAAATCCATCCATATTCCATTAGCTTTATACTTAATTAACTCAAAAAAAAAAACTACAATAAGAAAATACGCATTAACTATAAGTTAATAAATTCAAGAAATTTCATATGGATTAGTATTATATGTATTCGAAATAAAAAAAAAACTGAATACAAAAGAAATTAAGAACGAAGAAGAATAAATGAAGTTGAAAACAAAATTTTGTATGTATTGTCAAATTTGTCACTAATTCTCTTATTATAACTTTGTTGTATATAAAGATATTTTACAGAACTAATTAATCAACAAATGAGTATTAAATATCATATAAAATATTATCTTAGGAAAATATAAAATATATGAAAAAGAAAATATTTATTTAATTTAAGTAATTTACAAACAAGTTATGTAAATACTTAAATGAAATTAAACACTAATAATAGAATTTCAAAAGGGTAGTAATATCGTGTATTTAGTTCATGAAATTATTTCACGTAAAGGATAAAGCTTTGAAAAATATAAAATATATGGAAAAGAAAATATTTATTTAATTTAAATAATTTACAAACAATTTCTGTAAATACATAAATAAATTAAACACTAACAATAGAATTCTAAAAAGGTAGTAATACCATGTATTTAGTCTATAAAATACTATTAAAAGACATCCTAAAAAATGCCAACTAGACAAGCCACGTAGGATGTGGAAAAGCCACATAGACATTCACATTGCCACATTGGTTAAGATTGACACACGCCTACCCAACCATTCTCCGCGTAGACATCTATACTATATAGTTAAAAGGCTACTTATACCTTCTTCAAAAAAAAAAAAAAGCTACTTATACCATTTTATTTTATTCCACATGTCAGTTTTAGATGGGTTAATATTAATTAATTTTAATTTATATTGCTTACTTGATTAATGACAATTAACAACATAATATTAACTTATAAAATTAACATTTTAATTGAATGTTTTGTAATAAAACATGTTAATGAATTGATTAAAGTTTTTCACAGTTTTTTAAATTTATTTTCATATGATGAAATATTGGTTGAAAATGTTGTATATTTTTTTTTTTGGTAAAAAGTTAAACTTAACTTTCCTGAAATTGTACCACCTAAAATTTACACCTACATCTATTTATTTAAGATCGTTATACAAATCCTTTTAATTAAAAATAAAACAATTGTGAAATTTAATAATATTCTTAAAATTAAAGGTATGACATTTTATTTTAACCACTATTTAAGATCAATAATAATAGTAATTTTCATTAACATTTTTTCCTATTTGTTTTACCTCTTGAGCTCCTCACTAATGAATTATCTTATTTAATAACACTCATAACTCAAAAATAAATGAAAAGGCTAATTAAAAGATGGGAACCAATAGTTTATAATGGCTAATAAACCTACAATAGTTTCCATTCACTAATCCTCCATTTAATAACTATTATTCATGAACTTCCAAATTACAAACTATATTTCATGGTTGAATTAAAAAATTACCAAAAAAAAAAAAATGTAACTTACCAAAATTCACATCAAAATTTCCTAATTTACAATTAAAATTCCCATTTTACAATTAAAAAAATGTTAGTGAATCAATTTAACATTTTTCATAGTAATATACGAAGTAGCTCGTAAAAGTTATATATTTATTTAAAATTACATAAACTTGAAAAGAAAAATAATTGAGTAGCTTAATAATATTCTTAAACGTAAAATTATGGCATTTTATATTCAACCATTATTTAAGTTCAACCCACTATAATTTTCACATAAGTCTAATGATTTTATTAAAGGCATCGTCGAATTTTCTCACAAGTCTCTTCTAATTCCCTACCCTAGCCTAATCGTTACTCCATTTAACTCTCATATTAATTTTGCAATAATTTCTACCACCATAAAGATTATTTAAAACAATCCATTATATACAACCTTTTGAATGCTTTTGTTTTTTTTTTCCTAATTAATATTTATGTCATTTAAAGTTTGTGAACACTAATTTTAGTGTACATCATTTAACTTCCAAATTAGCATTATTTTGCCCCTCCTATTTAAGATCGTCTTATTTGTTTTCCTCCAAAACAATTATTTGGGGTGGTAAAAATTTGCAGTATTTTCTTTAACTTGAATTTGGAATGACGAATAATTAATTTCTGTATTGTTTTTTCTTTTACTTTTGTTTTGTAGGCGGTACGAAAGAAAAACCTTGTGGTGAAGTCATATGGTTAGCGGCTAACTCTTGATGTCATGCACACTCCACAGGTAAATTCACTTTTTATATAACTAACAACTTCAATATTTCAATTTGGTTTTAAAGTTTTCTAATTCGTACATAATCAAATTCTAAAATTTAAGAATTTTTATTAGATGATGATCAAAACTAAAGAATAGGAATATGTAGCAATGATGAAATAAATTATGACTTTATTTGATATTCACAAAAAAATCAACTATCTATATTTTTAATTTTCCTAGAAATAACCCGTGATTTTCACGGGTAACAAAACTAGTTTACATATTATACGGTTTCAACCAAATCCCCATGTAGAAATGCGTTCTTGACATCCAATTGATGGATAGGCCAAGAGCGAGTCACAACTAAGCTCAATACCGTACGAATGGTAGTGGGTTTAACCACTAGGCTAAAAGTTTCATGACAATCGATCCCAACATGCTGAGTCTTACCATTGACAACAAGGCGTGCCTTGTATCGTTGAAGCGTCTGCATGAAATTTATGACAGAACAACAACACACAACGAATAATAGACACATCGAACGATTTTGGATCAAGTTCCCACGTTCCATTATCAATTAAAGCACGATATTTATTCTCCGATCATAGCAACTTAAAAAATTACAATCTTATCTTTATTAATTCAGAAGACAATACTCAATCCAGGACGTGCCACCTCATTAATTCAGTTTTTTTTTTTCAAATTCATGTTATGGTGGGACCCGTTAATGTGCAAAGGAGTATATTTCTTCAGAATTCCGCCAATACAAATATCCTACAAATTCGGTCGTAGAACAAATACTATGAAATAATTTTATACATTCCGAATAAATGAAATTAATGGCATATAAGCGGTATGAATTACAAATCGGAATAAATGAAAATAATTCTATGAAATAATTTTATACATTCCGAATAATTTGATAAAACTATATTTATACATATGCAATAAATTTACTGACAACGAGTCCAAAGCGATAATAGTCCAAGCTTTTACACTTTGATTTTATTTGTATACAGGTTATTAATTTTATTTAACAATTCGAAATTTTAAAATATATACGACATCTTTGAATTTGTTAAGTAGTTAAAAATTAGAAATATTTAATCATCAAAACAAAATATGAAGTATTATTTATCGATCCATGTACTTTATTGTATATGGGCTTACTAACACACAATAATTTCACCAATAAATCTGATGTTACACTAAGCTCTGTTAAAGTAGATTAGTAAATTATATTTCTTTATTCGGGATGTAAAGTTTTTTATGTATGCAAATTTTATTTACAATAGTATATTACGTTATTTCCTCTTAAACCATTGCATTTGAACACGTATTTGAAACAAGTGTAAACATTAACTATGTAGATCGCTGATTTAGACCAACTAGATAATTACAATAGAAATGAAAAAAAAAAAAATCATCCAAAATCATTAATACCGGCCCAAATACATACCCGTGCAATTTTGCAAGGATTTAAGACTAGTATAACTTAAAAATAATACAAGTAAGCTTAGTAAAATTTGAGTTTTAACGGCAAAAAAATAAAAAAAATACACATAAATTCCCCCAACTCTATACAAAACCTTCTTGATCTCTCACTCTGGTCTTTTCCCTCCACTTCCCCGATTGTTTCCCTTCCCGACAATGTCTATTCCATAAAATCCCCAAATCAAAACCCTAATTAAATCCCCATATTAAAACCCTAATCAAACCCAATCAATTACACAATTAACACCAACAATGCCGTCATTCATCTCCGACGAGGAATTCGCCATCGTCCTCGCCGCCGGTGACGTCACCGCGGTGGCGGAAAAAGCCGACGCATTCATCCAAACCCTAAATTCTGATATCGAGACAGCAAAAGCGAAAGCTGATGCGGCGTCTATTACTGCCGAGCAAACTTGCTCGATTTTGGAGCAGAAATTTATATCACTATCGTCGGAATTCTCCGCTGTCGAATCGCGTAATTTGCAGCTTGAAGGTGATCTTCAACAACGATCATCTGAGCTTGCGCAAGTGCAATCGGAAAAACACCAGCTTTACTTGAAATTTGTATGTTTTAGCTTCCAGTTTTGAATTATTTTTTGAATTATGTTTGATTAATTGGGAGAAAGTATGTTTAGTTATAGTATAAAGACCGTTGTATGAGTCATTACTCGGAAACTTGTTCGCTCTTGCGCAATTGCAATCGGAAAAGCAGTGGCTTTATTTGAAATTTCTATGTTTGATTTTGAGCTTTCTTTTTTAAGTTCTTTTTTGAATTGTGTTTGATTAATTGGGAGAAATTATATTTAGTCGGTGTTTAAAGACCGTTGTATGATCATTATTCAAAAATTTGTTAGCTTTTGCGCAAGTGGATTGTGAAAAGCACCAGCAATATTTGAAATTTGTATGTTTGAGTTTCTATTTTTGGGTTAAATTTTGGATTGTGTTTGATAATTGGCATGGTTTTGGGGGATAGTACAATTGTTCGCACTTAAAAGACGGTTGTATGTGTTATTATTGTGAAATTTGTATGTTTGAGTTTGTATTTTTGGGTTAAATTTTGGATTGTGTTTGATAATTGGCATGGTTTTGGGGGAAAGTTCAATTGGTCGCACTCAAAAGACGGTTGTATGTGTTATTATTGTGAAATTTGTATGTCTGAGTTTCTATTTTTGGGTTAAATTTTGGATTGTGTTTGATAATTGGCATGGTTTTGGGGGAAAGTACAATTGTTCGCATTAAAAGACGGTTGTATGAGTTATTATTGTGAAACTTGTATGTTTGAGCTTCCTCTTTTGACTTTTTGAGTTATTTTGTGCATTGTGTTTGATATTAGGGCTCATTGAAAAAACGGTTGTATAAGTCATTATTATGAAACTGATGCATCTCGCTACGGTAAATTAAATGAGAGTAACTATGTTGGTAAACGGGATACTTTGTTTGCCTATGTATGCTTTAAAACTGAATGGCATCTTTTAAGTGTTCATATGTGCTTAGTTTAGTCTCCTAACTCGTTCTTCTATGGATTTCGTATGAGTTTACTTCCATTGAACCAATGTTAAAGTAGTTCATCCAGTTCAGATTGTACTTTGACCGTTCGTTATTCCTAAATTATCGAAGCCCTGCAATTGACGTAGTTGGTCTATGACTTAATCATTACTATTTGTTGAGTTGGGAATTGCTGAATTGCTTCTTATATATGTTTGATGTTTAGCATCTTTATCATCATCAGAAACCCTATTACCTCTAAGGGGTCGTTTGGTTCGCTGCTTAGGAATGGAATGGATTGGAATGAGAAACCAAGGAAGTATGGGGTTCCAATTCCATACCTTTCAAAACTTGTTTGGTTCATTAGAAAAATAAACATAAAGGTATGGAGTTTGAATCCATAGGGAGGAGATGGGTATGGGATTCCAAGGGGTTAGAATGGAGTTAGAATCCATTGGGTATCTAACTCCATTCCAAAATGTTCCAACCAAACATTGGAATTGATTAAATCCATTCCAATCCATTCCAATGATGCCAACCAAACACCTCCTAAGAAGTTCCTACCCCAGTTGAGGTGAGATGGGAGTGGAACATGTTTATAGTTGCTAGCCATTTCGGGTTGATCATCTAGTACTTCATGAAAAAGAAGCGGATTGGGTGTTAGTTGTCATTATGATTCGATCATTGCATTGCATTGCATACTTGTATCCGGAAGACAGAAGAAAAAAATGAATTTTGCGTCATTGTAAACAGTAAGAGCAATATTGATCAGCTTGTAGTTCAGCGACCAAGTTCAGGACTTGTGTGCTTGGTGCCTTTGAATGTGTAAGATACCCTTATATATCACAATGATTTCGACTCTTGTCCTTGTGCAGGAATGAGTTCCTCTGCTTTTATCTGTGTACCATGGAATACGTTTTTTTTTTTTTTTTTTTTTTTTTTTTTTTTTGTTTACACGTGTCATAATCTTCATGAGGTTTTCATGTTTTGCTGAACTGTTCAGATTGAAAAAGATGGAGAGATTGAACGATTGAAGACGGAAGTTTCAGAGGTGCAGAAGTCAAAGAGACAGCTGTTGGAATTGTTAGGGGTTAAAGATGCAGAAATCAATGAGAAAAATTCCACAATTAAAAGTTATGTTGATAAAATCTCGGACTTAACAGACCGTGCTGCTAAAAGAGAAGCAAGAGTTAGTGAGGTTGAGGCGGAGCTGCTCCGCTGCCGGGCACATTGTGAGAAATCATTGCAAGAAAAAGAACTTTTCGAGAAACATAATGCTTGGCTCAACGCTGAATTGACCGCCAAAGTCGATAGTTTCCTGGAGCAGCGTAAGAAAAGTGCTGAATTTGAGGCAGACATGTCTGCAAAATTAGCCGATATTGAGAAGCAGTATAACGAGTGTTCCAGTTCTTTGAGTTGGCATAAGGAGAGGGTTAGAGAGCTAGAACTGAGGTTGGAATCTTTGCAGCGGGAGCTTTGTTTGGCCAAAGATGATGCGTCAGCTGTTGAACAGCGGTATTCGGCGGAAATCTCAACAGTTTCTAAACTTGTTGATCTATACAAAGAGAGTTCAGAGGAGTGGTCTCGGAAGGCCGGAGAGCTTGAGGGGGTAATCAAAGCATTAGAAACCCAATTAAGTCAAACCGAAAGTGATTACAAAGACAAGTGTGAGAAAGAAGCTGCTGCTAGAAGGGAAGCTGAAAAGGAAACTTTGAATTTGACCGAGAAAGTTTCAAAATTAGAGGCTGAACTTGAGTATAGCAGGAGAGCAAGTGAGCTGGATATGTTCCCACTGAGTAGTTTTACAACTGACACTTTGACAAGCACCGCTAAGGCTAGTGATCTTGCAGTTGTTCCTCATGTCGCATCAGGTATATGTTAGCCCATATTGCATTAGTTGGCATTTTGTTAGTTTTGATCCTTCAGTCCATATCGGCATATCATCGATCTTATTTCGGGTAGTTAGTTAACACATGTTCGAGATTTTGGATCACTAGCGACACATTGTGTTTTGAGTAAATCTAAATTGACCCGAGATTTATCTCAGTCAGGGCACAATCTCCTTCCCGAATTCCCTGCCCTTCATCTCCCTCCCCCCCCCCCTTCCCTTCCCTTACCCAAACACTTCCTTAGGGTGTGTTTGGATAACAAAAGTGGAGGAAAAGGAAAGGGGGGGGGGGGGGGGGGGGTTGTTTGGGTGGAGGGATGTAGAGGACGGACCAACTACACAAGGGAGGTTCCATCCTAAAACTAATTGGCTATAGGAGGAGTAGTCCCCTTGGTTATGAAGTGGTATAATTTCTCTTTCTCCAACAATGTGGGACACTCACATATGGGTGGATTTTATATTCCAACACCTCCAAATCTTTCCAATGGTGGAGGGATTTTGTTTTGCCTTGGAGGAGGGAAAATGGATCCCTCCAAATCCCTCCTACCCCTTTTGTTATCCAAACAAGGGATTTTGTATCCCTCCCTTTCCCTCCAAATCCCCTCATCCAAACAAGGCCGTAAAGATTTTCTATATGGAACTTTATACCTGTTATCATATTCTACATTTTTTGCTGTCAGTCTGACCCATATTTATTTTCCTTGACAGGTGTTTCTGGTACAGCACTTGCCGCTTCCCTGCTTCGAGAGGGTTGGAGTCTTGCTAAAATGTATGCCAATTACCAGGAGGCTGCCGATGCATTGCGACACGAGCAGATGGGCAGAAAGCAAATTGAAGCGACTTTGGAGCGAATCCTTGTTGAAATAGAAGAAAAAGCTTCTATCCTTCTCGATGAAAGAGCGGAGCATGAACGCTTGGCTGAGGCTTACGCTTTGATGAATCAGAAGTTGCAACAGTCACTTTCTGAGAAGGGCACTTTAGAGAAGGTCATTCGAGAACTAAAGGCTGAGGTGAAGAAGTGTGAACGTGAGCATAGCTATGCACAGAAGGAGATTATAGATCTTCAAAATCAGGTTACCATACTTCTGAAGGAATGCCGCGATGTTCAATTGCGTTGTGGATCTGTGAACCAGCAGTACATGGATGATGACATTACTATTTCTTTGACTGAGGTGAATGATGAATCTGATATTCAGAAGGTTATTTCTGAGCATTTGGTTTCTGTGAAGGATATAAAGGCATTGGTTGAGCAGAATGCTAAGCTTCGAAACCTGGTTCGAAGCCTTTCGGATGAGGTTCAAATCCGAGAAATGCAGGTAAAGGAACAATTTGGAGAGGAGCTGCAAAAGCACAAGGAGGAAGCTGCTTCCAGAGTTGCAGCTGTGCTTGAGAGAGCAGAGGAGCAAGGGAAGATGATTGAGTCTCTTCATTCTTCGGTGTCAATGTTTAAGAGATTGTTCGAGGAGGAACATCGACTACGCTCTTCTGGATCTCAGACTGCTGTTGCACCTCCTGCCAATGAGGGGAAGGACTTCATGCTACTTCTAGAACGTTCCCAGGAAACTGCAAAACAGCTCCAAGAACAGGCCAGTGAGCGTGTGAGATGCCTGGAAGATGAGCTGGCTAGCTTGAAGACTGAGATAATATCGCTGCGGTCTGAGAGAGATAAGCTGGCACTGGAAGCAAACTTTGCACAGGAAAAACTGGAGAGATTTGTGAAGGAATTTAATCATCAAAGAGAAGAATCCAATGGTATTTTAGTGCGGAACATCGAGTTCTCTCAGATCATTGTTAACTATCAAAAGAAGCTTCGTGAAAATTCTGAATCTGTTCATTCAGCTGAGGAGCTTACACGGAAACTTAATATGGAGCTCGCTGTTTTAAGGCGTGAAAAAGAGTTGCTTTTGAATTCCGAGAAAAGGGCTCAGGATGAAGTGCTGGATTTGTCCCAGAGAGTATACCGACTTCAAGCTTCTTTAGATACTGTACTAAGCACTGAACAAGTTCGAGAGGAAGCCAGAGCTGAAGAAAGGAGGAAGTCAGAAGAACACATCAGTCAAATTGAGAGGCAATTGGCCGAGGCTCAGAATGAGCTTCAAGAGGAACGTAACAATGTTCGCACTCTTTCACACAACCACGAGCTCACGGTAAAAGATGCTATGAGACAAGTTGAAGATATGGGTAAAAGATTAGAAGTTGCATTGCAGGCTGTTATAGCTGCTGATAGGAGGGCCGCTGCAGCCGAGGCAAAATATTCTGATCTTGAAAGAAACTTGAAATTGGCTGAAGCTAATATGGATGGGCAAGATAGGGTACTTAATTTATCAGCTTCAGCTAGTGAGGGTACTGGGGACTTAACTATGGCAAACCAAGAGATTGAGCGGCTGAAATCAGAAGCTCTAGCCAGTAAGAACCATATGGAACAGTACAAGAGCATTGCACAAGTTAATGAAGGTGCATTGAAACAGATCGAATCTGCTCATGAGGGCTTTAAACTTGAGGCTGAGCAATTAAAAATGTCTCTTGAATCAGAAATCAAGTCTCTCAGAGACCGAGTTCTTGAACTTGAAAACGAATCAAGTTTGAAATGGAAGGAAGCGGCTTCTGCAGCCTCTCAGAAAGATGAAGCACTTGCTTCGGCTATGGCAGAAATTACCGCTCTGAAGGAAGAAGCTTCAAACAAAGTTGCTCAGTTCGTGGCAATGGAAGTCCAGGTTTCTGTGCTGAATGAAGACCTGGAGAGGGCGCATCAACGAGCACATGCCGTTCAAGCCAATTATGAGAGGCAGGTTATCTTACAGGCTGAAACTATTCAGGAGTTGACGAAAACATCACAAGCTTTAGCTTTAGTTCAGGAGGAAGCATCTGAACTGCGAAGAACTGCTGAGGCCTACAAATCTGAAAATATTGAACTCAAGGCTAAGTGGGTCGTCGAAAAGTCAGAGTTAGAGAAATCAAAGAATGAAGCTGAGAAGAAATATGATGAAATTAATGACCAAAATAAAGTTTTGCACAATCAGCTTGAAGCCTTGCACTTAAAACTAACTGAGAAGGAACGAGGTGCTGCAGGTATTGCTTCTGCAAGTACCAGTAATGACTCTCAGAGTGAAGCTGGCTTGCATAGTGTGGTTAGTTATCTCCGGCGCTCAAGGGAGATAGCGGAAACTGAGATCTCCTTGTTGAAGCAGGTTTGACTGTTGCTTGATGATTTATACTACTCCCTCCATTTGGTTGGATTCTCTACGTGTTCTTTTCATTGTCCATTTTTACTGTTCCTATTTTTTGCAATCTTAAAAATTGTGCCATATGCAAATGTAATGGTTCCAACTTACTGTCCAGTCTTTATGTTCTGTTCTTGAAGATATGATTGTTTCTTGCTTGAAACAGGAGAAACTGCGGCTGCAATCTCATCTGGAGAAAGCTTTAAAGGCAGCTGAAGCCTCACTTAGTGCTGAACGTGAGAATTCAAGAAGCTTGTTCACGGAAGATGAATTCAAAGCTTTGAAACTTCAGGTGAGTGAAATTAATTTGTTGCGGGAGAGCAATATGCAACTCAGGGAGGAAAATAGGCATAACTTTGAGGAGTGCCAGAAACTGCGTGAAGCTGCTCAGATTGCAAAAGTTGAGGCTGAGAAGCTGCAGAACATCCTCAAAGAGAGAGAGCATGAGATCGAGTGCTTCAGGAAAGAAATAGAACTGTACAAGAAAGAGAAGGAGCGTTTAGAAAGGCGAATATCTGATATGCTTGAGGCTTCCAATAAAGTAAATTTGGAAGACTATAATCTCTTGAAAAGTGAAGTTGAAGAGCTGAAGGACAGTGTGAGGGAAAAAGAAGCTGTAATTGCAGATACTTCAAAAATAATGTCTCAAAAGCAAGAACTGATGGCAAAACTTGAACAAGATTTAGGGAGAACTAAATTAGAGTTATCTGAGAGAGATGGTCATGTTGCTCAGGTTGAGGCCTTGAAATTGGATGTTGATAAGCAAAAGAAGATTAATATTGCTCTTAAGCGGAGGACAGAGGTTTTTTCGAGGGATAAAGAAACATTGTCTAAACAGAAGGACGTCCTGTTGAAAGAAAAGGATACCCTTATAAACGAGAAGGAAGTTTTAGGAAAGGAGAAGGATGCTCTATTGAAGGAGAAGGAATTTTTGGGGAAGGAGAAGGATGGTCTATTGAAAGAGAAGGAAGTACTCCTAAAGGAAAATGAGGCATTAAGCAAAGAGAAGCAGGCAACCTTAAAACAGTTGGAGGACCTCCGCGGGGAGAAAAAGGCTACGTTAGATACCTCAGTTGACTTGGCTAATAGCAGGATAAAGTTACTTGAGTCTACTGTGAGCAAGCAAAGAAAGGAAAAGGAGAAGCGTTTGAGCATCGAAAAATTGATCATAGCTAAAGTAGAGAATGTTGATACGGAGAGAAAGAAGTTTCAACATGAACTTGAAAAGCAAAAGGAGGCTGCGAGGAAGATTTCCGAGGAGCTTGAGAAGCTTAAACATGCAAGGGACAGCCTTCCTGAGGGAACCTCAGTGGTTCACCTTCTTTCTGGAAATAGCTTGGATGACCTAGCCTCAGCATACGTGTTGGCTATTGAAAAGTTTGAAAGAGAAGCCCACTTAGTTTTGAATGAAGTTGCTAACCAGGGTTCTGTTGGTAATTCTTCTGCCATGGATGCGACTCCAGTGGTGGTTAGTACCGTTCAGGTAGCAGTAGTTGAAACCCCAGTAACTAAACCATCTACTGCTCCTCCAACTTGCCCACCTGCAAAAACTATTGAAGAAAGTGAGACAAAAGTATCTATGCTAAAAGCCAGGAAGTTGGTTCGACCTCGACTTCCCAAGTCTGGAGAGCCAAGTCGTAATGTTGAAATGTCAGACTCAGAAGGGTCTAAGACTGCTGGAAATGCCAGTTCAATGCAGGAGATGGCAATACAGTCAACTGTTACTGTGTCCTCCGAACATCCTTCTCGAAAGCGCCCTCTGTCTCCTTCTCCATCTGACCCGCAAGAGGAACAACTTCAAGTTGGTGATCCAACTCATCCAAGTACTGTTGTCCAAGAACCTATACTAAAAAAGTCAAAGGGCTTAGATTCACTGAACGATGAGGTTCATGGACAGACCACTGCTCCAGCAAATGTTGAAACCATACTTACAATAGGACAATTACTTGATGCTGTCAGAAATGTACCTCAAGGTTTGGCTAATAGCACTTCTGATTTCGGGAAGGATGTTGAAACTGCCGAAGGATTAGGAGACGAGGGCAGAGAATCTGAACAACCAGATGATGCGAAGACATTAGATATAGAGAAAGATAACATAGCTGATAATGATTATGCTGACAAGGAAGATGCGGTGGAACAGATGGTCAATGAAGCATCTGATTTACTAGCTGATCAAGATGACCAGCAACCCATGATGGATGACACAACTATTATTGAAAGTCGAGATGCAATGGATGCTCACCCTGAACAGTTTACTACATCAAGCATGCCTTCTCCTTCCCAAGTTCATGATGCCCGTGAGATGATTTCTTCTGAGATTTCAAATGCCAATGAGCACATCGAAGAAGGTGAACTAGCTGAAGATGTTACTGATGTTCAGGATAAATCCATTAATGGCGAGGAAGGAACCGCCGGAGATGTCAACAATACTTGCAAAGCCATTTCTGGTGTTGCTGAAGGAACAATGTCAACTACGGAATCTGTTCTTTCCAGAGAAAATAGTTCTAATGTCGAAAGCGGTCAGGACTTGGAACAACCATCACAGGCTTTGGGGACCATAAATATAGCTGATAGAGCTAGGGCACGAGCAGCAGCAAGGCTTGGACAGAACTCCCCTGCTTCTACTTCTGCTTCGGCTTCAGTTTCTGCTTCGCCTCCTCCTGTGCGGACCATAAGGCGAGGTCGAGGAGGGGCAATGGCGCGTAACAGAGGCCGGCGAGGTGGACGACAAGGCTAAATCTCCGGGTTAGTTTGTTTCTTCTATGATTTGTTGTTTCAACTCTTTTCAAGTACCAAGTAGATTGTCATACTCAAATAACCTCAAAAGGTATGCAAATTTCCGATCGAGGCAGAAAGCCAGAAATCACTATTGTTTGGCCATATGATGGAATAAACCATAAGACTCGCTAAAGTGTTTGGGTTTCTTTTGTTGTGTAACATCAAGTCAATACATTTCTTAAATCAGCTTTCTTGTGGATGATGCGGGGATCGAGAAACAACTTGTCTATTTTTTTAAACACAATGGCTAGATATCGGACCCCTCCATAGGTGAAGCTTTTAAGGCTCCATGTAAAGTCATTTCCTGGCTTGATATATACACATGGGAAATAGGTTGCGGAATTGGCTGTAGCTCATTGTCGATGTAATTTCCATCTAAAAAAACACATGGTAAGGCTGCCTACTGCTCACCATCCCTACCCTACCACAAGAAAGAGCCATTGACATGGGTAATGTTATTGATGGTTGTAGCTTAATCTTGGTCAGTGCTTTCAGATACAGTTGTCTTAATCCTCAAAACATCTTCAAAACGACCGCAATGCAGTGTTGGGACCCAAATTCCATGGTGTTATAATATAGAAGTGCTTAAATATTGTTATACTAGGATTAGAGTCTGTGGGACAACTAGGTTAATAGTCTGTTCTTGAATAAAATCAAATTTTTAGTATAATCATATTTGTTACAGTTGACAGGGCGGCTCTTGTATCATGAATCACGAAGACTAATCTTTGATGTAGAAATATAAAACTTTGATATTGAATCCAGCTTCTCAGTTACTACTTGTGGTAGGAAAGAGGATTGCACTTGATGACCGTTCGGAACTTCATTCCGTATTCTTTTTGCTTGTAATCGTGTTACCCTTTCTAGTTTTTGCTTATGTTAGTGGTGATAGTAAGAAGCCAAAATAGATGAGTGCTTTGTGGGAATAGTATGTCATACAACACATTGTACTCTGTAGTGAGTTGAAAGTAGAAGCGGAGTCAAAACTGTATATTTATCCCAGAACAAGCCCTACAAACTGAAACTTTTCATGGTTATACATTTTGGAATCGAGGTAAAATGAGGTAACATTCTCCTTCGTGTCTGCTTACAGTTATTTTCTTCAAAGAGGGTCTGTCTTGGAAGCAACCTAAGGCACACGGAGAATCTAGAAGATTTATTTCAGAACTTGGCAAGGTAGTGAACTCTTGTTTGCAACTTTAATATTGCTTTTATTTGCCCAAATTCCTCTTGCAGTGTCTTACTAGTATTCTCTATGTATTTGTTTAAAATTGCAGGTAAATATATGTAGGTGGTGGTCGGCGGTTGCACAATTGCTTCAAGGATTTTGTGGTATTTTCCTCCTACACTCCATGGTATTTTTCGAACTGCCTCTATTGTTTTCATAGAGGAATTGTAATGCTCGCTCTCTGCTTGATGCTGTTTAGGCATTACACCTTGACAAGTCTTTCCATCGGAAAACATTAAATGGTCTATGGCTTTGCTCTGGGTGACACTATATTTTTTTGCATATTTGCTTTACGAATGATGACACAAAATTAGCAATTGACCGAGCAATTTTACGTGCATCTAGGGTCCGACGTTCACAATGTCGTCATTCGGCAATGCACCCATATGAAATGTAATTAGTAAAATTTCAGGTAGCTACTGCCAGGATTAAGTTTCCAAAAATAATGTTCTCATGGTCTACTTTCTCTTCCATGCCCTTGCATTAGAGGATGAAATCAACATGTTGATTTACAATTTGAGAGACAATTTCAAAATATGCGAGGGTTATTTTGAAACACAAATTCTCATTGAAGACATGACATATCCGTCACAAGCTTGTGACGGATACCATTTTACCTCACAATGTACCCACTTTTTCTCTCTCTGCAACACTATTCATATGGTCCCCTTTCTCTACTAACCCATTTTGTTATCATTTTATCTCACAAAATATCCGCCACAAATGGTAACCCATCACAAGGGAGACCAATTGATTTTGAAAAACGTATATAATTAAATGGAAAGAGGAAGTATTGTGTAATCCTAATCCTTCCCCACTACTATAAGAGCACATCAGAATTGTCTCTCAGTATGTAATATTGTCTTGGACATTGTTGTTGGCCATCAGTGTTCAATATTTTGGCAATTTGACACCAATACACGATCACACCTAGACCCGTCAAACAGGTTGGGCGGGTCGGGTAATATGGGCCAGGGTCAGCATATGTGTCAAAAAAATTCATGATGCATTTTTTTTATGATTTAAAATATTGAAGTGATATTTAATTATTAAAACATTAAGCAAAAAAATAAAATAAAATAAAACATAAAGACAGCAACATACGGATGTACTTTATGTGGTTTTTACTAACGGTGTTATAATTTTATAACTACCTACAGAAGTACAAGGAAGGTGAGAAATATTGATCATAAATTCTCATTTGTGCCAAAAAAAAAATTCTCATTTGTAACGGTCGATATCCGTCACAAGCTTGTGACGGGTCAAATAAAAACAAGTCATTTGTGATTCTCTATGTATTCTACTTTTTGTCTTATACACCCATTTTTTGTCTTATACATTCATGTGGGTGATACTTGACCCGTCACGGATATATCCGTCACAAGTAAGACCTATTGAATATTGATTGAGAACTTTACTAATTTCCAAGTTAAGATTTAGAACAGTTATGATATGCATACGGATTTACTTGTTTACTAAAGGTGTGATAAGTATTGTGTACTCTCTAAGATCAATACAAAAAACTAACAAATTCAAGGCATAAATTCAACATTAACAGTAATATTCTAATCATATTCATTAATTATGTACTTGTATGAAGTAATATAAAGCTCAAGTTATTTGAATAATTATTTTTATTATAAAATGATATAAAGCCTATATAAAATTGATTTTGTAATCATATTAGTAGTTTAATGTGCTAAAATTAACATCTTTTAATGATTATTTTAAATTTCATATAAAAGTATTAGCCCTCTATTCCACTTTTATTATGCTACTTTCTATTTTGGGAAGAATTTAAGAAAAATGGATAAAATAATAACTCTACCCTTTTAATTGAAAAAAATATGGATAATGTCATTTGAAAAATTAGGGGTAATAATGGTAGCTCAACCATTTACCATACTAAAGTTAGAAATTAGACAATTAATTTGGAATAAATTTTGGAGAAAAAAGGACAATAAAAGTGAAATGAACGGAGTAATGTTTTACTAACAACACTATCACGATTTTTTTTATGTGAATTTCAAAGCAATATTTTTATTTATGATTTTTTTCCAATCACAAATATTATCCGTCATAATATTTTTTTAAGAAAAATAAAAATATTGCGTGACCTCGACTCGTACCCTTCACCGAATTCCATGGGTTCCCCAACACCATTGAGAAATTGAATTTCGGAATAAAATTTCACGTGATCTCCAAACGAATTTTTAGAATGAAATTTGGAACGAATTCAAACATTTTGATTTCTACAATTGAAATCATGAAAATGAAATCAATTCAGCGTTTTCAAACACTGCCTAGAGTTAATAAGGAATGTAAGCAAAATCAATTCTAATAACTTGCCATACATTGCTTTATGTCTTTCTAAAACAATATATTGATCAAACAAGAAAGAATTGATTTAATTGTTTTTTTCTACTATTATTTGTCGTTTTACAGTTCCCATGAATTTCTCTTTCAGTGTTTATTTCCAATTACTCCATCCGTTTCAATCATTTGTTTAAAAATAATTTTCTTTCGTTTTTTTTTATTTGTTGTTTTAGAACAAATCTAAAATTTCTTTTTATCGGTCAATTTACATTTTACCATGTAGGGCTTGCTTGGAATGCGATTAATTATTAATGGAGTAATAGAGTTAAAATGAACTAAAAAATGGAGGGAAAGGACGAAGGTTGGAGATAGAAATGGATAAAAATGGGGAAATATAGTGTAATAATCCCTCCATTAGGGGAGTAATTGTTCCCTACCTATCCCCCAAGTAATGTATTACCTCCATATGGAGGTAATAATTCCCCCCTCAGCTCCTCTTTCCACTCTCCACAACCACCACAAAGCACCAATCTCCTCACATTTCTTCTTATTTTAGTTTTCATTACTCCCTTAATAATTACCCTTATTCCAAGCAAGTCCGCATAACTTATTTTATACAATTTTCAAGACACTAGTAACTATGAAAATAGATACTTAACATTATTTGGTAGAAAATAACATTTTTCAATTTTTTTCAGGTTATTTATTATACATAAATAGTAAAAGATTATTATTCCAAAACTACAAATAAAATAACACAAAGGGAGTGTACAATTCACAAAGAATAAAAAGTTAAACAAATGATAGAAAATTTTAACTAGAAATTCAAAAATTTTCATCCGTGAGAGAAGACGAGCGTCCGTGCTGACCACCCTTACAATCACTCCAACGTCTCTATAAATAGGACATCACTCTTCTTAATCATCACACCCATTTCCTCTAATTTCTCCTCACCATTTCTCATTCTATTATTCTCACCAATTTACGACTATTTTCAAGTCGAAACAATACTAACGGTAAATTCAACGAAGTAGTACTCCTAGACGGTACGTTACAAGTTAAATAATCTTCTTAGTTTGACTTGAACAGTCTCCATGACACTACTTTAACTCGATTATTGTCGAATTATATAAATGTTTTTTCATTCAAATAAGTTTTTTTTAAAAGATTTTTCTATGAATAAAAGTAAAATTTATCATTGTACTTATTGATATCTTTTTGTTAAAAGTTTTTTTTGATTGACAATCTTTAGAAAAAAAAAATTCTATCGCAAAAAATAAATCCAATGGACTTAATATGTGGCGAATGCAAGAGAATAACGGAAGTGGTGTGTGACCATGCGTCAGGGGACACGTTATGTTCCGAATGTGGACTCGTCCTCGAGTCACGCTCAATAGACGAGTCCAATGAATGGCGAAATTTCGCTAACGATAACAACAATAACGATAACGACCCTAACCGAGTTGGTAAGGCTACAAACCCGTTACTAGATAACACCTATTTAACTACATTTATCGTAAATACAAATGGTGAACAAAAAGACCCGAAAAACTTCATTAGTTGTGACTCTACTACACTCGACAAATCGTACCACCAACTCGTAATCGCGTTTGCTAAGCTCGGAAATATGGTCGATCACCTAGGATTAGTCGACACGATACGCGACCGTGGTTGCGAGTTATTCAAGAAAATTTTCCATGTGAATAAGCAGAAAGCGTGTCGAGGACGAAACATCAATGCGATACTCGGCGCGTGTTTGTTAGTCGCATGTCAACAGAAGAATTTACCGAGGACGGTTAAGGAGATTTGTTCGTTGATTAACGACGAAAATGCGACGAAGAAAGAGGTCATGAGGGTGAAAAGCTTCATCATGAAACAATTGGTTAATTTTGGCGGCGATGGAGACGGCGATGGTGCGGTAGAGGGGATAGGGAGGACGATTAGGGCGGGGGATTTGGTAAGGCGGTTTTGTTCGAATTTGGGGATTTCGAATAATAGAGTGATGAAGGCGGCTTTAGAGACCGCGATAAAATGTGAAGACGAGGTCGATTTGAGGAGAAGTCCGATTTCTGTCGCGGCCGCGGTAGTTTACATGGTTATTCAATTAAATGGGGACGAAAAAAAAGCGCAAGCGAGGTTGAGACGGAGTTTGAAAGAAATTGCAACGGTTATGAAAGTCGGGGAGAGTACGCTTCGGAATACTTATAAGGATTTGTACCCTTATGCTACTAAAATTGTCCCTAGTTGGTATGTTAATCCTGATACAATTGAGGATTTGTTGTGCCCTCCTTCTTTTGGAGGACATGGGTGGTTGGTTAATTAACTAATTTGATTTTTTTTTCCGAACTAATTTGGATGTTAATGGTACAAATACTTGTGTAAGTCAGCCTTATGTAAACTTATGTTCGTATTCACAAATCACAAGGTTTGGAAATAAGACTTGTGATTGATTAAATTAGAACAATATCTTATCAGTTGATATAAGTGTTCATATCTTTAAAACTTTAGTAATTGTTGATGAAGTTTATGTTTTTCGACAGCCCATTCGCATATAATACAAATTTGCAAGGCATTTCTTTGGAGGCGAACGCGTGCGCCGATTGGTTGGCGAATCAAGGAGTTGCACAATCATAGCAACTTAATGTTATTGAATTCTCCGAGATGTCGGGTCATCTATTTCATTTATCTCAGCTTGATGTGGGAGGTGTTTCGTGGTCTTGTTATGTTCCTTTTTATGCTTTCTAGTTTTGTTTTCGTAGTTTGTACGTTTGCTCTGGTTAATCCCGCTTCATTTTACCAAAAAAAAAAATGACTGCTTGTTTAATTTTGTAGGCCTTTCACTTTTTCAGTCTTATGTGAGTGTTTATCAAATCAACTTGTTTAAGAAGTAAACCAACAGATTAAGAAGTTAATTAGAAAAATACTTATTGAATCAAATCAAAGTATATAAGGAGTGTTTGGTTAGCTCTATGGGAATGGACATTGTTTTTAATCGGGTGATTTGGGATGGAGTTAGATATATAATGTATTTTAACTCCACCCAAATCCCGTGGAATTCCATACCTATGCTTCCCTTATGGATTCAAATTCCATTTCCCTCTTCTACAAATTTATGGTGAACCAAATAACTTTACCTGAAATTGGTTTAATAGTTGTTATTTGATGCTGAAATTGAATATGGTAACTTTTGAAGCGACCCTGGACGTGTGGTAGAAAACCACACCAGGAGGAGATAGAAACACGACTTGGTACGGCCTTCCGAATGGCTCAAATTGAAGTGTATAATACACGATTTTTGGCATTTCAGGGTCCCAGAACGAAAACGTCCGTTAATCGCATGGACGATTTCTAGGGTCAGAAAAAAAGGGCTCAAAAGTTTTGAGGAATAATGGATGACATTTCTGGTTGGCGGAGTGAGATAATTAAGTGAGAGACGGAAATCGTATACTCATTAAAAATGGTTTAGTACTATTTATTTGGAGCAGAAAATTAATAATGTAATTCTTGAAGCGTCCTCGGAAACGTGGTAGAATACCAGGAGAAAAAGAAACAGGACCCCGGAACGACCCCTCGAACGACTCAAATTTGAAGTGTATAATACACGTTTTTCGGGATTCTAAGGTCCCGGAAAAGAAATGTCCGTAAAACACACCGATGATTTCTCGGGTCAGACAAAACGACCTCATAAAATTTGTGGAGCAATAGAGGATATTTGAAGTTGCCGGTGTGCGATAAACCAGTCTTGGGCGGAAATCGAAGACTCGTTAAAAATGTTTTAAAACTTGTTATTTTGGGTTGAAATCGAATAAGGTGACTCCAGAAGCGACCCTTCACACGTGGAAGAAAAACTGGAAGAAAGAAGCACAATCCGGTACGACATCCCGAACGGCTCAAATTGAAGTGTATAATACAGAGTTTTCGGGATTTCAGGGTCTTGGAACAAAAATGTCTGTAAATTATAAGGACGATTTCTCGAGTCAGTCTAAGCGACCTCACAATTTTGAGAAAGAATAACGGACATTTGAGGTTGCGGTGTGCGATAAACAAGTATCAAGGAGAAATCGAATACTCGTTAAAAAAATGGTTTAATACTTGTTATTTAGGGTTGAAATTGAATAGGGCAACTTTTGAAGCGACCCCGACATGCTGAAAAACCGGGAGAAAAAGAAACACGACTAGATACGACTCAAAATGGAGTATATAATACACGGTTTTTGTGATTTTAGGGCCGGGGAAATTTTTTTTTCTGTAAATCACACATACGGTTCTTGTGTCAAGCAAAGCGGCTTCAAAACTTTTTGAGGAGCAACATATGCATTTGAGGCTCTCGCTCGCTGTGCAATAAACAAGTCCTCGGGGCGAAAATCGGTTAGTCGCTGAAATTGGTTTAATATTTGTTATTTGGTGCTGAAATTGAACATGGTAACTCCTGAAGCGACCCTGGACACGTGGTAGAAAAACCGGGAGAGACAGAAACACGACCTGGTATGGCCTTCCGAATGGCTCAAATCGAAGTGTATATTGAAGTGTATAATACACGATTTTCGGCAATTCAGGGTCCCGAAACGAAAACGTCCGTTATTCTCATAAATGGTTTCTATGGTCAGATAAAGCGGTCTCACAAATTTTGAGGAATAATGCATGGATGTCATTTTTGGTTGGCGGTGTGGGATAATTAAGTGAGAGACGGAAATCGTATACTCGTTAAAAATGGTCTAATAATACTATTTATTTGGAGCTGAAAATGAACTATGTAATTCCTGAAGCGACCTTACAAACGTGGTAGAATACCAGGAGAAAAAGAAACACGACCCGGAACGACCTCTCGAACGGTTCAAATTGAAGTGTGTAATACATAATTTTCGGGATTCTACGGTGCCAGAATAAAAATGTCTGTAAATCACACGAATGATTTATCGGGTCAGAAAAAGCGGCCTCACAAAATTTAAGGAACAACAGAGTACATTTAAGTCTGATTTGGACCTGCGGGTAGACTTGGACCCGACCCAGTCCCATCGGGCCGGGTATGGGTATGCTTATTTTGGATCCTTACGGATCCAGGTCGGATATGGGTCCAATGTTAGAGTTACGGGCCCGGGTCCTGGTTTGAGTGAACCCGACTCATTGCCATCCCTATCTATATTGACTCGCTTAGAAATTGGAGTGTTCAATACTTCAATATATCTTAATGACAACAATTTTAATGACATAAGTGATCATTTTATATATTAACGTATTTTAATAATGTCCTTGACTATCGATGATAAATTCTTTCTCAGTTTGATGTTTAGAAGAACTCCCGAACATTTGGCGATAAAAAATGTGTCCATATCAATAATGACTCATTATTACGATAAAAAATGTGAACCAAACAAATTAAATTACGATTTTACGACATCATAATTACAATGAGTTTTTATAAAATCCTTTTTTATTCACAAATTTGATAAAAAATCACATAATCACCAAATCCAAGTGGATCTCCCAAATTTGATAAAAAATCACATTACCCAAATTTGACATGCAAAATTATTTGTATTCAGTTCATTCTCTTTTGCTTGTTAGGGTTATAAATAGTGTTTCTCATTTCATAGTTTGAGCAAGAAATAAGCCATACAATATATACCCTAGGGTTTCTTTCTACCAACAAAATCAATTAAATTAAAAAGTGTTTAGGGAAGAAATAATGAAGAAAAGAAAGAAAAAGAAAACCCTTTTACAGATTATTAGCATCATTGCGTAATCAAATCAGAGAATTACCGTATGGTTACTTGGAGGTATAATTTCATTCCCATGTTTTATTTATGTCAATTATGCTTTTTTTTTTTAATTTAAATTTTAAATGAGTTAGTTGATTCTTGTTTTAAGATAAAGTATGCTCTTTGCTTAGGATTTAGCAATTACGATTTTTAATGTTTAGGTTGTAGCAATTACCTGAGACGAGAAAAATATCACCATTTTATAATAAAAATGATCATTTAATGATAAAAAATAACTAAAATTATCACTTACTAACAATAAACTTATGGTAACTTTGTTATCAGAAAATGACTATCTTTTATCGTAAAATAGTCACATTTTATCCGTCTTAAGTTTATCCGTCTTAGCTTAAGACCGATACCACCCCATTGAAATGAGACTTGCTTGTTTGTATTTACCATTTCCATGTTTTGTTGTTTCATGTGTGTTGTTGCTTTTGTTAATGAAAATTAGGTTATGAATTATGATGTATTAAAACGAGCACACGTTATCTTGTGAGACCGTTGTATGGCATATAACGGCCTTACAATACCTTCTACGTCTCATTCATCGTGTAGTATTTTTTTTGATTTAACATTTTTTTCGATTAATAAGTTTGGTTTTGTTTGTCATAGCGTACTGTGTTGGATTTCATCATGGAAAATTCAGATCCTTCAGTTCAAGTTGATGAGGAATATTTTTCTCAACCTCGACTTGAGGAGCGCGCATTGATCCTTCATCCATTGAAAGGACTTGGATTTACGTCTCTGAAAGCCAACGACGAAGGAGTACGCAAAAAACATCATTAGACGTCGCTATGCTCCATCAAAAGTAACCTGTTATCTTTCAAGTTCAAGCAGAAGAGCTCCTTTCCATAAATAGCAGAAATGGAATACAAAATCTCGTTTAAGACCGTCTTAGGTTTGAGATGACGTCACTCAAACAAGACCATCTCCAAATTGGAATACCCTCGAATTGCTATGGTTTTGTGGCGCTAGATAATCAAATCAGTGAATTACCATATCTAATTATTGGATTATTCATGATTCATGTTCGAGTTGTAAAGATATTGACCGGTGATATTATACTGATGTCAACTAATCTACTTAGTATATAAAAGCCAGGTTTTTTCTTGGTTTCTGATTGGCTGTTGAGTTTCTACATGCGGGCTCTCCCATGTTTCCTATTCTATTTAATTACCCTCTCTTCCCAACCCAATTCATATTCATATCTCATTTTTCTATTTTAATTACTTATGTTAAAACATAAGTTAAAATATGACAATTACATAAAATGTTGCAATTTATGTACACTCAACGGGTCTAACATGTCAAATATCATTAATATAATTCTAACAAAATACGATTATATATTATCTGATATTCAACTCTAATATTTATCAAATATTCGAATCTCCAAATTTGGACTATTTATATTGTCACAGTATTAAATACTTAATCACGCTCAATTATATGTTCATGTATCTAATGATAGCGTCTGCTATTACGACCCGTACATTTTTTACACGGGAATAAAACTAGTTTAACTTGTAAAGATATTGACCGGTGATATTTATTGTTCGAGTTTGATTTGTTTGAATCTCGTCTTGTGGTTCTCGTAAACTTTTTGAGTTCTATATTACCTAGGATGGTTCTGATTTGTGACCGAAGCAAAAATCGAATATAATTACTATACTGAGTTACGTATTGCGGGCACTATACGCTCATTATTATACGTGTTCAATTATTTATTTACCTTTTTTGCATGAAATTTACAAATTTGTAAGAACTCAAAATTTTTCCGAACAATTTTATTTCACCGACAAGGATGCTATATATTGATCTCATTTTACTATTTTTGTACTCGGTTAACTATCACTTTACGGATAATAAGTAATAACCCTCTAGTATTAATCACGGCTCGATATTACAAATTTGTAACGAGATTATAAAGCCGTTATTACCGAATTATTACAAAACCGTTGGTACCGATTACCGAACTATTATAAAACCGTTATACATAAAACATAACAAAATCGAGTACAATCCATAAAATCTACCTGATACGTCCAAGGATTACACATCAGATGTACTACCTCACACTTAATGAGTTTTTGAGTTTTTGTGTATTTTTTTTTGAGTTCTATAGAGTTTATAAATTACATTTTAGTTTTATGCCGTCAAAAATCAAATTTTTCTGAGCTTATATGTAATTTTTTTGAGTTATAATGTAACTTTTTAAGATTAATATTTAAGTAAATGAACTCAAAAACTTTATAATAAAACTCAAAAATTTTAAATTAAAACTCAAAAACTTTATTTGAATGCTCAAAAACTATACCATCTCATGTACTACATCAGAAGTATAATCAACTTACGGTCCAGATTGGGTAAGAAATCACGTACCCAAATTTGATACCCAAAATTTACGGATAATAATCCTCTAGTATTAATCACGCGGCACGATGTTTCAAATTTGTAACGAGATTATAAACCGTTATTACCAAATTATTACAAAATCGTTTATACCGAACTATTATAAAACCGTTATACCGAAAAGGCGAAAACATAACAAAATCGAGTACAATCCATCAAATCCTACCTGATACGTCCACATTGGGTAACAAATCACGTACCCAAATTCGATACGCATAATTTACGGATAATAACCCTTTAGTATTAATCACGGCGCGATATTACAAATTTGTAACGAGATTATAAAACCGTTATTGCTGAATTATTACAAAACCGTACACCGAACTTTTATAAAACCGTTATGCCGAAAACATAACAAAATCGAGTACAATCCGTCAAATCCTACTTGATACGTCCACATAAGGTAAGAAATCACATACCCAAATTCGATACGCAAAATTTACGGATAACAACCCTTTAGTATTAATCACGGCGCGATATTTCAAATATGTAACGAGATTATAAAACCGTTATTATCGAATTATTACAAAACTGTTTATACCGAAATATTATAAAACCGTTGTACGGAAAACATAACAAAATCGAGTACAATCCATCAAATCCTACTTGATACGTCCAAATTGGGTAAGAAATCACGTACCCAAATTCGATACGCAAAATTTAATTTACGGATAATAACCCTCTAGTATTAATTACGGTGCGATATTACAAATTTGTAACGAGATTATAAAACCGTTATTACCGAATTATTACAAAACCGTTTATACCGAACTATTTACCGTTATACCGAAAACATAACAAAATCGAGTACAATCCATAAAATCTACTTGATACGTCCAGATTGGGTAAGAAATCACGTACCGAAATTGGATATGCAAAACCTGGTGTGCATTCAGTTCATCTTTATGCAGACATGCATCACAGTGATCACACTAGTGTTATAAATACTGTCATCCATTTCATTGTTTGAGCACCAAAATAAGCGATATTAATATAAAACCGTCTTATATAAGACTAGTTGTTACTTGATTGAAACCAACAAAATAAATCAGAAAACAATGAAGAAAAGAAAGAAAAAGAAAACCCTTTTACAGATTACTAGCATCATTGCTTAATCAAATCAGAGAATTACCATAATGGTCACTCGAAGGTATAATTTTCATCAATCCATCTTTTGTTCATGCTAATTAGTAATTATGTTCTTTGATTAGATTAGTCTTAATGTCTTATGCTTGATTCATTGGTACTAGGAGTATTTTCTTTTAGATGTTTAAAGTTTTCGAGGCAATTTTCATCTTAGGTCATTAGGCATTGGGCTAATGTTGTTGTCGCTGACGTATATATTCTTGATTTGGACTGTTGGAGCATGTTGTTGATTGACTACGTGTTTTAATGTCTACATCACCATTTTTCATGCTTTATGAAGTTATATTGTTATGGCCGGTGTCAAATACTGACTCCGTCCCAATCATTTGTTTACATATTCTATTTTTGCGTGTCTCGCTCATTTGTTTACATTTCGAATTTGATATCGGAAAGGTCTTAGCCTAGTGGTTACGATGGAAGTATAATGGATAGTAGATCCCGGGTTCGAATCCCCCCCACCCTTGATATTATACTTTTAGTGTTTAGTAACCTTGTGTCCTTTTTCGGGTTGTTTGTCATAGGTATTCCTTCCTTTTGTTCGGGTATTGGGTTGGATTTTATGATGAAAGAATCCACCCCATCTGTTGTGATCATTGAAGAATATATTTGATGATCCCATCACAAGGAGTATTACTTGTTGATCCAATGGCAAGACCTTGAGTTACGCTTCTTAAGGCCTACACAAGAAGGCGAAGACTCGCATTGGTTTAGCGGTTGGATATATCAAACGCCATACCCAACATAAGTGATGTTATATCTTCCCGAGTGTACCAGCTGATTTCCACAGGCATATGTGGAATAATACTAAATAATTATCAACTGGTGGCTCTTGCTTGCTAGCAATCTCGAGTGTGACAACTGTCTTCCGATTTTCCATAGGCATATGGGTGATTGCGGATTAATGGTACATAGGTATCTATTGGCGGCTCTTGCTTGTCTAGCATTCCCGAGTGTACCAGCTGATTTCCACAGGCATAATGCTAAATAGGTATCTATGGTGGTTCTCCTTGTCAATATTTTCCCATTGTGCCAACTGCTTTCCAGGCAGGGCGGGAATACAAGTGACAAAGGTATCTGTTGGTGGCTTGTGCTTGTCAACATTTTCCCATTGGGCCAGCTGATTGTGACAAAGATATCTGTTTGTGGCTTGTGCTTGTCAACATTTTCCCATTGTGCCAGCTCCTTTCCAGGTAGGGTGGGAATACAAGTGACAAAGGTATCCGTTGGTGGCTTGTGCTTGTCACATTTTCCCATCTGCCACCTGGCTTTCCAGGCAGGGCGGGAATAGAAGTAACAAAGGTATCTGTTGGTGGCTTGTGCTTGTCAACATTTTCCCATTCTGCCAGCTGGCTTTCCAGGCATGGCGGGAATACAAGTAACAAAGGTATCTGTTGCCTGTTGGTGGCTTGTGCTTGTCAACATTTTCCGATTCTGCCAGCTGGCTTTCCAAACATGGCGGGAATAGAAGTAACAAAGGTATCTGTTGGAGGCTCATGCTTGTCTAACATTTCGGAGTGTACCAATTGATTTTCACCGGCATATGTGGAATAGTGATAAATAGCTATCTATCAATGGCACTTGCTTGTATCATATTTCCGGGTGTATTGGCTGCTTTCCGTAGTCATATATGGAATAATGTTAAAAAGCCGTGTTGCTAAACACCGTACCAATTTGTTAGTTTCCTTTTTACCGATGTATCCCCTTTGTGATGTAGTAATACTATAGATATATCAAATCAGTGAATTACCATATCAAATTCTCGAATCAATTATTTGTTTCGTATCTCTACTCCATACTTCAGCTTTTTATGTTTTTAGTTTTTTTTTTTTTACGAAATTTAAGTCTTGAAATTGGTTATCCATTTTTATTTTCGGAGGAGGCATATTGAAGGTAATTCGCATTTATGGAAGTATTATTGTCAATGCAGTGATTATCGTTTTCTATTTGTACTAGTTTTAAACCCGTGCAAAAAATGCACGGGTCGTAATACTAATTGCTATCATTATATACAGAAGCATATAAATGAGTGTGATTAAATTTGCAATGCGGTGACAGTAAAAAGAGTCCACTAATCTTAAATAGTTTTAAACCCGTGCAAAAAAATGCACGAGTTATAATAACATGCGCTATCATTTGATACAGGAGTATATAAATCAACGTGATTAAATGTTCAATGTTGTTACAATATAAAAAAGACTACAATTGAAAAATCAACATATAATTTAAGTTACTAATCACTACCATTTATTCCATACAAATTATGTTAGAAAGCGTAAGATTATTGAGATCGAATAATGGAGGACAATTGTTTGTACATGTAGTTAAAAGTATATCGTATTATAAACGTCTAATTTTAATAATTTAAAACATATATTTCAAAATATAATACACACACATTTAAGCGTCAATGTCATGTGTGGTGAAATTTTAGTACCAATATATATTAGACGAACAAAATAACAAACATATATGGGATTATATAATCAAAATATATCGTCATAATATGAATTTGGTTACATAACTTACATTATCGAATTTTCATGAATGATCAATATATGGCCATTGGGCCCAGCAAACATTAGTTTCATAATTCGAAAAGACAAAATATGCAAGCACCCGACCCATAAGATAACACAATTAACAACATTACCCATTTCCCATATAAATTAAATAAGCCATCAGCAAACCCTACCCCTCCATTTTATAACACCTCTCGTCTGACCTCCCTCCCTCCCTCCCCCTTCTCATCACTCTTTTTCATATCTTAGTTTTCCAGTTGACAACAATACCGCCGCCGCATCTCCTCGTCTTATTTCATTAATAATGAACTCAAATCATCCTCTCATCTCTTTTATAATCTCGTCTAACCTCGCCCTTTTTCATCTCATCCTCTTATCACCGTTTAACTCACCCTAAATCTTCAATCTTCATCACCATCTCAAGCAAGATTTCTGCCTCTCACGATTCTAGCTTGGTTTCTTAGTTAGATCCCCATCAAAGATGACACAATTGATTGATAGCTTTTTAGAGGTCCGATTTCTTTCACTTTTTACTCGCATACATCATAATTATCACCATTCATGTTTAATTATTTTTAACTTGTTAAATTATTTTTACATTCTTAAATTACTTTTCTCGTTTTTATTCGTTTAGTTCGATTATTTTTAATTTTCTATAAATTTTTAAGTAAATATCATTTACCTGATGATTTTTTTTTGTTGATCTTTTAAAAAAAGTATTACTGAGTTATTATTTATTATGGAGTATCATAGATCTACTTAATTTTAAATTATTATATTTTTTATTATGTTTCTAATAGTAATTTCATAGATCCGATGATTTTTAAATTTCTATAAAATTATTTCCTGATTTAAAATTTGGTGATTTTTTTATTATATGTATCGAAAATATTGTGGAAATTGTTGCTTTTTTATACAACTATGATTAAGGACGTTCATTAATCTGATGAGTTTTGTGAATTTTTATTAATTATTAAATGTTGTATTAAAATGTTGTAAATGCATGATTTTTGTTATCAATGTTTGTATAAAACTAAATATTTGTATATTAAGATGTGTATTTTCGTGTCATCCCTTTTGGAAGGGATACCTTACAGGAAGAAGTGAGGAAGAAGCTTAATTCTGGAATACAGAACTTTGAGTAATTTGTAATTTTAAGCTTTGAATTGATTATTTTGTAATGTTTTGTAATTTTTGAATGTGCACAATGTATTAGGAATTTATAATTTTTTGGTTGTCCATATTGTATTATTCCCTCCGCATTTCTATGTTCTTCCCATTTCATTATAATGCATACTACTCACATATAATGGAGAAATGGAAAGAACACTAAAATGTAAGATTTTGTGTAAATCACTAATTAAAAAGGAGCAAGAGTTGAGATGTTATATATCATATATTATATAATCACGTATCATATAATATCACCATATCATATGATATAATACATCCTATAATATAAAGTTCAATTAAAAGAACATTTAAAATTAAGAATCAACATTTGAAGAATTAAGGAGACATTTAAAGAATTAAAGAGAGGAGAGATGTTAATTAATTGGTGTATAAAATGTGGGGGGACCCACATGCTTCTTTTCTGAATCTCATCAGCCAATAGAAAGTCAAGAAAGAACTTGATTTTTATACTATGTAGATGGTTTAAATTGCTCGAACTCGTGACAATATTCGTCTCAGTTGAAAATTTACGGTACATTTTAGCCGACATTTTTGCTGCTGTATGTTCAGCATTCGTCAGTTGCTCTTAGAGGCGGCAATTATTGACACGATCCGAAAATCCGATACGAAGTTAGCGGGTTAGGGTCAAGACGTTTTGACCCATTTAAGTAATTGGGTTGACACGACACGACACGAAACAAAACTTAAATGGGTCGGGTTAGGGTTGATGCCTTTTGACACGAACCCGACACGAATAACCCATTTATTTAAAATTGTCATAATATATTTGGCTTGAGTCAATAATGCAACAAAACAACTTAAGAATTATCATTTTCATTCATCATGTTTGGAATATTAGGATTATAAACTGTAGTTTGTTGTATTAATTTATTGGGTTAAACGGGTTAAGTGGGTTAAAAATGACCCGCTTAAAGATAAATGGGTTAAACAAGTCGGGTTGAGTTATAGAAAAATTAAATGGGTCAGGTTAGGGTTGAGTCAAATGACCCGTTTATATAATTGGGTCGGGTTAGGGTTGTGGTAGTGGTGACCCGTTTAATATTGACACGAACACGAACACGACACGACCTAATCTGTTTACCAGGTCTAGTTGCTCTTATACGAAATTTAAAGGGTTTTTTCAGATGTCTGTCAATGCAGTCTCTGCCACGAAATTTAAAAGGTTTACAAATGATTGAGACGAAGGGAGTAGATAAAATGTTCCATTAGGTAACAAATTGTTCAAATCAGGAAAAGAACAAATAATATTGACTACAGTTAGAACAATTCATGGACTATACAATCAGTTGTATATGTTGTATCGTGTAGAATCTGAGCTTTGTGTCAAAGTATCCGAGCTTTATGTTAAAGAATATGAGCTTTATTAGAAAGTATTGAGTTCATCCATTTAGACATTAAAAACATGAACTTTAAATTAGCTCAGAAAGAATACACATAAGCTCGGATTCTTATACTTGGTTGTACCATGCTTATGGTACAACTGGATGTATAATCTTATTTGTACAGTTAGAAATAAATCACTCAAATTTTAAGCAAATCTTCATCAAAGGGAAACTTATCTTTTTTTAATTTGCAAAAACTTTGGAGAGACGGTTTCATCTTAATGTGTCACACACGTTACTCGCATTTCGACAGACGCTAAAGTTCCCCATAGATCGTAACGATAACACTATGAACATCAAAGTTACGACTCGTATTTTCTTAAATAATACGAGTATTTTTTTTCAATGAATTATTAATGACTACGGAGTATATTTTTCTACTCGGTTAAGTATCATTTTACCGCTAATAACCGCTTATTAATCCCGACACGATATTACAAATTTACAACGAGATTATAAAACCGTTATTACCGAACTATTACAAAACCGTTATACCAAATTATTAAAAACCGTTGTACCGAAAACAAGGATTAACAAATGATTGAGATAGAGGGAGTACATAATTCTGTTGATTAGGTAACAAATTGTTCAAATTAGGAAAGGAACAAATAAATTGACTACGGTTAGAAATAAATCACTCAAATTTTAATTTTAAGCTAATCTAAATCAAATAGAAACTTATCTTTTTTAATCTGCAAAAACTTTGGAGAGACTGTCTCATCTTAATGTGTCACACTCATTACTCTCATTTCGACAGACACTAAAGTTCCCCATACATCGTAACGATAAGACTACGAACATCAAAGTTAGGACGCGTATTTTCTTAAATAATATTTTTTTCGGTAAATTATTAATGACTACGGAGTATATTTTTCTACTAGGTTAACTATCATTTTACGGTTAATAACCGTCTAGTATTAATCCCGACGCGATATTAAAAATTTGCAACGAGATTATAAAACCGTTATTTTACCAAACTATTACAAAACCGTTATACCGAATTATTAAAAACCGTTGTACCGAAAACAAGGATTAACAAATGATTGAGATAGAGGGAGTACATAATTCTGTTGATTAGGTAACAAATTGTTCAAATTAGGAAAGGAACAAATAAATTGACTACGGTTAGAAATAAATCACTCAAATTTTAATTTCTAATCTAAATCAAATAGAAACTTATCTTTTTTAATCTGCAAAAACTTTGGAGAGACTGTCTCATCTTAATGTGTCACACTCATTACTCTCATTTCGACAGACACTAAAGTTCCCCATACATCGTAACGATAAGACTACGAACATCAAAGTTAGGACGCGTATTTTCTTAAATAATATTTTTTTCGGTAAATTATTAATGACTACGGAGTATATTTTTCTACTAGGTTAACTATCATTTTACGGTTAATAACCGTCTAGTATTAATCCCGACGCGATATTAAAAATTTGCAACGAGATTATAAAACCGTTATTTTACCGAACTATTACAAAACCGTTTTACCGAATTATTAAAAACCGTTGTACCGAAAACATAACAAAATCGAGTACAATCCACAAAAATCCACAACATTCTACTTTGATACGCCCAGATTGGGTAAGAAATCACGTACACGCAAAATCACATGAATTAGTGATCACACTAGTGTTATAAATAGTGCCATAGTCTGAGCAACAAATAAGCACTTCAAGTCTTCAATCTATTCTATTCCATAGTATATCCGTCTTACGTAATATTTAATATAAAACTGTCTTACAGAAGATTAGTTGTTACTCGATACCAACAAATTAAATCACAAAAATAAAGAAGAAATGAAAGAGAAGGAAAACCCTTTTACAGATTATTAGCATCATTGCTTGATCAAATCAGAGAATTACCATAGATGTCACTTGAAGGTATAATTTTCATCAATCCCTTGTTTTTTTTTTTTCATGCTAATTTATATTGTGCTTTTTTATTAGGTTAATGTTATGCTTGATTTATTGGTACTAGGAGTAATATTTTTTAGATGTTTATGGGTTTTTGGCGCAATTTTCATCTTGGGTCATTAAGGCACTAGGCTAATGATGTTGTCGTTGATGTATATATTAGTCTTTGATTTGGAGGCTCTTGTAGATTACTTGTTGTTTTAATGTCTACATCACCTTATTTTTATGCTTTGATTTGTGATGCACAAATAAGGTTATACATCCAGGTATATATAAATAAGCATGGTATATCCAAGACAAATTTAATTGAGCTTATATGCAATTTTTTCGAGGTTTTAAAATTTTTGAGTTACAGTTTAATTTTTTAGGTGTCAAAATTAAAATCTAATTGGGCTTATATGTATTACTTTTGAGTTTCATTATGTTAAGGAACAAATCAATCATATCTTTTGTATAGCTAAACCTACTGCATATATATATATATCATACTATGTAACAGTGTATAATCAATAAAATACAAAACCTACTTTTATACTTTACATGGTATCAGAGTATTTGGATGATTGACTTGAAGATATGACGATATTATGCTTAACACATTATAATATATTGTGTTTAAAATTTTTATAAAGGCGCTCACATTCTTTCCAATAAAGCTTGTAAAATGTACATACAAGCTCAAATCATCCTCTATTTACTAAATGAATAGGCGAATCTAGGAATTTTCCCGCTTAAATTTTTTCAGCTATATATTGGGCCTTAACATGTTTGGTAGTTATTCTTTTAAGTATTGGACTTAACATTTTTGCTTATTCTATAATCTATACAAACGTGCTTAACATTTTTGCTTATTCTATAATCTATACAAATGTTTGCCTACTTTATATGATTTTTATTTGTGAATTTTTGTACAAAACTATATTTTACCAAAGTATTTTACACAGTTATATTGTCATATATCTCAAAAATTCCGTGCTTTAGCACGGGATCTACACTAGTTTATTATAAAGCTCCAAATTTATACAACCAGATGTATACAACTTGTTGTATAGTCTACTAATTGTTTATGATGTTATGGTTAGTGTCCTATACTCCGTATTAGTAAGCAATTAGTCTTCTAAAACGATCTTACAATAACACATAGTAAAATCATCGATCTAATATAGCTAATAATGATGTCTCTTTTAGTCTCTCACAAAGACATAATAGTGAGAAACGGTCTCTAAGAAAACTTGCTTTTTAGAATAAGATAACATTTGTGTAAAGTAAAACCGTTTTAAAAAAAAGATAAAATTGTGTTAGTCGATCTACTATAACTGCTCTATTTATTGTATGTAGATTTGTTGTTTCATTTGTAATTAATTAACTTTAATCGTCATAGTTTTTAAATTGAGTTTAATTATACCGTTTAGATGTTGTTAAGACTGCAGGGTTAAGAAAAGGGCATGGAAACCTAGTACATTGTTAAGCTGTCAAAGCTAGTTCACTTCACCCCTCGCATGTTAATTCGAAGACAAGCCCGCTTAGAACGGATTAAGATCAGTCTCAGCACTTATTTTAGTTTTGAGTCGCTACTTGTGCAACCCGACATGATGAATAATTCGGCAGATGATGAAAACAATGTCAGTACTGTTAATATGCCTGATGAAGATGGAATAAACTATAGTCTCATTCTTATTTCGTAAGAGACCCCGAAAAGACAATATTTCATTTAAAATATTATATATATTAAATAAATACTCCTTCTATTCCGATTTTCGTTTTTACCTATTCCATTTTGGGTGCATTAGTCAATTGTTTACCTCTCTATAAAATGCCTTTGATGGATAATTTAAATAAAATATTGGATTTTTAGGGTATCTTACGAAATAAGAATGAAACTTTTTTCCATCTTCATCTGGCATATTGACAGTAGTGATATTGTTATCATCATCAGCCAAATTATCCATCATGTCGGGTTGCACAAGTAGCGACTCTGACACTAAAATAAGCGCTGAGACCGATCTTTATCCGTTCTAAACGAGTTTGTCTTCAGGTTAACAAGCGAGGGGTGAACTGAACTAGCTCCGACAGGTTAACAATGTACTCCGTATCCATGCCCTTCCCTTTTCTTCCGCAATATAACGATATTTAGACGATATAATTAAAGTCAATTTAAAAATTATGACAACTAAAATTAATTACTTACAATGGACAACAAATCTACATACAATAGTCAATAAATAGTGCAATTAGGGCTAGACCAACACAAATTTCTTTTTCTTTTTCTTTTTCTAAACGGTTTTACTTTCACACAAGTGTTATCACATTGTAAAATCAAGTATTATGTCTTTGTACGGGACTAAAAGAGACATCGTTATATATTGGCTATATTATTAGATGGTTTTACTACTCAGTATGTTTTATTGTAAAACCGTTTTAGGAGACAATTTGCTAAACTGATATATGACACTAACCATAAAATCATAAAGTATAAAAATAATAACCAAATGGGTTTGGTGTGGTGGTTGCTCACCTCATTCCTTAACCATGAGGTCAGGGGTTCGATCTCTGCCCATGGGAATAGAGCAAACTCTTTGGCCAGCCGTTTACCTCTTCGTGAGAGCACCCGCGGCGAGGGATTATACACTGTTGTCGACGGTGGACACCCCGGTTTACACCAAAAAAAATAAATAAAGTATAATTAAAAATAAAGTGATGTAGACATTAAAATAAGTAATCTACAACATGCTCCAAATCAAAGAATAATACTCCATTTGTCCCGGTTATTTATTTATCTATTTTATTTTGCGGTGTTTCAGTCAATTGTTTACCTTTCTATTTTGATAACGTCTTTGATGAGCAAATTGATCTTCCATACTCAAATTGGTCTACTTGTCATCTAATAATTAGCCCCCACTTCTTTCCTCGATCTTTGTACCAAAATTAAAGGTAAATAAATGACCAAAATGGGGATGTATATAAATCACAAATTTTACAATTCAAATAATGAAAAAAAAGGCATGAGGGGTCATGTCGAGAAAAATGATTGTACATCAGATGTACTACATCATACTTAATGACTTTTTGAGTTTTTGTGTATTTTTTTCGAGTACTATAGAGTTTATAAATTACATTTTAGTTTTATGATGTCAAAAATCAAATTTTTTTGAGCTTATATGTAATTTTTTTGAGTTATAATATAACTTTTTGAGATTAACGTTTAAGTAAATAAACTCAAAAACTTTATAATAAAACTCAAAAATTTTAGATTAAAACTCAAAAACTTTATTTTAATGCTAAAAAATTATACCATCTGATGTACTACATCTGATGTATAATCCACTTACTGGGTCATGTCGGACCTTGCACTAAGGCCATCAATATGATTGTTTTATCCTTTTATAGGTTTATATATATAGTTTTGTTTAACTCAAATTTGAACTAAACACTATTTATTTTATAAATAAATAAAATACAAAATTCCGAAAATAATAATAATAATAATAATAATAATAATAATAATAATAATAATAATAATAATAATAATAATAATATTACTATTATTATATTTAGTATTAATATTAATATTATTTCAGTTCAATTCAGCTCTAATCAGCTTAGTTCTTTTTAGCACTATCCAGTTCAGTTCAGCTCAGGTTCATTAAGTTCAGTTCAACTCAGCTCGGCTCCATTCAGTTCAGTTCAGTTCAGCTTAGTTCAGTTCAGCTCAAAAAGCCAGAAAGAACATGGTATTAGTATATAATAATCTTGATTAAGTAAAGAATTGTTCAATTCAGGAAGAGAACAATATAATCCGACAACAATAAGAAATAAATCACTCAAATTTTAAGCTAATCTTCATCAAATGGAAACTTATATTTTCTTATCATATCATTCTTTAAAAAAAAAAATCGGATTAATCATAATTAATCATATTTCGTGTACATAATTAACTCACCTAACCTTTGCTTAGGCCTATAAATACATTTTCAGAGCCTTCAAAAACATACAACTACAATCACGGAAGATAATAATAGGACGTCACCGGGTGACGCCGAGATTGGGTGTCACCCTCTCACCTGCATCCTTTATTAAAGGGCTCCACACTTATTACATGTGAGAGGGTGGCACGGAGATTGGGTGTCACCCGGTGGCGCCAACTCATTTTTCATCACGAAAATCCTTCGCATCACACAGGGTGTAGTTTTCCTGATAAACCAGTAACAATCGTAGCGACATCATTAAGACGATGAAGAAAAGAAACAAGAAACACAACGGTGAACAGCGTTAAGCTGTACACCGTTAAAATTCAATCAAATCAGAGAATTTTTACCATACTTACTTCTGGTTCGTATTTTATTATTATTATTATTATTATTATTATTATTATTATTATAAAAAAAAAACCACAAACTTTTATTAATCAAGCAAAAGTTTATAAAAGAAATTATTATTATTATTATTATTATTATTATTATTTTATTATTATTATTATTATATGTTAATTACTTTGGATTTGTTTTAATATCTTACAGGGTATTACATATGTTTTCGGAACATGGTACGCCCAAGAAGCACCGGATGGCCCAATTCTTTCCCGAAACAGGGAAAGAACGTCTTTGGCGCCATTCGTTATACCAAGAAAACTAGGAGACGAAGCTCAACAATTCTTAGCGCAGATATTTGTGTTTTGAAAACACAAATTGGTGTGGCTTTGGACAATCTTCGCCCCCAAGCCTCGTAACTGAGAATTTTGTGATCTCGGTTTTCTTGGAGAACTTGTACATAAAGACATAAAGTTGTTACTCTCAAGTCTCAATTGTCATAAGTTTCGAATAAAGGCTTACGCCATAAAACAAGGAAATAGCATTCTTTTAATTTGTACAATTGTACTTGTATGATTGTAAGAAAGAATTGTTTACCAAATCAATAGTGTTATTGAAATAGTTAACGGGTTTTCTAACATATGTCCTAAAAGGTAAAACCTTTAAAAACACTTCTAATAATACTGTAATGCTAAGAGATTGTGGCAGCTATCGTGGAATACTCCTGATGAACACCAAAAAAAAATAATACTGCAATGCTGATAATTTTGTTTGAAGTTAGTTTGTTTTTCCTTGGCAAGACATTATTGTGCATAAATCGCTTATCGTTCAACAATCCGTGTTTTCCTCTACGAGAACAATAAAATCGTTGTCGGTCCCTTTAAATAGTGGGCGAAGAGGAGTCAAATGTATACAAATAAACAACTTAAAAAGGCTATTTATAAACTTATACAAAATAAAAATTGCGTCGACATTTTTAATGAATGACACTATTATTTTACACTCTAATAATGCAACGTGACCTTTTTAGCAAGTCATTCTACTTTATTACATCATAACACAAAATCGTATAGTTATTAGTCTTTCGTACTATTGGAAATGGAAATCAATTATCAAACTTTATTTCATAATTTCTTTTTTTTTTTAACATTTAAGCAAGACTAATATAATTTGTGACCGAAGCAAAAATCGAATATTATTTTTTTTTTTTTTTTTTGAAATAAAACCACAAGGGCTTTAAGATATATTAACTAAATCATGAGAAACGAGATCATAAATGTTACGAGGCATATCCTCATACCATATTCTTCTCCCTATCTGCCATGGTTGCATATGAGCTAACTCATGGGCCACACCATTAAACTGACGTCTAACAAATAAAAACTCAACATTCTCAAAAGCTAAACATAATTCGTAAATATCATCATAAATAAGAAAAATGTCGCTCCTGCCGGTGCTCCTCTTCTTCAAGTCTTGAATCACATTCAAACAGTCACTCTCGATTATCACCCGTGCAACGCCATGCCTTCGAGCTTCAGACAACCCCAAAAGAATTGCCTCAGCTTCATGTATCTTCGGCTCCTTCTCCATCATCGTCTGCAATGCCACGCACCACTTCACAGCACCCCATACATCTCGACATACCACACCCAATCCCGACCCCTTTCCACTTACAAACCCCGCATCCACATTTACTTTACACCACCCCTCCCTCGGCCGCTCCCATCTTCCCACCATCCCACCGGGCACTATATCCAGTCCCTCTTCCACCGATGAGCCCGCCTCATGCATCTCCTCTATAAGCTCCGTTACCCTACTCAACACAACCCGCACATTCACATTGCACCCTTCAAATATCAACTTATTCCTCGCCTCCCATATCGCCCAGCACCCAGTCATTAGAGCCACACAATCCTCCATAGTCCCCTCCCTCATCATCGCCTCACCCCACTCCCTCACATTAACATAATCGATTTCCCTCATCGTATCCAACCCCAACCCATCCCATACTCCCCCAACCCAGTCACACCCTCGGATAACATGCAAGCATGTCTCCGCGGCATAAGAGCAAACAGGACAAAACCCATCAACCCCACTGATCCGACGAGCTAAGTTATGCTTAGTAGCAATAGCTTCGTTACACAATTGCCAGAAGAACACTTTGATACGCGGAAGTACCGGTACTTTCCAAATCTTGTTCCAAAGCCATTTCTCCCGAGCAAAGTCCGACTGCTCCACCAATTCTTCCCCCTCCTCAACCTGTGCCCAATAGGCAGACCTCACCGAGTAATGACCATCCTTTGTCAGGTCCCAACACCACCCATCCTGCCGATCCCTCTCACTAATACGAATACGCATAATCCTATCAACCTCAAATGGCAAAAACAGACCTGAAATCCGGTCATGATCCCACGCACGCCCTCCCTGCTCCATCAACTTGGCAACTTTCTTATTCACGTCCGCATTCCCTAATGGCGAGAGGATGAACTTCGACCTCGATTCCTGGATCCACGGGTCGAGCCAAACCCTTGTCCCCATTCCATTACCAATCCGCTTCCTAGCAGCTAGGCTGATTACATCCCTAGCCTCCCATATACTCCTCCATGTATAGCTCGGATTTGTTCCTAACTCGGCCTCCATAAAGTCGGAAGAAGGAAAATACTTAGCTTTCAGAACCCGCGTAAGAAACGAGTTCACATCAGTCATAAGCCGCCACCCCTGCTTACCCAACAACGCCCTATTAAATTTATTGAAATCTCGAAACCCCAAACCACCCCTACTCTTCGGCCTACACAGCTTATCCCAAGCCAACCATGCCATCTTCCGCTTACCACCCTCTGAACCCCACCAAAATCTAGAGACAACAGCACGCAACTCGTCACAAAAGTTAGCTGGGAGCTTAAACACACTCATCGCATATGTCGGAATTGATTGGGCAATTGCCTTTATCAACACTTCCCGTCCTGCTTTACTAAGTAGTAAGCCCCTCCAACCTTGTAACTTCTTACTAAGCTTGTCTCGTATAATTTTCGTAACCACCTGCTTAGAATGCCCTACAACTGTCGGCAGACCCAAATATTTCTCCTGCACATCAACCACACGGACCCCTAGAACAGCCGCCACCCGCTGCCTCCTCTCCACCCTTGTTCCCTTGCTGAAAGACACCGTCGTCTTATCAAAGTTAACTACCTGTCCAGACGCCGCCTCATATTCTCTAAGAATCCCTTTAACTCTCATAGCCTCTGTCTCATTCGCCTTTACAAAAAAATATACTATCATCCGCAAAAAGTAAATGAGACACAACAGGAGCCGTCGCAGCAACACGAATCCCATGGAGAGAATTACTCTCCACAGCCCTCCTAACAAGACTAGACAACACCTCCGCGCACAAAATAAACAAATATGGCGAAATCGGGTCACCCTACCTCAGTCCCCGAGCCGGTCGAAATTGCGCTGAAAGCTTACCATTAACAAGGACCTCATACTTCACCGAAGTCACACACTCCATAACTCGTCCTACCCACAAATCATCAAACCCCATGCGCACTAAGAGCTCTTTCAGAAAAGCCCATTCTATCCTGTCATATGCCTTAGACATATCTAATTTAAGGGCCATATGCCCTCCACCTCCCCTTGAATTTTTCATATAATGAAACATTTCAAAGGCCAGTAAAATATTATCTGTAATAATCCGACCAGGAGTGAACGCACTTTGATTCTCAGAGACTATATCCCCTAAAAACAGCTTCAATCTATTAGCCAGAACCTTAGCCACAATCTTATATAAAACGTTACATAAGCTTATAGGCCTAAAGTCGACCATCTTATCCGGAGCTTTCTTCTTAGGTTAAAACAATATGAGTAAGATTCATGTTACCTGGTATTGGTGCCCCATTAAGAATACGCAAAACCTGCCGAATAACGGACGGACCCACAATGTGCCAATAGGTCTGGAAAAACAGTCCATTCATCCCATCAGGACCCGGTGCTTTCAAAGGATTCATCTGATTTAAAGCTTGCACCACCTCGTCCCCAGTATACTGAGTTCGTAACCCATCATTCATTTCTCTTGTAACACGCCCCTCCACTCCACGCATAATATCCCCAAAATCAGACGGTCTCGTCGAAGTAAACAGCTGCTGAAAATACCCAACCGCCACATCCGCTACTTCCTCAGTTCTCTCAGCTATTCTACCCGAATCATCAATTAGCCTGGGAATATGATTCCTCTGCTTTCTTTGACTAGCCTTCCGATGGAAAAACTTCGTGTTCTTATCCCCCTCCTTGAGGCATAACGCACGAGAACGCTGTCTCCAAAAAAGTTCCTCCTGCCGTAGTAGCTTAGATATATCCCGAACCACCCGCCTCCTCTCCTCCACCTCCCTGACCGACACCCCTCCTTCATTGAGCTCCTTAAGCCGAGCCCGCTTAGACCGCAATTCTTTAACCACCTTCCCAATACTTATCCCCTTCCAATCCTGAAGATCCCTAGCACAATTCGCAATCGTCTCAAGAACATCCCCTCCATCTCGGTCCCATGCTCTCCTAATCGTATCCTCACACCCTTCCTCCCCAACCCACACATGCTCAAAACGAAATTTCCTTCTCGGCCCACCCTCATCCCTCGACCGTTTATCAAAGGCCACCCTCAAGGGTGCATGGTCAGACCATTCCCTATTAAGATGGAAAAGTCGGCTATAAGGAAACAAATCGACCCACTCATCCGTAACCATAGCCCTATCAATTCTGCTTTGTCTATTATTGTCCCCACTCTGCCCATTATCAAAAGTGAACGCATAACCCTCAGAGGGTAAATCCCGAAGGCCACACTCATCAACAGCATCCCGAAAATTATTCATCTGCCATTGGGCACGCTCACCTCCTCTCATCTCACTAGAAAAAAGAATCTCATTATAATCACCAACACACAACCAAGGCTCCGTCGACTCCGAAGCTAAGAGACGAAGAAGATCCCAAGAAAGGTGCCTATCCTGCACATTCGGCCACCCATAAAAACCAGTAACCCTACACTTAGCTTCCCCAATCTCAACATCAAAATCCATGTGATGCACTGACGCACTCCGAAGTTCACATCTAACATCTCCCCGCCACAAAAACGCCAAACCTCCAGCTCGACCCACACTATCCACAGCAACTCCCGTGTACCCATCAAACCTACGTATTGGGGGCACTAATGCACTATACGCTCGTTATTATACATGTTCAACTATTTATTTACCTTTTTTGCGTGAAATTTACAAATTTGGTAAGAACTCACAATTTTTCCGAACAGTTTTTCACCGACAAGGATGCTATACATTGATCTCATTTTATACTTTTGTACTCGGTTAACTATCGCTTTATGGATAATAACCCTCTAGTATTAATCACGGCATGATATTACAAATTTGCAACGAGATTATAAAACGGTTATTACCGAATTATTACAAAACCGTTTGTACCGAACTATTATAAAATTGTTATACTGAAAACATAACAAAATCGAGTACGATCCATCAAATCCTACTTGATACGTCCACATTGAGTAAGAAATCACGAACCCAAATTCGATACGCAAAATTTACGGATAATAACCCTTTAGTATTAATCACGGCATGATATTACAAATTTGTAATGAGATTATAAAACCATTATGATGTTATGGATGAGTATGGTGTTTGCTGATGATATTTTGTTGATTGATGAGACGAAAGAGGGGATGGAGAGAAAGTTGGAATTGTGGAGGCATACTTTAGAGACTTGTGGGTTTAGGCTGAGCATGAGTAAGACCGAGTATTTGAAGTGTCAGTTCACTAACGTGGCGGGGTCAAGATCGATAGAGGCAGGGACGGAGTATTATTTTCGATGGGAATGTTGTTGAGAGGTCAGATTTCTTCAGATATCTAAGATCTATTATTCAAAAAGATGGGGAGTTAGACGGAGATGTGGCTCACAGAATTAAAGCGGGATGGTTGAAATGGAAGAGTGCTTCATGGTTTTTATGCGATAAAGATATGCCCCAAAGATTAAAGGGAAAATTTTATCGCACGGCAATTAGGCCTGCCTTATTTTACGGTTCCGAGTGTTGGGCCGTGAAATATTGTCACATTCAAAAGATGAGTGTGGCGGAGATGCGTATGTTGAGGTGAATGTGCGGCCATACAAGGAAAGATCGATTAAGGAATGACAAGATGATGGAAAATCAACTAAGATGGTTTGGCCATGTGAGAATGAGAACTATGAATGCACCAGTTAGGAGGCTGGAGACTTGGAGAAAGAAAAGGTTTCTAGGGGTAGAGGGAGACCGAGACAAACATGGTTAAGAGTAATAGAGCATGATATGAGATTTCTGGGGCTTGAGGAGAGTATAGTGACGGAGAGGGCATAATGAAGGGAAATGATACATGTGGATTTTTAGTATTTGATGTAATTTGATATATTTAGTGTTTTTATTTAATTTTAAAAAAAAATTATATGTTCTTCTCTCCGTTATTACACCTTTTTTACCAACCACTTTCTTATATATTTTACTTGGTTTACTTTTAAGGTATTCCGGATCCTTAAATTCTACTTCGGTTTTCAAAATCGTTTTAATCTTTATTCTCGATTTAAATTTTAAGTTTTTATAAAAAAAAATTCGGACTTCGATTTTAAAACCTATAAGTTTACCTTGACTTTGTATTATGTTTCGCTCTCCCTTTATGTTTTTCATTTTTCCCTTTTCTATTTTTTTCCGCATTTGGAATTGTGTGTTCACCCATGGACGGTTCTAAAGGATGATTCATGTCAGCCGACCTCAAATCATTTTGGGATTAAGGCTCTAATGTTGTTATTATTATAAAACCGTTATGACCGAACTATTATAAAATCGTTGTACCGAAAACATTACAAAATCGAGTACAATCCATCAAATCCTACTTGATACATCCACATTGGGTAAGAAATCACGTACCCAAATTCGATACGCAAAATTTACGGATAATAACGCTTTAGTATTAATCACGGCGCGATATTTCAAATTTGTAACGAGATTATAAAACCGTTATCACTGAAGTATTACAAAACCGTTTGTACTGAACTATTATAAAACCGTTGTACCGAAAACATAACAAAATCAAGTACAATCCATCAAATCCTACTTGATACGTCCAAATTGGGTAAGAAATCACGTACCCAAATTCGACACGCAAAATTTAATTTACGGATAATAACCCTCTAGTATTAATCACGGCGCGATATTACAAATTTGTAACGAGATTATAAAACCGTTATTACCGAATTATTACAAACCGTTTGTACCGAACTATTATAAAACCGTTATATACCGAAAACATAACAAAATCGAGTACAATCCATCAAATCGTACTTGATACGTCCACATTGGTAAGAAATCACGTACCCAAATTCGATACGCAAAATGTTGTGTGCATTCAGTTCATCTTTCTGCAGACATGCATCACAGTGATCACACTAGTGTTATAAATAGGGTCAATCCATTTCATAGTTTGAGCACAAAAATAAGCCTTTCAATCAATTCCGTTTTATGCGATATTAATATAAAACAGTCTTATAGAAGACTAGTTGTTACTTGATACCAACAAAATAAATCATTACAAAACGATGAAGAAAAGAAAGAAAAAGAAAACCCTTTTACAGATTACTAGCATCATTGCTTAATCAAATCAGAGAATTACCATAATGGTCACTCGAAGGTATAATTTTTATCAATCTCATCTTTTGTTCAGGCTAATTAGTAATTATGTTCTTTGATTAGATTAGTCTTATGCTTGATTCATTAGTACTAGGAGTATTTTCTTTTAGATGTTAAAGTTTTCGACGCAATTTTCATTTTAGGTCATTGAGGCACTGAGCTAATGCTGTTGTCGCTGACGTATATATTCTTTGATTCAGACTATTGGAGCATGTTGTGTGGGGTAATATCCGTATAAGACCCTTTAAATATAGGACTATAACGTAAATTTAACATGTGAAATATGGTCATAAACGAAATACAATACAGAAACGACAAAGATAAAGAATCAACCTCGGGTCCTTTGTAGTGCGGCGTAAAGAACAGAAATCAACAGAGATTCCCTCCTAATTGTTGCACCCAAGACCGTCTCAGACTATGCCCTTGTGCTAGAAATGCTCTCTAATTGACTTGCAATATCGAGAGAGCTCTTGTGAGGTTTTACCGATGTGAGATCTAGGTTTCAGAGAGAAATGATCTCCAAAACCCTAGTTTTTCTGTAAATGAAAATCGCTAGGTCAAAAGGAGAGGGAGTCTCTCCTTTTGTTTGGTTCGGCCAGCCGTGGGTTTGCATGGGGAAGTGGGCTTCCACTTCCTCTTAATTTTACCTCGTGGACCGGCTCGAAAAACGCTAAATGTACATGACGCGGTTTATTATAAATCGTCATCGGTTATCGGTTATTAAAGCATCAATTAATAATACGGATTAGTTGAAACATTAATACATGTCCGACAAAGACGATATTGTATAATTATATTCAATATACATTTAATTAAATATAAAACGCTTATATTCAATTTACGAATTAACTGCTTAATTCGCCTTAGCCATTATTATTTAATCCGTATTAAATAACATATCTCAACATCACATTTTGACTTATTATTAGTCAAATAACTCGGACTAACTGGTTAGTCAATTTTGGCATCTACATGACAAGTATTTTCATCTTGTCACATCTCTCAAACGTATCCTATAGGTGTGACTTTTAGGGACCAGTTGATCACCGCCATCCGTATGACAATAACGTCAAACTTATCTAGCAAGCCAACCGTTATTGATAAACGTGGATCAACGGATAATAATACCAAAAGTATGCCCTTTGATCCTTTTAGAGATTTATAAGTCCTTGCACTAATTGTTAAGGACACCAACCCCAACAAGCTCCCACTTGTCCGTACAAGTGTATGTGCAATGACGTTATCCGCACTAAGCTGGAGGACACGGCTCAACAAACTCCCACTTGTCCGTACAAGTGTATGTGCGATAACCGATTCTCATATTCATTTAAAAATTTCTCCCACTCAATGTAAAACAATTTGCAGATCCGGATCCGCAAAGGTCGTATTTTACAATCGATCCGTATCTAGAGTGGTTTCCCCGACTAGAGAGTAACTTAACCGATAAAACGAATCCGTATCCGAGCATGGCCATGCATTTCGATTCTGACTCCTCGAGTGGCCCCGAGAAATATCAAGTACACGATAAAGGCTGAATATTTCCTTCAACTCGACTCCTTCCGATCTAAGCACGCATGAAATGACCGAGAAAAAATCTACTTGGCCCCCTGTTACGGATGACCGTGAGAAAGAAACCAAAGTCACCCAAAATCTGCCGTAGTCTCAAGAGACAGTCGATAGTCAAAAGAATCGACTCTTAGGATCACCATGGAGGTCCTATCCACGACCGGGCAGCGAATGTTATAAAACATTTAGGACTCCACGTCGATGTCACAATTGTGTCCTACGAAATATCCGTATAAATCGCCTCTGTGATTGGTCAGTCAACCGGTTGACTTATGGCTCGTTGAACCCACCATCAACCAACGTCACAAAATAATTACCAGAGTTATCAGCTCATGTGGGCAATTAAGGACTAAAAATATAATGTTTGTTCAGTTCACTTTGTGGCGTTCAAAATTGTCGTACAATTTCACATGAAAAACAAAATATATAAATATCAAAAACGATGATGTCGTATAGAGTACATAAGGGAATGAATCTAATCCATAAAAGAGTACTACAACTCAGGAACACGTTTAATTCCCATGGAATTAACATGCCCTTCATGCTTATCTTGTCGTAATGGTTTAGTGAGAGGATCTGCTATATTATCATCTGTAGCAATCTTTTCTATCACTACTTCCTTTTGCTCCACGTAATCTCGGATTAGATGAGCTTTCCGTTGTACATGTCTAGACTTGTTGCTAGACTTTGGCTCCTTAGCTTGGAAGATGGCACCACTATTGTCGCAATAGATGGTGATCGGGTCATTCGAACTAGGCACTACAGATAGTCCATGTAAGAATTGACGCATCCATATCGCTTCCTTTGTAGCTTCAGACGCGGCATAGTACTCGGACTCGTCGTAGAATCTCTTTATAACAGTTTGTTTGGAACTCTTCCAGCTGACTGCAGCGCCATTAAGAGTAAAAACGAATCCAGACTGAGATTTCGAGTCATCTCGATCCGTTTGGAAGCTAGCATCTGCGTAACCGGTTGCGCATAGCTTTTGAGGGCCTTCATAAGTCAATGCCCAATCTTTAGTCCTCCGTAGGTACTTAAGAATGTTCTTGATAGCCAGCCAATGTGATTCACCTGGATGCTGTTGGAATCGACTTGTCATACTCAAAGCATATGCCACGTCCGGACGTGTGCATATCATGGCATACATGATTGATCCTATAGCCGAGGCATAAGGAATCCGTGTCATGCGCTCTTTCTCTTCCGGTGTCTCTGGTGACTGAGACTTGCTCAAATGCACCCCTGGAGCCATAGGAAGAAACCCCTTTTTGGAGTTAGTCATGCTGAATCTCTCTAGGACTTTGTCTATGTAAGACTCCTGACTGAGAGACAACATCCGTCGTGATCTATCTCGATAGATACGGATGCCTAGAATTCTTTGTGTCTCTCCCAGATCTTTCATCTGGAAATGGTTTTTCAACCATATTTTCACCGAAGTTAAGAGAGGTATGTCATTCCCAATCAGGAGTATGTCATCAACATACAATATTAGGAAGACAATCTTGCTCCCACTCGACTTGATATAAAGACATGGTTCCTCGACCGATCGAGTAAATCCATTTTCTTTAATCACTTGGTCGAAGCGATGATTCCAACTCCTTGATGCTTGCTTAAGTCCATAAATGGAACGCTTAAGCTTGCACACTTTCTTAGGATGTTCTGGATCGATGAAACCTTCGGGTTGTACCATGTACAACTCTTCCTCCAAAAAGCCGTTTAAGAAGGCGGTTTTCACGTCCATTTGCCAAATTTCATAATCATGAAAAGCGGCAATTGCTAAGATAATCCGAATGGAACGCAGCATGACTACAGGTGCAAAAATCTCATCGTAGTGCAAACCTGGCACTTGGGTGAAACCTTTAGCAACTAGTCGTGCTTTGTAGATATCTTGCTGACCTTCCACAGAATGCTTTATCTTGTAAAGCCATTTGCATTGAAGGGGACGAACCTTAGCAGGTAAGTCAACAAGATCCCACACGTTGTTCTCGTACATGGAGTCCATCTCGGATTGCATGGCCTCAAGCCATAGCTTTGAGTCAGAACTAGTCATGGCACCTTTATAGGTAGCGGGTTCACTCCTCGTTAAGAGTAGAACGTCGTCTATATCATGTTCCTCGACCATACCTATGTATCTGTTTGGAGGAATAGAGACTCTTCCCGACCTCCTAGGTTCCTCAGGAATGTTTACCGCAGCCGGGATTGAAGGAATAGATTCCTCCAATGATTGCTCGGTACTTGGTTCTGGAATCTCCGACAGTTCGAAGGTTCTATCACTCTTTGCATTATCGAGAAATTTCTTCTCTAAGAATGTCGCACTAGCCGCAACAAAAACGCGTTGTTCGGTTGGCGAATAGAAGTAATGACCAAGTGTTCCTTTAGGATAACCTATAAAGTGTGTCTTGACCGATCGCGGGCCGAGCTTATCCTCGTGTCTCCACTTGACATAAGCCTCGCAGCCCCAAACCCGTATAAAGGACAAGTTAGGGACCGTTCCCTTCCATAGTTCATATGGAGTCTTGTCAACAGCTTTAGACGGACTTCGGTTAAGTATTAGAGCGGCTGACAAAAGAGCATAACCCCACAATGAGTCAGGCAACACGGTGTGACTCATCATGGATCGAACCATATCAAGTAGTGTTCGATTTCTCCGTTCGGACACACCATTTAATTGAGGTGTTCCAGGTGGAGTTAACTGTAGGGCAATCCCACAGTCTTTAAGGTGTTGATCAAACTCGTGAGAAAGGTACTCGCCACCACGATCTGAACGCAGTGTTTTAATCTTTCTACCCAATAGGTTCTGTACCCTATTCTGGTATTCCTTGAATTTCTCAAAGGATTCACTTTTGTGCTTCATTAAGTAGACATAGCCATATCTACTTAAATCGTCCGTGAAAGTGATGAAATACCTATAGCCTTCTCGTGCGGTGATTGACATAGGGCCACATACATCCGTGTGTATGAGTCCTAATAAGTCAGCAGCGCGCATTCCAACACCTTTGAAGGAAATACGAGTCATCTTACCGATGAGACATGATTCACACGTGCCAAATGATTGAAAATCAAAGGCCGAGATAGCTCCATTCTTGATGAGCTGTTTTACGCGTTTCTCATTAATGTGTCCCATACGGCAGTGCCATAGATACGTTTAATCTTTGTCACCAACCTTTAACCTTTTATTCATTACGTGTAATATTTCGGTGGTCTGATCTAAAACATAAATTTCATTCATGGAGACTGCCTTGCCGTAAATCATATCGTGTAATGAGAAAATGCAAGTATTATTCTCTATTACAAATGAAAAACCAAGTTTATCAAGTGCAGAAACTGAAATAATGTTTTTCGAAAGACTGGGTACATAATAGCAGTTATATAAAAATAACTCAAATTCGCTAGGAAGCTGGATCACATATGTTCCCTTTGAGACGGCAGCCACTCGTGCTCCATTCCCAACACGCAGGTCCACCTCACCCTTTACGAGGGGTTCGATGTTTCGGAGCCCCTGCACATGATTACACAGATGAGAACCACAACCAGTATCAAGTACCCAAGTTCCGTAACTTGCGTGGTTAATCTCAATCATATGAATAAAAATAGAAGAAGAAGAAGACATACCAACAGGTTTAACACGACCTGCCTTTAAGTCCTCATGATAAACAGGACATGTACGCCTCCAATGCCCAGTCTTGTGGCAATGATGGCACTCCATGTTTTCATTCTTGCTCTTTGTCGCGCCTGATGAGGTGCTCGACTCACCAGGCCCACTCTTACCTGAACCCGACTTCTTGAACTTCGGTTTACCTACTGTTAGGTTTGCCTGAGCTTTGCCCTTACCTTTCCCTTTGTTTGTTACAACGAGAACATCCTGTTTCAAGCTCCCACTGAACTTCATGTTAGGTTTTCTCTGATACCACTTGTGGGGTAATATCCGTATAAGACCCTTTAAATATAGGACTATAACGTTTTAACATGTGAAATATGGTCATAAACGAAATACAATACAGAAACGACAAAGATAAAGAATCAACCTCGGGTCCTTTGTAGTGCGGCGTAAAGAACATAAATCAACAGAGATTCCCTCCTAATTGTTGCACCCAAGACCGTCTGAGACTATGCCCTTGTGCTAGAAATGCTCTCTAATTGACTTGCAATATCAAGAGAGCTCTTGTGAGGTTTTACCGATGTGAGATCTAGGTTTCAGAGAGAAATGATCTCCAAAACCCTAGTTTTTCTGTAAATGAAAATCGCTAGGTCAAAAGGAGAGGGAGTCTCTCCTTTTGTTTGGTTCGGCCAGCCATGGGTTTGCATGGGGAAGTGGGCTTCCACTTCCTCTTAATTTTACCTCGTGGACCGGCTCGAAAAACGCTAAATGTACATGACGCGGTTTATTATAAATCGTCATCGGTTATCGGTTATTAAAGCATCAATTAATAATACGGATTAGTTGAAACATTAATACATGTCCGACAAAGACGATATTGTATAATTATATTCAATATACATTTAATTAAATATAAAACGCTTATATTCAATTTACGAATTAACTGCTTAATTCGCCTTAGCCATTATTATTTAATCCGTATTAAATAACATATCTCAACATCACATTTTGACTTATTATTAGTCAAATAACTCGGACTAACTGGTTAGTCAATTTTGGCATCTACATGACAAGTTTTTTTCATCTTGTCACATCTCTCAAACGTATCCTATAGGTGTGACTTTTAGGGACCAGTTGATCACCGTCATCTGTATGACAATAACGTCAAACTTATCTAGCAAGCCAACCGTTATTGATAAACGTGGATCAACTGATAATAATACCAAAAGTATGCCCTTTGATCCTTTTAGAGATTTATAAGTCCTTGCACTAACTGTTAAGGACATCAACCCCAACATGTTGTTGATTTACTACTTGTTTTAATGTCTACATCACCATTTTTCATGCTTTATGATGTTATAATGTTATGTTTAGTGTCAAATACTGACTTCATCCCAATCATTTGTTTACATATTCCATTTTTGCGTGTCTCGCTCATTTGTTTACATTTCGAATTTGATATCGGAAAGGTTTTAGCCGAGTGGTTACGATGGAAGTATAATGGATAGTAGATCTCAGGTTCGAACCCCTCCACCCTTGATATTGTACTTTTAGTGTTTACTAACCTTGTGTCCCTTTTCGGGTTGTTTGTCATAGGTATTCCTTCCTTTTGTTCGGGTATTGGGTTGGATTTTATGATGAAAGAATCCACCCCATCTATTGTGATCATTGAAGAATATATTTGATGATCCTATCACGAGGAGTATTACTTGTTGATCCAATGGCAAGACCTTGAGTTACGCTTCTTAAGACCTACCCAAGAAGGCGAAGACTCACATTGGTTTAACGTTGGATATGTAAAACGCCATACCCAACATAAGTGATGTTATATCTTCCCGAGTGTACCAGCTGATTTCCACAGGCATATGTGGAATAATACTAAATACGTATCAACTGGTGGCTCTTGCTTGCTAGCAATCTCGAGTGTGACAGCTGTCTTCCGATTTTCCATAGGCATATGGGTGATTGCGGATTAGTGGTACAAAGGTATCTATTGGCGGCTCTTGCTTGTCTAGCATTCCCAAGTGTACCAGCTGATTTCCACAGGCATAATGCTAAATAGCCAAATAGGTATCTATTGTTTGCTCTCCTTGTCAATATTTTCCCATTGTGCCAGCTGCTTTCTAGGCAGGGCGGGAATACAAGTGACAAAGGTATCTGTTGGTGGCTTGTGATTGTCAACATTTTCCCATTGTGCCAGCTGATTGTGACAAAGGTATCTGTTGGTGGCTTGTGCTTGTCAACATTTTCCCATTGTGCCAGCTGCTTTCGTCATGGCGGGAATACAAGTAACAAAGGTATCTGTTGGTGGTTTGTGATTGTCAACATTTTCCCAATTCTGCCAGCTCGCTTTCCACTCATGGCGGGAATACAAGTGACAGTGGCTTGTGCTTGTCAACATTTTCCCATTGTGCCAGCTCCTTTCGTCATGGCGGGAATAGAAGTAACAAAGGTATCTGTTGGTGGCTTGTGCTTGTCAACATTTTCCCATTGTGCCAGCTGCTTTCCAGGGATGGCGGGAATAGAAGTAACAAAGGTATCTGTTGGTGGCCTGTGCTTGTCAACATTTTCTCATTGTGCCAGGCTGCTAGCTGGCTTTCCAGGCATGGCGGAAATAGAAGTAACAAAGATAGGTAAATTATACCATGCACCCAGGAGTATGGTGCATGGTACTCTCTCCTTTAAACTTTTCTTATAATAAATAGTTATTAAATTTAATAAAATATAAAATTATAAAAAATATATCATTATTCATAATTTTTAGTTCTCTACAAATAGAGATCATATTTGATATATTTTGTTATTTATTTTAATTTTTCTCATATATTCACATCACGTAATTAACATCATATTCATATCATATCACATAATTATTTTTATTCCTTTAAATTATTTTGTATTATGCGGTTTTGATATGGAATAAAACGTTCAAGATGGTCATTGTTCAATATATTTGAACAAATAGAGTGATATTCAGTAAACTATAATGCCATATTCACTAAACTAAAAGTGAATATAATAGTGAATGAGATGAATATCACACTACATAATACATATTTATCAAACTATACTGTTATATTCACTAAACTAAAAGTGAATATAAGTGTTATATTGTGAATATCACACTATAAAGCGCATATTCACTATACAATAGTGTCATATTCACTAAAATTAAAGTGAATATGATAGTGTCATATCGTGAATGCAATACTACAAAACACTTAAATTGAATATGATAGTGATAACTGCTTCTTAAAATTGGAAGTTTATTTTTTGTTTATTATTTTTTTTTTTTTAAAAAGAGGAAGTTGAGGATGAGTGGGGAGTGGGGGAGTGGAGGGAGTATAGAGTATCCTACACATGGGTGTAGGATATAAGAATTGACAAAGGTATCTGTTGGTGGCTCATGCTTGTCTAACATTCCGGAGTGTACCAGCTGATTTTCACCGGCATATGTGGAATCTACACACCTTATTCTAAATGTCCCCAAGGCTGTTTACTGTTCAAATGAACAGTGCAATACGACGCTCCCTACTGTCGTTTTGGCTTTGGTCTTTTCTCTGCGTTGGGCTACTTATGTGGGCCTTTTTCTTTCCACTATTTTCTCACATTTGCTTGCTCTCTTCGGTAATCCCCACACAAATACGACGGTCTCTCTCTTTATCTTTCTCTGTGTTCCCTTTCTCCTCTCATCGCCACAAAAATAATTGAGGAAAGCCCAAATTTTAGGGTTCTTCGCTCGACTCTCAACTCACACTCAGAAATGCTACATCAATAATGGCTGAAATTCAAGCTTTCTATTTATGTATTCTGAACCTTTCGTTGTGTTACAAATCATTGAGTCACTGATCAACGATTCTTCATTGAACTCAATTCCATGGAAAACCAATTTTGTAGGTGCGTACGTTTCTATATTTTGTCGATTCTTTACATTTTGCTTCGTTGGTATTTTTAATCAAAAGTTTAAATCTTAATTTCATGATGGATTAAAAAGATTACATCTGATCAGATGTGTTTTAGTCCCAATCTTTGTTGGGTTCTCTTGTTTAAGTGATGATATACTCCGTATATATGATAGTGTAATTTGCAAAATTTGGGTTAAATCTTTCAAATAATCTGCGTTTAAATCATGTTACTAGGAGTATTAATTAATTTCTATTTTACTTGAGAAATTTGGAATCTTTTTTCTTATTAGTGGTCGAAAACTTTCGGTTTCCAATTTTATTAGCTACTATATGTTGCCTGACTCATGCACGGGAGTGTCCATTATTTGGAGTTTTAGAAGCTTAGAACAACATAACTATTTTTGCTTCTTTGTATCATTATACATAGTCGGTACACCTGATAGGGTTAGATTTTGAGATTTACAATTAATTTACTTATGATTATTTGCTATAGTTATCCTTATATGACAATGTAAATGCGAATTAGTGATAATACTCCGTATATGATAGTGTAATTTGCATAATTGCTGGTTTGTTATTATACACTTAATTGATCGCCGTTGACATCTCAGGCCATTTATCAGAGACTAGAGACTGCGGGTCTATTGCAGTTAAAGACCGTGGATTGTCATTAATCTCGCATTACAAAATACAAACCACGGTCCACACGTGGCGGGAACCTGACTGCAGAGGATGATAATGACATTGGATTTGATAATGATAACGGTGATATTAGATAATGAAGAAGAAGAAGAATGTGGGTAGTAGATTCGCAAAGATGGCATTAGATGATAAAAAAATAATTTAGTGGGAGTTTAATTGAGACTAACAAGAGTAATTATAAGGAAGATCCTCGGTTTATTTCTCTTAAGGGATCCTCCTCCTACAATGCTGCTACGTAAATTACTGCTCCAATCTCTTTAAAACGATTAGTTTGTTGTCAATCATCGTCTTAAGTTTTTGGTTAAGGAAGTTGATATAGGACCATTTAGCACTCTTTTTCTCTCTATTTTCATGCATTTTCGGCCCCATTTAAGGCGGTCTTGTACCCCCTTTACTCTCGATTGTAGTCCCGATTCCCTTTACTATGACACTTTGGCCCCCTTGCAGATATTGAGGCGGGAACGGGCGAAATTAAGCTAGAAAGACGGGATTTCCAAGCTATGCATGAAAGATGAAGGAAATTATGCTGAGGAGTACCCTCAGCCGGTAGGCCGGCAGCCGGCCAGCCGGCTGGGAGTACATATTACAAGGAAATGAAGGAATGAAGCTGAAGAAGCATCCCCAGCCGGTGGCCCGGCGGCCGGTCAGCCGGCTGGGAGGACACATTTGCTGAAGAAACATGGAAAATGGAAGAATGTTACAGGAATCTCCCAGCCGGTCAAATGACCGGCGGCCGGCTAGCCGGCTGGGAGTCCCTCCAAAGGCAAAAAGTCAAGCTTCAAAGTCAAGCTGCCCCAGCCGGTCAGGGACCGGCGGCCGGTCGACCGGCCGTGCACACCTGATGACTTCAAAAAGTGTTCAAAACTTCCAGGAATCTCCCAGCCGGTCAAATGACCGGCGGCCGGTCGACCGGCCGGGAGTGCAATCGCGTGTTTCAAAGCCCATTTCCAATTTCAGTCCTAATCCTTGTATAACCTATATATACCCCCTCTTAAACCCTTTTGTACACACAACCCTAGATCCAGAAATTTTACCCTTTCAAGCTTTAAACTTTCTTAATCACTTTGTTAATCTTTCTTTAATTAGAGAAGTTCTTCAATCAATTAGTGATTGAATTTGGGTTTGTAAGAAGATTGAAGGATTTCCTTCTTTATTATTTCTATCCAAATTCCTCTTTCACTATTTTGTTGGTATTATTTCTCTCCCTATTTTCATTTGTTTACATTTTGTTCATCTTTTATGTTTGCTTGATTGTTTATGTTAAAATTGTTGTTGTTGTTTGTTTGTTGTTGTTAATTCCATCATTTCTTATCTTATCATTGTTCATCTTTCCTTTGTTCCTCTTTCTTTTGTTCATCCTTGGGTAGTTGTCCTCAAAGACTTAATCTTTGAGTTGATTTGATTGAAGATTGTGTCTTTAGGGTTAAATCTCTCTCATTATTAGATTAAATCATCTTTCCTTCCACCCATTGTTAGATTGTTGCATGTTTAGTAGTGAATTTCATCTTCTCACCATGTTTGTGACCAAAGTTTCCATCTTTATTGTTTATTTTGCAATTAAGACCATGATTAGTGAGTAGTCTTCCACTAGGGCTCGGTTTGACCCAACATGAGTAATTTCACTAGTTGAATTCCATAAAGGCTAATTATTTGGGGGAATTGGTGAGGGTAGTTTAGAGGGTTGACTTGGTTTATGGGTTGACTTTTGGGTAGTGTCGACTTATGACCCTTGACCACCAACGAGAGTTGGTTAGGTTGTGATTTGGATACCCGAGACTTGACCCTATTGTTGACCTCGGTTGAGACCGAAAGGGAGAACCGGGGTAGGACACCTCTAAACTAGCGTTTGAAATCGACCCTCGAGAGAGGGAGTGGGATGACCCGGGAATTGACGGGACTTAATGACCTTAGCAAATATTGGACCACCTTGGGAATAATGCATGTTTTTGGGGTAGTCGGGTATTGAGTTAGGGATTCCGACCTTCGAACCCGAGAGGGGGGTTGGTGGGTAGCACTAGTGTCCTATTTCGAACCCGAGAGGGGGGTCTTAGGCGAATTAGAGTCGTCACCTCCTCACCTAACTACCCTTGTGATTAGCCTAGAGATTCGATTGTGTGGAATTACGAATTGTTTGGGGAGAACCGAGTCTTAGGCTTTTAAATTATTTGATTTCCATCTACTTATTTATTTTATCTTGCTCTTCCTCTTAGTTTGTTTTTATTTAGCGGCTTTACCTTGTTGTTGGTAGCTTTAGTATAACCTTCATCCCTTATTGTCGACTTAGCTAAACGATAGGATTAGAACAATTAGTAATCTTTTCAACTCCTTGTGGGATCGACCCCTACCCGATTCATTGATAGGCAATCTATGAGGGAACTAGGATTAGATCAAGTTACTCTTGATTTATTTGACGGGGTGGGCATGAAAATGATGTATGGAATTCATGAACGGACCTATGTTCGTCTTACTTGGGAGTTTTTGAGCTCCCTCCGTCTTGACAAACACCGCCAAACACAAAAGGTAGCCTTTTTGCACTTTAGATTGATGAACAAGGACTACTCCTTGACCCTTCCGACCTTTGCATCCCATTTTGGGCTTGACACTAGCCCTCCTCACAAGGCACCTGAGACATTTGACCATGGGGCCTTATGGAAGGCTATTACGGGGTTAGATGATGTTAAGGGGGTCAAAAGAGCCGCCAACACAGTCCACAATGCGGCTATCCGGGTTTGGCATAGGTACATGGGTTGGACCATCTTTGGCCGAGAGGAAAACCATAATTTTAGAACGGAGGAACTGGAAATTCTCGGCTCTTACCTTCGCTCCAACCCAACCACTTTCAAAATTGACATTGCCCACCATTTGGCCCTCACATTACAGCGGCTTAGCAATTCTCCGGCCTCTAATACGGCCGTTGTCGTGGGTGGACTCATCACCCATTTGATGAAGAGGCTCGAAAGGAGGGTCAACTTGGGTGGGGTGCGTTCTATGATTGGTGATACAATGTTGTTCAAAAATTACATCCACCACAACCTCGGTTGGTTGAAGACCAACCCGAATGATGGCCTAGACTATTGGCAAATTCGGGTTGATGGCGTTGATCGGAATTCTATCCCTCTTCCCAACCCCGACAAAATGAAAGTGGTGCCTAACCAAGAATATTACTTGCTTGAGATTGAAGATCTCCAAGACCCCTCCATCCCCCAACAAATTAACCCTAACCTTCGGTATGCTCGTGGCCGACCAATCGTCCCCGCAAGGTCTACCTTGCGGTATGCCACACCGGTTTCTCCTTTTGTCCCCGGCCCCTTGCAACAAGGAGAGGGGTCCTCCACTCAACACCAACAACAATCGCCTCCTCTCCATGCCGACCTCGTCTCCTTCATGGCGGAGATGAAAATTAATATGACAAACGCCGCACATGAGCGGCATGGGCTTCAACAAAGGCTTGACCGGATTTACTATGACCATTCTCTTGGTCAATTCCCGGTCTATGATGATTGTATGAGGAACCAATACAAACACCCCTCCGGCCTTCACCCCTCCTACTATTTATTCCCGGATGGTGGACATCCGGAAGATGGGACCTTCAAGTACGGAGATATTAACTTGCGGCCCGACTACTTTAGCGCTCCGGTTTTTCCCACCCCGCCTACCTCCCAAGGGGAGGGACATGACGCGAGGTGGTTCGGGGGTGCCCCTTCGATCTTCCAAGAGGGCGGGTCTAGTGGTGCCGGAGGGCACCCGGAGATGTTTGTTGGTGTGAGCCAAGCCATGGGGGATTTTAGCTCGGATGTCCACTTGAATACTGACGATTTCATTCGTGGCTCCGAGTTCGGGGCAATTGATGGTGATGGTGATGGTAATGAAGATGATGAAGATGATGATGACGACATGGGGTCTTAGTCCCCGAGTTGATGGTGTCTTTTATCCTCCCAATCAATCCAAACGACAAGTATGATCCTTCCCTTTTATCCAAATTTCTCATCCATATTTAAATTTTTCGCATGCATTTAGTTAATAATTCATTTAGTTGCATCATATAGGATTGCATTAGATTTCAATTTTGTAATATATTGTCACATTTAATAATTGCATTCACTTAGCGTAATTTGCATTGTCATTTCAATTTTGCATGTAGAATAGAGCATGCATCGCATTTTCAAAATAAAAACAAACTAAAAATTGAAAAACGACCAAAAAACCAAAAACATGTTAATTTACTTCACTAATATGCCCTCCCATGTTTATAACTAAATGTGGGGAGGGCCTAAAAAATCAAAAATATGTCTTTTAATTTGTACTCCCTCCACACATTTATTTCCATTTGGAAGTAATGTAAATAAATAAGTGTGGGGAGGGAGTTTTCATATAAAAAAAAAAAAAACCAAAAATATGTCTTTTTAATTTTTCAAAAACAAAAATCCCAAAAATATGTTATTTTTTTTCCCTTTGAAAAATCAAAAATCAAAAAAATATGTTCCTTTATTTTTCTTATTCACTCCCTATGCTTTTGTCCATTGAGGACAATGTACATCTCAAGTGTGGGGAGGGAAATATCCACTCGTGTATATTTGTTTATAATTGTAAATGTTTATAAATTAAAGAAAATGACTAAAAATTGAAAAAATCCAAAAAAATCCAAAAATTTTGCATTGTATATACATGTGTTCGGCTAACAAAGTGGCAAGGTACATTGACTATCCAAGGCAAAAAGGAGACTAGAAGACCGCTCGGTATAGACGTTCTTATCTCTTTCCTTTTTTTTCCGTTCTTTCTCTTTTTATATTGTTGTATAATATGGAGGAGGATGGGATTTTTGTTGCTTTGGGTGTCTCCTTGGGAGACCGTTTGGAATTTTGGTGTTGTTTTGCTGCTAGGTTTAGCCAATTTGTTGCATGTTTCATTTCATGTTTGTTTAAATTTCCGCATGCATTTGCTCACATGTAAATACTTGTTGCATTTCTTTCTTTTGCATTGAGTTTGTAAATAAATTTTTAAGGAAGAACATGGTCAAAGGAAGGGAACCAAGTACCCCCATGATGAACTTATGTGCTCAATTGTGCCTTCCCCCTCCTTGTGACTCGCACCCGTGGCCTCTTAGTTAGCCAAGGAAGGGGGAGCTTGACCAAAGAGTCTAGACCGATCTTGTGACACCTTGGGCCGTAGACTAGGCCTTTGGCTCGACCTAAACTACTCAAAAGTAAGGGTAGAGCCTCCTAGGGCGGGTACATTCATACCCCGCCCTCATCTAGGTTTGAGAGTAGGTCTCCTCGCGAGGCGTGTCACATCATTACGCATAAGTGTGTCGCATCGTCCTTAGACCATGAAATTGCATTACATTTTTGTGCATATGATTTGAAGCAAAAATCAGTTTTATGAACCTCACAAAAGCCAAATTAGCTTAGTTTCGTCCCTTGCATTGATTTCCTTTTCGATTCACCCCCCCCTGAGCCTTAGCCTATTCCTTTTGGCATACCCACTAAAAGAGCTACATCCCAAAAACACCCCTCCTTAATCAAGAATGGGTCATGATTTGTAGAAGTGTCTAGGTGGTGGAGTCGGAAGTTGATGATGGACGAAGTACATGTCCATTGGGTCGAAAATTTTGTCTACATTTGGTGTTGTATATAAATAAGAGGTTTTGAAAAAAAAAAAAAAAAAAAAAAAAAAAAAAAAAAAAAAATGAAAAACAAAATAGAAAAGTGAAAAAGTCATGAAAAATCCAAAAAATGAGTTACTTGTGTTGTATATATTTGTTTATTGTCAAGAAAAGAAAAAGGCAAGCAACACCCCTACTCATCATTTAAAGGGGTAGAAAAAGCCGTTGCTAATTAAAAAGGGGCAAATTGATGTTTTTCCAAAAATGAGTCGGGTTTGCACATTTTTTGCATGGCTTGGGAAACCGAGTCGTTGTTATGGTGTAGACGTTACCATTTGTTGAAATAAAAGGAGTTTTATCAAATTTTTCCTACTTGAGTTGGGTTTATGCAATTTTTGCATAGTTTTGGTCATCATTGCTATGTTAGGGCATAGACGTGTCTCATGTGTTGCAATAAGAGATGGGAAGTGATGTGTCGACAATTCTTGATTTGAGCTCCACATATCCAAACGGTGCTTGCACCAATCCCGTTTCGACCTTCTCCTTAGCCCCGTTGTAACCCTTTGCTTCATATTGTATGCATTTTTATCATTGTTTGCATTTCATTGGACATAGGACGGTCTTACACATTAGATTGCGGGCACGTTTTCGCTAGTCGAGTTAGTTGAGTGATTTTGGTTACTTTTTGTCACAAAAATCGCCTTGTTCTTTCATTGAGTGACGAGTGAAAACCGTGAGGATGTCGTTGCCTTGGTCCCCTTAGTCAAGGGTCCTTTGGTTGAATCTTGTGTCGGTTTTGTAATTCTCGGCGGACTTGCCCCTTCTTCCCTTTCCCCGCTCTTGAATTGGTTTCTTGAGCATTGGTCACACAAGGGTTGCTTTTGTCACATTTAGGGGGTTGGCACCTCAATTGGCACTCCTGAGACGGTACTCCCGACCGAGACCATGTTTTGATGTTTGAAAAAACCCGACCACTTAGATGAGGAAAGTGGGTCATTTTGTTAGATGCATTCTACTTGTTGATTATGTGCTTTCATGACGAATGTGTCAAAAATTTTGTAGCAAGACCCAACTTGCCTTGCAATAGGGCACTCTCCCCTCATGGGTGTCAAATTGTGAGTTGAAGGGGCGTTGAGTGCGCTAATACTCGATCGGCTTAAGTAATAGTTTAGTTGAGTGATGCTTATATTGTGCATTCACTCTCCATATTTATCATAATAATGCTTTGCGCAATTGGTTGAGGACTTACTCGGGGACGAGTAAGGTTCAAGTGTGGGGAGGTTTGATATAGGACCATTTAGCACTCTTTTTCTCTCTATTTTCATGCATTTTCGGCCCCATTTAAGGCGGTCTTGTACCCCCTTTACTCTCGATTGTAGTCCCGATTCCCTTTACTATGACACTTTGGCCCCCTTGCAGATATTGAGGCGGGAACGGGCGAAATTAAGCTAGAAAGACGGGATTTCCAAGCTATGCATGAAAGATGAAGGAAATTATGCTGAGGAGTACCCTCAGCCGGTAGGCCGGCAGCCGGCCAGCCGGCTGGGAGTACATATTACAAGGAAATGAAGGAATGAAGCTGAAGAAGCATCCCCAGCCGGTGGCCCGGCGGCCGGTCAGCCGGCTGGGAGGACACATTTGCTGAAGAAACATGGAAAATGGAAGAATGTTACAGGAATCTCCCAGCCGGTCAAATGGCCGTGGCCAGCTTAGCCGGTGGGAGTCCCTCCAAAGGCAAAAGTCAAGCTTCAAAGTCAAGCTGCCCTGACCGGTCGGGGACCGCGGCGGTCGACCGGCCGTGCACACTGATGACTTCAAAAAGTGTTCAAAACTTCCAGAATCTCCCACCGGTCAAATGACCGTGGCCGGTCGACCGGCCGGGAGTGCAATCGCGTGTTTCAAAGCCCATTTCCAATTTCAGTCCTAATCCTTGTATAACCTATATATACCCCCTCTTAAACCCTTTTGTACACACAACCCTAGATCCAGAAATTTTACCCTTTCAAGCTTTAAACTTTCTTAATCACTTTGTTAATCTTTCTTTAATTAGAGAAGTTCTTCAATCAATTAGTGATTGAATTTGGGTTTGTAAGAAGATTGAAGGATTTCCTTCTTTATTATTTCTATCCAAATTCCTCTTTCACTATTTTGTTGGTATTATTTCTCTCCCTATTTTCATTTGTTTACATTTTGTTCATCTTTTATGTTTGCTTGATTGTTTATGTTAAAATTGTTGTTGTTGTTTGTTTGTTGTTGTTAATTCCATCATTTCTTATCTTATCATTGTTCATCTTTCCTTTGTTCCTCTTTCTTTTGTTCATCCTTGGGTAGTTGTCCTCAAAGACTTAATCTTTGAGTTGATTTGATTGAAGATTGTGTCTTTAGGGTTAAATCTCTCTCATTATTAGATTAAATCATCTTTCCTTCCACCCATTGTTAGATTGTTGCATGTTTAGTAGTGAATTTCATCTTCTCACCATGTTTGTGACCAAAGTTTCCATCTTTATTGTTTATTTTGCAATTAAGACCATGATTAGTGAGTAGTCTTCCACTAGGGCTCGGTTTGACCCAACATGAGTAATTTCACTAGTTGAATTTCATAAAGGCTAATTATTTGGGGGAATTGGTGAGGGTAGTTTAGAGGGTTGACTTGGTTTATGGGTTGACTTTTGGGTAGTGTCGACTTATGACCCTTGACCACCAACGAGAGTTGGTTAGGTTGTGATTTGGATACCCGAGACTTGACCCTATTGTTGACCTCGGTTGAGACCGAAAGGGAGAACCGGGGTAGGACACCTCTAAACTAGCGTTTGAAATCGACCCTCGAGAGAGGGAGTGGGATGACCCGGGAATTGACGGGACTTAATGACCTTAGCAAATATTGGACCACCTTGGGAATAATGCATGTTTTTGGGGTAGTCGGGTATTGAGTTAGGGATTCCGACCTTCGAACCCGAGAGGGGGGTTGGTGGGTAGCACTAGTGTCCTATTTCGAACCCGAGAGGGGGGTCTTAGGCGAATTAGAGTCGTCACCTCCTCACCTAACTACCCTTGTGATTAGCCTAGAGATTCGATTGTGTGGAATTACGAATTGTTTGGGGAGAACCGAGTCTTAGGCTTTTAAATTATTTGATTTCCATCTACTTATTTATTTTATCTTGCTCTTCCTCTTAGTTTGTTTTTATTTAGCGGCTTTACCTTGTTGTTGGTAGCTTTAGTATAACCTTCATCCCTTATTGTCGACTTAGCTAAACGATAGGATTAGAACAATTAGTAATCTTTTCAACTCCTTGTGGGATCGACCCTTAATAGTGTACAACGATAAAATCGTGCACTTGCGAGGTATAATTTGATAACCATCAGAAGTCGTTTCACATTTGTTCATTTACTGTTGTTTTTACTGTTTGTATTTTTAGTTTGATTTTGGTTGTTTTCTGACTTTGGTGCTAACAATCTAATGACTTTTGCAAGAAATTTGCCTTCTCTTTTTTTTTACCTGATATTATACAATATTACAACATGTGAAGTTTAACTTCATAATTATGTGATTTTTACTCTAATTTGTTTACCACTAAAACTTAGGAGAGACGGTATCTCACTAAGTTATTGAGAGATCAATCTTTCGTACCCTTTTATTTGTATTTCGTACCCTTTTTATTGTTGATCGTGACATAGTAATTTCGTACCTATTTACATAATAGATGTACCCATTTTATCATTAATCGTGATTTGTATCTATTTTATTACCTTCAGTACCACTTTTTCTTAAAATTGTTCAATGGTCTCTCAATAAAGCTTATTAAGAGACCGTCTCTCAGGAGACCTACTCTTTGTTTACCATAATTTCCCCTCCTTCTTCCCTCTTCGTCCCCACTGCTAATTCTGTACTTTTTTCAATTACAAATGTTGTTGCGTTGTATTCTCATGCTTGATTTAATTTTTAGGAAACAATGGGGACAAAAACAATAAGAGTTACAAAAAGGGCAAGAGGAGGAAGAAGATTAGAGTTTGCAGTAACGTCAAGACAACGACGAACAGACAATTGTTTATCAAGATCACTATATTAGAAAGGTATTAAACCTGTATCATATACATTAACTCCACCTCACAGTATCATCAAGATCTTACTCCCCTTTTGATTTGATTCAGGTGCTTTTTTTTCCAGCTTAATTTTGATGGGTGGTTGCCCTTCACTTGATTTAGCCATTATTATCTCATTAAGGTTTTCTTTTTCTTGAATTCACCGAGGAGTTCTGTTTTAATTGAAGCGGGTGTTACCTTATTTGTTCTATGTGTGTATATGTAAGGTATAGTGTCTTTGAACGGAAACAATGGATGAGGGTTAGGAAGGTTGCTGGCAACGAAAATAACGATGTTAAAAAAAACCGATGGGTTTTCAGTAAATTTTTCAATTTTATGGTTGATTTATGATAGATTTCCGCTTATTTGTGAGTTTTGCTTATGATTCACAATATCAAGAGCTTCCTCAAGAAAAGCACGAAGACTAAGAGCCCGTCAATTAAATCACTTTTCGGTGTGTTTAAACATGTTTATTAAAGTGGTGTTTGTTTTACTCTTTTAGTCTATGCCCAATTTGTGTTTCATGCTCTGATGATTCTCTGGAGTCATGTTAAAATGTTTTGACATGCAATTTACAGTAGATATGGAAACTTTGGGGTTAACATAAGAGATACAAAGTACAATATTTGCTTTTACAGTTACACTTGAATAGAAGACGAGTTGAACTTGAATAGAAGAGCAAAAGACTTGAATAGAGAGGGATAAAACGATAAATAAGTGCAGGAGATGGAGAGGAGGAAGGAAAAGGAAATGCGTGTAATAAGTGAAAACAAAAGGGAGAAGGGGGGGGGGTCTGAACAAAAGCGAGGGAGACGAATAGGTATGGAGGAAAAGAAAATAAGTGAATATGTGGCGAAAGAGAGTGAAGGATATGGAGAGGGAGGAGGAGGAGGAGGAGGAGGAAAAGGAAATTAGTCAATATGTGAACAAAAGGATGAGAGATAATGATGGGGAGAGAAACCAAGGGAAGAGATGAATATGTGAACAAACAAGGAGATAAGGAGATGAAGGAGATAGATAAAATGATGAATGATCAAGTTGTCCGCAATAAAAGAACACACACGACAACCAACGAGAGGACAAGATAGCGAGTTCATCATTTTACAGCCTAATTTTTTATTTGCTTATGAATAATTGAGATTATATGATATGCTAAATGATTGCTTGATAAAAAGAATGATTTTTATAAGTTATTTCAAGTTATCTTGGTTTGATGGTTTGTTAGTGTTGCTGGGCAGGTGACTACAAAGGCCAAGTAAAGAGGAAAGAGAGGCATCAAAATGGGGAGACCGAAAGCACGAAGATAGACGAGCTAGGCTTAGAAGATTAGGCTTCTTTAGAGCAAGTAATTTACTCTCCACTTAGTCTCATTACTTACAACAGAATTCAAGATGACGTGATTCGCCGGCACGTGTCACGATGAAGGATTGCAAGCACGTGATTCGCTAGCCGATGAAAGAACTTATATATTAGTATTAGTATGAATAGGCATTACACAGATTTGCGTGAACAACTTTCATTTGTGTTTTAAGACATCGAGTTATCCTGGCCAAGATGACTTGATTTTATAACTGTAACTACCCATTAATTATTGAAACTCCTTAGAGAAATGGGAAAATTGTTGAATTTCTGTTTAAATCTTATTTTCCGTCCTACGGTCCCGGTTGGTTCCTATCGCCACGGTTAGTTCTTATTGTCATAAGTCAGTATTCATCCACTACTTGCAAATAGAGATTGCTTCGTACCCAATTTTAAGTAGTACGAAATAGTTGTTTTTTTTAATGAATTAAAGTTTGCCATACGAAGTTCAAGAGAGGTAATCAAAAGAACTTTGCCAATTAATGGCAAACTACGCTGATTTAAAAATTTTAGGGTATTGCACGCGCCATATCCCAAGATTCTTACAATGTTATCGAACAAAACAAGGCATTTCTAAAAATGCACACTTAGTTACATAAGTAGTTTTTAAGAACTCTTGTTAATTTGATGCTTTGCCAACATTTTTATAAAATTTAGCTACAACATATGAACTACAACTTTTTATGTAATTCACACTTATTTTTTGGTCTCGGACTGGAATTGGAACATGTGCATGTTCACCTATAGTTACTTGTATTGAATTTCAAACTTGAGTTTTTTCGCGCAATGATACAAATCAGGGACTTTCTTCTATTTTTATTCCAATTACGTCAATAAAAAAAGGAATCTCGGGCTTGATAAATGTTTTTCATAGACAAACATCTATAGTGTATACCCCGAGTAGAAATTTGGTAATGATTATGACCTCAAAATTGCGTTTAGAACTTTGATGGAGATGGTCGAAACTCGCAAAGAAAAAAATGATCTTAAATGCGTGTGTTTTTTTGGTAGTGAATCTCGTGATCTTGCTACGGTCAAAAAATCAAACTACGTTGATATAAATATCTTGGGGTATGGCGCGCATCGCGCGCCATACAACAACTAGTAATGTTAAATAGCTATCTGTCCGTGGCTCTTGCTTGTATCATATTTCCGGGTGTATTGGTTGCTTTCCATAGGCATATATGGAATAATGTTAAATAGCCGTGTTGCTAAACACCGTACCAATTTGTCAGTTTCCTTTTTACCGATGTATCCCCTTTTTGATGTAGTAATACTATAGATATATCAAATCAGTGAATTACCATATCAAATTCTCGAAACAAAATTTTGTTTCGTATCTCTACTCCATACTTCAGCTTTTTATGTTTTGAGTTATTTTCTTTTACGAAATTTAAGTCTCGAAATTGGTTATCCATTTTTATTTTCTGAGGCGGCGTATTGAAGGTAATTCGCATTTATGGAAGTATTATTGTCAATGCAGTGATTATCGTTTTCTATTTGTATGGTTTAAATTGCTCGACCTCGTGACAATATACGTCTCAGTTGAAAATTTACGGTACATTTTAGCCGACATTTTTGCTGCTGTATGTTCAGCATTCGTCAGTTGCTCTTAGAGGCGGCAATCATTGACACGATCCGAAAATCCGATACGAAGTTAGCGGGTTAGGGTCAAGACGTTTTGATCCATTTAAGTAATTGGGTTGACACGACACCACACGAAACGAAACTTAAATGGGTCGGGTTAGGGTTGATGCCTTTTGACACGAACCCGACACGAATAACCCATTTATTTAAAATTGTCATAATATATTTGGCTTGAGACAATAATGCAACAAAACAACTTAAGAATTAACATTTTCATTCATCATGTTTGGAATATTAGGATTATAATAAATTGTAGTTTGTTGTATTAGTTTATTGGGTTAAACGAGTTAAGTGGGTTAAAAATGACCTGCTTAAAATAAATGAGTTAAACAGGTCAGGTTGGGTTATAGAAAAATTAAATGGGTCGGGTTAGTGTTGTGGTAGTGGTGACCCGTTTAATATTGACACGAACACGAACACGAACCAACACGACCTAATCTGTTTACCAGGTCTAGTTGCTCTTATACGAAATTTAAAGTATTTTTTCAGATGTCCGTCAATGCAGTCTCTACCACAAAATTTAAAAGATTTACAAATGATTGAGACGAAGGGAGTAGATAAAATGTTCCATTACGTAACAAATTGTTCAAATCAGGAAAAGAACAAATAATATTGACTACAGTTAGAAATAAATCACTCAAATTTTAAGCAAATCTTCATCAAAGGGAAACTTATCTTTTTTTAATTTGCAAAAGCTTTGGAGAGACGGTTTCATCTTAAATTCTTAATGTGTCACACACGTTACTCACATTTCGACAGACGCTAAAGTTCCCCATAGATCGTAACGATAACACTATGAACATCAAAGTTACGACTCGTATTTTCTTAAAGGGTTTTTCTAACCTATGCCCACTAGGCATAGGATAAGAAATCAAAAAAGGAAAGAATTGAATGCATTTCTTGTAAAAGAGAAGTAAAAGTGATGAGATATTGCAATTTCCCATAAAAATAGCATTTAATTCTTTCCCTTTTTGATTTCTTATCCTATGCCTAGTGGGCATAGGTTAGAAAAACCGTTTCTTAAATAATACGAGTATTTTTTTTCAATTAATTATTAATGACTACGGAGTATATTTTTCTACTCGGTTAAGTATCATTTTACGGCTAATAACCGCCTATTAATCCCGACACGATATTACAGATTTGCAACGAGATTATAAAACCGTTATTACCGAACTATTACAAAACCGTTAGACCGAATTATTAAAAACCGTTGTACCGAAAACAAGGATTAACAAATGATTGAGACAGATGGAGTACATAATTATGTTGATTAGGTAACAAATTGTTCAAATTAGGAAAGGAAAAAATAAATTGACTACAGTTAGAAATAAATCACTCAAATTTTAATTTTAAGCTAATCTTCATCAAATAGAAACTTATTTTTTTAATCTGCAAAAACTTTGGAGAGACTGTCTCATCTTAGTGTCACACTCGTTACTCTCATTTCGACAGACACTAAAGTTCCCCATACATCGTAACGATAAGACTACAAACGTCAAAGTTACGACGCGTATTTTCTAAAATAATATTTTTTTCGATAAATTATTAATGACTACGGAGTATATTTTTCTACTCGATTAACTATCATTTTACGGCTAGTGACCGTCTAGTATTAAATCTATTAATCCCGACGCGATACTAAAAATTTGCAACGAGATTATAAAACTGTTATACCGAACTATTACAAAACCGTTTTACCGAATTATTAAAAACCGTTGTACCAAAAACATAACAAAATCGAGTACAATCCACAAAAATCCACAACATCCTATTTGATACGCCCAGATTGGGTAAGAAATCACGTACACGCAAAATCACATGAATTAGTGATCACACTAGTGTTATAAATAGTGCCATAGTCTGAGCAAAAAATAAGCACTTCCAAGTCTTCAATCTATTCTATTCCATAGTATATCCGTCTTACGTAATATTTAATATAAAACTGTCTTATAGAAGATTAGTTGTTACTCGATACCAACAAATTAAATCACTAAAACAAAGAAGAAATGAAAGAGAAAGAAAACCCTTTTAGAGATTATTAGCATCATTGCTTAATCAAATCAGAGAATTACCATAGATGTCACTTGAAGGTATAATTTTCATCAATCCCTTGTTTTTTTTTCATGCTAATTTCTAATTTTGCTTGTTTTTTTTTTTTAGAGAAAAGAACAATTCATTAATAGAACGTTATATAGCACCTACAAAGAATAAGTATAATCGTAAAAAAAAAATAATGGAAACCAACGAAAAATAATTTTCTTATAAACTAGGGGTCTCAAAACAGGTCAATTCGGCTCGTCTTATTATCGCTATCTTCATGTAGCTTTTGAGAGGATACTTCGTTTGATTTATGAGATAAAATTTACCTCTGACTGGTCCAAAGATCGTTGACAAATCACTTTTACCCTTTGAAAGAACGAGATGCAAACCATAACGAACTACTCTTGACTATATTACTAATGAAATTAACCCCACGAATAAATGGAAAAACCCCGAAATAAGCGACGGAAAAACGATTCTCCCCAAAAGGGAGACTTTTATTGAATAGAAATAGATATACATACTATTGATTGAAATTTGAAACAATTTTGGGGCTTACCATCGATCGATCGATAATCGATAAAAGCCCCTTATATAATATGATGGAGGTTAGGGTTTTTTTAAAAGAGTTTTTTTTGAGAGAGTACTAAAACGTCCTGATTGACTTAACACTTTTTCCACTAACTTTTTGACATGAAGATTCTAATTGTGCTTTTGATTAGGTTAATGTTACGCTTGATTTATTGGTACTAGGAGTAATATTTTTTAGCTGTTTATAGGTTTTCGGTGCAATTTTCATCTTGGATCATTAAGGTACTAGGTTGATGTTGTTGTCGTTGATGTATATATTAGTCTTTGATTTGGAGCCTGTTGTAGATTACTTGTTGTTTTAATGTCTACATTGATAGATGAACTATCTCAACCAAAATCTTAAGGTGATGCTTGAGGCCCAATTATTATAATTATTCATATTACGCTCCCTCACTCAAATGCCCATTGGGTTTAAAGAGTGGTTAGTTGTGCACCGGCTCCCTCGTACCGTGTGTTGGAATTCCACTTCGAGAGTTTTTGAGGAGTTTTGAGGTTGCCAGGATTTGAACCCGTGGCCTAAAGGTCACGATGGCTCTGATACCATGATAGATGAATCATCTCAACCAAAACCTTAAGGTGATGGTTGAGGCCTAACTATTATAATTATTCCTATTAATCACCTTATTTTTATGCTTTGTGATGCACAAACAAGGCTATACATCCAGATATATATAAGCATGGTATATTCAAAACAAATTTAATTGAGCTTATATGAAATTTTTTCGAGGTTTTAAAATTTTTGAGTTACAGTTTATGTTTTTAGGTGTCAAAATTAAAATCTAATTGAGCTTATATGTATTTCTTTTGAGTTTCATTATAATATACTGTGTTTAAAATTTTTATAAAAGCACTCGCATTCTTTCCAATAAAGCTGTACATACAAGCTCAAATCATTTATTATAAAGCTCCAAATCTATACAACCAGATGTATACAACTGGTTGTGTAATCTACTAATTGTTTATAATGTTAGGAGTAGTGTCATATTATTTAGAAATTAGTCTTCTAAAACGATCTTACAATAACACATAGTAAAATCATCGATCTAATATAACTAATAATGATATCTCTTTTAGTCTCTCACAAAGACATAATAGTGAGAAACGATCTCTAAGAAAACTTGCTTTTTAGAATAAGATAACATTTGTGTAAAGTAAAGCCGTTTTAAAAAAAAAAAAGATAAAACTATGTTAGTCGATCTACTATAACTGCACTATTTATTGTATGTAGATTGTTGTTCATTTGTAATTAATTAACTTTAATCATCATAGTTTTTAAATTGAGTTTAATTATACCGTTTAGATGTCGTTAAGACCGCGGGGTTAAGAAAAGGGCATAGAAACCTAGTACATTGTTAAGCTGTCGAAGCTAGTTCACTTCACCCCTCGCATGTTAATTCGAAGACAAACCCGTTTAGAACGGATTAAGATCGATCTCAGCACTTATTTTAGTGTCGTGTCACTACCTGTGCAACCCGACATAATGAATAATTCGGCAGATGATGATAACAATGTCACTACTGTTAATATGCCTGATGAAGATGGAATAAAGTCTCATTCTTATTTCGTAAGAGACCCCGAAAATCCAATATTTCATTTAAAATATGATATATATTAAATAAATACTCCTTCTATTCCGATTTTTTTTTACCTATTCTATTTTGGGTGCATTAGTCAATTGTTTACCTCTCTATAAAATACCTTTGATGGGTAATTTAAATAAAATATTGGATTTTCAGGGTATCTTACTAAATAAGAATGAAACTTTTTTCCATCTTCATCCGGCATATTGACAATAGTGACATTGTTATCATCATCAACCAAATTATTCATCATGTCGGGTTGCACAAGTAGCGACTTTGACACTAAAATATGCGCTAAGACCGATCTTTATCCGTTCTAAACGAGTTTGTCTTCAGGTTAACAAGTGAGGGGTGAACTGAACTTGCTCCGACGGGTTAACAATGTACTCCGTATCCATGCCCTTCCCTTTTCTTCCGCAGTATAACGACATTTAGACGATATAATTAAAGTCAATTTAAAAATTATGACAACTAAAATTAATTAATTACAATGGACAACAAATCTACATACAATAGTCAATAAATTAAATAGTGCAATTAGGGCTAGATCAACACAAATTTCTTTTTCTTTTTCTTTTTCTAAACGGTTTTACTTTCACACAAGTGTTATCATATTGTAAAATCAAGTATTATGTCTTTGTACGGGACTAAAAGAGATATCGTTATATATTGGCTATATTAGATGGTTTTACTACTCAGTATGTTTTATTGTAAAACCGTTTTAGGAGACAATTTGCTAAACTGATATATGACACTAACCATAACATCATAAAGTATAAAAATAAAGTGATGTAAACATTAAAATAAGTAATCTACAACATGCTCCAAATCAAAGAATAATACTCCATTTGTCCCGGTTATTTATTTATCTATTTTATTTTGTGGTGTTTCAATTAATTGTTTACCTTTCTATTTTGATAACGTCTTTGATGAGCAAACTGATCTTCCACACTCAAATTGGTCTACTTGTCATCTAATAATTAGCCCCCACTTCTTTCCTCGATCTTTGTACCAAAATTAAAGGTAAATAAATGACCAAAACCGGGATGTATATAAATCACAAATTTTACAATTCAAATAATGAAAAAAAAGGAATGAGGGGTCATGTCGAGAAAAATGATTGTACATCAGATGTACTACATCATATTTAATGACTTTTTGAGTTTTTGTGTATTTTTTCGAGTACTATAGAGTTTATAAATTACATTTTAGTTTTATGATGTCAAAAATCAAATTTTTTTAAGCTTATATGTAATTTTTTTTAATTATAATGTAACTTTTTGAGATTAACGTTTAAGTAAATAAACTCAAAAATTTTATAATAAAACTCAAAAATTTTAGATTAAAACTCAAAAACTTTATTTTAATGCTAAAAAATTATACCATCTGATGTACTACATCAAATGTATAAGCCACTTACTGGGTCATGTCGGACCTTGCACTCAGGCCGTCAATATGATTGTTTTATCCTTGTATAGGTTTATATATATATATATATATATATATAGTTTTGTTTAACTCAAATTTGAACTAAACACTATTTATTTTATAAATAAATAAAATACGAAATACCGAAAATAATAATAATAATAATAATAATAATAATAATATATTTAGTATTAATATTAATATTAATATTATTTCAGCTCTAATCAGCTCTAATCAGCTCTAATCAGCTCAGGTTCATTAAGTTCAGTTCAACTCAGCTCAGCTCCATTCAGTTCAGTTCAGTTCAGCTTAGTTCAGTTCAGCTCAAAAAACCAGAAAAAATAGGGCGTTAGTATATAATAATCTTGATTAAGTAAAGAATTGTTCAATTCAGGAAGAGAACAATATAAGCCGACAACAATAAGAAATAAATCACTCAAATTTTAAGCTAATTTCATCAAATGGAAACTTATATTTTCTTATCATATCATTCTTTAAACAAAAGAAAATCGGATTAATCGTAATTAATCATATTTGGTGTAAGTAATTAACTCACCTAACCTTTGCTTAGGCCTATAAATACATTTTCATAGCCTTCGAAAACATACAACTACAATCACAGACGGATAATAATAGGGCGTCACCGGGTGACGCCGAGATTGGGTGTCACCCTCTCACATGCATCCTTTATTAAAGGGCTCCACACCTATTACATGTGAGAGGGTGGCGCTGAGATTGAGTGTCACCCGGTGGCGCCAACTCATTTTCCATCACGAAAATCCTTAGCATCACACAGAGTGTAGTTTTCCTGATAAACCAGTAACAGTCGTAGCGACATCATTAAGACGATGAAGAAAAGAAACAAGAAACACAACGGTGAACAGCGTTAAGCTGTACACCGTCAAAATTCAATCAAATCAGAGAATTTATACCATACTTACTTCTGGTTTGTATTTTTGTTACTTTTTTTTCCCTATTAAAAAATTTGTATTTTATTTTTATTATTATTATTATAAAAAAAACCATAAACTTTTATTAACCACAAACTTTTAATAATCAAGCAAAAGTTTATAAAAAAAAAATTATTATTATTATTATTATTATTATTATATGTTAATTACTTCGGATTTGTTTTAATATCTTACAGGGGTATTACATATGTTTTCGGAACATGGTACGCCCAAGAAGCACCGGATGGCCCAGTTCTTTCCCGAAACAGGGAAAGAACGTCTTTGGCGCCATTCGTTATACCAAGAAAACTAGGAGACGAAGCTCAACAATTCTTAGCGAAGATATTTGTGTCTTGAAAACACAAATTGGTGTGGCTTTGGACAATCTTCGCCCCCAAGCCTCTTAACTGAGAATTTTGTGATCTCGGTTTTCTTGGAAAACTTGTACATAAAGTTGTTACTCTCAATTGTCATAAGTTTCGAATAAAGGCTTACGCCATAAAACAAGGAAATAGCATTCTTTTAATTTGTACAATTGTACTTGTATGATTGTAAGAAAGAATTGTTTACCAAATCAATAGTGTTATTGAAATAGTTAACGGGTTTTCTAACATGTGTCCTAAGGTTAAACGTTTAAAAAGACTTCTAATAATACTGTAATGCAAGACATTATTGTGCATAAATCGCTTATCGTTCAGCATAACGTATTTTTCTCTCCGAGAACAATAAAATCGTTGTCGATCCCTTTAAATAGCCGGGCGAGGAGGAGTCATCAATTGTATACGAGTACAAATTAACAACATTAAAAGGCTACTTAATGATATAGAATAAAAATTGCGTCGACATTTTTAATGAATGACATAATTATTTTACACTCTAATCATGCAACACGACCTTTTTAGCTAGTCGTTCTACTTTATTACATCAAAACAAAAAATCGTTTAGTTATTAGTCTTTCGTACTATTGAAAATGGAAACTCAATTTATCAAACTTTATTTCATATCTCATTTTGTAACATTTAAGCAACTAGTATATACACCTCTACTTCGAAATCCATAATAATAATAATATAAACTTTCAAGCTGTTAAAATATGCCTTGAATCGGTTAAGTTTCCTTTTGAACGAACCATTTATCACGTGGACCTCCGCAAGATCATTAAAGTGTTCCCCGTCTCTGCCTGTGGATGTAGTTAACACATTGTTAGAAAACCACTATTTTTTTTGTTACGTTCTTAATCATCTTTCTTGCATCAGAACATAAGCACACGTGTGTTTCAAAATTGGTTCGTCACGTAGTTGCGTTACAAGCATCGATTGCTTATACATTTTACGTGTGTTTCGAAATTGGTACCATAATAAAAGTCGTGTTACAGTCTCACCTATTAGAGGATATTAGATAATATCATATTAGAGATGTTATTATTAGAAAAATATATTATAGGTAGGATATTATACTTTGAAATATTCTTGGAATATTCCGCAAAATAGTCTCCTATATAATTGTAATCAATTTATCAATAATAGTATCTCTAATATAATATTCTCTAATATCCTCTAATATCACCAAGTACGGAGTACATACATCATATTGATAAAATTCTATTGTTAAAACTGTTGTTTAAATTGTACGAGTATTTGTTTCATTACAAAAATAGATGGTCATATCGTAATGTAGGAGACACCCACGTCCGATACTTCTAACCGCGTTGAGTACTAGAATTTCACATGAAAATAAAGATTCAAATAACCCGTACACTTCGAAATGGTACACAATCAGTATTGATTTGTAACACCTATACACTTACAAATTTGTTGTAAATCACATATAGTGCATAATATTGTTCAATATAAGTAACAAATTGTTCAAATCGACTACAATAAGTAACAAACATCATCAAATTTTAGGCTATCTTAATCAAATGGAAATACATCACTCAAAAATCTTTATTAACCATGTATGGTATAAATAATTACCTTACATTTTTACCTACTACTCCTTTTTTATTATTTCGGCCAGTTCGTCTTACTTAAGATCGTCTTAACTTAAAACCTAACACAACCTTGTTTTATTTAGGCCTATAAATACATTTTCATAGCCTTTCTTAATCATACAACTTTAATCCTACAAATCCTTAGCATCTCACAGGGTTCACTTGTCTTGATAGAGTAGTAACAATTGAAGCAACGCTACATTGTTAAGGCGATGAAGAAAAGAAAGAAGAAATAGATAATTGGTTAAAAATTAATCAAATCAGAGAAATACCATAGTTACTCTGGTACGTAACTTTTAACATATGTGTTTTTTTTTTCTTGAGTTTTTTTTGTCAGAAACTACCTAATATTTACCTCATTTTCATAAATACTACGTAAAAATTTTTAATTTTGCAAGAAACTACCTAATATTTTTTTACTTTTGTCGAAAACTACCAAATTGAAATTAATGAGCAAATTCGACCATTTTTTTTCCAAATTAACTAAAATTCCGACAAATAAGTCAAAATGTCAATCGAATTAATCATAATTTTGTCCAAATTAGCCACAATCTCAGCCAAACTAGTCAAAATTGTAGTAAAAAAAATTGATTTAAATGTGTTCGTAGCTAATCAAAACAGTTGGTGGTGCTTAAGTATAGTAAATAATGTATGTTCAATGCCAAAAATAATGTTTTCGAGTTAGAATTTTGTCTAATTTGATCGGATGTTTCAATTTGTTAGTATCCAACAAAAGTCATGAAAATTTAGTTAGTTTCTCGCAAAATTAAAAACTTTAGGTAGTATTTATGGAAATTAGGTAAATATTAGGTAGTTTTTGACAAAAAAAAACTCTTTTTTCTTTAATCAAATTTGATAAAATTTGATATGCTCATTTATGCTTTAATATGTTGTATATAGAAGCATAACACATGTCTTCGGAACATCGTACACCCAAGAACTATCAGATGGGTGATATTCGTGATCTGGGTTTACTTAAGGTCTTTTTTCCGGGTATGATGAGATTTCTGGAAAGCCTACAATTCACATTTATACGTTGTTTTACGGATCTCGTTAGCGTGGATGTGTACGGAGGCTGCACCAGTACGTGTGCGACTCTATCGGAGAACATTGTTTCCTTTTTTGATAAGTTTGGATGCTTTGTATTCATCAAGTCTTGTATGAGTCGGTTTTATAAGTTAGACCAACCCAAATATTTAATACTCCCTCTATCTCAGTGAATAGTTTACGTCTCTATAGTGGTATGGGACTGTTTGATAGGTTTTCTCGGTTGTTAATAAGCTTGGACACTTTGTAATCATCGAGTCTTGTATGAGTCGGTTTTATAGGTAAAACCGACATGAATCTTTAGTAGCCATCATTTTATTATACATACGTCTTATATGGCCTGGTGGTCAATTGATGTCAACTTTATTAATCTTTTCAAATACATGCAAGAGTCTTGTATGAGTCGGTTTTATAGGTTAAACCAACCTGAATTATCTTTTTTTTTTTTACGAGATGACGAGGGGGTCGAATTCCCCAGACCCATGCATTCCCGCACCACCACATGGATCATGTAAGCCACCCCTTCGGGGGCTGCAGTGGCCAAGTGATCATCGCCGAAGCTGGTAGTCAAAAACGGGACCTCTCAACTCCTGCATTTCTGCAAGTTTCAAGGTTTAACCCGGCTACCACTGGACTAACACCACTTGGTTATGAATTATCTTTAGTACTCGTTATTTTATTATATTGCTAATATGACTTGGTGGTCAATTAATGTCAACTTTGTTTATTAATTTGTCCAAATACATATATGAGTTTTCTTGTATAAGACGGTTTTATAGGTAAAACTAACCTAAATCGTTCGTACCCATAATACATTTTATTATATGGCTAATATGACTTTGGTAGTCAATTAACGTACGGAGTAATATTGGTGATGATGATAAATATACTTCCTCCGTATCACTGAATAGTTTATAGTTACTTTATTTTATAAGAGAAAAATAAAGCAAATATTCCCTCCATACTATATCAATGATAACATGAATTCATTTTTCTCCTCACAAAAATTAAATTTATGTTACTATTGGTGTGGTATGGAGGGAGTATAACAATTGACTGAGACGAAGAAGTACACAATAATACAATAATATTTGTGATCCTTTTCCACACTACTTTTACGAGGTCTCCTATTCAATAGTTCGGCCATAATCTTTCTGCATTCATACATTTTTCTTTGTTTTGAAATTGTCTTTATGGAAAATTTCTTTTAAAAATGTAAATATTTTGATGTCATAAATTATGTGCGATGATAACATTATTACAGTTTTGTTTAATATCACTCAAATAAAAGCTAATTATATGGATATCTTATTATCCATTCTCTCACAATTTGAATGACATTAGTAATAACGTGGATTTATCATTATCCTAAATTACACCCTCCGTCCCGGTCATTTATTTTCATATTCAATTTTTGCGTATCTCTGTCAATTGTTTGTCTTTTTATATTATGAATGTTTTTTTGCCAAAATTAAAGGCAAACAAATAACCAAAACGGGAAGAGAGATCATATTTATAATTTTTTAATTATTTGGTCAAACTTTCAAAGTATTAAAAGTTTGACCCTAAAAAATAAGGTAAAAAATCTTATTTAAAACTAGCCGAGGTAGTATATATAGACTAATAATTTAACATGAGACGATCTTTCAGAATACGTTTTCATAGTAAAACACAAAATTGTTACTATTAGATGTGAACAAGTAGAACAACAATTCTAATATGGATGGACTGTTAAAATAATAAGTCGGCCAAATTAAGACAACTAACCTTAAAAAGGTGATTCAACTACTAAGAACGTACCCACAATAACGAGTTTTCCCTACTAAAAACCGTTATATATGTTGGAAGAAAACACACGTAAATATGAAAACATTGCATGCGCGTTACGTACGCGTCGTACGTACCACTTTTTCCATAATTACGCGCTCTATTGCGAAATTGATTCAAATAATTATTGGATCTATCAATGCAATAATTATTCTGTAAAGCGATTTTAAAATAATACTCCCTCCTATTTCCTGTGATGTTCCCATTTCCTTTTCCAATCGATTTCAATGTTGTTCCCTCTTTCCCTTTTTGGACAAGTTTGTGTGGTCAAAAATCAATTACATGTGGGGTCATGTGTAATGTGTGGTCCAAATTGATTGTCTTAATTCTTGAGGAAAAAAGAAAAGGGAACAACATAGGAAATAGGAGGGAGTACATTTTATGTAAAAATATTTTACCCATAACTTCTCTTATTAAATACCTATGTTTTGTACTTTTGTAGGGTATATTTATTTTTAATGGACGGTTTTGCAGTTTGCACTAATTTAGTATAATTAGTATAAATTGTTTTATATCAATAATATACGAGTAGCACTCTTTACGTCGTTTTACAATAATTTATCGTAAAATCGGTGTTTACTTCTATAAAAAATAATAGGCGGTTGTACAATAAAGTTAATGTAAAACAATCTTTAACAAGTTTTTACGGAAGATTGTGCGTAGACCCGTAGAAAATACATAACTTAGTGATCAATAATTTTTATATAAAACCGTTTTATACAAACATTTTTGTAAAACCAAGTTATTACTCCCTCTGTCCCGGTCATTTGTTGTCCTTTTCCATTTTGGGGTGTCTCAATCATTTGTTGTCCTTTCTATTTTAGGATTGCATTTGATGAACAATTTGATCATTCATACTCAATTTCATCCACATGTCATTTAGTAATTGGTCATTTCCTCTTTCCTTGGTCTTTGTGCCAAAACGAAAGGACAACAAATGACCGGGACGGAGGAAGTATTTATCAAAAAAACCGACGAAAATAACACTTTCATCAATCACCACTTTCATAATAAGGGTATCAATATCTTTTATTATATAGTTTTACAATATTATAGGTGTAGATTGTAAAAGAACCTTTATCTTATAAAAGTGTTGGCTAATTATCTCAAATACATCCGTTTATAACATGTTAAATATGGTGTATGTTAAGAAAAATCTATTCTTAGTGCTAATAACAAGTCGAAGAGTCATTTTCACATGGTACACACATAACTTTATTATTACACATCAAAACCATCTTTATCAAATAACTACTTTTTTCACATTAACAAAAATGCAAACATTTTAATAAGTCTTAATAAAATTAATCACAACCTATAATCAATCAACAATGTGAATTAATTTCCTAGGGGTTTCAAGTTAAAACTTAGGCGAAATTTAAAATGATCTCAGGTTTAATTAAGCTTTACTAAGAGCAATCTTTTGTGGTATTTACGAATTGAGATTTGAGACTATATCTTTTAAACTTCGAATTTGTCACCTGGTAAAACAGGCGGTTGACCCGGTATATATAATATACAGGTTATCACGTATACTTAGACCTGATAAAATTAACCTGACGTGAATGATTCAGACAGGATAACCCGACTCGCACCCTAATTTAGGTCCGAATATGACCCCAAACCAAATTAAGCCGATCCTATATATTCAACTCGACCCGAATGTTTATTACTCCCTCCGTCCCGGTCATTTGATGTCCTTTGGTTTTGGCACAAAGACCAAGGAAAGAGGAGAGGGTCAATAGCTAAATGACAAGTGGAAGAAATTGAGTGAGAATAATCAAATTAGTCATTAACTTCATTCTTAAAATAGAAAGGACAACAAATGACTTAGACACCCAAAAATGGAAAAGAACAACAAATGACTGGGACAGAGTGAGTATCATATATTGCCTGTTATTCCCAAATACTCCGTAACTTGATAATAATTCACCGATAATGACCCGAGCCAAACCGGCCCGAATTCTTGCAAAACCGAACAACACAAATTGACCCGATCCGACCTCAACCCGATTTACCTGTTTGTTATCAAGTCTACATGTACTCTTGGAGCTTACCCGGTGTACGTGAGATAGAGACTACCGGTTCCCTCGTTATAAAAATAAAAAAAAAAAAAAAAAAAAAAAAAGAAAAAACAAAGTAAATTTCTCGATTTTTATATTGACCAACAAGCACCATTGACTCTTATTAATCCATCTTTCAAAATCTTTTACCTAGTCTTTTAATTTAATCAAAATACATGACCCAAAAATCCAACCAAGAAATCAACGACTCCAAAGTTTGACCCACCCATCTCCTATACGTCGTTTACCGTTTCAAACTTTCAACGGTCAAACATCTAAATTATTCTTCTACGTCGTCTAATACATAGTTGTTCACAACATATAAATACTTCTCAACAAACACACAAACTTTCATTCACAACTCAAACATAAAATTTTTTACAACCAAAAACGTACCTAAACACAAATTAATTTTCTAACAATAATAAAATCCCGTATAATATAACATGATTTCGTCATGGAGAAGGAAGAAGGCTAGTCGAGGGGCGGTCCGAGGTGGTGTTGACGGGGTAGAGATAACTCCGGCCGAGTTAATTACTCCTAACCACTTTCGGTGTCCTATATCGTTAGACACGATGAAGGACCCCGTGACTTTATCGACTGGGATAACGTACGACCGTGAAAGTATAGAGAAATGGATTGAGGCCGGGAACGTAACGTGTCCCGTGACTAATCAAGTCCTAAGGACAATTGAACCCGTACCTAATCATACCATACGTAAAATGATACAAGAATGGTGTGTTGAAAATCGGGCTTATGGCGTGGAGCGTATCCCCACGCCGAGGATACCTATTAGCGCGGACGAGGTGTGTCGTGTTTTGGAGAGGATCTCGAATTCACGGGACCCACAAGAGTGTAGGGAGCTAGTAGGGAGGATCATAAGGGTTATGAAGGAGAGTGAAAGGAATAAAAAGTGTGTTTTAAGGAACGGGGCGGGTCGGACCTTAGCTTCTACATTTTATTCCTTCGCTGAGAGCGAGGGCGAAAATGTAATTTCATTGTTGGAAGACGTGATGGGTGGTCTAACTTCGATGATGCCCCTTGACTATGAGTCAGAGGGGCATCTAAAGTTGACCAGGTCTTTAGATCATTTAATCTGGTTTATGCAACGTGGTAGTCTGTCTGGAAGGATAAACTCGAGTTTAATCCTAAAACAACTAATTTCGACACCTAGATGTCGATCCAAAGTAGTCGAAACATTGGGCGATAGCGAAGGGGTCGTTGAAGGGTTGATTAAGCTAATCAAAGAGCCAATTTGTGCTTCTTCTACTAAGGCTTCACTAGTGATCATATACCATATGATCACATCTAGTACACATGACTCAATAAGTCATAGTATGTTAGTAGGTCAATTTGTTGACTTGGGTTTAACCTCATTAGTCCTAGACATTCTTGTGGATTGTGACAAAAGCATGTGTGAAAAATCCCTAGGTGTACTCGACGCGATTTGTCGCTGTCATGTAGGCCGGGAAGCGGCCTACGTGAACGCATTGACAGTGCCGATTGTCGTGAAAAAGATGCTTAGGGTCTCCGAGATGGCGACAGAGTTTTCCGTGTCGATTTTATCGAGGTTGTGTGACTATGAGACTAGAGAAATTGGTGGTGTGGTTGTTGAAGCTCTTCAAGTTGGTGCATTTCAAAAATTACTACTAATTTTACAAGTTGGGTGGAACATTAATGAAAGGACTAAGGAGAAAGTGACTAAATTGTTGAAGATATTGAATTTGAATAGAGGTAAAGTTGAGTGTGTAGAGTCCATGGATTTCAAGAATCTTAAGAGATCATTTTAGAATTTAGATAGATGAATTATACTACTACATGATTAGGGTGATGATCTCTCCAATTTTGGTGTAAAGCAAATTTATTAATTAGAAGATTTTAGCAAAGATTATAGATTGATCAATGTACAAATTACACAAACAAAATATACACAATTTTCCAATAATCAAAATCATTATTGTTTTTTTGGTCTAAACCATCCGGTAATCCAAACCACATTGGGCCGACTAATCCGGATTTCGGGGCGTGTCCAAGGATTACGGTATTTAAACCCCTCCCAATCTCAGTTGTGGGGGATCGATCCGCAGAGCTCTCTACCAAGCGCAGCCCCATGCTACCATTGCGCCAACCAACGATTGGTATGATGTTTATTGTTGTATCAATATCACGGGTTTTAAAATCGTCACATTGACGGTTTCAAATAACGATATTGTTTTTTTTTTCCCGAACATACGAGGCTCAAAAAGTTCATTTGCGGATATTAATCTAGACGTTTATTATTGCACAAGATCTTCATATCTTTTGTACGAACTAACAATAATCCCGAAAACCATATTACATGTACGCTTTAGTACTGAATTTAGTACCATCCGGTGACGCCGTATTGTGTAAAACTCTGCCACAAAAAAAGTTTTTTGAAAAAAAAAAGGTGAAGAAAACAATGGATGAATAATGAGAAAACGTTGGTCATAGGCTACTTTTCAATCGAATAATGAAGTTATGGTCAAAACATGCGTGTGTGTGAGTTGTGACCTTACAAAGAGGACAAAAATAAGCACAAAAAGAAGGTTTACAATAATACAAATAGAATTGAAGGACACTAACATTGACCAACATTTTAGTCTTTATTAGCTCAAAGTAGGCAATACAAATACTACAAAACTATACATTATATTCCTATTTGGTGTTTTATATTGTATCACAATTTCAATTTGCAAATACTACTCTCACTGTTCTGTGAATAGTTTACATTTGCTTTATTTAGTAAGGGGGAAATAATGTAAGTGTAAACTATTGACTGGAACGGATGGAGTATGTAATAGTCTTTTGAGTTTTCTTGCATCTTGGCTAACATAGTAACATTGCATTGTGTGAGACGAAGTTACACACACGCAGTTCAAGACACCTTATATCGTGATCAGGAGAAATTAACGTAAGCTTTGGCCTGTCGTCTGTGTACGTCTCAGGGAATGGTGGATCAGATACTCAGATGTATGTAGGCAGCCTTTCCTGTATAGAAAACACACTTGAGTTTTTGGATGATTGGTTATGGAAATTGTGGACTGACTGGTACTCCCTCCGTTCCGTTCATTTGTTTACCTTTACTTTAGCACAAAGACTAAGGAAAGAAGCGGGGACCATTTGTGGTTGTACAAATGAATGACAAGTGTACAATACTCCCATTGGGGGTCAAATAACACAAAAAAAATTCCTAATATAGAAAGGTAAACAAATAAATGAGACACACTAAAATAGAATAGGTAAACAAATGACCGGGAGTAAATAATGAATCCAAAGAATGCTAAAGAACAATGAATTTTCGTTACACCAGGGGAAAACAGGCGACAACATTCCGCGTTAATGGCAAAAGATCGAGGGTTCAGGCTGCAAAGACCGATTCCAGGATTACCATGTGCAAAGACCGGTTCAGGCTTGGAAATTTTTTTTGGGTGTACAAGCTTGAACATTGACAAGGGACTTTAGATCATCCTACACCCATGAGTATATGACCATATCCACATGACCACATTAGTGTAACGGGTTAACACTAACACACTGCTCCTTATTAGATTATGAGCAGCAAAACATTGACTATTGCGGACAATATTCGAGCTTTATCATTCACATTCGATTAAGGACCAGTAAGTAGAAGACGAAGATGCAACACAACATTGCACAATGGAAAAAATTTGAAATTAGACAAGAAAAGATCAAAATACCTGCAGAAGAATTCTCAATCATCAAACTGATCGACTAGCAAGTTAGTCCGACTTAGTCCTCTCCCAAATGAAGATATACAGCAAAATATCTGATAAAAGCGGAGCAGTAGGATACTACATTACTCCACCACATCATATCTCGCGCTGCACCTGTGTCTCGGACTCAACACTCGGACATGCCTATGAGACATCCAGATCTTCTATCGGCTGACTTAACTTTAGGCCTTTCTGAAGCACCTCGTGATAAAGCTGATGAGCCCTTCCTTTATTGCCATGTCTAAGAAGGCCATGTATCAATGGCTCATAAATGCATATGGTCGGGTCTAGTGAACGACTTTTCATAATCGACAGATACTTGTCAGCTTCTTCCAACTTTCCACATTCACATAACATTCTGATCAATGACGAAAAAATTGGTAATCCAGGAGACAGTGATCTGAATTCCATTTCATAGTACAGTTTCTTAACCTCCTGTATATTTCTCTCCCTTCCATAACCGTCAATCAGATGGCTATATAATGTTACATTCGGCACAAAACCCTTATCAGTCAACGTAGTGAGCATCTCGTCCGCCTCCTTCATATTCCCAGCTAGGCACAGCTTTTCAACCACCTCATTAAAGGCTGCGGAACTTGGGAGCATACCGTTTTTAGTCATTTCTTCACAAAGTAAAATGCTATTAGCTAAAGCACCTGTTCTGGCGCACTTCATTATCAGAGAATTGTAAGTATCATTGTATGGTTTCAGTCCGATACTTTCCATTTCTTCCATTAAATTAAGCGCCTCCTCAACCATCCCCTTGTCACAGTAGGCCTGGATAAAGACGGTATGCACGAAAGAATTTGGATGAAAACCTCTTTTCAGCATTTCTCCATATATTTCTTTAGCGGAATCTAGCTCACCACTTTTAAGCTTCGCATAAACTATCAATGAGTATGAAATAGTATCAAGGATCATATTTTTCTGCAACATTCTTTTCAGTGAAGCGATACCTTCCTGAATTCTCCCCTCCCTTAAGATCCTATAAACCAGACTAGTATTTACAATCACCGAGGGAGAGCATCGCTTCCCATGAATTCTATCAATGATGTCAAGAAACATTTGAAGCTCGCCCGCCTTGCACAAGGCATCGATCAATATTCTCACGGTTACTTCATTTGGGTATATTCTCTTTTGAATCATATGCTCATAGACCTTCCAAATGAACCCACTTCCATCAGCCGATTTTCGTATAACATAAACCAAAGTGTTGAAGGTCCCGAGGCTTAGAGAAAAGCCCTGATCATCCAAGTAACGGCAAACATCAAAAGCCGTCTCAAACATACCTAACTTACTATATGTTTGAACCAGCAACTCAAACACAAACGGGCATGAGTTTGTCATGCGGTATGTACTCAACAGCATATTAACAACCAACAACCTTGTAGACGATTCACACTCAGTCTCAATCTCAATCTCCCGATTTCTGTTCAAAAGGGAGTGCAACAAACCAGGAGCATCTTTTACAAGACGTGCACGTGCAAGGATATGAACTGTAAGACAGTAAGCCTTAAGTCCATGGGTGATCTTTTTGCTATGAGCAACCCAATGAAAAAAGCTCAGAGCTTTTTTCGCTTCCAAGGGTTCCTTGAGTTCTAGAAGCACAATCTCAATGATACGATCATCCAACACTACTGAATCGTATCTTCTATTCAACATGTCCCAATTCAAGCCTTTTCTTAGGGAATCACATAGAGAGCTTACAATCGGTTCACTTGAGCCACCTACAGCTAAATGGTGACTTAGACGAAAAAATTGCTTGGTGGGTCTCTCATTTTTCAAATGAAGATTGACTAAAGCCGGTAAACTGCGGCGAATAATTGAAATCATTTCTGCCACACTACATTAATTCAGCAACCCATCAGGCCATCACAGTACAGTTCCAGAATACAAACTGGCAACACCTGTTAAACCCCAAAATTTCAATTTTTTGTTCAATCTTTCCGGAAATTACATTAAAAAAAACAGCGAACAACGACAACATTACCCCAGTGCCTCACTAGCTCCCGTAATTTCAAATTTGCGGGATAAAGGGGGTCGGATGTACACCAAGAAAGAAACCCATCAACCCATATAATAAACTATGATTTGTAAAAAAAATCAAACTTAATTACAGCAAAGAGCTTTCAATTTTTCATCAACAAATTATAAAAAGAAAAGGAAAAAAACAGAAACATCAACATTAATAATCACAATTTGTTGGGATAAAACACAATTGATATGATTTCAGCCAAATAATGACATAAAGTATTGATCTTTAACACCTAAACTAAGTAATTTTCAGCTTTGGCTTCTTAATTACTAACAAATACAGTAATACATTGGTAACAACAAATAATTACCCAGAAACTTTGACGGGTATTTTAATCAACAGTAAACAAATGATTGAGATGACGGAAGCACTAAATAACTTAATTACAGCAATCAGTTACCTCAATAGATGGGTAATTTGATTCTCTTATTCATCCATGGAAAATAAACCCAAATTACAGAACTCCATTAATGGTGTTTGAGGATGTAATTAAGCGTTTTGGGCTAGATTAAACGGATATGGAAAATTTTTAGTGAGTTATGTGTCCTCTGTCATTGTTTGTCTGGGTTTCGGTTTGTTGCCTTTTGGGCTTGGATAAACGGGTCAATTGGGTTGAATTTCGGCTCGATCAGTTCGGGGCGAGTTATTTCGGGTTTATAAGAGTGTAAGACGGATTTTGCTAGTTCTGGTCATTTCGAGTGGATTGTTTATCAACTGTTTTAGGGATAATGTAATAATAAACATTCGGGTCAGGTAGAACTAGGGGTGACATAACATTGCGGGACCAAAACCTCTGACCGGAGCGACAAGACCCTACGCGACCCAGAAATTTACCAAATATATAACATATAACTAATATAGATAATACAACATTTCTCAATACTTTCTTATTTCTTGTAAAAAAATCTAAAATGACTTATGGAACGAAAGAGGTATCATTTTTTTTAGAGTAGATTTTACCTTGCAAAGCTTTTATGTGCAAGTTGTAAATCTGAGGTTCAATATTATTATTAAAATAGTTTCTCTCACATTTTAATAGTTTTTGTGTCGAATTCAATTGATAACTAATGACACTTGGAGTCGATTTTCATAGAGAATTAGAAACTAATGTAAGTACAGTCGTACTCGTACTATATAGTGTACGAAGTATTTGTGTGTGATCCTTGTGACGTTACGGTTACATGCTTGACTATTTTATCACATGTTTTTCTCGGTGTTTAAGGCATTAATATTCCTCATACCAATTTAAGGTAAGAACAAATTGTATTTCCTCAATAGCCAATGACCCATGGTTTTATTGTATTAATATTATTATTGTGGGCTCTTCTATACTTAACTAGAGGCTTGTAAATTAAAACCGACTTTTTTCGTCCCAATTAAAAGTAAATAAGTAAATAAAATGGAGCGAGTAGTTGAAAAAATCGTTTGAATTGGTTAAAAGGCGTTACAGTGTACTCTGTAAAAATTAAAAAAAAAAAAAAAAACTTAATATACCATGTTTTTCTTTATATTCCTGATTTTCATGAAGATCATATGTTATCAGTCTGACCGACTTTTGCATTACAATATAACAGTAGTTATTATTATTAGCGTTAAATAAGGTAAATGCTTTAAGATTTACACGTTGTAATGAGAATATTATTGTTCGAATCATCAAAACTTAGAATCACCATTAAATTGTATCATTGAGTTAACTCTCAACATACATTATTTTGGTTTTGGAGAACATTTATGTATGCTCTTATTGACAAAAACTTGAGAAAACGACAATTTTTACTCCCGCCAAATTTCTTATATATAGAAAACACTTATGATAAAAACAAAAATAAAAACCGGCGAGTTGCTTAATATATATAGTAATATTCATGTTAAGTGTTCGAATGCTGGCGAGTTAATCTTGGGTATTCTGAACGTGTTAGGGTATGGTTTAGTCGAAAATAGGGTACGGGTGTTTAACTGTGTTTTCATAAGTATGTATTTCATATTCGCTTAATTTTAATTAACATCGTTTGAAGTCGTTAATTTTAAAAAGTATTATTAATGAAATTGATCTTTCAACTCAGAAACTAATCTATTTCTTATCTAGATAATAAATTAATTACACCTAATAATAAAGGAAATTAATACATATTACTTTCCACAAATATCTTAACAATGCCCCGCAAAGGTATACGTGGTTTGCAGCCTTCTAAACTTCGATCATGTTACTCTCGGGTGTCTTACCTAGTATACGAGTTTTGCAGAATTGCAGGCTATCACATATTCTCGAAAATTTACTCAATAAACACCAAAAAGAGCGACTGCGGATTTCCTCATCATCCAAAAAAATATCATAACAATGATTTACATGTGAAACTTAAACACAAGAAAAATGTTGTCTAACTAACAATATAATCAAGTTATAACAAGCTAGGTAGACCAAACTACTTAATGCACATCTCCCACACTATTTATAAACCTTCTATACTCCCATACCACTCACTCATTTCACTCAAATGATCATCACTCTTAACTCACACATCACCCTCAATTTTGCTCAATTAACACCTTAAAACAACCTAGAAATAACATAATTTTTCTCACTAATTCTAATTAATCTTAATTAATCTCTACATTTTTATTCATTATGAGTAAAATACCAATTATTCTACCCCTCATAATCCTCTTGTTATTTCCTACACTTTGTTCATCCTCATCAATCCATGATCTCCTTAAGAGCCAAGGCCTACCCGGTGGGCTCTTCCCTAAGAACGTAAAATCCTACAAACTTAACCAAGACGGACTCTTAGAGGTCCGATTTACTGAGCCATGTGAGGCTATGTTTGAGAGCCTTGTTCGATTTGATGCCATTGTCACGGCTAACCTTAGTTATGGTGGGCTCATTGGGGTTCAAGGTTTAACACAAGAAGAGCTATTCCTTTGGCTACCAGTCGAGGATATAATCGTCAATGATCCTTCCTCAGGTCTTATCATGTTCGACATTGGTTTTGCAAAAAAAGAACTAGCATTATCACTCTTTGAAGATCCTCCTATTTGCAATCCTCAGGGTAATAATTTTCTCATGTCCTCTATTACTAAATTTTCTCACAAAATGATACAGGTAGGAATAATTCTGGAAGGAAAATGAGATACCGTTACTGGTTGGTATTAAGTCTCCACATTGCCTTCTCATTTATAACATGTAAGGTTCATTACAATGAGTAACCCTGTATAAGGACATGTGAAAGACTCGTATCGAGATTTTGAATCATACTGCACCATAACAGTTTTTGTTGTATCATCATGGTTGTACCGAGATTATTACATGCAATGAAACGACTCCTTAGAGTTTATAACTAAATGAAATTGTGCTTTCCATTTTACCATAACGAAATTCTTTTATGGATAGTTATCGACTTATGGTAAAATAAGACTTACTGATATATAATAACTAGATTGATTTATCAAGTATCATTCATTTAAAATTTTCCCTGATATAAACACTTCAATCTAAAGGTCTATCAAAGGGCTATTTTCGAAAGAAAAAAAAAATATCGATTTGTAGTGAAGTATTAATCGCAAATAGACTTCATCGCGTACTAAAATTAAGTTTTCTACAAAATAAATGTCATTCATAATTCCCTTTTCCAAATAATACCCTTCTCATTTTATGAAATTTGAAGAGAATATAATATATTCAAATAAGAAAAGAAATTTAAAGCAACTTACTAAAATTAATTTTAAATCTTGAAAAATGGTATAGAAATAAAATACTCCTCTTTAAGTAACTCTCGAAGTAACTATAAGTGCCTTATTATTAATGTACTTGTGCGTGATCCTTGTGATGTTACGGTTACATGCTTGACCATTTAACCATTTTATGACATGTTTTTCTCGGTGTTTTAATCCATGGTTTTATAGCATGGTTTTATTGCATTAGGTCATATTCTTTTTAGATTGAATTTTAGCTTATTTCAGTTCAGTTGGTTCAGTTAAGTTCAGCTTCATTCAGTTCAGTTCAATGCAGTTTATCTCTTCACAAATTAAACTCCCATTTAAGTATATTATTATTGTGAGCTCTTCGACATTGAGAGGCTCATATAATTAAAACTTTATTTCTTCGTCCTAATCAAAAATAAATAAGTAATTGAATGGAAGTGAATAATAGTAAAAATCTTTTGAATAGCTATTAGTTGTTACTCGTTAATAATTTATTGTATATACCGTTGTTTTTATGTATTCCCGACTTTCATGAAGATCATATGTTATCACTCTGACCAAGGCCAACTTTTGCATTAAAATATACCGATAGTTATTATTGTTAGCGTTAAATAAGGTATACACTTTTAAGATTTATTTACACGTTGTAATGAGAATATTATTGTTCGGATTATTGAAGCTTAGAACCGCAAATAAATTTAAGCATGAGGTTGGCCTCGACGGACATAATTGAATGTATTTGTTGTACATTTATGAATACTCGTATTGCCAAATTAAAAACTTGAGAAAATGACAATATTTACTGCCGCCAAATTTCTTATATATAGAAAATATTAATGACGGAAAGAAAATAATAAAAATGCACGAGTTGCTTAATGTATAGTAATGCTCATATTAAGTGTTCGGATGCTCGGGAGTTAATCTCGTTGGGGTATGTTAGGGTATGGTTTAGTCAAAATAGGGTATGAGAGTTTAACCGAGTTTTCATAGAACTAATATGTATTCCGTATTCACTTAATTTTGGTTAATACCCTTTGAATGTCATATATTCTATAAAGTATTATTAATGAAATTGATCTTTCAGCTCGGAAACTAATTTAATGAATCTACTTTCTATCTAGATATAAATTAATCACCTAATAAAATATAAAATAAATATATATTACTTTCCACAAATATCATAACAATGATTTAAATGTGAAACTTAAAAACATGAAACATGTTGCCTATTGCCTAACTAAAAATTTAAGTTAGAACAAGGTGGACCAAACTAATACTCCTAAATTCACATCTCCTACACTATTTATAAACCTTCTATACTCTCACACAACTCACTCATTAGTCATTTCACTCAAATAATCATTACTCATAACACACACATCACTATCAATTTTGTACAATTAACACCTTAAAACACCCTAGAAATAACATAACTTTTCATCATTAATTCTAATTAATCTCTTAATTTCTTCATTATGAGTAAAATAATACCAATTCTACCCCTCGTAATCCTCTTGTTACTTCCTACACTTTGTTCATCCTCATCAATCCATGATCTCCGTAAGAGCCAAGGCCTTACTTTTCATAAAGAATATAAAAAGGTAAACAAATGAATGAGACGGAATGAGTAAAACCAAAGTTATTTTAACCTAATTGAGTAATTGTGAAAGGCTAAATTCCATATTATGAGTTATATTGTATTTTTCACCTACTTTATTGTAGGGTCTTTTGCTAAAATAACCATTTTGTCAAAACTAATTCCCAAACTAACCATATTGTAAAACTATTTACAAAAATGACAATATCCTATCTTTAAAGCAAAATAAATGGAAAGTTCCCTCCAACCTATTGTTACCCAGACCCATTAATCGTATATATCCATCTTCAGTATATTATTCTTCCTATTCCCGAAAAAAAAAGTTATGAATAAATTTGGTTGTAGGCTTGTAGCTTTTGATTTGTGTTGTTATAGATTGCACTTAGAAGTACGAGTTGTAAACTACAAACATACTCATAAACGTGTGGTAAGAAAGGTGTATTTACCAACCGCAATATACTCCCATTTACTATCCGCATCCCACTTTCGAAAATCGAAATTGCGAAAGTTTTAAACTTCTAGCCTATAACCCAGGTTGACCGGTAATTTCCTGACAACAAAAATTGTCAAATATACCGTATTCTGATGATATTGATTGGCGATTAGAATGTTAGAAGTTACCGGTGGATAATACGTTAACAGACTAGTATCGTAGTGGGCATCGATTTAGCGAGTGTCATGAGTAATGACTCACGAGAGTGTCATACGAGGTGGCTGAGTGTGGATTTGTGGAGGTAGGGGAAGGGGAAACACATTTAATTGGCAACCATGGTTAGTTTAGAAAATAGTTTTAAAAAATAGTTAATTTGGTAAATAGTTTGAGAGTGGCTCCTGAATTGGGAAACTCACAAATGAATGAGACGGAATGAGTAAAACCAAAGTTATTTTAACCTAATTGAGTAATTGTGAAAGGCTAAATTCCATATTATGAGTTATATTGTATGTCACATGCATGTCAAGATTATTATATACATACGGAGTATATTATATGGAATTTTTATTTTTTAACTAATTCAAAAAATGTGAAGTAAATTTCAGGGCTTTATATTAAAATGGTTGGAAGGAAGGAGATGATTGCTAATCAAGTTCAAAGGTAAAGAAGAAGAAATCAAATTTAATATGCCCCCATCCCTTTTTTTTACATCAAAATTCAATTTTGATGATTTTTTCAAGATGAAATTTTTTTTTAAAGTTTTGGGGATTTTTCTTCAATTATTTTTCTTTTTAAATGGTTTAATTGGGAGATTGCATGCATGGACAAGAAAGATTAGATGAAGAATAATCAAGTGTTAATTGTGACTCAACGATGTTTGTTCTAAGGTATACAAACTCATACAAAGGCAAAAAAAGAAAAGGAAGAAGTCTTGTTCAAGCTTATTAAGGTTCATATAAATTATTATGTAAGACAATTTTATGCTATGAGATGGTCCATTTATGAGAAGTAAAAATTCATTTTTACAAATAAATGAGTTGTCTTCGTTTATATAATAAGCTGACTCACATTATGAAACCGTCCTATATTTGTAATTTGTATAATGCACTGAAAAATTCAAAATTGATGACGTGGAATCGTAACTCTATTTAAGAAAAGAAGTTCGAGGTTTTAATATTTCCAAATTCCTAAAGCACTACTCATTAGTCATTAACGTGAACAACTAATTTGAATGGAGATTGCATAAGGTATAATAGGAGTAATATTTAAAAGCGAGAGGGTAAGTACCGACTATATTATAATGATGTTAATTAATTAAACAAATGTATAGTAGTACGAAGTCCATAGAAAGTAGCTGTGAAGGTAGTCGTGGGTGCAACGAGCTCAATTTTGCTTTAAAAAATAATACGGCATAAAAAAACACACAAAAAAAATGGTGTTAAATGCTATAAAAGGGGTGCATTACGAGGTCTAAAAGCCAACAACTATAAAATTACAAAAAGGGCAAAAACTCAAAAAAAAAAAAAAAAAAAAAAAAGATGAAAAGTGCAATGAAAATGGTGGGTATGGTAGCGATGATTGTGGTGCTTATTATTATTACCGCTCCTGAACTGGGTGCAGCAGGACGCCCAATTCAGGAGCCACTCTCAAACATAATGCTTAGTGAGTTGGGCTTAACTTGGCCTTGCGCCATGTTTGATGGGCCTTGCAATTGGCTGCTTCCATGCTGCGGAGGGTGTACGTGTGTACCTTCTGGCTTTGATCCAGTTACTGAGTCTATGCAGAGTAAGTGCATATTATCCGCTCTTGATGAGCATGTTCCATGTACTGCACCACCCGGTTAAGCCTGTCCCGACTAGCCGATATTATGCCTTTGAAGATACGTGGAACACCTTTGAATGTTATGTCCTTGTCGTTATGTCCTTTAATGTTATATCAGTTACAGAGTTGGATGAGTTGGATGATCTCACGAGTCCATGTTATGTCCTTTAATGTTTTGGTTGGGTGTCATTTGTTTCGAAAGTTATGTCCTTGTTGTTATGTCCTTTAATGTTATGTCAGTTACAGAGTTGGATAATCTCACGAGTTCATGTTATGTCCTTTAATGTTCTGGTTAGGTGTCATTTGTTTCGAAAGTTTGGTTGTGTTTTATTTTATTTTCCTTGTTCGTTTGTTTTCCCGATTATGGGATCTACTATGTATGTCTTGATCGAGTGACTTAAAATATTTATTTTAAAAAAATTATTGAGACAAAATATGATTTTTTGAAATTTTGTTTATCGAAAATAGTTAAATTCTGTAGATGTTGGTTAGATTAGTTGATAAAATCGTGAGTTGTGATATTCATGTCTTGAATTCAAATTCCAATGGCATTAAGAATCACCATCGTGGCTCCCTTTCCACCAAAAAACATAAACGTGCGACGGCCATCTCAAGACACATCACGACCTATAGGCAACACCGGCGAGACCTGGGAAGGCAACCCGATTTGGAGTCAGAGGATCCATAGTACCTGCAGCCTTCATATTTGTATAATGCTTCATATTCATCATTTTTTAAAGTGGGGGAAGGGATCTCTTTTCTGCAATGGCAAAGGAGGAGCATATTTGACTTGGCACAACCTAACGATACATCCAATACATATGATCTGTGCTTAGAATGCGTTGCTAGATCTCTGTTCTAGAGAGCAAACTATACAGGCAAGAACTCACTGAAAAAATGGATGCGAGCGACACAAAACTTACATTGCTATCCACGAGACGACATTGAGGCTAACAACAGCATGATATGCCTATTTCCTTCCAAAAGGTTGAGAAATTCGGGCTTAAAAAACCCAACCTGATTTATGAAACCGCAAAACAAAAAAGGTTGACTTCCACCACATTAAAAAAGGCACGGGTTTGGGGGGATATCAAATTTTGCGCTTCCGATTCCCAGAGGGATAATTGGTAGAGTCTGAACTATATTAAAAAATTACTCCCTCCGTCCCAGTCAATTGTTGTCCTTTGATTTTTGGACAAAAATCAAGGAAAAAGGAGGGGACAATTACTAAATGACAAGTGGAACACCCACTTGCACTATCCACTTTAATTTGTGAGAAGGCCACTAACCGTCTATAGCTATAGACGGATAGTGTCCGTCTATAATAAGAATTTGTGTTATATATAATATGTATTTTATCAACAATTAAATAAAAACCATATAAATTGAAATTAAATTAGAGAATTGACATTGAATTAAATTGAAATGTAGTAATAATGAATTAAATAAATTACCCAAACAAGAGAATCTTTGAAAATTTTAATTAATTGTTGTTAAGATCATGGGTAGGACTCACATTAAAAAATTACTTTTTTATCCCTAAAATCAACAGTCAATCACAATTCTTCAAAAAAACTTGACTGTTATACTATGTAGATTTCCAAATTCTTAAAGCACTACCCCTTAACACGAACAACTAATTTGGATTTCCAAATTCTTAAAGCACTACCCCTTAATACGAACAACAAATTCTTAAAGCACTACCCCTTAACTTACAATATTTCATTATTTTTACTTTTCTTTACAAGAAATATATTTATTTTTTTCCTTTTTTGTTTTCTTATCCTATGCCTATGTCATCCTATGCCTAGTGGACATAAGTTTGAAAAACCCTAATAATAATAATAATAATAATAATAATAATAATAATAATAATAATAATAATAATAATAATTAAAAGTGAAAGGATAATTACGCCTGTATAGACGTATAGTTCCATGGTTTACGTCAATGGCGGAGCAAGAATTCAAACTGTGGGGGGGGGGGGGGGGGGGGTAAACAAGTAATAATCTAAGGTACATTTTAAAAAAATCGAAAAATTTAACTAAAAAACTCGAAAATTTCATCCCGGGGGCGACGGCCCCTGATACTTAGCTAGCCCCTATCTCCACCACTAATTTACGTATATTAGTTACAACGGTGTACTTGCTTAGGGTAGATCTTTAGACTTATGTTCCTCTTGTATAAATACTTTACTTAATTGCTAATAATAATTATGCAATTCGTAACTTCTTCACAGTTGTGACTAGGGATGGCAATGAGTGGGATATGGATGGGGTGGAGCCATATCCATATCCATTTAAGTTATGGTCATCCATATCCCACTCTCATCCATTTAATATTTTTTCATCCATCCATATCCATATTTACCGGGTAAAGCGGGTGGAGCGGGTACCCTTTGGATATTTTCACAGCTTATAAAATTTAAAGATAATATACGTAAAAAAATTGTGGCAATAAAATTAAAAGGCATACATAATTCAATTAACAATATGTGTTAGCAAATAGCAACCCAGTATATATCCAACAATAAAGTGTATTTTCAAAGCAAGTGACCATACAAATACGCCACACCAACTACAAAGAAACCACCAACGCATTATATTATTGATTAAACTAACAAAAGTAAGTTAATTTGATTAGTGAAAATAACAATATCCACATAAACACAAGTTTTACTTTTCCTAAATAAGATATTAAAATTAAGTAAAATTTCTGATAAAAAAATTATACTTTTGAAGAGAAACTAGTGTAGATCCCGCGCAAATGCGCGGTAAATATAAGACTTTTAATTTTTAATGTATTAGTTATAGATTTTAGATTTATATCTCGCGAATTTTTATAAAAGATAACTAATATTAAAATTAATCAAAAGAATTAAATAATTCCATGAATTGTGTTTTTTATGAAAATATTTTAACTACATCAATTTTTTTTTAAAAAACTTTTTTCGTCACGAAGTTAATAATAGGAGATACAGTTTTTATGTATAGATTAATTTAAATGGAAAATTAGTTTAATAAATGAAAATCTAATTTGTTTCCATATATAAGTTTGAGCACTTTAGAGGGAAAACTTTAGAAAAGTTGTATACTTTTAAAATTTGCACCTCATTAATATTTATCAGTTCACCCCATTGTATTTTGATATGAAATAAAAAAATTGAAATGGAAAACTAATAAAAAGTTTTATTTAAGTTGTGAATTTTTTTAGTGAATGTTTTTTGTCACAAATTTAATAGTAAGCATGTGTCAAGTTATTTTCTACTGTAATAATTATTGCATTACTGAAAAATTTAGCAACTTATACTTTATAATTTAATATCAATTTTATTTTATTTTAATAAAAAAATCATAATTATGAATTTATTTAAAAAAAAAATTAGAGTTTATTTATAAGAATATATTCATTGAAAAGATAATAATGTAAAGAAAGAAAATTTTATTTATTACTTTATTTAGCTAGATGCTTTTTGGAGGGAAAACTAAGAGAATTTTTATTCTCTTAGTAGTAGGGGGATCATTAATGACCTAAATAATTATTAACTTAATAAAAAATTAATTAAAAATATTAATTTCGGATATCCACAGGGCGGTTAAGCGGGTGAGAGACGATAATCCATATCCCACCCTAAATTCACTCATTTCTATATCCTACCCTATATTCGAAAAAAATTGGTCATCCATATCACACCCATTTAATTTCGGGTGGATGGATATCCACAGGGTAAGGGTGGGATTGCCATCCCTAGTTGTGACTCATAATGACACTTTATTTTGTACATGTATTTTTTTTATCAATTTTTCTCATATGTATCCAATGGGATGGACACATGTTAAACACAAATACTATCCTACAACCAGTTGTATAATAGCATTATTATACAATCGCATCAAAGTTGTTGAACTCTTTTACATGTTATTGAGCCATTTTACAAAGTAATTGAGCTTAATAATTATTCTGTTAATTAGCTCAATAACTTTGTATCATAACTCGTTAATTTTGTTAGTAGAGCTCGATAACTTTATAATAAAGCTCAACTACATTGAATAAGTTGTATATATAATCAGTCGTATAATACATTAACTGCATGTTAAGGTGCTAGTTAGAGAAACATTTACATACATAATTCTCTAAGTATGACAAATATGAAAGATATTGTACCTATTGTGGCCATTTACATACATAATTCTCTAAGTATGGCAAATATGAAAGATTATCGGTTTTTATTGTATACTAGTTTTAAACCCGTGCACAAAATGCACGGGTCGTAATTAATAACATGCGTTATCAATTTATCATTGTATATAAGAACACTTAAATGAGTATGATTATCCTTGACTTTGTTTATTGCCATCGCAAAACAAACATCGATGAGAATATATCAAGCCAAAGTATGGAGGGCCGACGAAAGTGAAAACAAACAGCGATGAGAATAAATTCATGATCAATTAAATTGGCTAAAAGTATCTAGTGAATATAACATGATTTTAATACATTTAAAGTTTAAACTGATATAAAGAACAAAGAAAAATCTTATATGGAGGGCCGACGGAAGTGAAAATAACTATATATTATCTCGACATGTTAAAATAAAGGTACATCTATAAATTATACTTCTATAATATTTAAATCAACAATCCTAATGTGCCTAAATTGTAATTGGGCCGACATTTTCAGTTCTTTAAATGCAAATATGACTAAAATATGAGTTCAAAACTATTATTCTCTCTAGCCGAATCATTTGTTATCTGTTTTTATTTTAAGTATATTATTCATTCGTTATTTATTTTCATATCAGGTAAATAACTTTTTACAAAATGACAAATATGCCCCTTACACAAATTAGAGAATAGTATGACATCATACTGTAAAACGGTCTATTTTTATTAGAAAACTTTTTATTTAATGCTAATAAATAATTTGTATTTTTAGACAATAAAATCGTCTTATCGGCAAAACCGCTTCACAAAAACTACCATATCCCATATTATTCACTACTATCGTACGCTCTATTATTCACTACTACGTACTCCGTAAGTCTGTATTACCTACCTATAAATTCTGATTTTGACATATAAACGGATAAACCTACCAAAACTTAAAAGCTAAACAAATTATACATAACCAAAAATATGTTTTAAGTAATAACCATACCCAGACACCTCCTCACTCATTTTACCCCCTCGTCCCATTTCATGTGACTCTCTACCCTTATCTTAAAGTTCCCCGCACTCCTCATCAGTCACCTCTTATATTTTTAAGCTCATTTAAACCAATCTTTGTTCACCATCATTTTTCTCCTTTTGTGATCCTACCCGTTCTCAAGTATCACCTTCACACTTTTCACCTCTTATTCCGATCTCTATCGGGACTCCCGCCTAACAGAAAAAATAAAGATAAATTTTCCTCTAATTTTCTGTCTATCGACAATTTACATCAATATACATATTCTTTAATCTTTAATGCCTTTTAGATTCGAATTTAATAAATTTAATGTCAATATTGGAGTTAATTGAAGAGTATAAGTAGAAGAAATTCATGTAACTATGATATATTTTTTTTTCGACTTTTAAAATTTTGTCAATATGTTTTTTCCAAGATTTTTTCAAATCTAATATGCTTCTTATTTGATTATTTATTATTTTATTTTATTATATTCATTAAAGTATTTTTTTTATGTTTCTTTTAGAGAATTATTCGTAAATATTTTTTTTTGCCTTTTTTCTCCGAAAATCTTCACTTCTACATTAATTGTTACTCGTATTTTTTCCATTTTAAAAGATTTATCAATATTTTTTTTCGAAACCTTCAAATCTACAGTTTTTAAAAGATTCAGTAGTATAATTATAATTATTATGGTGATTTAATTTTTTTAAATAGGTCGATGTATTCCGAATGATTAGATTTATTTCCGCAAAACAATTATACACATAATATTTTTAGATAACTGGCATATTTTTATTAAGATATTATTTTTTAAGGAATTTATATTTATTTACTATACTCCATACTTCTTTTTTAAACATCATTTTTTTGTTAACATGAAACTATTTTTTTTTTTTTTATGTAACAGTTGACTTGTTGAAATTAAAAGTCAACAAAATTATTTAAAGTGGGTTGGGGAGTGATAACTGGTTTACAATTATTATCACTAATTATTGAATTGAGTAACTAAGAATTGACAATTGAATAATCAGAATAGAGTAGAAATTTATTATAAAGGAGAGAGGGTAATTAAATGAGAGGTAGAACATGGGGGGACCCATACAAAGTCAATTTTATGAATTTTATCAGCCAATCAGAAGCCTTTAAAGAACCTAGCTTTTATACTAGGTAGATATTGTGGCCATTTTTATTGATACACCTCTTTATATTATATGATATTGTACCTATTTTATTACTTTTGAAACGAAGTATTTATGCTATATAAGTTGTAAAACGAATTTAAACCAACTCTATTAGTCGATAAAAATAGTTATCAAAGAAATCTCGATTTATAAAAATTTTGTGTAAAATCGTCTTACACAAGTATTTATGCATACGGTAAAATTGAGACATTCTAAAAATTTCAAAAATGTTGCTATCTAGCAGGATCAACTGCAGCCCAATTTCTCTCCATTTCCTAAAAAGAAATGGAGAGGCAAGTACCTATTAATGGTCCGGATCACATTTTGACAACATCTAACGGTTCTAAATTTAAGCATAAAAATAAAGAGAAAATGAAAATAAAAGGAATAATTATTATTTAAATAGATTGTGAGAGAAAATGAAGAGAAAGAAAATAAAGATGATCCATTTCCGATCAACCGTCCCTTCTAAGAATCGCTATCCGGCTATTCTTCTAAAAATCGCCACGTCTCCATCCAAACTAATGGTTTATGTTTGTTTGTAATCTCTAGTTCTGAGTTCTCCATTTGAAAAGAGGATAAGAGTGGGCAAATAACGTGATTTTACACACATTGGTCATTTTCAAAGGATGTGAAACTATGGACCAGGGAGTTTACTTAGAAATAAAATTTTGGGATAGCGAATTTTTCTAATATTGCTTTATACTTGTGTTACGCTCTATATTTTAGAATTTTAGGGTAATAAAAATAGATAATCTTTATCATTTTTTTAAAATTTGGAGTAGCAGGTGCTACCCTTTACTACTAAGTAGGTTCCCCTACTAATCTACTATCGAGTATCGACCATTAGATAGTGACACATACCATGTGTATCTCAACACAATAATGGATCTAGAAGAAGTGGATAGAAAATTAGAAATGGATATAGTTCAATTGTTACACAAATACAATTTTTATTAGATGATTTTACATAAATTTATCATAAAATGGATTTTCTTCATATTCCGTAATTTTTTTATCCACTAATAGGATTATCGTAAGGTTTCATGCATGGGACTTTCTTCTATATGAATAAAAAAAACCGATCACATTTTGATCTGAATTCTTGTAAATCTCAAATGACTAGACCGGACCGAACTGACCAAACTTGATTGATCCAGTTGTAAAGTCTGCTTTCAAGTTCATCTGTTTGCTGAATGCAAGTTCGAGTACCTTTTGTTGTTGCAAAAGGTTGGATTTTCTGACTATTTTAGACCTAGGTACTAGTCTTGATCTCCCACGAGTTTCAACACAAATGATGTTATATCATGGGGCATCATGCTATACTAGTACTAGACTAATAAAAGAATTGTTCTAGACTTTATAATAAAATACAACCTTTGAATCCCTGATCCAAATTAAAATTTACATTTGCTTTTAGGTGATCTTTTAGGCAATACTTTAACTATATTTTTCTTCATTTATACGTGATTCATTTAAAAAAAATTATGAAAGATTTCTTCATTACAAATTTATACATATAAGTCTGGTCTTTCAAAATTTCATACTTTTTAACGGTACTATTATGGTCAAAGTTTTTTGATGTTTGACCTGTAAAAAGTAAAGGTAATCTTTGGTGTGGATAGGGGGGAGTAGGATAAACTGATTTTTTAAACCTACGAGGCTAAAATGTATTCTAATCATCCTTAGTAAAAAATCAAGCAATAAAATCCGAATATGATAAACCGACCCTTTTTAATCAAACGCATAATCTATCAGAGTGATCAAATTGTCACATCTAGAATAGTAAAATGTTGGATTTAAAATGTTATCTTTGGATATGGGACCATCTAAATTTAGTGCCTTATCTAAAATGAGAGGGGCCACAAACAATCGTGAACATCTATAGTTGGATGGATGGAGCCTCGAGGATATAACGATCGACCTCGAGGTATTTGTAAGATAATAATCAATCCCCCTTATAGTAAAAGAATAAGAGATCTCCAAAATTTTCCCGCATAAATGAATTTGGCTGTAATTGGGCTTCCATTATATCGTATTTGTAATTGAGCTTTTATTATATCGTATCTATAATTAGGATTTTATCATATCATATCTGTAATTGGGCTTTTATTAAATTATATCTACAACTGGATTATACTGAACTTCCCTATTTCCACCGATTAATACAAAACATTAATAATAATAAATTTTACAATTAAATTTTAAATTGAATTAAATATCAGTTGTATAATTACTATTTTCTTTAATATTCTTATCTAAAAACTGCGCAATCGCGCGGGATCTATACTAGTAATGTAATAATGTAATTAGAGAAAATTATTGGATGGTTAAGGTGGAACTAGGCCTGGCAAAATCAACCCGACCCGGTTGACCCGAGACCCGAAATCGACCCGAACTGCCGCACCCGAATGACACCTGAAGCCCGAATTGACTCGATCCGACCCGAAAATGACCCGAGCTTTCATGGACCCATAACAGACCCGACCCGAAACCACTCAACCTGAAAATGACCCGACAAAATATAAATCTAATGGACCCCAGAAGACTTGAAATGCCCTTTTCTCTCTTAATCATTGACCCGAAATTAAATGACCCGACCTGCTTGACCCGAAACAGACCGAAATCCAAAATAACCCGGCCCGACCCGTTAACCCGATTTGCCAGGTCTAGGTGGAACACATTTATAGAGAAGCTAATAGGGTAGTTGACTTATTAGCTAATAAGGAGGGGCCGAGGGGCCATAACCAATCTTGAACATGTATGTACTTTGGATGAATGCAGTCGAAGCCTCGAAGGCATACGAGCGACCTAGATTTTCCTAATAAGATGATAGTAATTATTATGTGTGATCGTTGTTTAATGCGATAGATAAAAATTGATCATCTTATAATAAATGTTAACTATTTTATGTTAATAGCTATTTCTTTCGTTTCAGTGAATAATTTACATCTGTTTTATTTTCTCTTAACAAAATAATAAATGTAACCTATTCATTAGTATAAAGATGAAGTATCATCTAAAAAAGTGGCCATTCATAATAATTAAAAGTTACCACTTTTTATTCTAAAATAGTCATTTGTTCGGTAAAGTGAGCACTATTTACCTTGATCTTACACTACTTTCTCCGTTATGGTATTTGTTGTTCTATTTCATTTTTTGTTGTCTCAGTCAATTATTGTGCCTTTTATTTTAGGAATGCATTTGATGAACAATTTGATCTTTCACACTCAATTTGATGAACTTATTATTTTATAATTGACCCCCTCTTCTTTCCTGATCTTTATGTTAAAAGTAAAGAACAACAATTCACTGTAACGGAGAGAGTATTTATCGTAAGACAATACTCTAAGTATTAGATATTTTGTGTCCCACCACAAAATGGAATTCATGATGTACCAAAAAAAAAAAAAAAAATGGAATTCATTATTAATTGCTATAAAAGGGTACGTACCCATGCAAGGTCTCCAAAACAATAAGTACATTACATACAAAAAAAAAATAACAAGAAAATATGAAACTATCCATGAATATGAAAGTGATGCTAGTCATAATTGCGATGATTATCGTCATCGCACCTCAACCAGGCGTCCTGGGACGCCCGGTTAATCGACAGGAGCCACTGTCAAACATAATGCTAAGTGCGATAGAATTACCCGATTGGTGGCCATTTAAGTGTTCCCACAATTTAGGAAGTTGCAATACTTTAACGACGTGGTGTTGCTATGGGTGCGAGTGCGCAGCGGTTGGTATTATCGGTTTAGAGGTCGAGTTTGCGTGCCTATTAATCGATGGTTTTTCAGGTAGTGACTGCACTTAACCTCTTCAAATCACCCCAGCCTAGCCCAACCCGACAGTCGATGTTACGCCTTTGTAAAACCGTGGATATAAAACACGTGAATAAATGTTGTTGTTGTCGTCGTATATTTTTCTTTTATAAAGTCTTTGTTAAGACCATCAAGGTTCAGATGCACTCACAACTGATTTAAATAACACAAAAATAAAAAAATGTTGTGAGAGGTTTTTGACTTAGACGGTTTTAAATAAGACCTGTTATTTTTCTTTTGGTATTTTAAATTTTGAACCGCGGCCTCCTAGGTTGTATACTTGTATGCACCCTTATGGGCTCCTTTGAGTTCTTGTTTTTCCTTTTTATGGGTTCTGGTTGGTTATGATAAGTTGGGTTGTATAATATCTTTGTTTCAAAAAAAAAAATTGTGTTTTTTGTTGTTGTTTCGCGATGGTGTGCCTTATAACCTATTCTCCCGTTTCTTTTATTTCATTATTATGCACTTACGGAGTACCCCTTTTAAATGAAAACTATTTGTCTCATCTATTCAAGTTCGATATTATTTAACCAGCTGTAATTTATGGGTATTGCTCTTTCACATACGCATTTTACTCTTTCACATACGCAAATTACCATTTTAGCCCTTACATTTTTCAACTTCCTCTCATCATGCATCTCTCATAATCTCATACTACATGTTACTACAGGCTTACGGAGTAATAATTAATAAAGCCAACCTCATTGCCATCACCTCTATTTCCATACCTGACCACCATTAACAACCCACCGGTGAGTCGGCGACGCTTTCCCCAACCGACAACTGGCCAGAGACACAAGTCATTTTCCCCAACTACTTCACTCCCGTCGCACATCGCCCACCTTTCCTACTCTCCCATGTACGGAGTATGTTACAATTCATTAATTGAAAAAAAATAAAAAGACAAATCAAGTATTAAAGGTATAATAATTTGATTGAGATATCAAATTGATAACAACGTAATTTCCTACTCTGACCAATTGTTTGTCGCACAAAGTTTGTGGGAGAAACTTCCGTTTTTGATTTTATAAATGAATACACAAGACAATCAAGTTGCACAATGTAATTGTGTAAAATAAAGCAAATTAATGTAATTTGTAGTTGTTTGATATGAGAATTAAGATCCATAATTGAAGTATATGAGGGAAATGTAATTAGGTTTTAGGAAGAAGAGAGAGAATAAAATTAAGGTTTTTTTTGGTAGAAGGAAGGGTAATGATTGGAAACATTATGATAAAATGTATGTGAAAGAGTAAAAGTCGTATGTAAAAGAGCAACATCGTAATTTATTTGTCAAGATAAGCGTAGATTGAGATATTTTATCAAAATCGATCCTCTATTCAAAACAGCATTCTAAACCACTAAATATGGGAGGACAAGTCGGCATTACGTTGTCCTAGAAGACCACCAAAAGTAATAATCTCCCACAAATTCTTTATTAAGATGACTAGTTACAACTGATTTAAAAAAGAAAAAAATAAAATAAAAGAAGGATTGTGAGACTTTTTAACTGAAGATGGTCTTAAACAAGTTCTATTGAATTATCTCCGGTCAAATCATGTCAATATGTCATGAACTCATGATATGGCAGGACAACTTATATTTGCATTTGTTCAACTATTTATATCTAGTAATCTTGTATATATGAAACATTTGACAGTCAAACGACCTAACATGAAAGTATGAAACTACTTAAGTACCTAGGATATCGACACTGCGAGTCAGTGCTCAAGTGTGCAACTACCTCAAAGGCTCAAACTCATTTATAAACAATGTTACTTCGACTCTTCAGTTTTACAAATATCGTTCTTCGACCTAATAAAGAAGGATATGACTGTATGAGTATGTTTTCATTACCCGATACTCACCAATTATAGCTCCACGAATAAAATTAAAGGGAGTTAATCATACATTTGTTATGCGGAAGCGTGAATATCCTTATGTTGGGCCTCTGCTCCATCTGTGTTCACTGCTCATAATAGTACGATATTGTCCGCTTTGAGCCAAACCCTCACGGATTTACTCTTGGGCTCCTTTCCAAAAGGCCTCGTACTATTATATTATCTAGACACTTATAAAAATGATCTTCCATCTTTATTCTATCGATGTGAGACATGGGTTTGCACCCTAACAGCATTATTGCATGACCAAGTCTCTTAAGAGATGTACTCATAATAAATTTTGTGTGGCTTGTGAAACCAGCACAAATAGGATTATACATCCAGTTGTACCATAAGCATGGTACAACCAAGTATAAGAATTCGAGCTTTTGTGTACTTTATCTGAGCTATTTTAAATTTCATGTTTTTAATGTGTAAATGAATGAACTCAATATTTTTTAATAAAGCTCATATTCTTTAATATAAAGCTCGGATACTTTGACACAAAGCTCAGGTTCTACACCGTACAACATATACATCTGGTTGTATAGTCCATGAATTGGTGAAACCAGTTTACAATTTAAAGCAAAAATAGTATATATTACAGGTAATAAAACTGGTTGAATCATGGTTAAAGATAAAATGAATATGTTACTTATTATATAAATACGTATGAATTTAAAGAGTTGTTTAATATTGGTCTTCTTTAATATGAATATATTTATAAAATGTTTTATGTTTTATTTTTTTTTATTTCATGTTTTACAAATAATTCCCCTGAAAAGTTTGTATGTACACACTTTTTTTTTAGGATTAGTTTATAATAATATTGGTCATGTTAGAAATGGTTCGGGTCGGATCATGATCAGAAAAGAGGTCAGTAATCTATAATTTTTTTTTGTAATTGCAGTTTATGAAGTTCTAAAGCATAATTTGGCTTGGAAGAGGGAAATGGAGGGATCCATTTTCCCTCCCCTTAAAATTCCTCCACTTTCATTTTACTAACCAAACAAGTCATTATCATCCCTCCCTTCTCCCCCAAATCCTCTTATCCAAACACACCCAAAACTATCAAGGCTTCCAATTTCAAAGAATACTAGTTTTATACGCGTGCAAAAAATGCACGGGTCATAATAGTAGGCACAATCATTAGATACATTAACATATAATTGAGCGTGATTAAATATTCAATAATGTGACAATATAAATAGTCCATATTTAGAGATTCGAATATTTGATAAATATTAGATTTGAATATTAGATAAATACAATCATATTTTATTAGAATTATTATAACATAAGTAATCAGGCCCGTCTTTGAGCCCGTGCAGCCCGTGCGGCTGCACAGGGCCCCAAAAATTTAAGCCCAAAAACCAACTAACTTCATATACCAATAGAGCACAAATGTTGATATGAACAGCATAGTGTCTCACTGGATTGTCATTTGGTTTCCACTCCCACACCCTGCGTTCGAACCCTCACATGGTGATTTATTTTTCATTTTTTTATATTGCTTGCACTTAATACTATAGTTAGGCCGTATAATTGGTTTTTTTACCAATATTCTTATTTTTAGCAAATGAGTATAATATGTTTTACCTCTTCAAAGCTAACCCAATTTAAAACAATTTCTATTATGTAATGACCTAAAAATAGTGGGAAATAATTTTCAATTTGGCTCATAAAATGAAGTAACTAATACTTTTATATTTTTACGTGGATTTAATTTATTATTCCTATTTCATTTGGTATCCTAAATCAACTTCATAATAATAAAATATACGGAGAAAATTAAGTTTCACGGTATGTTACCGTATAAATTTAGAAAATTTCCGCTTAGAACAAATAAAGGGCCCCATTTTATATTTTCGCACAGGGCCCCTAAATCTCCAAGACGGCCCTGTAAGTAATTATTATTGTATCGTTGGTGAACCATCATCGCTCATGAATAGTCTGTTTCAATAAAAAATTTAAGTTTAGAAAATAAAACTCAAATAATTATTAATTACTATCTCACACGTAGTGCAACAACTAGTGATATTTATATCATAGTATTTGGCATCTTTGCTTGCATTATGGGGAGACTTTTGAGTATTGATGAGGCATAGGCGAAGAGTGTTGTAATTTAATTTGTTTTTTTTTTTTTTTGGACTATACCTCTTGTACTCTTTATTTTCTTGATATAAATGTGAATAGAATCAAATTTTTTCTAACAAGAAAATTAAAATTACAAATTCACATTAATAAAGAAAAAAAAAACTAAAACGTCTAGTAATCTAGTACTTAATAAACGCCTTTTTGTGTTTCATAAATTGTTTAAGTCAACAAAGGCAAAACCTTGTACATCTCTGACAAAAATAACATTATTTAGTATTTTGATTCGAGTAATTATTGTGTATGACAGTCGACAGTTATATGATGTGACCGCAAAGTGATAATTTATGATAAATAGTGCCGATTTTATGTTAAAAGGGGACAAATTGCGCTTTACAAAGTGGCAAATTTATGATAAATAGTGACAAATCCTCCTATATATCTTCCTATATAAGAGAATAAAATTCTCTAAAAATTTTCCTCCAAAAGGTATCAAACTAATTATGGAAACAAAAAAGACTTCTTTCTTTAAATTATTATCATTTCATTTCATCAAAATATAAACTTTTAATCAAATAATAATATTTTCCTCAAAATCTAAATTATAGTAATATTTTAATTAAAATAAGATAAATTCACTATAATTTATAAACTTTAAATTTGTAAATTTTTGTTATGTATTATTATATAAGTATTAGAGAATGATTCGACACATTTTGTATAAAATAAAACATTAAAATGATATTATTAGCTTCGTCAAAAAAATCATTAACATAATTTGAAAAAAATTATTATTTGTAATCATTAGTTTTATGTTAAAGAAAAAAATTCATCACACATTTTATAACTTTACTAAATTGTATTGATTAATTCATAGTTCATTTTTTTCTCATATCGAAATACAATAATGAGTTATATGACAAATTAATGATGTATCAATTTAAAATATTTAAATAATGACTAAAAACCAAATCCTCTATATATACGTTTTAGTGTTTAATCTAAAATATACAAGTAGTTATACTAAAATAACAAACTTTATGTAAAGAATCTATACGTACTAGATTACTAGTACTAGTTGTATTTTAAACACTCCCACCGCGCAGGTCATTTGTTGTGCTATTTCATTTTGCGGTGTCTGATCAGTAAATTGTTATTCTTTCTATTTTAGTAATGCATTTGATGATCAATTTGATAATTACACTCAATTTGGTCCACTTGTCATCTAACAATTAATTCCCTCCTCTTTTCTTAATTTATGGTAAAACCAAAAGATAACAATTAACCGGGACGGAGTGAGTACTTATTAACCAATGAAAGGATTGGTTGTTCCCTGGTTGGTTATGAAACATTTTACTTAAAAATGACAATATGTGATGGAATTTTTCATTTTTTTTATTTTTTATTTTTTTTGTTAACCAAAATTTGTATTTTTTATTTATTTCAGTGCAGCTAGTTGTATTTTTTTGCATTTGTATATTTGTTGTTTTTGTTATACGGGGTACTATTTGTTAAGCAAGTTGTACATTTTGCGAGTTGTTTTTATATATTTGTTGTTTTTGTTAAGCAAGTTGTACATTTTTCATATTTGTTTATGAGTAATGGCTAAGCCTTAATTGAAGATTCCTATGACTCTATGAGTATGAATCCGTAATGCATAGTCAATCATCAAAAACGACAAAATTGAAGACTCTTTTAATGTTATAGCACCGTTCTATAGCATGTAAATGACCAAAAAAAAAAAGACCATCTCAAACCTCCTTCGTTCATGTTAATTGTTATCTATTTTCGTTTTGAGTTGTATCACTCAATAGTTATCTATTTGCCCATAAGGATGGAGTCTAGTAATTAAAATTTGGGTAAAATTCCCATGAGACCCAGGTTCAAGCCACCCTAAGAGTAAAATCTCGTGGAGCATTCTTGGCCTGAGTCCATGCCTTATACTCTTATAGACTTCAAGTCTATCACACTTGGGTGGCTTATCTAGTATACGTGGTTTGTAGTCTATATGTAATGTGGTTAAGTGAACATATGAGAGAACAATTAAATTTATCACTATTTTTATCTTCTTTTCCTCATTTCCCTGATCTTTGTATCAAAATGAATAGTTAACAAATGATCGGAACAGAGGAAGTAACATTTTGTTATATTTATATTTCGGAAAATTCAGGTGTTATCCCTAAATTTTGGCATTTTGCACGTGTTGCTCAACTTTTTAAGTTTGTGCACATGGTACTCTTGAGGTTATTTTTTCAAGCACAAGGTGTTCTTTTTATTGTTCATTAAATTTTCAATTTAGCATAAATCATATACTTGAAATTGAAATTAGCCTAATTTTTTTTATAAAATTGATTACCTCTTCGAGATCTATAATTTGATAAAACGAAAAATGGTCATTCGAAAATTTAAGAACGAAATTATGGTTGATTTGAGGTTTAGGTAAAAAAAAAAAAAGGAACCCTATAAAATGTCAGTCGACAATTTTTTTTTTCTCAAAATCGTGTTTTATGAGGAGATAACCATTTTAGAACAATAATTGACCGATTCCAAATTCCAATCTAGGAGTTATGCTCAATTTTATTTTTATAGCCACAAGAAGGCATGTTGTGCATGAAAATCAAATATGGAGCTTATCATGTGCAAAAAAATTAAAATATTGGGTACCATGTGTTAGAGGCGGCAATCATTGACACGCATGTGTAAACTGCAAAGTGAAAAACTCCAGAGATAACACGTGAATTTTTCATTTATATTTTAACTTTATTTTGATAACTCGTTATCCTATGATGAATACAGACATATTTCAATTGGCAAGTTATCAATAAAAAATACATTTGGCTATCAGAGTAAAATATGTTTTCCGAAATTTATTGACTAATTTATGTGGATTTCTAATTATTAGACTAGTCCTATACTCCTATATATAAAATGGTGTTATGCCACAATTTGTGAATTATGAAATACTCTCATAATATAATTTGTGATACTCGATCAGTATTTGTCGTCGACATATTACTCCGAATCGTCGATAATATTTGATGAACTTTCCAAATTGCTCCTCCCAACCAAAACATTTCAATCAAACTATCGACAAACAATTTAATCGACAAATTGAAACTAACAACTAGTATCGAATAAAAAACAATTGAAGAACTTTATATTAATCCACGAGTCGAAAAAATTAAACTAATCAATGTAAAACGAATCAACGAACGAATTACTAAGTAAAACAACGTTAAACTAATCGACGTAAAATGAATCGATTTATTTAAAATATCAAAACGACAAACTACTAATCGTGATAATGAAAATAATCAACGTAAAAAGAGATCGAATTGACACGAAAAGAATTTTTCATAAAAAAAAAAAAAAAAAAAAAGACTCGGACGTAAAGTTCCCATGTCCAAAACCTAGGTTCGTTTGGACGTGTTTATGGTACACGTTCAGACATAGGTGTGGCCGTGTATGGTCCACATCTAGACCTAGGTTTGGACATGGACCATACACGTCTAGACCTAGGTCTAGACGTGAGAACCGCACATCATCATCTATTCATTTGGTCTAGACGTGTTATATTGGAAAATTAGATGAAGCGATGGACTCGTACCAAATATCGATACCACCTTCTCACATCAAAAATGTTAAATACTCTGTATTAATGTAGCATACATATAGGGTGATAACATGACTCTCTCTTTAGAGCATTTCTTCTATTTTTTTACTCCTCATTTTCTCTTTCATTCATCTCATTTCTCACCATCACCATCACCATCGCATTATTCCATTATTTTTTTCCCACAATAGTGATATCCTCTTATATTATCTCTCTTACTTTAAATAATCTCTAAATTTTTAAAAAACAAAAGTATTATTGTGCAAAAGACAAATACTGATTATCTTTCTATTGGTATGATTATCTCCTTAGTTGCATTGGTATATAGTTATATACCAAACCAATGATGATTTTCAAAAGATTACAAAAGCCGACAAAAGCTTACATCAAACATTTAAAAGATCCAATTTATATTTTTGGAGCATATAACTTCAACACTTCCATTAAAACTTTTATATAATCTTGTTTGTCGACTAAAATATTTGATTTATACCCTGATTCACAAAATACAAGTTGAAGAGTACACGAAAAACTTACAAAGTGCACGAAAAGGTGTAAGACAATTTAGTACAATTTACAAAATTTGTCAATTAATATTCCAAGAGTTGGAATATATAATGTAACATGTCACTAATAATAGAGATTCATACTAAAAACTTGATATTGCGCATACACCATAATAAATAATAAAAAAGGAAAACTCAATAAAAAAAATATATTCAATCAAAAGATAATTGAAAAGAAGTTCCGTAACCATTATTTTCAGATTTCATGCAATGTTTTTTATATGTGAGTATGTCATCCTCCTGCAATTTTAATACAAACACAACAATAATAAATAAATATTATTCTAACTCTTAATTAGTTCAAAACATAATAAGAATAAAAAAAAGTTAAATAATTCAATTGGTTATATATGAATACTTTACCTACCAACTTTTTGGATAAAAATGAAAAATAGGATTGTTGTAATATCTATATAAGAAATTTTTTGTAATTAATTATCTAATTAATTTCAAGAATTTATTTGAGAGAAGAAGAATGTTTTGTGAACTAAGGGGAAGATAGAAAAATTATGGTGAAATAAATACAAAGTATAATAATTGTGAGGAAAAACCAAAAGACCATTTATTAAATAAAATAAATAAAAATTAATATGACGTCAATATACGTGTAAATTAAATCTGTTATATATATCTATTTAAATTTATCTTTGAAAATACATTTAGTTCTTATTTACAACAACTATAGTGTATCATTACCCATTAAAAAATAAACAAGTTTATATTAGATATCCCCTCACCCATCACTGCACCCAAGAGGCAAGATGGAGTCAAGTATTAAGGGCTATAAAAGGGCACAACCCATGGTCACCATAATTGCCATGATTATTGTAATGGCACATGAACCGGGCGTCCTAGTGTCAGGACGCCCGGTTCAGCAGAATCCACTCTCAAACATAATGCTAACTGAGGTGGGCTTTCCGTGGCCATGGAATTGTCACAACTTTGGTGGAAGTTGCAATGGTTTGTTCTCCCATTGTTGTTATGGGTGTGTGTGCATGCCAGTTACCATTGGTCCAGACTGTTAGGGTGCAAACCCTTGTCCCACATCGGTAGAGTAAAGATGGAAGATCATCTTTATAAGTGTCCAGAAAATATAATAGTACGAGGCCTTTTGGGAAGGAGCCCAAGAGTAAATCCGTGAGGGCTTGGCCCAAAGCGGACAATATCGTACTATTATGGGTGGTGGACACAGATGCAGCAGAGGCCCAACACGAGGTATTCACGCTTCCGCACAACAAGTGGTATCAGAGCCCAAGGTTCAACTTGGGCTAGACACAGAGATTCATCAGGCCAAGACTTGAAGGTGGACGTACACTATAAGACGTGGAACTCCTATAGCTCGAGGGAGAGCTAATATGTTCGCGAGAAAGCGACATGGTCTCACGGCGTTGAGACGGCAGGCCGTCCAAGAGAAAGATCGTCAGTGACCCGGCGAGGTGGGCTGAGGCTTAATGGAGGCAACAAAAGCGGTCCATGGTAAGTCCAAAAAGGCGGTCCGGTGTGACGCGCTGAGGCAGTGGATTCGGACCAGTCCAGGGTATATTGGATGCAAAGGAGTTTGGTACGCAAGTGTAGCACAAGCCCCGTGAGACACATGGTGTGTCGTTTAAGGGGAGGTTATCAAGACTTGGTGATGCGGGTGTCTAGGTGATGGGGCTGTATGGTGTGGAGAGTTCTCCATGGAGTTCAAGGTCCGAGTCAAGATGATGGTCCTTGGTTTGAGGGGAGGATTGTTAGGGTGCAAACCCTTGTCCCACATCGGTAGAGTAAAGATGGAAGATCATCTTTATAAGTGTCCAGAAAATATAATAGTACGAGGCCTTTTGGGAAGGAGCCCAAGAGTAAATCCGTGAGGGCTTGGCCCAAAGCGGACAATATCGTACTATTATGGGTGGTGGACACAGATGCAGCAGAGGCCCAATACGAGGTATTCACGCTTCCGCACAACACAGACTTTACTGTGCTTTATGGGTGCGAGTTAATCGATGGTGTTCCAAATAATCCTTGCGACATATAATCTCTTAAACTCAACCCAACCTAGCCTAGCCCAACCCGACATGCGACTGTCGGTGTTGCGCCTTAGAAAAAATGTGGAAAACACGCGAATAAATGTTGTTATTGTTGTTGTGGTTAATAACTTGTTATAGTAATTTTCATTTTATGTTTGAGCTTTTTTGAGTTCTTGTTTATAATTGATTAAGTTACAACAAATGGGTTGTATCCCAAAAAAAAAGTGGTGGTTTGAATGGTTTTATTCTCTCGTTGTAAATTATTCTCATCTACAAAGAATATGCTAGGGTGGGTTTTGAGAAATTTGACAGTGCAGTTTCTTTGTTTATTAAAAAGTTGTGCTTTTATTTAAAAACTAGTTTTAATTTCGTGCAAAAAAATGCACCAGTATTTTTAATAATGAATTTTACTAAGAAATGTGAAAAGAGTAAATATCACGTTTATAAATACACTAAGCTAGATATAACAAAAATACATTACTAGGGACAAAATGAAGAGTAAAATTACTTAAAAAATTGGTAAAATATGGAGTATATTATACAGTAAATAATCTGAAATCACATTATATTATTTCTATTCAAAAGTCGATTTTTCTTTTGCAAGTTAATTTATTTGTTGACTTAAATTTGTACAAAATTAAAAGTAGATTTTTTGTTGGGTATTGTAGAGTAATTTCTTAAAATTTAAAGTGCGGGGCCACATAAAGTAGATTTGAAATGACAATTTTATTAATATAATAATGGAACCTTGGTATAGTGATTTGTAAAACTTAGTGAATAGACATGAATTTGTAACATTAAACATGCGAAAGAAAAGAACTGAAATTAATTAATTTATTTTTTCAAATGGGACCACTAGTAACAAAACAAATGCATGTTTTCCTTAAATCTCGCAACCAATCAGAAAGCTTAACAAAACTCAGCTCTTAGAGCAAGTCCAATGGTAAGCTAGTTGCAACTAGCTTACCATTGCCATATCATACTTTAAGCTACAATTATTTTGAGCTACCAAATAATTACAATGGTTTAGCTTAACATTTATACTAGCTTGAATAATGGAATTATGCCCAACTAAATTGATATTGGTTGTTTTTTTGTTGTAGGGCCATTTAAGCTACTAGCTTAATGAAGCTAGTTGCTTAAACTAAGCAAGCTTACATGACAAACTCCAATGGTGTAGCAACTAGCTTGCAATTTCTAAAAATTGCAAGCAAGTCCCTAAGCTATACCATTGGACTTGCTCTTATATTATATAGATAGGCACGATAAGTTGATAATTGAGAGTTACTCGAGGCTAGGATCAATAATAACAAAAAAAAAAAGTCACTTTAGGCTAATAAATTGCCTAATCTCCATTCTTGGATGAATAAGCTTTGTCAATAGTTTGTTGCACAAGACAAATAAAAGTTGGTCCGGATCTTTTGTCTCATTTTCGTGTCCCATCTTGTGTTCCATTGCCTTAATATTCTGACACCTTATCATTAGATAATATCTGCATACTTATTTTTAATATTTATTGCTTATGTGTCAAATGGAGAGATATTGAGACACAAGACGAGACATGAAAATGGGACAGAGGATCCGGATTGAATAGAAATGATGTAGCAAACTATCCCACAACTTATGTACTATGTGTAAATTAAGTTTTATTTGTAGCAAATTAACCTCATAAGTTTCCAAATATATGCAATCACGCACAAATCAAGTTTTCTACCATTTTTCAAACTAAAACCTACTCTTTCCAATTCAATCCAAACTACCCACTTGCTTTTTAAAAAGTTTGACCGTTAATCCACAGAAAAATATAAAACTTTGAACGATAAAATTTAAATATTTAGTTGTATTATGAAATATCTTTCATAAATTATATTTTTGGCAAAAAAGATTATATACAAAAGAAGAAAAATGCGGTTAAAGTATTGCCTTGAAGACCACCCAAAGCAAGTGGGTAGTTTGGATTGGATTTGAGGGAATATTATTTTTTAGGATAATGAGGTTGTATTTAAGAAAATAAAAGAGGAAATAAATTCTTAATATATGCATTAATTGTATTGGTTAATATGTAATTTAGTTCTTAATTTCTAAATTAATACCAAATTAGAAGGTATTTAATGCTTAAATACAACCCAACCCACTGAATTGTATTTAGGATTACCCTATTTTTTATTATAAAAATCATTATTAAATATTAAATATAATATTTACATATTCACGAAAAATGTAAATCAAATTTAATATTAACAAAAGTTTGGTCATGTTATTTTTTATTGTAATTTCACTAAACATTCTCATATGTAACTTTTTTAAGGGTAAGATTATTGGTAGTCTTGAGACAAGACTTTAGTGAGTCTTAAGACAAGACTCACTTAAGACTACCAATAATCTATCATACTTTTAATAAAGTCTTGACAAAGTCTTAAGTAGAGTCTTAGAAATCCAAGACTCAACTTAAGACTTTACATGAGTCTTGACCCCACTATTAAAAGAAGACATCCAATGAATGAATGACAAGTGTTATATTATTTTTGTTCTTTTTTTCTTAAACCCCACATTTTCTCAAGTAAAGTGAAAAAGTAGAGTCTGGTCTGACTGATAATGTATAAAGTCTTAGGTAAATCTAAGGTGAGTCTGAACAATAAATAAATAATAAAAGTTAGTGAAAAACTGATGTGGCCGAGTTTTAAGACTTTGGTGAGTTGACGATCTTATAGTATAACTAGTGTAATACCCGTGAAAATTCACGGGGTTGTGTTTTATTTTTTCACAAATTCTTGTTTTATATGTTAATTGGTTTGAAACAATAAGACAGAATTTAGTAACTAATTTATATTCAAATGTAACTATAGTGGTCTAGTGAGTGTTAGAGCTCATAATACCTTGTTTTTTCCATAAATGGTGATAATTACCTGTCAAATGTTTACAAAATCCCATATTTTTGTTTAAGACTAAAATAGTCGGTCCGAAGGGAGAACAACCTTTTTTTTAACATCCGATCTATTTAATAAATTTGTGAAATATATATTTTTATTATCACTACTACTATCAAATACTTGAGTGATCCACATCTCATTTAACATTAGACATTTGACTTATACTTTTACACTCTCATTTAACTATAAACACGATGTTAAGCATAGTTTGTTTAATATAGCTCCGAATAAGAAAGAAAAATACATCAACATAAAACAATAATTACAGTATAAAGACGTATTACACCCTAAAATAGTCAATTTATGTACAAATATATTCATTTTGCATTAATGGTAATTGTTTTTTTATATAATGAGACGGTCTCATTTCGCCCCTATGCCTTAAGAAAATATACATTAAGTCATTAACACACTAACACTCTTATCAAATACTCTAAAATAACATTTGTCGAAAAAAAAAAATTCTCTAAAATAGACTCAAAATAATCCCACTTCTTTCTACACCTTTCCTTTAGTCGTATTTGCTATTATTACAAAAAAAAAAAAAAAAAAAAAAAAAAAAAAAAATCTGGCTGAAGATGAGTGATAATATTGATTTGCCTTTACATATTTCATCCTTATCATCCATATCCCGATTATTACAATCATCCGTTATCATCATCTTTCGTTATTCGATCTATACACCTGCAGTTCATAGATGCGGTATATGAGTTATGACCGATGAAAATGGGATTTTGGATCACAACGGTATATATACTTCATAATTATATTCTCCATCAAGTCAATTTTTGTATGTAAATTTCCATTTATAAAGTGTTAATCTTAATTTTGCTTTTCCTAAATTTTGGCAGATAAGTAAATTTTGGTTGTTGGTGGTATTAGGAGTCACTCCGAAATGGGAAGATTTGATAATTTCCTGCATGCAATCAAATTTGGTATGTCCTTTCTTCAACTTTTACAAATTTTATTTTGTTAGTTTGATTCGGATCTCATGTGAATGATTAATTGTAAGGCGGTGAATATCTGAATGTGTTGTTTGTTTAATTGCAGAAGGCAATTTCTTTAGTTGTATAAAGATCTGTTCTGGGACACAGTTCTGGAACGTGTGTCATCGCATACTTAGGCTTGCATAAGGTATTACCAAATGTCACAAAATAAAGTAGTTAGATGTTTGCAGTAGCCTTAGAACTCTTACATAGTTGTCCAAAAACTGAAGCATTATAGAATAAGATTACATTTCAAAAGTCTGAGACTAAATCATAATTTCTCGAATATCTCCTTGTAAACAACATTTGATGTTGTATTAGATCTCTTTTTGTCTTCGTCTAAAATAAGGATTTTGAGTCCTTTCTTACTGGTAACCCTGGAGATTGCAACATACAACTGTCCATGTGTGAAGACTGGTCTGGGAAGATACAAACCAACACGGGATAAAGATTGCCCCTTACTCTTGTTAATAGTCATTGCAAAGCAGACGGCTAAAGGGAATTGTCTTCTCTCAAACTTGACAGGGAATCTAGTAGTGTCTGAAGGTGTCAAGGTGATGCGAGGAATATAAACTCTAATACCATCATTGCTGCCAGATATAACAGTTACCCCGATAACGCGATCACCTAGATGACTTACCTCCAAGTGGGTGCCATTGCACAATCCATTTGCTTGGTCAATGTTTCTAAGAAGCATGACTATAGCTCCTACTTTTAGTCTTAAGATGTGATTGGGTAAACCCGAACATCTAATAGTGTTAAGGAATTCGATGGAGTAGAGTTCACGAACCCCACTATTAGGGGGCGTTTGGTTAGAGAAAGGGAAAGGGAAAGGAAATAAGAAAGGGTAAGAGGGGGAAAGGTAAGGGATTACCTAAAACTTAAGTAGTTGTTTGTTTACATCAACAAAATGAATTATGGTGGGTTGTGGTTTATTTTGGTGTGCGGGTAGTGGGTTAGGTGAGGTGGTTGTGGAGGTGGTGATGGTGGTGGTGGTGGCAGTAGGTTGGCTGTGGTGGTGGTGATGGTGGTGGTGCCGTCATGGTGGTTGTGGCGGTGGTTGTTTATGTGGGGTGGCTGTGGTGGTGGCGATGGCGTCGTGATGGTAGTGATGGTGGCAGTAGGTTAGTTGTGGTGGTGGTGATAACGGGGTGGTTGTGGTGGTGAAGATGGCGTCATGGTGGTGGCGGTGGCTGTGGTGGTGGTGGTAATGGTGATGGTGGTGGTGGCGTCATGGTGGTTGTGGCGGTGGTGGTTTATGTGGGGTGGCTGTGGTGGTGGTTTTGAAGATGGTGGTGGTGGTGATGGCGTTTTGATGGTGACTTGTGTGGTGGGAGTCACAAGTGTGGTGGTAGGTAAATAAGGTGGTTGAAGGGTAACATGGGTAATGAAATCTGATACCTTGGGGGGTGGGGGTAAGGAATTAGATGGATTGAGGGGTAAGGTAGGGAGTTTCATTCTCTTTGTTTGTGTCAAACAAACACCAACAAAGGAAATCAATAACTTTGTTTCCCTTTCCCTTTCTTACAGACCTCCAACCAAACGCCCCCTTAGTCTCTTCTTTACTTATTTCATCCGAGCTTAGGTAGACTTTTTCATCCTTAGGAATCTGATCCAATACGTACTCATTTACCAACTCCACAACATCATGAGTAGGTGCTAGTACGGCTCTTTCTTTGAAGTATTGAGGGTCACCTAAGTGATCCTTTAATGACGGATACGTGCTCTCTACAATTGCAGCTATTGGATCAGTTCCAGGATGAATGAGGATGTCTTCTGGTAATTCTATGTTAGCCCACTATTAGTCTCTTTTATACTTATTCCATCCGAGATTAGGTAGACTTTTTCATCCTTAGGAATCTAATCACCGCCAAACATAACAACTTTCCCTCCAAATGGTTTCTCGGGGTCTCCTTGTGATGAAAATCGCATGATATCTCCCAAACTTCTATCAAGAACCTCGAAACAATGACGATTAACCATGAGTGCTTCATCCCATATGATTAGCTTTGTCCTCAATAATAGCTCTGCCAACTCCGTTCCTCATTTGTGGCGTCAGTGACCTCGAATTTGACCTGGAATCTGTTGTGAAGAAGGTAATCATTAATCCATTATGCGTTAATAGGATCAATGTGAATTTTAGGTATAAAATGACTAATATACACACACAAATTCAAAAAAATATATTGAAGGTGCCTACCTTGGCACTCTTGATGTAAACCCAGAAATATTGCCATCGCACCCATCTCAGGTACACTTCCATCTACCGTTCTCATTCTTAGAACTCTTAGCCCAGCATAGTTTACAACTATCATAAAACCATCCTACTGTGCAATCAATATTAATTATCTTTGCAAATGTGTAGAAATAGCCGGCCTGCAATAACATATGATGAAGTCCAGCTTATCAATGATCGTAGCGACAAAATCAGCTTATTACTTATCTGATTGTTTTGGTATTAGCTTTATAAGGATGATTATGTACCTTTTCATTTTGTTTAATGTCACTAATAGTTTTGATATTGTCTCTGGACATGTCATCGTCATCATCATCATCATCATCAGGTATTTCAATTATTTGCAAGGAGTTACTTGATGCCGGAGTAGAAAGACTGCAAAATATTATCAATGGGGTAAGAAAACTATTAAATCATTTATATGCATTTTATAGTTTACATACACATTGAATGGACGTTGTTTGTTTGTATTACCTTGGCTCAAACACTCTAACTTCCGGTATGTCAGGATTGACATGAAAAACACTTGCATGAAATGTTGTTTAGACACGCCAATGACCTAGATAATGAATTATTAACCATTATATCTGAATCCTAAGAAAAACATAAATAAATATCAATATATGCACATGATAAGCCTATTGAATAATGGTACCTTCATATTTTTTAGTTTGAACACATTGTATAACAATAATTTTTGACTGATCTGGATTAGGTTGTTTAGATATAAGAGCAGGTAGTTGAACGGTGTGTGCTTCCCATAAAGTGCAAGATAGTTGACTCCCCCCTGCGTGAAACACAATACCAATATTAGTGTTTCACAAAATTAGAAAGATGAATGAGTTAAGAGTTTTGATAATATGATTGTGTTCCACTGACTCAATGTCTTCGAGCTTTATGGCCCGACACTTGTGTCTGTTCGGAGTTTCGTTGATTGGGCAAATTTCATAAAGTTTTCCGACAACATCTGCCATGTGATAAGCGTACAAAGCAATAGTTAGTTAACAAATAAGTGTTAACCAAACATTAAAAAGTGGACAGAATTGTACCTATATAATGAGTTGTCGGAACTCTGCCATCGATAATGTCCTTGAAATTCGCAAAACGATAGCCATGAGTAGGAATAGATGTAACATTTGTAGCATGAACTCTGGATGAGAATTCAAACTTTAAGCGACATGGATTCGAGGTAGCCTTGTCAAGTCCAGTGTTGTTGTCGATGGTTAAGTTACGAATGGTGTATACCTCCCCAACAAATAGTTTAGGACCAAAATGGGAAATAAGTTGTTTCCTAATAGTAGCTTGGATGATTTCACTCTGAGATAAATGGAGAATATAAATAATATTGATTAGAAGTTGCAATTTTTATTTTTTTTAAAAAAGATGGAAATATTCTAAGAATAGTTAAAAATAACATCTTATTATTGATATGGAGTCTTTTTGTGTGGCAGAGGGATACATGACAAATCATGATCGGATGAACTATTGTGGTATATCATGAAAAATAAGCCCGGTAAGTTAATTCATTTATCATGTACTTCACTTCTCCAAGCACTACTCTTTGGAAACATCTTTATATTACGACTTTGGCAGAGTTTATATCAAACAACATACTAACCATGTTACCAAAATTCAGGTTTAAAATTAGTATAACTATACGATAAGACTATTATAACTATACGATAATATACTGAGACTTCTAAATCAATAATCAATAAATATTTCCGACAGCAATACTATAATGCAAAAGAAATATTTGACATACTTGAGCATCAAGGAGTAGAAGTTCAATTGCTTCATTCTTCGTCTTATCTTTGAATTCAGGTCTTGTCCATTTGTGTACCACCCTGACATTCATCTGAGTAAGTCTAACTCCGACACTGAGTTGGATAATGGTGAGGATCGGTGCAACAGCCATGGGAGAAGATGAGATGAATTGATGATAGTTGTGTTGGTTGTGTATTTCCAAGAGTGTGATAATATTGATGGTATAACATCAATGTGGTAAATAAGATTCGATTAAGTCACATAATAGTAGAAAACTGTAAGACCCATTCCAACGTAATGGTGATGTTGGTACAATGGCCATTGTAGAAGATGAGAATTTGATATGGATTTAAATGCCTTCAATGTATGTGTCATGTGTGTATATAAATCTTAGTAGTATAAAAACTCTAGATTTAAAAGTAGTTGTGGCCGTTGATATTTTCGAGCAATTTTGATTGAGCCAAAACTTTGGAAATTGAAGAGCTCTTTCCTATGTATTATGATCATTGGAGTATGAAACAGAGCAATAAATCATTCTTCTATTGGAAATCTCTAAACTTAATGTAACGTCAGAATTAATTGGACCTCTTTTTTTTTTTTTTTTTTTTTTTTTTTTTTTTTTTTGTGTGCTGATGTGGCCATATTGCAAAATCGTGATTGGTTCCAACAAAATTGATTTTGTGAGGTTGAATATGAGGGCTTCATTGCCATAATTCTCAAAGGAGGTTGTGCCACCTCAGCTTTTTATCATTCTTCTTTTATACTCCCTCCTATTCTTCTTTTTCTTCCTCTTTGGTTGGGGCACAAATATTAAGGAGGATAATAAAATATGAATTGTGAGTTGGGTGGGGTTTGATGATAGGAGAGAAGAATGAATAAAATAAGGAATTGTGAGTTGGGTGGGGTTTGGTGATAGGAGAGAGAAATGAATAATTAGGAATTAAATAAAGAATTGTGAGTTGGGTGGGGTTTGGTGATAGGAGAGAGGAATGAATAAAATAAGATTAAAAAGTTTCCAAAAAAGGAAAGGGGAAGAAAACCTGAATAATCCGTTTTAGGAAATAGGGAAGAAAATAGAGAATAGGAGGGAGTATATATAATGATTTGCAAAGGAGAGTTTTTATCAATACAAATTCCGGGTTATATTGAAAGTTTAAAGTGGGCCCATCATTTAAAGCCCAGTATATAAATAAGTATCCAAAAGCGGGAAAAATCGTTAATTAACCAACAATTAAACTACACAAAGAAATTGTCCAACGTCTCTACTTGTCTCCTTAACCTAGTGAAACCCGGAAATCGGTCGATGCGATAAAAGTCGTAGTTGAAGATCGCAATGCATTCCGGGATATATAATCAATCCATGGAAGGGTTTAGGGTTTGAACTATAGATATGTATTGGAACATTCAATGTTTGATCATGCACGCAAAGTGTTCGATGAAATGCCTGAATGAATTTCTGAGAAGGATGTTATATCGTTGAGTGCGCTTTTTGGTTCGGAGGTGAATTTTATGAAGCTAGTGGGGTTTATGAACTAGAAATGTCGGAAGGATGAGGGACCCATCCCGACATAAGGGAAATCGATGGACATGACCTGTAAAATCGAGAGAGTTAGCTAGGAGATACTGATCACGGTTTTCTTCATTGCTTTGGAGTAAAAATTTCGGCGGGATGTTGAAGACCGTCTTACAACTTTCCATTGTATGGCAGGTTCATTGGTTACTCTTGCTTATCTTAATTAACTGACCTGATAATTTTTACTGTGTGGATATGCTCTATATTTAGTTGTTTCACGAGTAAAAAAACATCGTCTTAGAATTTTCATGTCTCTTTTTCCTGATGTTACAAGTTTCGTGCTGTTCATCATCTATTATTCTATATCCATGTACATTTTTGATATCGCATGTTTCTGGTCTGATATAATCGAACCTAATAGACTAACAATCTAACATGTAAAGATCGTTTAACTGGTGATGATTGGCGATAGCTTGTTCAGCGCTTTTTCGATGGTTTTAGGGCAAAATTGATGCGCATATTAGCTTCTCTTTTCCAGTTTGTTGAGTTAGTTAAATAATATGTCTTGTGCAACCACTTTCTATGACTGGGTAATGTTGTTCTTGTTGTTGCATTGGTATGACAAATACACAAGGTTCGTAGATTTGTAGGGTATTGTTAGTAGTCCTTGCAAAAACTTCCCTTTTTTATTTTTCTGTAATATTGGGTGCGATCACTTACTGTAAATGTTTTCTGTTATTCAATGGATTTAGTTGAGATAATCATTTCTCACCACTAACTCGAGACTCCATCTGTTGAGTTAGTACCTACTACAAATCTAAAATGATGTCTCTGTGCTGGCAGTGTTGCACATCCTTGAATCGCTTACTTATTTGCACTGACTAATAGCTGCATGAGCTTCTCTAGGTCTAGAAGACGATGTTTTTCGTCATACTTATACATGATTGGAACTATCCTTGCAAAATTAGTGATAGCTGCTTTGTAATCAGCTGAAAATGGAGAAGGGGACATGAGGGTCTCGTTGAGGCGATTCCATGCCTCTGGAATCATTGCTAGGACATATTGTCGGGCACTTTCAGGTGAGCTTCCTTCATGTTCATTCATGTAGCTATCTATGACTGATCCGTCATGTATCTGATGCTCATCCTGCAATTTGAAGCAATTCATGAGATGCATTATCTGCTAACTTTAACATAGTTAATTCTTTTATCAACTTATCATGTTGCACAAACTATTGCAATAAAACTGAGATAGTTTCTTTACTTTAGCATGTCATCGTGACTTGGAGCAGATATATACCTTAGAGCTCCCTAGATCATCCCAAAGACGAAGAATTGTAGCAGCTAAAGTTGAAATGTTTGGATGGCTGCTCAAGAAATTCGAGTCCTTTAATACTTCACCTAAGAGAAAGAAGATATGTATATGAACGACATAAGATCCGGTAGTGGCTGTTTCATTCTTCATATACTCTTCAGTGGTAGGCATATATCCTGAGGCAAACCAATTCGCCTGCACTAGGCATGCGCTGCAATATTCTGCCCACTGCATGAACATGTACAATATTCACACATTTAATGATGCATTAAAGTACAAACCAGTTTACAATTAATTTTAAGTTTAGATTTTCACGAACTCACCACTTTCGTTAAATAATATTTTGGATCTGATCCATGTTTAGCATAGATTTTATGGCTTATCTCATTTGTTGTGTCAAAGAGTTCCCTGAGACAAATTATCATGTAGTCGGGTAATTCGTCGAAGCTAGCGATCTCCCATCTATTGACAGTTTTTGTGAAAAGAGTAAGCTCCTCAAGTGTTCCATAGATATCAAAGATATCATCTATGATATAAATGAATGATATTGCTTTTGTTAGTTCTATCCTTAGCTCTGCCATGTATGGACCTGGTAGACACGCCACAGACCACATATGCCATTTGACTGGTTCACTTCTTGCAAGCTTCAGCTCCTCGGGTAATTGAAGTTCTTCCCACCATCTAATTAGCATAACAACAAGATTTAAATATATGCAGGGGGAATGGCGGGAATCCCTTAAAGTTTCTTGTAAGATTGTTTTACACAATAAGGGCATGTTATTTATCCCAAATACTCCTTGCAAATTTCTATTTTGTACTTTGTAACTGCACTTGTACGGTTTTTGGGTAAATAACATGCATTTCTGTTCTAATGTTTATGTGAAACCGCTGTACATGAGTACGAGTAACCTTTGAAAAGCAAAAAAAAAAGGTACCTGCAAATTTCGTCTATTTCGTGTTTGATGGTTATTTGATCTTTGGTGATATGTATACGTGCAAGATTGCTGACCTCCTCCATCCATTGGCAGTCACCTCCGCAATCATGAAGCAAGTTCATCGAGAGTTCAAAATTCTGAAGGAAGTCAATGGCCATAAATCTTGGTAGACTTTTGTGATATGGAAGGCTAAGTGTGTTTTGAATGACGGAGGCGTCAGGCGGTTCAAGATTCTCGAAGTTTCTTAGGAGATTTTGACTAAAATCACCGGCGTAATCAAGTATATGGTCCCCTGGAACTTTCAGGTGAGAGGCTTCAAACAAATTCATTAGCCCTTTAATGTCCTTTTCAAATTCTTGTTTGAGCTTTCCATCCCTGTCCATGAATTTGCTGAATGTGTCTGTTTCAGAGAAACGGTTTTGACACCAAAGCTGATTAACAACAATATTCATCATGCATACTTCATTCTAGCATTTTTGTCATGCTGCATACTAGTTATTCGGATTCTGATGTAAGTGTTAGATGCGACATGATGTCAAGTGCGAGACATGGCTGTTTTTTTTGGAATGTGGCACTGTGTCAAGCGTTAAATGCAAGTTTAAATTTCTGGTCTAAGATGTCGAGCAGAAACACCACATCGTGTCTGAACGTCTAAGTGTCAGACACGCAACACGCAATACACGACACTGTACTGAAATGAACCGTCAAAATAACATAGGCAACAAACCTGAAGACACATTGTATCCTTGTTGTCTCAACAAGCGAAAGCAAAGGGCGGTGTCATGAAGATCACGGCCTCCTTCCATTGTAATAAATCTTCCATAGTATTTTCTTAGTGCATCACGAATCTCGTATCGAAAGTAGTATTCAAGACCTAACCGTTGGATAGCATCAACTATCACCAGCTCTTCTGCATTACAACATTCCTTTAATTTCCGTGCCATAATCTGCTTGATTTTCTGCACCCCTTCCTGAAGCTGATAATCCTGCTCAAAAGAACTATAAACTTAATATACATACGAGCGTGTACAACCTATACTAGTTGACTTAGTTGAATTGAACTTAACTGTAATGGAGTTTCCATTAGAGATAGAGTTGTCTTTTAATGCGGCTCGAAGCGGAAATGTTTTGTTGCTAATGTTCTTCAGACTGATATGCTTCCTGTTAATAGGATATATAGTTGCAGTTTTTGGTGTCATTAAACTAGTTTTCCATTTTTGGTTTATCCTAAGTAGCTCTGTTTTTGGAGAGTTTATGAATTTTATGGTGGAGATTATAGCCATGTTTGTTTTGTAGAGATTTAACGGTTTGTTATTTTGTTTGAGACAAGGCTAAGGGATATGCCTATTTATAAGCAATTTTACATACGTCGTAAATTACGGGAGCCGTTGAGAGTTGAAACACTTGAGTAATGTTGTTGGTGTATAAGCACTTTATTTAGACTTAGTTACGGCATTAGACATTGGTACATATCAATATATCATAGACATAGTGTCTAGTACAGTCTCCATGACTTATCTTACTCTCCCTGACTCATATACGAGGCCATATCCTCTAAACAGAAAATTAATCCAAACTAAGAAATTCTTGAAGTTTTCGAGTGAAATTGGATATATTAAAGACATAAGAGTAAAAAAATGTCTAAAATCTATATACTCTATTTCACTAAGAACTTCCTACTTGACTTTTCACGGTTGTCAAGGGGATACTTTGACTTAATTTTTAGTATTTATAAATTATTTTTTTAGTTGAAATTGTAATTTTCTAGAATATTGGGAGTAATTATTTATTTATTTATTTAAATATTTTTAGTATCATGTTATTTTTCTTATAGTTTTCAATGTATTTAACTTTAGTTTTGAAACTTTAACGCTAAAAAGTCAGATAACAATATCTACCGTTGCTTTCAAGTTGTGATTTCGTAAATTTTCCGCCTGATTTTAGGTTTCGTGGGAAAACGGATTTGGTTTAGGATCTATGTTTAGTGATTTGATTTTGTCGTCATCTTTCAAGTCATCATATGAAAGTTTACTATCCTTGCATCTGAGCTAGATCATTGTGTGGACATGTTCTACATCCATCCATATATTGCAATTCCTTTAATTCTTATCCCCTTGCTTATAGTATAATACCTATAGAAATCATGAAAGAAATTTACTGATTCTTTCAAATTTGTGCAAGAAGTTTGAGGCTGTAGCCTGTAAGTCTTGGTAGGGTTCAGCATGAAGTCGGGAATAGTTTAGTGAAAAATTATACTGTCAAACTTTGTAAATTTTATTAGCCAAGGACGAAGATTTCTATGTTCTCTTTGAATCTACATTTTATTGGCCAAACATCGAATTATGGCTGTGACACTGGAAAGAGTCTCGGATGGTGACGGTCTAATATCCAAAATTTTCATACGGTGAATTATGTTACCTTAATTATGAGGCCAAGACATCAAGGGCCCTTCCAAGTTCCATCACATGATAAGCACTGTATAAGTAACAGTTCGTTTAACTGGCTCTTGCGGGGTTGATTTTGGGTCCCTTCGAAAAATTATGTTAGGTTTTGGCAGTGTTATCGTATGTGTTAGACATTATGTGCTTCAAAACAAGTTGGTTAATGGCTCTTTGATTGTTGAATGGAGCCTTTTTCTGATAATGATGCTCTTTCTTTTTCTGTACTCTCAGCACTAATTACCGAGCTCAGCTTTTTTGACTTCGTTTTGTTGAATACAAGTATAGAATTTTTATGTACAAAAATTTCCCTCTTTTGTACTGCTACTATTTAATCGCCTCTATTGTTGTTAGTCGATGAAGTCCTGGCAAATAAGTGGAATAGATAAGGCAAAAGAAGTATTGTCGCAAAATATCAACTTTTAAACGCATCTTATTAATTATTCTAACTGATTTTTAGTTTTTCTGGGAGAAGGATTGATTTTGATGTAAGCTCTCAGATTAGTTTTCTTATATTTGAGTCTTGCGACTTGTCGGGTGATGTCTTTAATACCAACAGGTTATGAGCAGCATTATTTGAATGAAGAACCAGCTGACATTGCTTAGGCGTTTCACATGCTGACATATTGACCGCTACAGTACTGAGAAAATTGTGCCTGAGACTCTGAGAGGCTAGGAAGGTAAGGTATGCTAACATTTTGTTTAGATGTATTGTATACATAGAAAGATAGATAGATCGATAATCATATAGGTTGTGTACTTGTGTACAGCCAACCCCCTTTCCCTGCTATTTGCGCAAGTCCTTGAGCCACTGCAGTAATGTTGTTGTTGCTGCTGCTGTTGTTGTTGTGGTTGTGGTGCTGGTGGTGGAGGTGGTATAACAAAAAACAAAGTTCTTAGACATGATTGGAACTATCCTTGCAAAAACTTCCCCTTTTTCGGTAACATTGGGCAGCAACCACTTAATGTAAATGTTTTCTATTATTGAATGTACTTCGTTGGGATCATCATTTCTCACCACTAACTAGAGGCTTTATCTGTTGAGTTAGTACCTACTACAAATGTAAAATGACGTCTCTGTGCTGGCAGTGGTGTACATTCTTGAATCGCTTACTTATTTGCACTGACTAATGGCTGCATGAGCCTCTCTAGGTCTAGAAGATGATGTTTTTCGTCATACTTATACATGATTGGAACTATCCTTGCAAAATTAGTGATAGCTGCTTTGTAATCAGCAGAAAATGGAGAAGGGGACACGAGGGTCTCATTAAGGCGACTCCATGCATCTGGAATCATCTCTAGAACATATTGTCGGGCACTTTCAAGTGAGCTTCCTTCATGTTCATTCATGTAGCAATCTACGACTGACCCGTCATGTGTCTGATGCTCATCCTGCAGAATTTAAGCAATTCATGAGTTGCATTATCAGCCAAGTTTAACATAATTGTTTTATCAACTTATCATGCTGCCCAAACTTTCTGCTGATTAAGGTTAGTCGATTATTTCATTGTTTTTTTTGTATTAAGAGAATTTTGGCATGAATTCAAGAACTCTTTTTTATACGATATAATGAAGGAAAGTTAGAGGAGGGGGTGAAGGTTAGACTCCTGCAATAAGCAGGATAAAGGGTTGGATACTCGGATTTCTAATTCTATATGAACTTATGTCTCTTGACTCTTGCAATAAACGGACTGTTCCAATAATTTAAAATGCCATTTTGATGATTTCAGCAAATATATACCTTAGAGCTCCCTAGATCATCCCAAAGACGAAGAACTGTAGCAGCTAAAGATGAAATTTCTGGATGGCTGCTGAAGAAATTCGGGCCCTTTAATACTTCACCTAGGAGAAAGAGGATGTGTATATGAGCGACATAGGATCCAGTAGTGACTATTTCATTCTTCATGTACTCTTCAGTGGTAGGCATATATCCCGAAGCAAACCAATTCGCCTGCACTAGGCATGCGCTGCAATATTCTGCCCACTGCATTAACATATACAACATTCGCACCTTAATTTAGTTCATTGAAGTATAAATCACTTCAAAACTAATTTTGAGTTAAGAGTTTCATCAACTCACCACTTTCTTTATACAATATCTGGGATCCGATCCATATTTAGCACAAATTTTATTGCTCATCTCATTTGTAGTGTCAAAGAGTTCCCTGAGACAAATTATCATGTAGTCGGGTAATTCGTCGAAGCTAGCAATCTCCCATCTATTGACAGTTTCTGTGAAAAGAGTAAGCTCCTCAAGTGTTCCATAGATATCAAAGATATCATCTATGATATATATGAATGATATTGCTTTTGTTAGTTCTATCCTTAGCTCAGCCATGTATGGGCCTGGTAAACAAGCCACAGACCACATATGCCATTTGACTGGTTCACTTCTTGCAAGCTTCAGTTCCTCGGGCAATCGAAGTTCTGCCCACCAACTAATTAACATAACAACAGGATTTAATTATATGCAGGGAAAGGGCAGGAATCAATACATATATCTTCATGCGTTTGTAGAGTTGTTTGGTGAATAACATGCGTTTCTATGATAAATGTTTATGTGAAACTGCTTTACATAAGTATGAGTACCTTTGAAAAGCAAAAAAATACCTGCAAATTTCGTTTATTTCTTGTTTGATGATTATTTGATTTCTGGTGATATGTATAAGTGCAAGATTGCTCACCTCCTCCATCCATTGACAGTCACCTCTGCAATCGTGAAACAACTTCATGGAGAGTTCAAAATTCTGAAGGAAGTCTATGGCCATAAATTTTGGTAGGCTTTTGTGATATGGAAGGCTAAGTGTGTTTTGAATGATGGAGGCCTCAAAGGGTTCAAGGTTCTCGAAGTTGCTTAGGAGATTTTGACTAAAATCACCGGCGTAATCAAGTATATGGTCTTCTGGAACTTTCAGGTGAGAGGCTTCAAACAAATTCATTAGCCCTTTAATGTCCTTTTCAAATTCTTGTTTGAGCTTTCCATCCCTGTCCATGAATTTGCTGAATGTGTCTGTTTCAGAGAAACGGTTTGACATCAAAACTAATTAACTTCAATTTCATTATGCAACTAGTATTGAAGATTCTAGGTTCTAGCATTTACGTTAGGCTTCATACTATGGTACTCGGATTCTGATGCAAGTGTTAGACACGACATGGTGTCAAGTTCCAGACATGGCTATTTTTTGGATGTGACATCGTGTCAAGCGTTAAATGCAAGTTTAAATTTCTGGTCTAAGATGTCGTGCTGAAACACCACATCGTGTTTGAACGTCAATGTGTCAGCCATACGACATGCAATACACGACACACTACTAAAGTGAAACGTCAAAGTAACGTAGGTGACAAACCAGAAGACACATTATATCCTTGTTGTCTCAACAAGCGAAAGCAAAGGGCGGTGTCATGAAGATCACAGCCTCCTTCCATTGTAATAAACCTTCCATAGTATTTTCTTAGTGCATCACGGATCTCATCTCGAAAGTAGTATTCAAGACCTAACCGTTGGATAGCATCAATTATTACCAATTCTTCTGCATTACAACATTCCTTTAATTTTCTTGCCATAATCTGCTTGATTTTCTGCACCCCTTCCTGAAGCTGATAATCCTGCTTAAATGAAGAACTATAAACTTAATATACATACAAGCGTGTATAATTTATACTAATTGAAATAGTTGAATTGATCTTAACTGTAATGGAGCTTCCATTACTGACAGAATTGTCCTTTAATGTGACTTGAGGCGGAAAATTTTTGTTGTCAACTTTCGTTAGACTGATATTCTTCCTGTTGATAGGATACATAGTTGCAGTTTTGGGCGCGATTAAACTAGTTTTCCATTTTTGTGTTATCCTAGAAAGCTCCATTTTCATAGGAGAGTTAATGAATTTGATGGTGGAGATTATGGCCATGTTGGTTTAGGAAAGATTTAACGGTTTGTTATTTTGTTTGAGCCAAGACTAAGGAATATGCCTATTTATAAGCAATTTTACATACGTCGTAAACTAGGGGAACCGTTGAGAGTTGAAATTGCTTATAACGGAGGCCGTGTCTTCAAAACAAAAACTTAATCGAAAATAAGAAATTCTTGAAATTTTAGAGTGAAATTGGATATATTTATGACATATAGGTAAAAGATGTCTAAAATCTATATACTCGATTTCACTAAGATCTTCCTACATGATTTTTCACTGTTGTCACTTTATATTTAGCATTTATAAATTATTTTTTCGGTTGAAATTGTAATTTTCTGGAATATTGTTTAATTATAGATTATTCATATTATTTTTCTTGTAGTTTTCAATGTATTTAAGGTTTTTTTTTTCTAAACTTTAACTCCAAAAAGTCAAATAAGAAGATAATAGTTAAATGGAGAGAGTATATGTTTATTTTGCTTGTTCTCTCCTCTATCTTTTGTCATGCACGATTTTCTTTTTCTCGCCGCTAGAAGTATCATATTGGCTAGTATCGGGTAAGAATTTCATACCCATACTTGCTTAGTTGCTTGCCTGTCGAACACGGATATGGCCCCCAAACTAAACTGTCGAATTAGGTAGTTTATAAGCGGGTTTGAGGCGAGTTATTGGTTACACATCTGGACACTGATTAGTCTACTATACACAACTTGTCTTAATTAAGGTGAGGTTTGGTTCTGGAGGTAAAATTGAAAGTGAACATACTAAGTTTTGCATGGTCGCGAAATTTCTCTGTGAAATATTTCTCCATTCTGAATTCGTCGGGTTGATTTCAGAACCCGTCAAACAAATTTAAGAGGCCCGGTTCCAAAAGATCGTCTGAGCGTTGAGGTCCCATGTAGTAGAAAAACTTAATTTTTGTACAAAATAGATGGAACTCGAACATGAACATTTATCTACTCCCTCTGTCCCGGTCATTTGTTGTCCTTTTCCATTTTGGGGTGTCTCAGTCAATTGTTGTCCTTTCTATTTTAGGATTGCATTTAATGAACAATTTGGTCATTCACACTCAATTTCATCCACATGTCATTTAGTAATTGGACCTCTCCTCTTTCCGTGGTCTTTGTGCCCAAACCAAATTGGACCTCTCCTCTTTCCTTGGTCTTTGTGCCCAAACCAAAGGACAACAAATGACCGGGACAGAGGGAGTAGTAAATTAAAGTCTAAAAAGTTTGGGGCCCCGATTCTTGGAACGTTTTGAACTTGCTATTAGATAGCCTGCTGGCTGGAGTCAGATCATTTTTTCATGTAAAACGCTAAAAACATTACTTCTAAATGAGCTGGGGTGAATAGTTTGTCGATTGATGATCATGAACTCATGCAATAAATCACGTGTATAGTACTGTGACAGTAACAATGTAAGTGTGTATGGCCTGTAGCCTGTAGGGCTGAAAACACATTATTGAGTACTATTTTGATAGTGATGTTCTTTCAAATTGTGTAGTTCTTCTGAACACTTTCTAATGTAGCATTCATTATTTGAGGTTGCTGTTGTTATTACTCGATGAGTACTTCGCGAATTGATGGTCGGCAGGCCGATATCTACCGTTGCTTTCAAGTTGTGATTTCATAATTTTTCCACCTGATTTCCCGTTTCGTGGGAAAACGGGTTTGGTTTAGGATTTATGTTTACTGATTTGATTTTATCGTCATCTTTCAAGTCATCATCTGTCGGTGTTCACTATCCTTGCATCTGAGCTAGATCATTGTGTGGTCGTATGCGTATATCTGACTTTTCTAACTTCTCATAAGTGGAACTCTGTGACACCAGAAAGAGTCTGGATGGTGACGGTGTAATACCCAAATTTTACATGATAATCATTCTATAAGTAACAGTTCTAACTGGCTTTTGTCGGGTTAGTTGCTTTTGGGTCCCTTCGGAAAATTATGTTAAGGTTTTGGCATTGTTTTCGTATGTGTTAGACATTATACATGTAGAAATGAGTGGGTTATCTTTTCTGGTGAAAAGGATTTGAGTGAGTTCTTGTATCGTTGTATGTAGATTTGTACTCGTAAGTCATTACCTATTAAATTAAAATTTTGGGTGAAACGGGTCACAACTCACTTATAAATCAGACATAATAACTTGTGATTTATGACGATTCTTGAACTTTGTTGAAGCGACAATTCGTTATGGTATGGAGTTACACAAGCAAACTGGTGTGTGTAAGGTATTTGGTGAGACATTTGTAGATATCATAGTGTTCCCAACTTTAATAATGTTCTGTTTTTTTTTTTTTTGAGTTATATGATTTGAAGGATGGCTAAATGATGCATCAAATTGGTCTCTCTTAAGACGTCCATCTATTTGACCCATTTCATGTTTAAGACGGATATGCTCGTCTTAAACAAGATTTTGGGATCATACTAATTATAAACTGTAACATTATTATCTGCTAAATGCACTGAGTTTCTGACATAGTCACATTGTCTTCACTTATGGTAAATGTTTTCTGTTATGAAATGTATTTTGTTTGGATCTTCATTTCTCATCACTAACTAGTAACTAGAGACTCTATCTAGTGAGTTAATACCTACTACAAATATAAAATGATGTCTCTGTGCTGGCAGTGGTGTACATCCTTGAATCACTTGCTCACTAACGGCTGCATGAGCTTCTCTAGGTCTAGAAGACGATGTTTTTCGTCATACTTATACATGATTGGAACTATCCTTGCAAAATTAGTGATAGCTGCTTTGTAATCAGCAGAAAATGGAGAAGGGGACACGAGGGTCTCGTTGAGCCGACTCCATGCATCTGGAATCATCGCTAGAACATATTGTCGGGCACTTTCAGGTGAGCTTCCTTCATGTTCATTCATGTAGCAATCTATGACTGACCCGTCGTGTGTCTGATGCTCATCCTGCAGAATTGAAGCAATTCATGAGATGCACTATCTGCTAAGCTTAAGGTTTCAACTTATCATGCTGCCCAAACTTTCTGCTGATTAAGGTTTGTCTATTATTTCATTGTTTTTTTTTTATTAAGAGAGTTTTGGCATGAATTCAAGAGCTCTTTTTTATACGATATAATGAAGGAAAGTTAGAGGAGGGGGTGAAGGTTAGACTCCTGCAATAAGCAGGATAAAGGGTTGGATACTCGGATTTCTAATTGTATAAGAACTTGTAATAAACGGATTGTTCCAATAATTTAAAATGCCATTTGGATGACTTGAGCAAATATATACCTTAGAGCTCCCTAGATCATCCCAAAGACGAAGAATCGTAGCAGCTAAAGATGAAAGGTCTGGATGGCTGCTCAAGAAATTCGGGTCTTTTATTACTTCACCTAGGAGAAAAAAGATGTGTACATGAGCAATATAAGATCCGGTTGTCGCTATTTCATTCTTCATGTACACTTCAGTGGTAGGCATATATCCTGAAGCAATCCAATTTGACTGCACTAGGCATGCATTGCAAAATTCTGCCCACTGCAAGAACATATACAGTATCAACATCTTAAAGTAATGCAGTAAAGTACGAACCACTTTGCGATTAATTCTGAGTTAAAGATTTTCATGAACTCACCACTTTTTTTAAATGATATTTTGGATTTGTTCCATGTTTAGCATAGATTATATTGCTTATCTCATTTGTAATGTCATAGAGTTCCCTGAGACAGATTATCATGTAGTCGGGTAATTTGTCGAAGCTGGCAATATCCCATCTATTGACAGTTTCTGTGAAAAGTGTAAGCTCCTCATGTGTCCCGTATATATCAAAGATGTCGTCTATGATATATATGAATGATATTGCTTTTGTTAGTGCTAGCCTTAGCTCGGCCATGTTTGGACCTGGTAGACAAGCCACAGACCACATATGCCATTTGACTGGTTCACTTCTTGCAAGCTTCAGTTCCTCGGGTAATCGAAGTTCTTCCCACCATCTAATTAGCATAACAACAGGATTTAAATATGTGCAGGGGAATCCCTTCAAGTATCTTGTAAGATGGTCTTACACTAAGATATAACAAGGGCATGTTATTTATCCCAAATATTCCTTATAAAGATCTGTTTAGTACTTTGTAACTGCTTTTGTAGGGTTTTTGGGTAAATAACATGCATTTCTATACTAATGTTTATGTGAAACCGCTTTACATAAGTAAGAGTACCTTTGAAAAGGAAAAAAGGAAAAAAAAAAAAAAAAGGTACCTGCAAATTTCGTCTATTTCTTGTTTAATGGTTATTTGATCTCTGGTGATATGTATTCGTGCTAGATTGCTCACCTCCTCCATCCATTGACAGTCGCCTCTGTAATCGTGAAACAACTTCATCGAGAGTTCAAAATTCTGAAGGAAATCCATGGCCATAAATCTTGGTAGGCTTTTGTGATATGGAAGGCTAAGTGTGTTTTGAATGATGGAGGCCTCAAAGGGTTCAAGGTTGTCGAAGTTACTTAGGAGATTTTGACTAAAATCTCCGGCGTAATCAAGTATATGGTCCCCTGGAAGTTTCAGGTGAGAGGCTTCAAACAAATTAATTAGCCCTTTAATGTCCTTTTCAAATTCTTGTTTGAACTGCCCATCCTTGTCCATGAACTTGCTGAAGGTGTCTGTTTCAGATACCAAAGCTGATTAACAACAATTTCATTATGCAACTAGTATTGAATATACTAGGTTCTAGCATTTTTCTGTTATGCTGCATATTATGTTACTCGGATTATGATGGAAAGTGTCAGATGCGACATGGTGTCAACTGTCAAGTTCCAGACATGGCTTTTTTATGGAATGTTACGTTGTGTCAAGCGTCAAATACAAGTTTTAAGTTTCTGGTCTAAGATGACGCTCAGAAACACCATGTCGTGTCTGAACAACTAAATGTCAGACACGCAACAAGGAATACACGACACACTACTAATGTAGTAATGTGAAGCATCAAAATAACAAAAAACCTGAAGAAACATTGTAGCCTTGTTGTCTCAACAAGCGAAAGCAAAGGGAGGTGTCATGAAGACCGCGGCCTCCTTCCATTGTAATAAATCTTCCATAGTATTTCCTTAGTGCATCACGGATCTCATATCGAAAGTAGTATTCAAGACCTAACCGTTGGATAGCATCAATTATTACCAACTCTTGTACATGACAACATTCCTTTAATTTTCTTGCCATAATTTGCTTGATTTTCTGCACCTGTTCCTCAAGCTGGTAATTCTGCTGATATGAACAACTATAAACTTTAAATAAATGCTCCGTAGTTACATACGATGGTATACGACATTACGACTTCTTATACTAATTGAAATAGTTGAATATACCTCAACTGTAATGAAGCTTCCATTACTGACAGAGTTGTCCTGTAATGCAACTCGAGGCGGAAATTTTTTGTTGTTGAAGCTCTTCAGACTGATGTTCTTCCTGTTAATAGGATATATAGTTGCAGTTTTCAGTAGCTGTGTTATCCTGAAAAGCTCTGTTTTCATAGGAAAGTATGTGAATTTGATTGTGGAGATTATAGCCATGTTGGTTTAGTAAAGGTTAACTTGTTTGTTATTTTGTTTAGGACAAGGCAAGTAATATGCCTATTTATAGAATGTTTTGCTAAAATGGGCGATTTTGACTAATTATTTAACGAAATGGGTCGACTTTGAAATTAATTACCCAAAATGGGTCCACGTCATACCCGAACCTAGGTTTGTATTTAAGTCGCCATCTCGGTTGGCGATCATACCCAAATTGCAACCAAACCTAAATTTTGCTGTTATGATAATTGAGCATAAAATCGCCATGGGGGCTGGCGACTTGGCCTAAAGTCGTCATGCACCTTGGCGACTTGAATGGGCAGTGTTTGGGCCAATTTTGACGAAATAGCTTAGTATGTCTCAGATTCAAGTAGCCATGGGGGCTGGCTACTTGGCCTAAATTTTTTTTTTTCCTGATTTGGGGCTATGAAACTGGAAAGGGGAGGGGAGTCGCGGAAATATGTCTTCGAAGTAAGTCGCCAAGCGCCGTGGCGATTTGACCCTTGACCATAGCTTCGTAAATTCCAAGCCTACGTGGACCCATTTTCGACAATTATTTTGGGAATCGACCTATTCCGTTAAATAATTAGTGAAAATCGCCCATTTTAGAAACGGATTCCTATTTATAAGCGACTGTACTTACCCCGCCATTTGGCAATTTGCAGGAGCTCTTGAGACACTTGGATAATGTTGTCGTATATTCATAGGTATAATATCTTACTCTCCATGACTTGTATACTGAGGCCGCATTTTCATAAACATAAAGCTAAAAATTGTCTAAAATCACTGTATGTGTTCCTTATACCGGCTCTCTCCTCTTTAGGACTTTCCTTTTGTCTCCGCTAAAAGAAGTTACTCCGTATCATATTGGTAAGTATCGTGTAAGAATTTCATACCCATACTTGTTTGCTGTGTCAAACATGGATACGACCTCAGAACTGAAGAGTTGAATTAGGTACTCTCTTTGTCTCCGTCAGTTGTTTTTACGTTTATCCTTCTTTATGAGGCGTATTTTAATCAAAGGTAAACAATTGATGGGGACAGGACCGAGAGAGTATTTTGTTTTGTCATACATTTCACGAGTTGAGATCATTTGCCTCTCCGGGACAAAGGATTTGCATTGATATTTCCCCATTATGGTTTAATGTTTGCGTGAATCTGGATTGTTTGTTCCATTTTCGTATCCCATCTTTTGTCTCACTACCTTTTATCTTCTGACACCTAATCTTCTTATTATATTTTCACAACTACTTTTAATTGCCAATGCTGACGTGTTAAATGGAGAACTAATGAGACACAAGATGCAACGCGGAAATGAACAGAAAATCTGAACTCGGTTTGAGTTGGAGAAAAATGTTTGTTGATTGATGAACTCATGCAATGAATCACGTGTAGAATAGTACTGTGAAACAGTGAAAGTAACTATGCATGGCCTATAGGGCTTAGAACACATTATTGTGTCTATTTTGATAGTGATGCTCTTCCGTTTTGTGCACTTATAAACACACATGTTCTAAGGTAGCAAGCAATATAGATAAATAAACGTGTTCTAATGTAATACGAAGTACTCCGTAGCATTCATTATATGAAATTGATGGACAGGGCGGACGATATCTACCATTGCGTGGGAGTTGTGATTTCGTATTTTCTCTACCGAGTTTACACTTTTCAGTGGAAGACGAATTTGGCCTTAGGAATTATGTCTGGTGATTTGATTTTTGAAATCTGTGCAAGAAGTTCGAGGCTATAAGTATTGGTATGGTTCTGGTTCAGCATGAAGTTCGAGGCTATAAGACGAATTTGCTGGCCTAGGAATTTTCGTGTTCTTTTTGTATCTACATTTTATCTCCGAAACATCAAACTACGGTTATATGCCTGTATCTGACTTTTCTGACTTATCATAGGTGGAATTCTTAACGGGAAATTCCGGATGATGACGTGACGACTTAATATCCAATGAATTATGTGGCGAAGACATGAAGGGTCCTTCCAACAACACATGAAAATCATTCTGTATAAACAGTTCCTCTAAACTATGTGGTACTTAAATAAGCAAATGACCCTACAAGGCTAAGGCTACATCATACACGAAGGAATGAGGTGGTTGTATCTTTTCTAGTGAAAAAGGATTTGAGTGAGTTGCATTACTTGTATAATTGTATGAATATTTGTACTCGTAAAGCCGATTTTCGAACTTTGTTGAAGCGATAATTGGTTGTGTTATATAAAGTGTAAGATATTTGGTGACTCAGTGTGTGTGAGAAAAAAGAACTAAATCGGATGTGTTATCTCATATTTTATTTGTTTTTGAGTATGTGTTTTTTTTGTTTTGAGTTTATTACCTCAAATTTTATTTATTTTTGAGTATATGTGTTTTTTTTCTGCTAAGCTTATTAAAGTTAACTAATTTTGTAACCCGTGCAATGCACAAGTCTATTTAAATATTGTCAAACAAGTTTTGTAGTATAATTACTATTCTTTTTTTGGTACATAGTATAATTACTATTCTAAATTGCTTGATTTCTATTATTAGGTTTTTCCTAACCAATATTTATGTCGATTATAATCTCTACTAAGCTATTAGTTTCATTATGTGACATTAAGATGAGATTCATTGGAACCATTTTAGTGAATTGTTAGATTGAGATGTATTTTGGTGTATTGACACATATGTTCCTAATACTCCCTACATATCGAATCAATGGTAACACTTCTCTATACGGTCGTACCACACCAATGGTAATATTTCTTATTTGGTCCACAACATCACCAAGTTATCCTTCTACCCTTTTGATATTTACATAAAATATTATTGGGTTATTTTATAACAATAATCCATCCTATTGATGGTCTGCAATAATCATTTCATCTTATCAATAATCTCAATTAAATCCAACTTAAACGTCATACCTTCTAATAACGAACCAGTTGATATTTTGTGATTGTTTGGATTATTTGTGATTTTGTGGAAAGTAATTAATATGAAGCAGATATAATAATACCATGGTGGATATACAAATTAAATTAGACATTTTTATTTATATTGATTCTATAATTCTACAACTAGTCTCACTTGTGACGGACAATATCCGTTACAAGTGAGTGCCGGTCACCTCCCTCTCACATAAATGCAAGTTGTCTTAAACGAATTATCAGACCATTTTAAATTTGTTATCTTCGAAAACGTAAAGAATAGACTTATGTTATTTTCAAACCTAGTTGATGCCTGTAAAATTTCGTAGCAATTGGCCTTGTAGATTTTCCAGAATAAATTCGTTATAAACATGTCGACTAAGAATCCGCGAATGCACTATTAGTCTAAAGTTTATTTCGTAAACCTAATTTATAAATTGAAATTGAGTTGGGTCTTTTTCATACAATAACTTTGAAGAGTCTAGATGATTCCAGGAAAAGGAATTTCTCAAAAATCATATGTTAAACTTGCTTTATAAATCAATACTTTTTATGCGACGAAATTCGTCAGTATTTATAAATCCTTAAAGAAAACCCTGATAAGTCTGAAATTTGAGAAATAACTATTTCACAAGAACTGTAGATATGAGATTTAAGGTTCGAACCCCATTGTTCTTGCGTCGTTTGGATTTTTATTAAATTAAGTATGAATTTTATAGAGACTGAATTGTGCTCTAAAACGGTAGAATTAGATATTTAGCTTCAAAGTTGTCAAAAAGGATTAGGACGTGATGGGCATAGGATAAGTGCATGATTAGTTGGATGTTTATGTACTAATTTTACATAATTATGTTTCGTAGGTTATGGATTTTTAAAGGATCAAATTTGATTGCTTTGCTTTGCTTGGATTGCTATTTGGGAGTATTTGTTGAAAAGGTAGGATAACGATTCTACTAGACTTATTATTTGTGTATCTTGTCATTTAATTGGATGTTGTGGATTGAATTATTTGGATTATTAGATTATTGCATATATTGCCTAATGTGATTACAAGATGTTTTATTGGTTACTTCTGAGACAGTGTGGCAGGTAGCCATTGTTGTTGCTACTGTTGGTTTGATAATGGGTTGGATATCAGGTTTAGCCTGGCTGACATTATGGTAAGAGCCTTCGGGTGATGTGATATAAACTTACTGGTTGAGGTACATATCATGGTAAGAGCCTTCTATAGATACCCAGTATCTGCTGAGACTCCAACAAACACCCGATGATTATCGGACTATAACATGCTTTGGAATCGCGGCGTTTGATCGACAGTTTGTGTACAACTTTACGTCGGAAAACTTAAAACGATTTCGAAAATAAAACATTTCAAAATATTTCAAAAAGTGTTTAATGCACGACGACGGGGTCGCAATGACACTAACTAGAGTCAAAACCGACACCGGACCAAAAACCGACTCAAAAATTCAAATCCCGACTCCAACAACGAGTCAAACCGAGTCAACCACAAAAAACAAACCATTTCAAACTTTCTATGCTAAGATTTCCCGGATTTATGAATGGTCAAGTACCAAACATATGACTACAAATCCTAGGATAGAACAAATCATGATTGCTCTTGTGTGAAAGCGACAAGACAACTCGAAGAACCGCGACGTGGCTCGCGCCTCTTTGAGCAGCCCGGGTGGCCAGGTCGCTCAAAACTCACACAACCACTCATTTTCCTATAAATACCCCTCAAATGCCCCCATTTGAGAACTGACGCGAGTGTCCGCCCCCTCTTTTCTCCCTTAAAATTCTCGACTCGACTTCTTAAGTCACAATCTGACGCGTATTTACGACCTACCAATCGTAAATACAAGCCTTACACATTGTTTGGTACCGTCATCGTGCATTAAATCACTTGACCGACCACTTCGACCACTACACCGTCACTAATCTTAAAACACTCTTTTTATTTACCAAAACGGTTTTAAACCGAGTTTTTTCCGACCAAACGAGTTGTTACACTTACGTCGGTCACTCGCCATAACCAAACATGTAAGTATGAGGGTGTAAAAATTCTTCTTTTATCATGTCTTCATTTGTTTCATGACTATAACATGCTAAAACATGCATAACATGAACCAAAACATGGAATAAACGAGCCAAAACTGATTTTCGGCCTGAGACAGAAGCCCCTTGGTTCGCCGGTTTGCCCGCGCCTCAATGGGGTGTCCAGGTCAGAAATCAACCGTGTTTGTTCTCGTCATTTACCTTTAATTCATTTTCATATTTACAACCGGTTTTTATTATTTCAAATATTTCTAAACCTTTTTTTATTTCATTTGTTTTAACCATAAAACATTTTTCACCCTTGGTTCCTCATACCATGACGGTTAAATCCGTGTTTCGGTGATAATATTTGGTTAATAACATTTAAAAGGTATTTTAAAACCTTTTATTTTATTTTTGGGAGGTATTTTAAAGCCTTTCATCATTTCTTTACATCTTCAAAACAAGCATATTAGTCACCAACACAAAGTCATCCTTGGTTCTACATACCATGCCGGATTTTAACCCGGGTACGATGACGAATATCGACTAATTACATTCAAATGAACTTAAAACAATTAGTTCATAATTATTTTCAAAACTATTCATGTCAAGTTTGTCAAAGTCGAACCCGACACCGAATATTATCAAAATAATGATGATCATTCGTTCCTCAAATCAACAAATAGGGTCAAATACCCACTTTTCAATACGTTTTATAAACGTTTTTCAAAAGGTCAGAATACGGCATATCACTGTAGGTTGACCCGCACCTAAAACAGGCCTTTCAATTCTCATTTTCAAAACCTGGGGAGACCCTCTTTGCATCGCCAACAGGCTCGCGCCTCATATGGCTGCCTGGTGTAGGGTCTGTTCCCCTTCCAGCATTAGTCCAGGACGACTCCGACTCCGGTTAGCCCGGATATAGGATGGATCAGATGACTATTTGCTCATTCAAAATCATATTTGCAAAATGCTTTACTAAGACAAATGGATCACGTTATGCACCATAAACCTAATACGGTAAATGGATGTTTAATTTCCGTCTTGCTTGCAAATCAACCATAAATCCAACTCGACATATTATACTTGATACTTGGATTAAATCAACCGACTTAGAAAGCTCTCACATGTTAGGTTTAAATTATTGGATGCGCATTCATGCATTTAAACCGTTTTATCAACTTTTGCATTCAACCAACCAAGATCGATCAGTAGAGGTCGCTACCGCGGGCGGGATTGGGTGTCTGATTAAAGGGTTTCCCAATACGTACCTTCACCTCTTACTCAGAAACTTTGGATAGTGGACGACCTTATCCAGGGCGTACGAGAGTCATTCTAGAGATAGGATGCTAAAGAGGGACGATTTCCTTATCTTTAGTACCTATGTCAAACGCTGCTTTGTGCTTCGATTTGACCGAGGTATAAAGTGGATTTCGAATGGGTTCCAAGCATCCCACAAATGCTTGGTGGCGACTCCGAACATCTCTAATCGTTTCGACCCTTACCGAGACGAAACCGACCGATCTAAACGATCCGGTCGAAAGCATTTTTACGCCGCCGAGCGTGGCTTTCAAAAAGACCGTTGCGCGTCCACAGATCGAACCGGACCTGCAGGTGGGCCATGTCCACACCTTCGGGTGATGTATTATAAACTTACTGGCAGACACCGTTTAATACCTTTGTGGTGGTGCAAGGTCCCAGGCTGATTCTGTAGACCTGTCTCTGGTGTGTCTACTCAACTGGGGGTTGAGGGCTGAATTGTGACTCAACGGGAGGTTGAGGGCTGAATTATGAGAATAGTTGATTTGGCATTTGTGTTTGAATCTTTATACTATTTATATTATCTATCTTGAGATTGTTATCCTACTCAACCTCGTGGTTGACAGTGTATTCGTGAACACTGTTTAAGTATTTTTTACCAAGATGATTGATTAGGGTTAATGCGGTCTTATCGTTGGTTGATAAGTAAATAGGAAAATAAGTACGTAATGTAAATTGACACGTGAGATTTGGTGACGCGAAAAACCCAATGTGGGAACAACCGCGGGAGGGACGGTACCCTGCCAAATATTGCACTATTTGAATAGGAGGATGATTACAATTGTGGCACAAAGCTAATCCCGTTGGCCCTTGGCGTCAGGCCTGCAAGATCTTGGACGAATGTATATTTGAGTATAATAATATGTTAATGTCGTGGTGCTGATTTGTTCTTGAATGTGGATCTGCGAATGAATGTCCTTCTTGATTTGTCTCCTTGGCTATTTATAGGGTAAGAACCCTAGATATGTCCTACTTCGAATATGGAAAGGGAATATAATTTCCATAAGAACTCTTTCCATATTTGGCCGCCTTTCCCAATTCTCCCCGTTCTCCCTGACTTCTCCCTGACTTCTCTTTCCTTAATCCGGACGTCTTCTACGATGGGCTCCTGATCTTCCTTTAGCCCGTTTTCCCGTTCTTCAACCGCGGGCTTCCTTCCTCCTTATCACTCCTCCCATAGCCTTTTATTTTATTAAGTGGGCCTTCTTTATTGTGCTATTTTTAGCCCAAACAAACACCTGTGATAAATCATAAATGAGGAGCAGATTTGACAGGTACTTGAGTTAGCTGACTTGAGAGCTTAAGGGGATGCGTGAAGACTTAGCCAGTTTACCTAGAAGTTTAGACCATTTAGTTTTATTAATCACTTTAATTATTTCCGTCAAGAGTTATATTTTATTTTATATTAAGTTTTAGTTTAGTAGCCTTTTGGCTATTAGTGGTTGTATGGTGTTGAACTTCATTGTTTCACTAATACAAGTTTTCACATTCCACCAAAAAAATAAACATGAAATCGCTAAATTTTATCTAAAAGTATTTTGGTTTATTTTACTTTATTATTCACTTCCCGAGATGGTAACGGTCCTATTTATTTGTGAATGTCTTGCTAAAGTCTCCTAAATAAACGAGGTTGTTACAATATATGACTAAATTAAACTTCCCTCAAATGACTATTCTAAGATTGGTGATACTTATGAATTGTTTAGCCTTCCTCTTTGCAGGCGGACATGCACGAAATCACCGTGCGTTTGGTAAACCAATTAGAAGTTTCGGACAAAGACAGCTAATAAGATACATAATCAGTTGAGTAAAGAAAGCAGATAACATATACGAGAAGCGTCTCGAACCCATGTCGAGAAGGCAATAGTGAGTAGGATTGTGATGATGGACAAGTGGACTGATCAAATGCAGAGCATAGATTCGGATTACCAACAAACGCATCCAGACTGAATATGGCAAACTGCCCTCCTGATGTAATTTGTCCTGACAAATTGTTGTAGGAAAGGTCAATGTCCACCAAGCTGCTCATTGACTCCATTTCAGTAGGAATTCTGGAGTTTTGCAATTCCAGCAGGTAATTCTCCACCTAGACTATTGCTGCTGAAACTCATGTACGTAAATTAGCATTTCCAACTGATTTTGGGATCTCCCCACTTAAGTTGTTTCGACTTAATTAGTCGATTACCGATAGGAATTGCATATTAAATAACTTATCAGGGATGTTTCCTGATAAATTATTTCCTTGTAGACACAGTTTCGGCAGTTTGTCAAAATGTTGAACCGAGGGAGGAATGTTTTTCGTGAGAGTGTTGTTTGACAAATTAAGGTTTTCAAGCGTCTTTCCCGACATCACCAATGGAAGTTCACCCCTCAAGTTGTTGTCACTTAAGTCGATGATACTTGTCATGGTCGCGCTCAAAAATCCGTCGGGAATTGTACCACTTAACCTATTTTTCTGCAACCTAACCTAAACGGATATATTATTATAATTTATTATTTACGTGTATCTTGGACTACAAATGGGTGATCTACAATCTTCTAAACGGATATATTCTGATCTTGAGGAATGATTGAACCCACTTTTGGCCCTTCAATAAACAAATTAGAAGGAATAATCTTTAATATATGATATATGATATATAATATATGATATATGATATATGATTTGGTGCTTCTTCTCCTTATCTCCTTCTGTAAAAGGAGGATGGTTGAGAGCTTTGATATTCCCCAAATTGTCCTTCATTATTATGTACTCCGTAGTTAGGGATGATAATTGTGACCCAGACAGAACCGAAACCGATCCGACCCAAATGAAAAAAATTCGGTCCAAACCTAACCTTTTAATACCCATATCTAATCCACTATTTAAATACTCGTATACAAATCCACTATTGGAAAACCCGAATTATATTCAAACCAGATCCATTCATACGCGAACCCGATCCAATCATATATTTTGAAAATTTAGACTTTATTAAACTTAAAATTTCAATTTTGTCACATAATCTCTTATCTACTAAAAGAAGAGGTGAACTCACAAATTTTTCCTCTAAAAAGTGTTTTCTTTTTAAATAAGGATCTATTGGTAATTTAATTGTATTTAATTAATAAGGAAAGTAATAATTATAATGTATTTCATTATATAATTATTTTCATTAAAATTAATCTTTAAATCAAATTATATAATTTTCACAAACTATAATATTTTAACTAAAGTATAAATAATATAAAACCATAAACTATTAAATCTTTTATTGATATTATTATTTGAGAATGACTTGACTAATACTATTCATATTATGTATAAACAAGACTATAAATCGTTTTGATTCATTTCATAACAAAAAAAATTGGAATCATTAACTTTGTGATATAAAAAATAGTTTTAAAAAAAATACATTTTAGCACATTACTCAATTCTCTTAGATTAATTTCCAGTTTTAAATTTTTTTTGCTGGAAACAAAGTAGTAATGAGGTACCATTATTATTTTACAGTTCAATTTTACTCAATTTTTTTGAATAATTTTATAGTTCAATTCTTTTCCTCATATCAAAATATATTGATATGAAATATGAAAAATTAGTGAGGTGTTAGTTTAGCATGAAAAAAAACACTATAAATACCGTGCACTAATTGCGGGGGATCTAAACTAGTATAGAACTTTTTATATAGTCAAATGAAATTTTAGATCAGGTCTTGGATTATATGGTGGATCGGGTATGAATTTGGAAAAAAAATATAATGGATCGGGTATGGATTTTAAAATTTTGGATATGGATTGAGTTTTATATGGATCCAATAAGTACGTGAATCGGGTTGGATCTCGCAAGATCCGATCAACCCCCGATCAATTGCCATCCTTATCCGTATTTACTTGCTTCCATTTTTTTTTTTTTGGTCATTAGTTAAAGTCACTTCTCCTTAAGTAAGAGTAATTTATATAACACATAAGTTCAAAAAAGCAGTTCTTATTAATATCATTCTCAATATACCAAGAGAATAAAAAAGTTGAAATATTTTCTTTGTAAAATGCACACTCCTTTAAATAACGCAACAAATAAAATTAGTTTTTTCTTTAATTATGCTTTATCTTTTCATTAACATAAAATCTTTTCATAAAACTATAATTTTTTTTATTAAACTCTAAACTATAATTTTCTAATTCAATTAAAATAAAATTGGTATAAACACATAAGTTACAAATTGCTAAATCTTTTATTTGGTGCTACTATACCAGAATGATTTAATGCATATTACTCCATATAAAACAGAATTATAAATTGTTGTTATACCTAGCTTAATTAAAAACAAATATTTTCTGACATTACTCAACTTGCCTTATTATTTTTGCAGATCAATTTTTATAGGTGTTTATAAACAATCAATAAAATATAATGCAAGTTCTAACAATTTCTCACATTACTCAAGTTGCCTTTTTAGTTTTGCAAATCAATTTTTTTTCTCAAAATAAAGTATATCGAGTTGAAATTTTAAAACTAATGAAGTGGCACTTTAATTTATAGGTAATATGCTAAAAAGTAATAACTTGTATATACCAAGCATACATTACGCGGGATGTAAACAAGTATACGATTACACGAGTAATTTGATGCCTAGAACTTATACAGTTTTACGAGGATATGTAACGTTTCTTTATAAAGTATTAGATTCACAAAATAGCTACACAGTATACTAAGTAAGGAAGGATATTGATACTCATTTGCACGATTTATTTTAAGTTATTATAAAGTAAGTTATTAAAATAGTTACACAATATACTAAGTAAGGAAGGATATTGTTTGTCTCTATATTGAGTTTTTTGCTTTGATATTTTTTTGTTCTGAGCCTGTATGTTTAAGCAAGTAACCAACATATAGTGATTGCGGCAATTACATAGTATAATTGTTTGGATTATTTGTGATTTTGTGGAAAGTAATTAATATGAAGCAAATATAAAAATACCATGGTGGATATAAAAATTAAATTAGGCATTTTTATTTATATTGATTCTATAATTCTATGAAAGTTGATTTTAAGGCATTATTTACCGAATCTTATAATATCCTTCGTATTGCACACTTTAAATGAACCAAAGCTCCTAAACCTATATTATGTATATATACACACTTTTTTTTCTAGTTATTGACTCCAAATCTTGTATTAACACATTGAATATATGACAAAATTAAAATTTTCTAAAATGACTATTCTAAGATTGGTGCTACTTATGGGTTGTTTAGCCTTCCTCTTTGTAGGCGGACATGCAAGAAATCACCGTGCGTTTGGTATACTAGTTAGCACCAATCCGCCGAGATTAATTTCATCATTTAGTTCGAATGAGTTAGTTTCTATGGGTTCTAGTCCCGATCACAACGACAGCCCACAAACCTCTCATTCTCCACCAAGCCCCATTTCCCATACTAGTTTGGATGAGTTAGTTCCTAAGGGTCCTAGTCCCTATCACAATGACAATCCACCAAACTCTCGTTCTCCTACTCGTTTGGATGGGTTAGTTCCAAAAGGCCCTAGTCCCGATCACAATAATAGTCCACCAAGCCCTCATTCCCTTATTAGTATAGATTGGTTAGTTCCTAGGGGCCCTAGTCTCGATCACAATGACAATCCACAAGGCTCTTATTCTCCACCAAAACCCATTTCCCCTACTTGTTTGGATAGTTTAGTTCCAAAGGGTCCTAGTCCTGATCACAATAACAATCCCCCAAGCCCTCATTCCCCTACTAGTTTGGATGGGTTAATTCCAAAGAGCCCTAGTCCCAATCACAATGACAGTCCACCAAGCCCTCAATCTCCACAAAGCCTCATTTCCCCTACTATTTTGGATAAGTTAGTTCCTAAGGGTCCTAGTCCGATCACAATGACAATCTACCAAACCCTCATTCCCCTACTAGTTTGGATGGGTTAGTTCCTAAGGGCCCTAGTCCCGATCACAATAATAGCCCACCAAGCCCTAATTTCCCTATTAGTTTGGATTGGTTAGTTCCAAAGGGCCCTAGTCCTGATCACAATGACAGTCAAACAAGCCTTCATTCCCCTACTAGTTTGGATGGGTTAGTTCCAAAGGGTCCCAGTCCATATCACAATGACAATTCACCAAGTCCCCATTCCCCTACTTGTTTGGATGGGTTAGTTCCTAAGGGTCTTAGTTCAGATCACAATGACAATCCACCAAGCCCTCATTCTTCTACTAGTTTAGATGGGTTAGTTCCAAAGGGCCCTAGTCCCGATCACAATGAGAGTCCACCAACCCCTTATTCCTCTACTAGTTTGGATTGGTTAGTTCCTAAGGGTCTTAGTCCTGATCACAATGACAGTCCACCAAACCCCCATTTCCCTACTAGTTTGGATGAGTTAGTTCATAAGGGTCCTAGTCCCGATCACAATGACATTCCACCGAACCCGCATTCCCTAAGTTTGCGACATGCCATTAAATCTGAGTCCAAATCACCGATTACTTTGGATGAGTTAGTTCCTAAGGGCCCTAGTCCCACTCACAATGACAGTCCACCGAGCCCCCATTTTCCAAGGTCGAGACAAGCTACAAAATCAGAGTCCAAATCATCGACTAGTTTAGATAGGTTGGTTCCTAGGAGTCCTAGTCCCAATCACAATGAATAAAGCCCACCAAGCTCTTATACTATTATATGACACCATTATCCTATACAAATTTATTTGATCCTAAAGATCGTCACGATCACAATGGCGAACCAACTGGCCCATCTTCACCAAAGGCATTAATATGGAGTTATTTTACAAGTTACCCCATATATGTTAGTAATAAATAAACTAGTCATTTTTTAGCGATATGTATACTTTGTACTCCGTATAAGTTCATCTTCATATCTTGTAGTTCTAATTATGTATTGGCTTAATAAAAATGCATGATTTGGTACGACTTTGATTAATACTCCGTATATTTGTTTTTCTTGAAGCATTATTATAATCTCAATTATGAACAATCATGCAAAATTCGACTTAAATCTTTACTTACATAAGAAAGTGATAAACCGTGTCATTAACAACGACCAAACATATATTTATAAACTCAAGAAACTAACATAACATGTAAGTTGAGGTCGAACCTCAAGGACGAGTGTCAATGAAATGAACCACTTAAAGTGGTGCTTAAATCACAAGTTTTGGATTTCGTATCACAAAACTAATGAACGAAAGCAAACAATAACGAAAATGTAAAGTAAAGCAGTAACTAGAGAAACTGGGTTGTAATCAAGTAGGAGAAGGAATATGGTGTTTGGGTTCATATGGGATGATAAAGGGGTCCACTATCTCAAGACTTAATCAATATAGGGTCCTAATCAGATTATGGTTTCGAGTCTCTCTGTCTAACGACCCTACCTAAACTAAGTCGGGTTAGCTTTCATTTACACCCGCTCTGTAACACCCCGGCCCAAACCGGGTCGGGAGCGGTTACTTATGATAGCTCACCAGGCTGTGTACATGGCCCACAGATCAACACAGGTCCTTTATAGCGCATTTTGTCCTCACTCATGCGCATCCTAGGAATCTTCCCATGAGGTCATCCATCCTAAGACTACTCCCAGCCAAGCACGCTTAACTTTGGAGTTCTTTCGCATGGATGACCATAAAAGAAAGTGCACTTTGTTGATATGAGTAGTACTTTCAATCCCTTTAAGCACTAGTCATTTAAGCCTATCACTGGACCTCTTCAATTAACGTGGGGTGTTACAATCACCCCCACTAGAAGAACGCAACGTCCTCGTTGCGCCTGGGAGCATAACCGCTAACCCAGAATCCTCCCCCGCTAGGTGAATGATAACAATGGAGCGTATAACAACTGCCTCCAGAAGCGTATAACAACCGTCTCCCATCATCACACGGTCGCAGGGTTGCTCTGATACCACTTGTAACACCCCGGCCCAAACCGGGTCGGGAGCGGTTACTTATGATAGCTCACCAGGCTGTGTACATGGCCCACAGATCAACACAGGTCCTTTATAGCGCATTTTGTCCTCACTCATGCGCATCCTAGGAATCTTCCCATGAGGTCACCCATCCTAAGACTACTCCCAGCCAAGCACGCTTAACTTTGGAGTTCTTTCGCATGGATGACCATAAAAGAAAGTACACTTTGTTGATATGAGTAGTACTTTCAATCCCTTTAAGCACTAGTCATTTAAGCCTATCACTGGACCTCTTCAATTAACGTGGGGTGTTACACCCTCAACCCATCAACATAATGCAAGTTCTAACATATCCAAAGGCTCTAGATCTTATAGGTGTTTATAAACAATCAATAAACATAATGCAAGTTCTAAAATTTTCTGACATTACTCAACTAGTCAACTTGCCTTTTTAGTTTTGCAAATCAATTTTTTTTCTCAAAATAAAGTATATCGAGTTGAAATTTTAAAACTAATGAAGTGGCACTTTAATTTATAGGTAATATGCTAAAAAGTAATAACTTGTATATACCAAGCATACATTACGCGGGATGTAAACTAGTATACGATTACACGGAGTAATTTGATGCCTAGAACTTATACAGTTTTACGAGGATATGTGACGTTTCTTTATAAAGTATTAGATTCACAAAATAGTTACACAGTATACTAAGTAAGGAAGGATATTGATACTCATTTGCACGATTTATTTTAAGTTATTATAAAGTAAGTTATTAAAATAGTTACACAATATACTAAGTAAGGAAGGATATTGTTTGTCTCTATATTGAGTTTTTTGCTTTGATATTTTTTTGTTCTGAGCCTGTATGTTTAAGCAAGTAACCAACATATAGTGATTGCGGCAATTACATAGTATAATTGTTTGGATTATTTGTGATTTTGTGGAAAGTAATTAATATGAAGCAAATATAAAAATACCATGGTGGATATAAAAATTAAATTAGGCATTTTTATTTATATTGATTCTATAATTCTATGAAAGTTGATTTTAAGGCATTATTTACCGAATCTTATAATATCCTTCGTATTGCACACTTTAAATGAACCAAAGCTCCTAAACCTATATTATGTATATATACACACATTTTTTTTTCTAGTTATTGACTCCAAATCTTGTATTAACACATTGAATATATGACAAAATTAAAATTTTCTAAAATGACTATTCTAAGATTGGTGCTACTTATGGGTTGTTTAGCCTTCCTCTTTGTAGGCGGACATGCAAGAAATCACCGTGCGTTTGGTATACTAGTTAGCACCAATCCGCCCGAGATTAATTTCATCATTTAGTTCGAATGAGTTAGTTTCTATGGGTTCTAGTCCCGATCACAACGACAGCCCACAAACCTCTCATTCTCCACCAAGCCTCATTTCCCATACTAGTTTGGATGAGTTAGTTCCTAAGGGTCCTAATCCCTATCACAATGACAATCCACCAAACTCTCGTTCTCCTACTCGTTTGGATGGGTTAGTTCCAAAAGGCCCTAGTACCGATCACAATAATAGTCCACCAAGCCCTCATTCCCTTATTAGTATAGATTGGTTAGTTCCTAGGGGCCCTAGTCTCGATCACAATGACAATCCACAAGGCTCTTATTCTCCACAAAAACTCATTTCCCCTACTTGTTTGGATAGTTTAGTTCCAAAGGGTCCTAGTCCTATCACAATAACAATCCCCTAAGCCCTCATTCCCCTACTAGTTTGGATGGGTTAATTCCAAAGAGCCCTAGTCCCAATCACAATGACAGTCCACCAAGCCCTCAATCTCCACAAAGCCTCCTTTCCCCTACTATTTTGGATAAGTTAGTTCCTAAGGGTCCTAGTCCCGATCACAATGACAATCTACCAAACCCTCATTCCTCTACTAGTTTGGATGGGTTAGTTCCTAAGGGCCCTAGTCCCGATCACAATAATAGCCCACCAAGCCCTAATTTCCCTATTAGTTTGGATTGGTTAGTTCCTAAGGGCCCTAGTCCTGATCACAATGACAGTCCAACAAGCCCTCATTCCCCTACTAGTTTGGATGGGTTAGTTCCAAAGGGTCCTAGTCCATATCACAATGACAATTCACCAAGTCCCCATTCCCCTACTTGTTTGGATGGGTTAGTTCCTAAGGGTCTTAGTTCAGATCACAATGACAATCCACCAAGCCCTCATTCTTCTACTAGTTTAGATGGGTTAGTTCCAAAGGGCCCTAGTCCCGATCACAATGAGAGTCCCCCAACCCCTTATTCCTCTACTAGTTTGGATTGGTTAGTTCCTAAGGGTCCTAGTCCTGATCACAATGACAGTCCACCAAACCCCCATTTCCCTACTAGTTTGGATGAGTTAGTTCATAAGGGTCCTAGTCCCGATCACAATGACATTCCACCGAACCCGCATTCCCTAAGTTTGCGACATGCCATTAAATCTGAGTCCAAATCACCGATTACTTTGGATGAGTTAGTTCCTAAGGGCCCTAGTCCCACTCACAATGACAGTCCACCGAGCCCCCATTTTCCAAGGTCGAGACAAGCTACAAAATCAGAGTCCAAATCATCGACTAGTTTAGATAGGTTGGTTCCGAGGAGTCCTAGTCCCAATCACAATGAATAAAGCCCACCAAGCCCTTATACTATTATATGACACCAATTATCTTTTTTTTTGGTGGAATGTTAGTAATATTGATAGCACAGTCCCTAAAAAGGACACCATTACACCAGCTAGAAGCACAGTTTTTTATAGCTACTTACAACATTAAATTAGCCATTACAACAAAATATTCATCTAAAGCCAACCATCACACACCAATTCCTATCAACCTGCTTCATATCGCCTTGGAACACACCTAATAAACGTCTTTTGCAGTCTTCTTTAACCCTCTGGACTAAATGACTAGGCTGCTGAACATAACCATCAATTCGGCTGATATTTCTGCAATTCCATATACCATAGATCACACCTACCACAATAGCCCACACCATTTGCCTAGCTAGCATAGACTTACACTTAACTTTCAGAAGGGTTTCCCACCATAAAATGTCCACAATCCTCACCTGTAACCAACTGGCAATCAACTCATAGCATTTAACTGCAAAAGCACACTCCCTGAAAAGATGGTCATGAGTCTCAGGAGCCACACCACAGATATAGCAATTTACTGGCACAGCAATCCCCATTTTACTCAACCTGTCAAGAGTGAGGAGTCTACTCTGTTGCTGCAACCACATAGTGAAACACCATTTAGGCACATTAAATCTATTCCAAACCAGCTTGAACCAAGGAACCTGTAAGGGAATCCCTTGTTGGAGCCAGTGATAACCATCTGCAATAGTATAAGCATCATCTGCACCTCTCCATTTGCCATTTATGTACCCATTCTTCATTGCATTTTTCACCTCACAAATCTTTCTCCATGCCCAGGAACTGTAACTAGTAGGTTCATAGGAAAGCCAGGGAGAACCTTTTAAGTAAATATTATCAATCCAACGGATCCAGAGATGATCTTGTTTAGTAGCAATCCACCAGACTAGCTTCCCAATGGCAGCCACATTCCATACCTTACAGTCAATCAAACCCAAACCACCAGCATCCTTTGCCTTGCATAAAAGTGACCACGCAACCAATGGAGCTTTGGAGTATTTATCACTGCCTTCCCAGAGAAAATTTCTACACAAAGCTTGAATTCTGTCCATTATCCCCACAGGAAGGACAAAGATTTGGGACCAATAATTATGGATGGTGGACAGTACAAATTTTACAAGGACAAGCCTACCAGAATAAGAAATCTTTCTACTATTCCACCCTTTAATTCTGCTAATCATCCTATCCACCAACACATGACAATCAATTTTGCTAAGTCTTTTATGAGAAATTCTAACCCCCAAGTATTTGAAAGGCAAATCTCCTTTTTGAAAACCAGTGCCAAGCAGAACCTTATTCACCAGTTCAGGTTTCATGCCATTGCAATAGAAATCAGACTTCTCTGAATTAATGGTTAAACCAGAGGCACTTGAAAATCTCCTAAACATTTCCATGATGATACAAATTGATTTAACATCTCCTTTGCAAAATAAAAGAAGATCATCTGCAAACATCAGATGAGTCAACTTCAGCTGCTTGCATAGAGGGTGGAAATGAAAGCCACCAATACCACTGCCAACCACAAGGAGCCTACTCAGGTACTCCATACAAATATTAAAAAGCAAGGGTGACATAGGATCACCTTGCCTTAGCCCTCTACGTCCAGGGAAATACCCATGAGTTTGCCCATTCAGATTGATGGTATAGGTGGGGGAGCTTATACACTGCATAATAAGCCTAATAAGATGGGGAGGGAAATTAAGAGCATCCAACATCTGCTCCACAAAGATCCATTCAATTGAGTCATAGGCTTTCTTTAGATCCACTTTCATTAAACATCTGGCAGAAGCACTCTTCCTAGTATAAAGCCTGACCAAGTCCTGGCAAATCAAAATGTTACCCAAGATACTTCTTCTTTTAATAAAGGCACATTGAGCAGGGTTAATGAGCATAGGCAGGTACCCACTAATTCTAGCACAAATGATCTTAGATATGACTTTATAGAGGGTGTTACAGCATGCAATAAGCCTGAACTCCTTGACAGACTTAGGATTATCAGTCTTAGGGATCAAAGTGAGCACAGTACTGTTGATCTGTTTCAATAAATTGCCCTGCCTGAAGAAATCCTGAATAGCATGGCAAATGTCATTTTTAACAATATTCCAGCTAGCCTTAAAAAAACAGCTGGTATATCCATCAGGGCCTGGGCTTTTATCATTAGGGATATCAAACAAAGCAACTTTGATTTCAGCTTCAACAGGGATCCTACACATATCCTCCCAATCATTCTCATTAAGAGTCTGACCTTGCTGCACAATGTGTTTATAGAAATGAGAAGTAGCAGCACTTGACCCCAGAAGATCCTCATAATATTCAACAAAAGCTTGTAAAATATCATCTGGGTCCTTACACACATTCCCATTATTATTTTGAATCTGAAGAACTTTGTTATGGATTTGCCTCTGCTTGATAGCATGGTGAAACATTTGAGTGTTAGCATCCCCATCTTTAACCCAGGCAGCCTTCACTTTCTGCTTTAAAAAATCCTTCCTGGCTTCATCAAGCATGTGATAAGATTCCCTGACTTGCCTTTCCTTATCCATCAAAGAGTTATTAGTAGGGTCAGACTGAAGCTGCAATTGACAATCAAGGAGCAGGTTATAGGCCACATCAGCATTCCTTTCCACATCTGAAAATAAATCCTTATTGAGGCATTTCAGGCTAGGCTTCAACATCTTAAGCTTCCTGACCACTCTGAACATAGGTGTACCGGTGACTCGCATCCGCCACTTTGCTTTGAGCCACTAGTACATTATACTCCTCCACTTTGGTCCACATATTAAAGAACTTAAAGGGCCTCTTCTTCCCTTTAGGCATCTCTCCACAAAAAACCACACAAGGGCAGTGATCAAATTCCCCTTCAGGTTGGAAATGAGCCACCCAGTCAGGCCATAAGTTCAACCAATCACCATTAATCAATACTCTATCAATCCTGCTAAAGACCCTAGTAGCACTAGGTTGCTTATTATTCCAGGTAAAAAATGCTCCAGTAGTTTTCATATCATGAAGATCACAATTGTTGACTGTGGATTGGAAAGGGAACATCTCATCATCTTTAACAATACCCCCCAATCTTTCATTTGAAAACATGACATTATTAAAGTCTCCCAAGACAATCCAAGGTCCAGTAACACGGTTCCTAAGCAAAGCATTCCAGAGAGGTACCCTATCTTCAATTTTATTGTAGGCATAGACAAAAGTGGCAATAAAACTGTGCCCAGTCAAGAGCACTTTTATTTTAACATGAATAAACTGGTCAGCCATTTCCAGGACTTCTACATCCACCTTATTATTCTTCCATAGTATCCAAATTCTACCACCAGAGTGCAACATAGTATTAGTAACAAAATCCCAGCCATAACACACATTATTAGTCACTTTATTTAGAGAACCAGGTTTTACCCTAGTCTCAAGGAGCCCAAATAGATCCACATCATTATGATGCAGAAACCATTTAATATCTTTCTGTTTATTATCACTATTAAGGCCCCTCACATTCCATACTCCCATCTTAATCATTGGGGGATACAACAGCCCCCCCCCCCCTCCACCACCTTTATCAACCAATTCAGTAACATCAGTAGCCTGAACTACATCAGAGGCCTCAGCTAATTCAGCATTAAAAGTGGCAGAGAATTCCTTGTCCTTACCAGCAACCCTCCTGGACTCATGCCTAGTCATCTTAGAGATCACTCTAGCAGGAGTGTAGATGGGACCAGGATTAACATGAGATGGAGTAATGACTGGAGTAGAAAGTGGCCCAGGTATACCCTCAATATTCCTAGATTCCACTGTCTGAGTGGGCCTTAAAGGTGGAAATTCCTTGGGATCCACAGTAGTCACAGTCCCACCCAGTTTAGGTTTCCAGACTTGTTTCAGAGGTTGAGAGACCACACGTCTATTCCTTAACTCCTTTTTCCTACTGTTAGAGGTATTGTGTCCAATTCCTTTACACTTTTGGCATGTGATAGGCAACCAGTCATATTCAACGGACACCCTGACTTCAGCTCCTAACTCATCCTCAAAAACAATTTGGTTAGGGAAGACCTGATCAATTTCTACTTCAATCATGAGTCTAGCAAAGCCTAACAGAGATTTTTCAATGGTAGTATCATCAATTTTGATAAACCTACCAACTAATCCTGCCAGTTTCTCCAAACATTTAGCCCCCCAAAATTTAAGATCAAGTCCTACCAATTTAACCCAAATAGGGACCTTCTTAACAGAGACTTTAGAAATTCTAACAGAAGGATCCCATGGTTTAACAATTATAGGTTTCCCATCAAAAATGAACATTCCATTTGCCAGAACTAGTTTGTGATGTTCAGGTTTGGCAAATCTTACCACAAATAAACCATTTGGAAGGAACGAGATCTGGGTAATCTCATATGCTGACCACATACGTCTCAGAAAATTATCAAGCACATCCCTCGGAGGATTCGCACCCATGACATATCCATAGACCGCCAATTTCCAGTATTCAATTTCCGCAGACACATCCTCAGCAGTCAATTTCAGTCGTGGGCTTGAACATTCCCCAGTCTCACATTCAGCTTCAGCAATAGGTTCCAGACGAGTTGCAGGAGGTGATGGTACCTTTGAAACAGTTCTCCAGTCCTGCGGATCATCAGATAACACTAGACCGTCCACCAGGACCGTCTAAGCAGCTTGCTGGACAACCTCATCTACCTGCTTCCTCGCCGATTCAAGTTCTTTGTGACACCCTTAACTCTAGCCTTAATTATATACGTAAATTCTACATTAAAACTGGTAGGATATGTTTGTAAATGGTTCAACTAGTCCAAAACCTGCAATTTCAAAAAATTTTCTAACCAAACCATTCACAACCAATTCCAACTCAAGAAGAGTGTCATAACCCCGCTGTGGTGATAAACTAACTTACATATATAACTAAAGACGCGGAAATATAAGGATACAAACCAAAAATAGAAAGGGAGACATATGTCCCTTCAAATTATATACAAACCAAAAGTGTAAAAGGTTTACTAATAAGATAGCCAAAACTAGGTCCAAGGTTCCTTGCTCACTAGCCGTCTGTGACCCCCAACAAAGCATCAACTACCTGTCAATCGCATTTTATACAAACACGAAAGCCACAATTCAGTGGGGAGTAACTTCGAGTCCTCCCAGCCACGAATCGTCAAAATTAATGTAACATGTAATGTAACATGTAAACAATTTGATAAACCATTTACTTATCATGTATTCTAACAAATGACCCCTAAACTGACCCAACTAACTATCATGTGAATCATATAACAAATTGTAATCCAAACTCTATCAACCATAGCCGGCTTGCATCTCACCTTCTATGATTCATAGAATCATCAAACAAGAAAGGGCAATATATCAAAGACAGGCATAAGTTCTTAGTACGGTCAATAGTCACTTTGTAACTCAAGTCTATACCACGAGGTAGGGAAGGTAATCGAACCGGTATCTTGGCTCAGCGGTTACTATTAAGAAAACATGGCCAAGAGACAACACAACCCTAGCCTAAAATCACAAGAGACCTAGACATGCGGATACACACCACCGCACCCAAGACTCACAACTTTTTTTAAAACAAGATGAAGTGAGTACCCTAAGGACACCACCGAAGGGTCGGCTAGTACTTAAGCTGACCCCATACTATCAAAATTAGTACCTGAGGTCATGCCCCAACTTGGATTAACATCCACTAGTCAGGAACACAAAGGCTATCAAGCAGTGAACATATACTCGTCAGAGACTATAAAGACCTATCTATGATGAAGGCCGAAATACTCACCTAGGACCTAGTCACGCCTAGTCCCGACTTGAATATTTTAGCCCACACCACCCAAAACTCACCACATAAGTCAAGTAAGACACCCACTTAACCTTAAGAGGGCAAAAAGTCCTACTTACCAACATAAATTCTAACATTCTATCATGTGAAAGCTATATAAATGTCTATTTACAAAGATACAATCCCAACAGTTCCTCAATAAGAATTCAATACTAATTTCCAATCCTAGCAAATATAACAATATAAAAGGCTTTAGGGAAAACTAGGGCCATTACTACAAAATGAGAAGCTATTTAAATTCAATCGACTAAATAAGAAACTATTTAAATTCAACTAATTACACATGTGAAATAGAGATATAATAAATGGCCTAAAACAAGAAAAAGGCCGATTATCTAAATCATTCAACCGAATTTTTACCCGCAACCCCAGCCCTGCGACAGGTACGGGTCAAATTGCGGTGACCAATCACTCAATTAATCGACATCGCATCGATCAAAGGGACTAAGGCTCGGTTTTCAAGCACAATCAACAAAACATTACAATTATCACTATAAAATTCATTTTGAGCCTATTAATTACCATTTCATTTTGTAAATTATCCTAACATGTGATAATTGTCAATATAACATAATTTTTCTACCATTAGCATAACTTTTAGCTACTTTTATGATTCTCTTAACAAATTTAACCATGTAAACTCATACTAATTATATCCATGATGAACCTAAAATGACGGACAAAGCATGGAAAACCGCGAAACAAGCAACGGACCGACCGGGCCAACCCCAAGACCGGCCGGGGCTGCCGTGGGCTGTCGGCTGCTGCCGGGCCCATTTGCCGCACCATTTCATTTCTTCTTTTTTTTTTTCATTTTTATACATTATAAGACCGTCTGAAAATTAATTAATCGTCCCCAATTCAACTTTGATAATTTAAACTACCAAAAGGCACAACTTAAGCTTGCATGCAACTAAATTTAACATGTGAAAATTACTACCCAAATTAAAATTCACCAAACATATAAAAATCAAAAACATGTGACGATAATTCGTCGAGTAGCTCGAAATATGTTACCTTAAGCTAGAAAATGAGCAATTAGTCCTCAAAATCGAAACCCTAACCACAACTAACCGCTATCCTCTACAATATACGAGTCCCCGAACTCGTCTTCCAATCCTTCACCTAATTAAACAATAAAAACACAAAAATTAAGCACAAAACCGAAATCACCGAAATTTGGTCTTAAAATAACTTAATGAAAATTGAAATTAGAACATACTAAGTCGTAGATCGTGGCGAGGGGATTCCGGAAAGGTAAATTATGCGAAAAACGGACAAGAAACGAAGATTTTATGACGATTTTGAGCTTGAATGTGTATGAAAATGGGGTTTTGGTGTTTTTATTGGATGAACACCAAAAATTTCAGAAAAATAAAAGGAAAGGGGAGGGGAAGCTGCCGGGTAAGGGAAGAAAGGAGGAAAAAGGTACGTGCGGAAATTTTAGTCGGGATTTTTAACGAGTCGGTTTTGACTCGTTTCAAAAATAATTAAATCCGTAAGTCAGATGCAAATTCCGTCAAGTCCAAAGTCTTTAAACACGAGATTACAATAAAATTGAGTATTCATACGACCCATTTCCAATTTCGTTTACCCAACGTTCAAACGAATTGTCATTCCCCCCCGATACGCCCTTAATTCAAAATAAAAGATTTTACACGGTTTAAACTATTTTTAAACCTTTCAAAACTATCAAAATAAATACTTTTCTTCAAAATATAATAAAATTATATTTCTTTAAATTATTTTTACTTTAAATACTTAATTATCACTTTTATTTTGATTCATAAATTATTTCTGAAATATATTAACGGTCCGAAATTTACGGGGCGTTACATTCTTCACCAATCGTTTCCACTTGAGGAGTTGGAACAGAATTTTTATTGTTATTAAAAATAATTTTTGTAGGAGTACTAGATTTATTACTACTATTATTGTGATTAATACTTGATGAATTATTTTTTTTAGATGGATTTTTTGTTGAATTTGTTGTAGAATGATGAGCAGCAGCAGTAAGTTTCCTCGCCATTGTTCAGAAACCGTTATCTCAAATTCAGAGAATTTTCTCTCTCCAAATTTTCTCTCTCATCATTCTATGACGACACCAATTATCCTATACAAATTTATTTGATCCTAAAGATCGTCACGATCACAATGGCGAACCAACTGGCCCATCTTCCCCAAAGGCATTAATATGGAGTTATTTTACAAGTTACCCCATATATGTTAGTAATAAATAAACTAGTCATTTTTTAGCGATATTTATACTTTGTACTCCGTATAAGTTCATCTTCATATCTTGTAGTTCTAATTATGTATTGGCTTAATAAAAATGCATGATTTGTTACGACTTTGATTAATACTCCGTATATTTGTTTTTCTTGAAGCATTATTATAATCTCAATTATGAACAATCATGCAAAATTCGACTTAAATCTTTACTTACATAAAAAAGTGATAAACCGTGTCATTAACAACGACCAAACATATATTTATAAACTCAATAAACTAACATAGCATGTAAGTTGAGGTCGAACCTCAAGGACGAGTGTCAATGAAATGAACCACTTAAGGTGGTGCTTAAATCACAAGTTTTGGATTTCGTTTCACTAAACTAATGAACGAAAGCAAACAATAACGAAAATGTAAAGTAAAGCAATAACTAGAGAAACTGGGTTGTAATCAAGTAGAAGAAGGAATATGGTGTTTGGGTTCATATGGGATGATAAAGGGGTCCATTATCTCAAGACTTAATCAATATAGGGTCCTAATCAGATTATGGTTTCGAGTCTCTCTGTCTAACGACCCTACCTAAACTAAGTCGGGTTAGCTTTCATTTACACCCGCTCAACCCATCAACATAATGCAAGTTCTAACATATCCAAAGGCTCTCGATCTTATAGGTGTTTATAAACAATCAATAAACATAATGCAAGTTCTAAAATTTTCTGACATTACTCAACTAGTCAACTTGCCTTTTTAGTTTTGCAAATCAATTTTTTTTCTCAAAATAAAGTAACGTTTCTTTATAAAGTATTAGATTCACAAAATAGTTACACAGTATACTAAGTAAGGAAGGATATTGATACTCATTTGCACGATTTATTTTAAGTTATTATAAAGTAAGTTATTAAAATAGTTACACAATATACTAAGTAAGGAAGGATATTGTTTGTCTCTATATTGAGTTTTTTGCTTTGATATTTTTTTGTTCTGAGCCTGTATGTTTAAGCAAGTAACCAACATATAGTGATTGCGGCAATTACATAGTATAATTGTTTGGATTATTTGTGATTTTGTGGAAAGTAATTAATATGAAGCAAATATAAAAATACCATGGTGGATATAAAAATTAAATTAGGCATTTTTATTTATATTGATTCTATAATTCTATGAAAGTTGATTTTAAGGCATTATTTACCGAATCTTATAATATCCTTCGTATTGCACACTTTAAATGAACCAAAGCTCCTAAACCTATATTATGTATATATACACACATTTTTTTTCTAGTTATTGACTCCAAATCTTGTATTAACACATTCAATATATGACAAAATTAAAATTTTCTAAAATGACTATTCTAAGATTGGTGCTACTTATGGGTTGTTTAGCCTTCCTCTTTGTAGGCGGACATGCAAGAAATCACCGTGCGTTTGGTATACTAGTTAGCACCAATCCGCCGAGATTAATTTCATCATTTAGTTCGAATGAGTTAGTTTCTATGGGTTCTAGTCCCGATCACAACGACAGCCCACAAACCTCTCATTCTCCACCAAGCCCCATTTCCCATACTAGTTTGGATGAGTTAGTTCCTAAGGGTCCTAGTCCCTATCACAATGACAATCCACCAAACTCTCGTTCTCCTACTCGTTTGGATGGGTTAGTTCCAAAAGGCCCTAGTCCCGATCACAATAATAGTCCACCAAGCCCTCATTCCCTTATTAGTATAGATTGGTTAGTTCCTAGGGGCCCTAGTCTCGATCACAATGACAATCCACAAGGCTCTTATTCTCCACCAAAACCCATTTCCCCTACTTGTTTGGATAGTTTAGTTCCAAAGGGTCCTAGTCCTGATCACAATAACAATCCCCCAAGCCCTCATTCCCCTACTAGTTTGGATGGGTTAGTTCCAAAGAGCCCTAGTCCCAATCACAATGACAGTACACCAGCCCTCAATCTCCACAAAGCCTCTTTTCCCCAACTATTTTGGATAAGTTAGTTCCTAAGGGTCCTAGTCCCGATCACAATGACAATCTACCAAACCCTCATTCCCCTACTAGTTTGGATGGGTTAGTTCCTAAGGGTCCTAGTCCATATCACAATTACAATTCACCAAGTCCTCATTCCCCTACTTGTTTGGATGGGTTAGTTCCTAAGGGTCTTAGTTCAGATCACAATGACAATCCACCAAGCCCTCATTCTTCTACTAGTTTAGATGGGTTAGTTCCAAAGGGCCCTAGTCCCGATCACAATGAGAGTCCACCAAACCCTTATTCCTCTACTAGTTTGGATTGGTTAGTTCCTAAGGGTCCTAGTCCTGATCACAATGACAGTCCAACAAGCCCTCATTCTCCTACTAGTTTGGATGGGTTAGTTCCAAAGGGTCCTAGTCCATATCGCAATGACAATTCACCAAGTCCTCATTCCCCTACTTGTTTGGATGGGTTAGTTCCTAAGGGTCTTAGTTCAGATCATAATGACAATCCACCAAGCCCTCATTCTTCTACTAGTTTAGATGGGTTAGTTCCAAAGGGCCCTAGTCCCGATCACAATGAGAGTCCACCAACCCCTTATTCCTCTACTAGTTTGGATTGGTTAGTTCCTAAGGGTCCTAGTCCCGATCACAATGATGTCCACCAAACCCCATTTCCTACTAGTTTGGATGAGTTAGTTCATAAGGGTCCTAGTCCCGATCACAATGACATTCCACCGAACCCGCATTCCCTAAGTTTGCGACATGCCATTAAATCTGAGTCCAAATCACCGATTACTTTGGATGAGTTAGTTCCTAAGGGCCCTAGTCCCACTCACAATGACAGTCCACCGAGCCCCCATTTTCCAAGGTCGAGACAAGCTACAAAATCAGAGTCCAAATCATCGACTAGTTTAGATAAGTTGGTTCCGAGGAGTCCTAGTCCCAATCACAATGAATAAAGCCCACCAAGCCCTTATACTATTATATGACACCAATTATCCTATACAAATTTATTTGATCCTAAAGATCGTCACGATCACAATGGCGAACCAACTGGCCCATATTCCCCAAAGGCATTAATATGGAGTTATTTTACAAGTTACCCCATATATGTTAGTAATAAATAAACTAGTCATTTTTTAGCGATATTTATACTTTGTACTCCGTATAAGTTCATCTTCATATCTTGTAGTTCTAATTATGTATTGGCTTAATAAAAATGCATGATTTGGTAGGACTTTGATTAATACTCCGTATATTTGTTTTTCTTGAAGCATTATTATAATCTCAATTATGAACAATCATGCAAAATTCGACTTAGATCTTTACTTACATAAGAAAGTGATAAACCGTGTCATTAACAACGACCAAACATATATTTATAAAATCAAGAAACTAACATAGCATGTAAGTTGAGGTCGAACCTCAAGGACGAGTGTCAATGAAATGAACCACTTAAAGTGGTGCTTAAATCACAAGTTTTGGATTTCGTTTCACTAAACTAATGAACGAAAGCAAACAATAACGAAAATGTAAAGTAAAGCAATAACTAGAGAAACTGGGTTGTAATCAAGTAGAAGAAGAAATATGGTGTTTGGGTTCATATGGGATGATAAAGGGGTCCACTATCTCAAGACTTAATCAATATAGGGTCCTAATCAGATTATGGTTTCGAGTCTCTCTGTCTAATGACCCTACCTAAACTAAGTCGGGTTAGCTTTCATTTACACCCGCTCAACCCATCAACATAATGCAAGTTCGAACATATCCAAAGGCTCTCGATCTTATAGGTGTTTATAAACAATCAATAAACATAATGCAAGTTCTAAAATTTTCTGACATTACTCAACTAGTCAACTTGCCTTTTTAGTTTTGCAAATCAATTTTTTTTCTCAAAATAAAGTATATCGAGTTGAAATTTTAAAACTAATGAAGTGGCACTTTAATTTATAGGTAATATGCTAAAAAGTAATAACTTGTATATACCAAGCATACATTACGCGGGATGTAAACTAGTATACGATTACACGGAGTAATTTGATGCCTAGAACTTATACAGTTTTACGAGGATATGTAACGTTTCTTTATAAAGTATTAGATTCACAAAATAGTTACACAGTATACTAAGTAAGGAAGGATATTGATACTCATTTGCACGATTTATTTTAAGTTATTATAAAGTAAGTTATTAAAATAGTTACACAATATACTAAGTAAGGAAGGATATTGTTTGTCTCTATATTGAGTTTTTTGCTTTGATATTTTTTTGTTCTGAGCCTGTATGTTTAAGAAAAGTAACCAACATATAGTCATTGCGGCAATTACATAGTATAATTGTTTGGATTATTTGTGATTTTGTGGAAAGTAATTAATATGAAGCAAATATAAAAATACCATGGTGGATATAAAAATTAAATTAGGCATTTTTATTTATATTGATTCTATAATTCTATGAAAGTTGATTTTAAGGCATTATTTACCGAATCTTATAATATCCTTCGTATTGCACACTTTAAATGAACCAAAGCTCCTAAACCTATATTATGTATATATACACACATTTTTTTTCTAGTTATTGACTCCAAATCTTGTATTAACACATTGAATATATGACAAAATTAAAATTTTCTAAAATGACTATTCTAAGATTGGTGCTACTTATGGGTTGTTTAGCCTTCCTCTTTGTAGGCGGACATGCAAGAAATCACCGTGCGTTTGGTATACTAGTTAGCACCAATCCGCCGAGATTAATTTCATCATTTAGTTCGAATGAGTTAGTTTCTATGGGTTCTAGTCCCGATCACAACGACAGCCCACAAACCTCTCCTTCTCCACCAAGCCCCATTTCCCATACTAGTTTGGATGAGTTAGTTCCTAAGGGTCCTAGTCCCTATCACAATGACAATCCACCAAACTCTCGTTCTCCTACTCGTTTGGATGGGTTAGTTCCAAAAGGCCCTAGTCCCGATCACAATAATAGTCCACCAAGCCCTCATTCCCTTATTAGTATAGATTGGTTAGTTCCTAGGGGCCCTAGTCTCGATCACAATGACAATCCACAAGGCTCTTATTCTCCGCCAAAACCCATTTCCCCTACTTGTTTGGATAGTTTAGTTCCAAAGGGTCCTAGTCCTGATCACAATAACAATCCCCCAAGCCCTCATTCCCCTACTAGTTTGGATGGGTTAATTCCAAAGAGCCCTAGTCCCAATCACAATGACAGTCCACCAAGCCCTCAATCTCCACAAAGCCTCTTTTCCCCTACTATTTTTGATAAGTTAGTTCCTAAAGGTCCTAGTCCCGATCACAATGACAATCTACCAAACCCTCATTCCCCTACTAGTTTGGATGGGTTAGTTCCTAAGGGCCCTAGTCCCGATCACAATAATAGCCCACCAAGCCCTAATTTCCCTATTAGTTTGGATTGGTTAGTTCCTAAGGGCCCTAGTCCTGATCACAATGACAGTCCAACAAGCCCTCATTCTCCTACTAGTTTGGATGGGTTAGTTCCAAAGGGTCCTAGTCTATATCACAATGACAATTCACCAAGTCCTCATTCCCCTACTTGTTTGGATGGGTTAGTTCCTAAGGGTCTTAGTTCAGATCACAATGACAATCCACCAAGCCCTCATTCTTCTACTAGTTTAGATGGGTTAGTTCCAAAGAGCCCTAGTCCCGATCACAATGAGAGTCCACCAACCCCTTATTCCTCTACTAGTTTGGATTGGTTAGTTCCTAAGGGTCCTAGTCCTGATCACAATGACAGTCCACCAAACCCGCATTTCCCTACTAGTTTGGATGAGTTAGTTCATAAGGGTCCTAGTCCCGATCACAATGACATTCCACCGAACCCGCATTCCCTAAGTTTGCGACATGCCATTAAATCTGAGTCCAAATCACCGATTACTTTGGATGAGTTAGTTCCTAAGGGCCCTAGTCCCACTCACAATGACAGTCCACCGAGCCCCCATTTTCCAAGGTCGAGACAAGCTACAAAATCAGAGTCCAAATCATCGACTAGTTTAGATAGGTTGGTTCCGAGGAGTCCTAGTCCCAATCACAATGAATAAAGCCCACCAAGCCCTTATACTATTATATGACACCAATTATCCTATACAAATTTATTTGATCCTAAAGATCGTCACGATCACAATGGCGAACCAACTGGCCCATATTCCCCAAAGGCATTAATATGGAGTTATTTTACAAGTTACCCCATATATGTTAGTAATAAATAAACTAGTCATTTTTTAGCGATATTTATACTTTGTACTCCGTATAAGTTCATCTTCATATCTTGTAGTTCTAATTATGTACTGGCTTAATAAAAATGCATGATTTGGTACGACTTTGATTAATACTCCGTATATTTGTTTTTCTTGAAGCATTATTATAATCTCAATTATGAACAATCATGCAAAATTCGACTTAAATCTTTACTTACATAAGAAAGTGATAAACCGTGTCATTAACAACGACCAAACATATATTTATAAAATCAAGAAACTAACATAGCATGTAAGTTGAGGTCGAACCTCAAGGACGAGTGTCAATGAAATGAACCACTTAAAGTGGTGCTTAAATCACAAGTTTTGGATTTCGTTTCACTCTACTAATGAACGAAAGCAAACAATAACGAAAATGTAAAGTAAAGCAATAACTAGAGAAACTGGGTTGTAATCAAGTAGAAGAAGGAATATGGTGTTTGGGTTCATATGGGATGATAAAGGGGTCCACTATCTCAAGACTTAATCAATATAGGGTCCTAATCAGATTATGGTTTCGAGTCTCTATGTCTAATGACCCTATCTAAACTAAGTCGGGTTAGCTTTCATTTACACCCACTCAACCCATCAACATAATGCAAGTTCTAACATATCCAAAGGCTCTCGGTCTTATAGGTGTTTATAAACAATCAATAAACATAATGCAAGTTCTAAAATTTTCTGACATTACTCAACTAGTCAACTTGCCTTTTTAGTTTTGCAAATCAATTTTTTTTCTCAAAATAAAGTATATCGAGTTAAAATTTTAAAACTAATGAAGTGGCACTTTAATTTATAGGTAATATGCTAAAAAGTAATAACTTGTATATACCAAGCATACATTACGCGGGATGTAAACTAGTATACGATTACACGGAGTAATTTGATGCCTAGAACTTATACAGTTTTACGAGGATATGTAACATTTCTTTATAAAGTATTAGATTCACAAAATAGTTACACAGTATACTAAGTAAGGAAGGATATTGATACTCATTTGCACGATTTATTTTAAGTTATTATAAAGTAAGTTATTAAAATAGTTACACAATATACTAAGTAAGGAAGGATATTGTTTGTCTCTATATTGAGTTTTTTGCTTTGATATTTTTTTGTTCTGAGCCTGTATGTTTAAGAAAAGTAACCAACATATAGTGATTGCGGCAATTACATAGTATAATTGTTTGGATTATTTGTGATTTTGTGGAAAGTAATTAATATGAAGCAAATATAAAAATACCATGGTGGATATAAAAATTAAATTAGGCATTTTTATTTATATTGATTCTATAATTCTACGAAAGTTGATTTTAAGGCATTATTTACCGAATCTTATAATATCCTTCGTATTGCACACTTTAAATGAACCAAAGCTCCTAAACCTATATTATGTATATATACACACATTTTTTTTCTAGTTATTGACTCCAAATCTTGTATTAACACATTGAATATATGACAAAATTAAAATTTTCTAAAATGACTATTCTAAGATTGGTGCTACTTATGGGTTGTTTAGCCTTCCTCTTTGTAGGCGGACATGCAAGAAATCACCGTGCGTTTGGTATACTAGTTAGCACCAATCCGCCGAGATTAATTTCATCATTTAGTTCGAATAAGTTAGTTTCTATGGGTTCTAGTCCCGATCACAACAACAGCCCACAAACCTCTCCTTCTCCACCAAGCCCCATTTCCCATACTAGTTTGGATGAGTTAGTTCCTAAGGGTCCTAGTCCCTATCACAATGACAATCCACCAAACTCTCGTTCTCCTACTCGTTTGGATGGGTTAGTTCCAAAAGGCCCTAGTCCCGATCACAATAATAGTCCACCAAGCCCTCATTCCCTTATTAGTATAGATTGGTTAGTTCCTAGGGGCCCTAGTCTCGATCACAATGACAATCCACAAGGCTCTTATTCTCCACCAAAACCCATTTCCCCTACTTGTTTGGATAGTTTAGTTCCAAAGGGTCCTAGTCCTGATCACAATAACAATCCCCCAAGCCCTCATTCCCCTACTAGTTTGGATGGGTTAATTCCAAAGAGCCCTAGTCCCAATCACAATGACGGTCCACCAAGCCCTCAATCTCCACAAAGCCTCCTTTCCCCTACTATTTTGGATAAGTTAGTTCCTAAGGGTCCTAGTCCCGATCACAATGACAATCTACCAAACCCTCATTCCCCTACTAGTTTGGATGGGTTAGTTCCTAAGGGCCCTAGTCCCGATCACAATAATAGCCCACCAAGCCCTAATTTCCCTATTAGTTTGGATTGGTTAGTTCCTAAGGGCCCTAGTCCTGATCACAATGACAGTCCAACAAGCCCTCATTCTCCTACTAGTTTGGATGGGTTAGTTCCAAAGGGTCCTAGTCCATATCACAATGACAATTCACCAAGTCCTCATTCCCCTACTTGTTTGGATGGGTTAGTTCCTAAGGGCCCTAGTCCCGATCACAATAATAGCCCACCAAGCCCTAATTTCCCTATTAGTTTGGATTGGTTAGTTCCAAAGGGCCCTAGTCCTGATCACAATGACAGTCCAACAAGCCCTCATTCCCCTACTAGTTTGGATGGGTTAGTTCCAAAGGGTCCTAGTCCATATCACAATGACAATTCACCAAGTCCCCATTCCCCTACTTGTTTGGATGGGTTAGTTCCTAAGGGTCTTAGTTCAGATCACAATGACAATCCACCAAACCCTCATTCTTCTACTAGTTTAGATGGGTTAGTTCCAAAGGGCCCTAGTCCCGATCACAATGAGAGTCCACCAACCCCTTATTCCTCTACTAGTTTGGATTGGTTAGTTCCTAAGGGTCCTAGTCCTGATCACAATGACAGTCCACCAAACCCCCATTTCCCTACTAGTTTGGATGAGTTAGTTCATAAGGGTCCTAGTCCCGATCACAATGACATTCCACCGAACCCGCATTCCCTAAGTTTGCGACATGCCATTAAATCTGAGTCCAAATCACCGATTACTTTGGATGAGTTAGTTCCTAAGGTCCCTAGTCCCACCCACAATGACAGTCCACCGAGCCCCCATTTTCCAAGGTCGAGACAAGCTACAAAATCAGAGTCCAAATCATCGACTAGTTAAGATAAGTTGGTTCCTAGGAGTCCTAGTCCCAATCACAATGAATAAAGCCCACCAAGCCCTTATACTATTATATGACACCAATTATCCTATACAAATTTATTTGATCCTAAAGATTGTCACGATCACAATGGCGAACCAACTGGCCCATCTTCCCCAAAGGCATTAATATGGAGTTATTTTACAAGTTACCCCATATATGTTAGTAATAAATAAACTAGTCATTTTTTAGCGATATTTATACTTTGTACTTCGTATAAGTTCATCTTCATATCTTGTAGTTCTAATTATGTATTGGCTTAATAAAAATGCATGATTTGGTACGACTTTGATTAATACTCCGTATATTTGTTTTTCTTGAAGCATTATTATAATCTTAATTATGAACAATCATGCAAAATTCGACTTAAATCTTTACTTACATAAGAAAGTGATAAGCCGTGTCATTAACAACGACCAAACATATATTTATAAACTCAAGAAACTAACATAGCATGTAAGTTGAGGTCGAACCTCAAGGACGAGTGTCAATGAAATGAACCACTTAAAGTGGTGCTTAAATCACAAGTTTTGGATTTCGTTTCACTAAACTAATGAACGAAAGCAAACAATAACGAAAATGTAAAGTAAAGCAATAACTAGAGAAACTGGGTTGTAATCAAGTAGAAGAAGGAATATGGTGTTTGGGTTCATATGGGATGATAAAGGGGTCCATTATCTCAAGACTTAATCAATATAGGGTCCTAATCAGATTATGGTTTCGAGTCTCTCTGTCTAACGACCCTACCTAAACTAAGTCGGGTTAGCTTTCATTTACACCCGCTCAACCCATCAACATAATGCAAGTTCTAACATATCCAAAGGCTCTCGATCTTATAGGTGTTTATAAACAATCAATAAACATAATGCAAGTTCTAAAATTTTCTGACATTACTCAACTAGTCAACTTGCCTTTTTAGTTTTGCAAATCAATTTTTTTTTCTCAAAATAAAGTATATCGAGTTGAAATTTTAAAACTAATGAAGTGGCACTTTAATTTATAGGTAATATGCTAAAAAGTAATAACTTGTATATACCAAGCATACATTACGCGGGATGTAAACTAGTATACGATTACACGGAGTAATTTGATGCCTAGATCTTATACAGTTTTACGAGGATATGTAACGTTTCTTTATAAAGTATTAGATTCACAAAATAGTTACACAGTATACTAAGTAAGGAAGGATATTGATACTCATTTGCACGATTTATTTTAAGTTATTATAAAGTAAGTTATTAAAATAGTTACACAATATACTAAGTAAGGAAGGATATTGTTTGTCTCTATATTGAGTTTTTTGCTTTGATATTTTTTTGTTCTGAGCCTGTATGTTTAAGAAAAGTAACCAACATATAGTGATTGCGGCAATTACATAGTATAATTGTTTAGATTATTTGTGATTTTGTGGAAAGTAATTAATATGAAGCAAATATAAAAATACCATGGTGGATATACAAATAAAATTAGGCATTTTTATTTATATTGATTCTATAATTCTATGAAAGTTGATTTTAAGGCATTATTTACCGAATCTTATAATATCCTTCGTATTGCACACTTTAAATGAACCAAAGCTCCTAAACCTATATTATGTATATATACACACATTTTTTTCTAGTTATTGACTCCAAAATTTGTATTAACACATTGAATATATGACAAAATTAAAATTTTCTAAAATGACTATTCTAAGATTGGTGCTACTTATGAGTTGTTTAGCCTTCCTCTTTCTAGGCGGACATGCAAGAAATCACCGTGCGTTTGGTATACTAGTTAGCACCAATCCGCCGAGATTAATTTCATCATTTAGTTCGGATGAGTTAGTTTCTATGGGTTCTAGTCCCAATCACAACGACAGACCACGGACCCCTCATTCTCCACCAAGCCCCATCTACCATACTAGTTTGGATGAGTTAGTTCCTAAGGGTCCTAGTCTCTATCACAATGACAATCCACCAAACTCTCGTTCTCCTACTCGTTTGGATGGGTTAGTTCCTAAAGGCCATAGTCCCGATCACAATAATAGTCCAACAAGCCCTCATTCCCTTATTAGTATAGATTGGTTAGTTCTTAGGGGCCCTAGTCCCGATCACAATGACAGTCCACAAGGCTCTTATTCTCCACCAAAACCCATTTCCCCTACTAGTTTGGATAGTTTAGTTCCTAAGGGTCCTAGTCCTGATCACAATAACAATCTCCCAAGCCCTCATTCCCCTATTAGTTTGGATGGGTTAGTTCCAAAGGGCCCTAGTCCCAATCACAATAACAGTCCACCAAGCCCTCAATCTCCACAAAGCCTCATTTCCCCTACTAGTTTGGATAAGTTAGTTCCTAAGGGTCCTAGTCCCGATCACAATGACAATCTACCAAACCCTCATTCCCCTACTAGTTTGGATGGGTTAGTTTCTAAGAGCCCTAGTCCCGATCACAATAATAGCCTACCAAGCCCTCATTTCCCTATTAGTTTGGATTGGTTAGTTTCTAAGGGCCCTAGTCCTGATCAAAATGACAGTCCAACAAGCCCTCATTCCCCTACTAGTTTGGATGGGTTAGTTCCAAAGGGTCATAGTCCATATCACAATGACAATCCACCAAGTCCTCGTTCCCCTACTTGTTTGGATGGGTTAGTTCCTAAGGGTCTTAGTTCAGATCACAATGACAATCCACCAAGCCCTCATTCTCCTACTAGTTTGAATGGGTTAGTTCCAAAGGGCCCTAGTCCCGATCACAATGAGAGTCCACCAACCCCTTATTCCTCTACTAGTTTGGATTGGTTAGTTTCTAAAGGTCCTAGTCCTGATCACAATGACAGTCCACCAAACCCCCATTTCCCTACTGGTTTGGATGAGTTAGTTCATAAGAGTCCTAGTCCCGATCACAATGACATTCCGCCGAACCCTCATTCCCTAAGTTTGCGACATGCCATTAAATCTGAGTCCAAATCACCGATTACTTTGGATGAGTTAGTTCCTAAAGGCCCTAGTCCCACTCACAATGACAGTCCACTGAGCCCCCATTTTCCAAGTTCACGACAAGCTACTAAATTAGAGTCCAAATCATCGACTAGTTTAGATGGGTTAGTTCCTAAGAGTCCTAGTCCCAATCACAATGAAAGCCCACCAAGCCCTTATACGTTATTTTAAGGAAACTCGCCATATTTTAGTATTTTCTAAATTTATACTTTTTACCAAAACTATATAATAATTACATTGCAGTCTTTTGTTCAGGTCCATCATACAGCGCTAGCGATTAAAAACTATATAGTATAATTAATTTGTATAAATTTATTTAGTTACATTGAAGTTCCTTGGTTTCTGGAATTAATATATAGTATTGATATGCTAAAAAGTAATAACTTGTATATACCACGCATACATTACGCATGATGTAAACTAGTATACGATTATACAGAGTAATTTGATGCCTAGAACTTTTACAGTTTTACATTTCTTTAATTTATAAAGTATTAGATTCACAAAATAGTTAACAATATACTAAGTAAGGAAGCATATTGATACTTATTTTGCACGATTTATTTTAGGTTATTATAAAATGAGGATATTAGAGGACCGGATACAGAGCATTATACGGAAGATAGAATGAAACTATGAAAAGGATTCATGGAAGATGGAAAGAATTATTAATTTGAGAGAATCAAGGCTAAAATCTCTTAATTTTGGATTGAAGATAATGAATAGTTATAATTTGAGAAAATTGTTGATTACAACCTTATATAATTTTTTTTTTTTGAAAATTACAGTCATAATATCACTTTTCTTTGAAAATTGCACCACGATGACGTTTCCGGTTAATTTCGTCAAAAAGTGACCGATATACCCTTGTATATTTGTTTGCCTACTTACCCAAATCTTTTCACTTTACCTATCATTTACCTCTCATTTAACCCCAAACCCTCTCATCTTACTCACCATTTACCAAAATGAAGAACCCTAATTAGTTTTTGGGGCAAATTGATGATGAAGAACACCCAATAATTTATGGTATGTTTGGGAATAGACATTTCATTTGCAAATACATATTTGGGTCAAATCTAGCATTTGGGAGATGAGAGGATTTGAATTTGGATTTGATTTAAATTCAAGCAAATTCTGACTCTTCATGAAAACATACAATCTGAAATGACGCCCTAACCCCCCGTCTTTCTGAAATTCTTCATCAAGAACATAGGCCTGGTTCTCCTCCGCCATTTGTTTAGAGCAGCTCCATCATCTCCTCTCTTTGATAACTTTTTCTAATCTCTCTCCTCGATTACTTATTTTGGGTATTTTTAGCAAATTGTTGCAAAAATCAATTTTTTCCAGAAATTATTAGGTTATTGTTGTATTCAAACTTACAATAGTAAATGAGAATCGATAGTCTAATTAAGAGTTGAGGATTTGTAAGTTTTGGCCGTCCCAAACTGAAGATTTGTATTTTGAACTCCTCATTTCAGATTTTACATTTAAAATTATGTGTATCAAATAAAATTAAAGTATCCAAACACTACCCAGAAAATGGAAACAATAGAATTAGAATTCAATTAAATTGATTAGGATAGAATTTAAATAAAATGGGTGAATTAGATTAGGTGGTATTGTTGAAGAAATGGAGAATCAGAGAAGATGAAGTTGTGAAATCTCATGAAGGTGATGAACATAAGGGGTTATAAAGGTTGAAGGTAAGGGTATTTTGGTCTTAAAAAATGAACTTAAGTCACAAAAATTCAAATTTGCGTCAGTTTTCTGCCGGAGTTAATATTTTGGATGTAATTTCTGATCAGAAGCAATATTATGGCTGTAATTTACAAAAAAAAATTATATAAACCTATAATTTTCAAAAGTGTTTTTAAAAGGCTGTAATTAACAATTTTCTCTTATAATTTTCTAAAAACTAGTCTAATAATTTTGAAAACTGAAGAGTCACAAACTCACTATTCCATTAACCCGTATAAAAATCTAGAAAATTCCCTTCTATATTTCAAAATTTAAAAATCGCACAACCTCCACATCCGGGTCTCCAGTCTTGGCTGGGTTTAGACCGGTTTGGACCGAGGACCGGTTTAGTGATTTTTATACACCACGGAGACCGGTCCGACATGACCGGTCCGGTTTCCCGTTTCAGACTAGTTTTTGTGGCCATATTGAAAGCTTATGGCCTTATGGGCCCATTGTATAAAGCCCGGTATATAAACCCTGTACTCCGTATATAATACGTATCCAAGAGCGGGAGAAGTCGTTAATTAACTAACAATTAAACTACACCAAGAATTAGTCCAACGTCTCTGCTCGTCTCCCTAACATCGTGAAACCCGAAAAATCGCCCGATCCGATCAAAGACGTAGTTGAAGATTGCAATGCATTCCGGGATATATATATAATCGATCCAGAGAAGGGTTTAGGGTTCGAACTATAAATATGTATTTGAAAGTTTGTTGTTTGATCATGCATGCAAAGTGTTTGATGAAATGCCTCAATTAATTTCTGAGAAGGCAGCTATGTCGTTGAGTGCGCTTTTTGGTTCGGATGTGAATTTGAAAGTTCGTTGTTTGATCATGCATGCAAAGTGTTTGATGAAATGCCTCAATTAATTTCTGAGAAGGCGGCTATGTCGTTGAGTGCGCTTTTTAGGTCGGGAGTGAATTATAAGAAGCTAGTGAGGTTTATGAGATTTGACTGGTTCACTTCTTGCAAGCTTCAGTTCCTCGGGTAATCGAACTTCTTCCCACCATCTAACTAGCATAACAGCAGGATGTAAATATATGCAGGGGAATCCCATCAAGTATCTTGTAGGATGGTCTTACAGTAAGATATAAGGGCATGTGAAACCGCTTTACAAAGTCCGAGTACCTTTGAAAAGCCAAGAAAAAAAAAAAAAATGGTGCCTGCAAATTTCGTCTATTTCGTGTTTGATGGTTACTTGATCTGCGGTGATATGTATACGCGCGAGATTGCTCACCTCCTCCATCCATTGGTTGTCACCTCGGCAGTCATGAAGCAACTTCATCGAGAGTTCAAAATTCTGAAGGAAGTCCATGGCCATAATCGTGGTAGGCTTTTCTGATATGGAAGGATAAGTGTGTTCTGAATGATGGAGGCCTCAAAGGGTTAAAGGTACTCGAAGTTGCTCAGGAGATTTTGACTAAAATCACCGGCGTTATTGAGCATATGGTCCCCTGGAACTTTCAGGTGTGAGGCTTCAAACAAATTCATTAGCCCTTTAATTTTCTTTTCTGCATGATAACATTCCTTTAATTTTCTTGCCATAAGTTACTTGATTTTCTGCACCCCTTCCTGAAGCTGATAATCCTGCTGAAATGAAGAACTATAAACTTTAATAAACTGTTACATACAATAGTATACGACTTCGTAAACTAATTGAAATAGATGATTATACCTTAACTGTAATGAAGCTTCCATTAGAGACAGAGTTGTCCTGTAATGCGACTTCAGGTGGATTTTTTTTTTTTTTGATTTTAAAGCTCTTCATACTGATATTGATCTTCCTGTTAATAGGATATACAGTGGTAGTTTTTTGCGTCATTAAACTAGTGTGCATTTGCTGGGGTAAGTACTTACCCCGCCATTTGGCAATTTGCGGGAGTTCTTGAGATACTTGGATAATGTGGTTTAATAAGCCAATTTTACTTTGTGACTTGTATACTGGGCCACATTTTCATAAGCATAAAGTTAATCGAAATTAAATTCTCAGAGTTTCAGATTGAAATTGATATTTAAGACATGGCTAAAAATTGTCTAAAATCTTTGTATGTGTTATGTATACTTGCTCTCTCCTCTTACTTTTGTCATTCATGACTTTCTTTTTGTCTCCGCTAAAAGAAGATACTCCGTATCATATTGGTAAGTATCGGGTAAGAAGCCTCAGGAGTCAGGACCAAAGAGTAGAATTAGGTACTCTCTTTATCTCCATCGTTAAATAAACGTGTTAATTGTAGTTTTTCAGAAGTTCATTTCAAATCTTTTACATAAAATGCTAACTGTCAGTTGTACTGCTGTAGCTAATAATTACACCACAGCTATCTTAATAAGGACTTCCTAAGACAACATTCTACTGCTTTTTTCGGACGAAAAGACAACAGTTTGCATTAACTACACTCCTACCAGCTAATTAGTTCTCATTAGGACAAATAAAACTAAAATACATAATAAGCTTACAAAAAGTAGGCAAATCATAATTGTAACAAAGGTCCTGAACCCGTGTTGAGAGGCCTGTAGGGAGCTATGAGATTCTGAGGAAAGATGAGGATTACCAGCAAAAGCATTAGGACTGAAAGTGGCAAACCGTCTTCCTGACGGAATTCTACCCGTGAAATTGTTGTAGGAAAGATCAAGGTTCACCAAACTACTCATGGATTCCATTTCCTTAGGAATTTCGCCTCCCAACTTGTTCCTAGACAAATTAAGGTAACTCAGGAACCTTAATTCTGAAATTTCAGTTGGAATATTTCCAACAAAATTGTTGTTGCTGAAATCCATGGATGTGAGAGACGTAGCATTTTGTATCGATCTTGATATTTCTCCGCTGAGGTTATTCCAACTTAAATTGATTATTGATATGCTTTTCAGACTGAATAACTCCTCGGGTATGTTCCCTGATAAGTTATTTCTTTCAAGAGACAGTTGTTGGAGCCTGTCAAAGTTCTGAACTGTCAGAGAAATTTTTCCCGTGAGCGAGTTGTTTGACAAGTCCAGACTTTCGAGTGCCTTTCCTGACAACATCGAGGGAAGTTCGCCGCTTAACTTGTTGTCACTTAAGTCTATGATATTAGACATGGTGATTTTCAAAAACCCATCAGGAATCGTCCCATTTAACTTGTTCTTCTGCAGTCTAACCCGAAGTAAGGACGTGCAGTCACTGAGCTCTTCGAGAATGGTGCCGGAAAAGGAATTTTCGAACAAAATTAATTCATATAAATTTCCTCCTTTGCATATTTGTCTTGGAAGTGGACCGCTCATCTGATTAGTTGATACATCAAGGCCTTGAAACTTCCCATGCTGCCCAAGATCTCGTGGGAGCTCCCCACTAAAGTTATTCATCCACAAGTGTAGTACCTCGAGGTTTGGCAGATCGGAAAAAGAAGAGGGTATAGGACCTTGGAGTTGGTTTTTGAACAGATAGAGCCCTTTAAGCCTCTTGAGTTGGGAAATGTTGGTAAAATTTGTATAGGGTAACAGTGATAATGATCATAAACTTGGATATCAACCGAATCACGAAGAGCACGCTTTCCTTAAGAGTATTTCGACCCTATTTCATGCCTTGGGTTACACGAAATCCCTTGTAGGATAAGACGGTTGAGGCCCTCTTCATCTAGGCAAAGATAAAGAGAAATACGTTATGGAGTTTTTATTTTGCTTTGTATACCAAAATCTGATTTTTCATGTGTCAAATGAATTATTGTCACATTCCCTTATATATATACATAGCATATATGTATATAAAGCATGTTATTAGTGGATAAGAACATTGGTTTTCATACCAAAACCAACCAGCAAATGTAAATAACCGCCAATCATGATAAAAATCATTTATCATAATAATATCCACTTAACCCATGAACTCGATAATTTCGATTATATGAGTGTGCACTCCGCACCCCCTAACTCACATTATATCAATCACAAGTTCATACCGATTTCGGCTTGAAAACCCGAATACACTTAAATGACTTTGTGATCAAAATCACCAACATTCCTCCCCCATTTAAGTGTATCCCTTGTTTCCAATAAAACGACAAAGCAAACAAATCTATGCATAAATGAAAGTGTCCCAAGGATTGAACTTCCACATTAGTACATTACACATTCCAAATATTCGAGAATCAGGGTGTCCCACGGATTGAACCCTTCAACTCATTTTGAATACATGAAGATAACATACACATAAATTCAAATAACTCCAAAAAGTTTATTCTTGACACTTTTAACAGCCATGTGTCCATATCCATTCATGAGCGCATACAAAGCCAAGCCCAAGCTTTAAGAAGCGGCTACACTTCACACTCATATAGGTAGATTCTTTTAATCATGCCCTGCAATAGCATTTTTTCAAAGATCCTACCATTCTTGCAGGTTTAAGCACATCCTTTCGGGACATTATATATTATGTGCTTCAATCTTTCATAATAGGCTTTCCACATTGAACTCAGCCTCTAACATAAATTAGAGGGGAGTTGGGTGTCCTACCACAAAAGATCAATTTAGGCTTTATCATCCCGATATCCGACTTGTTAACCAAGTCCCTAGTTGATCCTTTATGCAAAGTGATCCACTAGATACGCTGAGATCTCATTAAAACAACCAAAATCAACCTCATCTATGATAGTCCATAAATCATGTTATAGAAAACACTCCGGTGCGCACCGTTATTCACTATCAAAAATCGTGGATGAAATTGGTCCAAAACTTTTAAGTAATACCGTAGATTAATTTCCTTAGCTACTTAGCCTTGACCGGCTACGCTAAAACTACGCATACCAACTCCAATGCCAAATTCATAATGCAAATTCGTTTCTTGAAAGTCCGTATACTCATGATACTTTCCCAAGTAAAATACACTACCACTAGTAGAAACTAACCTTCTACATTGGTAATTCAATTTGCATATATATACTATCCCTCCAAAACCGAAGGAAAACCGACATGGGACAAATCATAATTCATGATTTACTTTATACATTTTCACATTTGCCTAATAGCTTTGTCAAAGATGAGTACTAGCTATGATAGTATACTAACTCAACTTGTCAAACCGCGATAATTAAGCCCTTGTGAAAACCCAAGTTATGACTCCACTTTTATTATTGGATAAAAGCGTCATACTCGACCCTTAGGAGTATTAACCGGAGAATAGTAATCATACTCTCACCATTGATCCTAATACCAAGGATCATACTACCTCCCCCATGTCCTTCATAGAAGACCATGATAACATAACCACCTTTTACAAGGTAAATCATCTTTGGTCTATGCCAAAGACCAACTTGTCAATAATCTTACAAGAAACGACTACTCCTTTACCGGACCCGTCAAATAACTGTACATTCAATGCTATTGATGTACGTACCTTTTACTGGTTAAACCACCATAAATCCATAATCTCACCATTATTATCACAAACCATCATCCTGAGATTATATATATCATGGTAAAATGAAATACATAATTAGTGCCAATGACCATTTATCACACTATATTGAGATAAGACCATACATGGATTATCAAAACCCAACACCCACGGCATGAAGAAAAACTTCCATGATTACATGTAGTACATCAACAGATCAACTACCATATTATTAACAATCATGGAAACAACCAATTAAATATGAATACTAAAACACGTACAAATAGAAACAATAGATTAAACTTAACTATTAGCATTGCCACTCAAATCACAAGCCATTGATATATTAACCAATAACCATATCAAGCAATATGATTATCCCAAAGATTACCATCGACATAGTGGACAAAACGTTTCTTTTGACATGTTAACTACACATAAAGTCATGCATGAACAATACCACTGACCACAGTTGATCAAATGAAACAATGTTAAAGAGATAACATAAACATTAAATGCCAAAGACGACGGATTCATAGTGCTTCATCGATACTAACACAAATACATTGCATTCATAATCTCATTAACCATGATGCAAATATTCCAACTTTCTAAGCATGCATCAATGCCAATACCACTATATCAACATGATATCATCAATGCAAAACCATAGTTCTGTAATCTGTAGTAAATTGTAGATGTGCAATACACCATGTGTTTCAACATGGCAGACAAAAAATTAATTCAAACAAAATCAAGCCAAACATTCCATATTTGCAATTATGTAAATTTTCAACCAACTTAAAATCACCCAATCAGAACAAAGTCAAAGTGTACTTATCTCTTTAGATTTCCCTTCCCTTTGTGATCTTGTCAATACATGTGTATTAATCACGTAAAATTGGTCGAAGTTCCGCACCACTGAGTCGAAGACCCATCCCGTCATGCATACGCCAATGAACGTGCCGTCTTCAGTCCGTATAGAATTAGTTTCTGATGTCATCTTGCCTTAATCATATCTTAATGATTATTCACATCTGATTTCACCGTCAAATTTTCGAGAACATCAACAATACCATTCAGTTCGTTGGTACAATGATACTTGATACCAATTCAATAATGAGTATGAACAGCCCACCATTCTGCTTCACATACCCATGCAAACAATAACAACACAAACATGGAATCCAATTCCAGTAACGTCCACCCGCATACGGATCTGATCATCGTCACAAAGTAATGAAAATACTCTTAAGAATGTTGGTAAAATTTGTATAGGGTAACAGTGATAATGATCATAAACTTGGATATCAACCGAATCACGAAGAGCACGCTTTCCTTAAGAGTATTTCGACCCTATTTCATGCCTTGGGTTACACGAAATCCCTTGTAGGATAAGACGGTTGAGGCCCTCTTCATCTAGGCAAAGATAAAGAGAAATACGTTATGGAGTTTTTATTTTGCTTTGTATACCAAAATCTGATTTTTCATGTGTCAAATGAATTATTGTCACATTCCCTTATATATATACATAGCATATATGTATATAAAGCATGTTATTAGTGGATAAGAACATTGGTTTTCATACCAAAACCAACCAGCAAATGTAAATAACCGCCAATCATGATAAAAATCATTTATCATAATAATATCCACTTAACCCATGAACTCGATAATTTCGATTATATGAGTGTGCACTCCGCACCCCCTAACTCACATTATATCAATCACAAGTTCATACCGATTTCGGCTTGAAAACCCGAATACACTTAAATGACTTTGTGATCAAAATCACCAACAGGAAAAACTTTGAGGTATGACCCCAGTTAGCGAATTTCCCGATAAATCAACTTCTTGTAAGTTGATAAGCGCGACCAACTCTAAAGGGATGATACCTTCCAGATTATTCATCTGAAGGAAAAGGCCTTCTAGTGATTTTAACAGGCCCAAGGTTGATGGGATTGTTCCAGAAATATTACAGGTTGACAAGTCAAGCACTCGAAGCATCCCAAAGTTTCCCCATTCATAAGGAATACCTCCTTCGAAAGTGTTGGAATACCCCATATATAAGTATTTTAGATTACGCAAGTGGGATAAGTTTGATGGAAGTCTGCCAGTAAGTGCATTCCCACTCAAATCTAGGTTTTCTAAGCTAACTAACTCGCCATACGATGATGGAACTTCCCCAGAAAAATGGTTTCCTGCTAAATTCAAAACCCGAAGTTTCCTAAGGTTGAAAAAGTCTTTCGGTACAGGCCCTGACAGTCTGTTGTCGTAGAAGTCTAGGATTTGCAGTTGGGTCATTTTGGACAACAATTTTACAGGAAATTGTCCACTTATGTTGTTATGGGAAACGTTCAGGAAAATTAAAGATGTCAGGTTTGCCATTTGAAACGGAAGATTACCGGTCAATTTAGTCTCGGTTAACACTAGAGTTTCTAACTGACTAAACTGACCTATTTCACTTGGGATTGACCCAAACAAAGGTACAGAAGAGATATTAATAGAGATCACCTTGGCATTTTCGTTGCATGTGATGCCTGAGAAATGACAGTGCGAGACTGATGACGAAGAAGTCTGCCAGTCGTTCAAGCCCGAGCCTTGAGGACCCACCAAAGATTGCTTGACCTTAAGCAGTAGGTCAGTTTCTGTGAAGCCATAACAAGCAGTGCAGCAAACCAGCAAGTTTATAAAAACCCTTAGAATTAAGTATGCCATTATCGGAAGATGGAAGATTAATATTGAAGAAGTGATAAGGAAAGGATGGTTTTCGACTTTTCGTTGCTGTAAAACACGGTTATATGTATGAAGAATAAGAGCCAAGTTTAGGATGCTGTGCAAGAACACAGGAAGGATGTATATACACTACTACAGATACAGGCTATAACAACGGTCAAAAACCGTTGTTATATAAAAAAGCGGACGTTGTTAAAGCGTCCGTTGTAGAAGGTTTTAACAACGGTTAGCTTACTTAAGGAAACCGTTGTTAAAACTATTAACCACGGTTTTATGTATAAAAACCCGTTGTGGAAAATGTGACTCAATTTTGGGGGGAAAGTTATAACAACGGGTTTTAATATACAAAACCGTTGTTATAACTAAAGACAACGGGTTGTTATAAAATAACCGTTGTTGTTTGTTCTTAAAAAAAAAAAAAAATTAAATTAAATATTACTAGATGCATGCATAATTACGGCTGTTAGAATTCGATGCATGCATTATTACCGACATCATTTGTACATATGAACGGATAATATGGAATGAGAAGGGTTAGTAATAGGATTTGAAGCAGCATTATTGAGAGATATGATGATGATTATGGCACAACTTCCTAACATATATATTAATTAAAAAGCAATTAACTCAACCCACACATTGCTTAGTATAAATACATTGCATATCTCAACTAACATTTCCATTATCTCATATATTCATCTCCAAACTCTAACTGTTAAAACAAACTCTACTTAATCTTTCAAATCAAACTCAAAAAACTCTAACAAAATGAATGATTTCATCCTAAAGACTCTTACCATGATCGAGAACAACAACAACTTCATCCGCCGGTTCCTCCATATTGAGGAAAGTTTCAGGAGCTACCTTGCGGAAGCTCGATCCGCACTGAAGCACGCCAAAGAAGATGGCTTGACGGAGCAGCAGCAGTTGCAGCTATATGACCAGAGGCGGAACTGGGCCTAGGCTACTCGGGCTGTAGCCCGAGTAGTTTTTTGGTAAAAAATAATATAGTTATTCGTGTATGAAGAGATCATAGAAATTGCTTTGGTCTGTTGGTTTGTAACTTAGTTTCCATGCGTGAGCCGCATGTTCAAATCCCAGTGTGGACCTTTTCACCCTACTTTTTTGTACTTTTTCGTTGTTTACCATAGTAGATTAGTAGGTATTGTGGGTTTTGTTGTTTCAGTTAGTCTTGGTGAAGACGGGTCGGAGCAAGTGACGGGTAATGCCACTCACAAAACGGATAGGGGAGACAAGGTGGGGGCACCCCCATGTGCTTCCCTCTCTCCTCTATTTTGGTCATTTGTGAGAGGAAATGGTATCCGTCACTCCAAAGTGACGGATACGTACCGTCTTCAATGAGATTTTGTGTTGTTGTTTATGGCCCATTGGCTTTCTCCCTAGTGCAAAGTATTATTTTTTTTGAAAATAATTTTAGAGCTACAAAGGATTATTTATTTGTTCCGTCTATTTCAATTTTATACATTTCTTAAACTTCTTATGTTTTAAAAATATGTGAAAAATATTATAAACAAAGAATGATATTGGAATGAATGGAGGCTATAGTTCACATAAATGAAGAATTTGCTTCTTGTTTTATTTTACAAAGTTGTAGCTCTCAATCGTAAGTTTGCCCCCATTTAATACACATTATTTTACCTATGGCGTGTGAAATTTAGTCTAATTACAAAACATTTTATATTAGGAAAGGAAAACGTAAAATATACTCTATAATAATATCGGCTAAAAAAAATACCCTTTTAATGTATTTTGAACCTCGGAAAAAAAAATTTAGCCCTAGATACATACAATTCCTGGGTCCGCCCCTGTATATGACGATATAGCAACTGCTGAACGGAACCTCCAAATAGCCAAGGAGGAGAGGATGGATACGATAGAGCACAATAAGATCCTCCATGAAAATATAAGAATTGCATTTTTACATATGTAATTTTTTTTTTTTAATTTATGTATTTATAAATATATATATATATATTAATTATGTTTATCTTACTTCTTCATCTTACTTCTTCATTGTTTTAGTAACTAATTATGCGAACAATACTTAAACAAATAACATAATGGTCGATAAAAACACATATATGCAAAAGAAATAAATAGAAAAAGAAAATAATGACGATGAAACTAACCGTGACGGCGAGATTTACCTGATAAATACAGAACGTAATAGACGATGAAATCACAATGACGGCGAGAAGATAAAGCGACGATGAGAAAGAGAGAAATAGAGAAAGAGAGAAAGAGAGTGTGGCTGTGTTTGTGTTTGTGTTTGTTTGTCTCTTTGTGTTTGTGTTTGTGTATTAAGGGTTGTGTTTTGTGGGCAAATGCAGACTTGTTTGTGTGGTTTATAGTATGGAAGGTATTGACAACGGTTATTAAACAACAACCGTTGTGAAATATGTTTTAACAACGGTTGTAAAAAACACCCGTTGTCAAATATGTTTTAACAACGGGTTTTAAAAGTAACCGTTGTGATTACTTTTCACTAACTTTGCGCCAATTTTGCGCCAAATTATTAACAACGGTTCCGCATGTGTGACCCGTTGTTAAAAATAATAACAACGGTTTTTATAACCATACCCGTTGTAATTGATTTTAGTAAAATTCGCGCCATACATTCTACAACGTCTATTGTGATTTTCGTGAATAATCGTTGTTAAAGGGGCGTTGTAGTTGCCTAAATTTGTAGTAGTGATATAAGGCAATAAGGCATGCAGGAAAAGCTAAAAGAATAGCCTATAACTAGGAAGAATAATTACATTATATTTTGAGTAATGTTTACTATAATATAATAATATTGCAATTTCAAGCTTTTATGAAATAGGAAACTTAGTATGAAATTTGCCTATGAAATTTGAAAAAGGTTTTGAAATATACTTTATCTTAATTTAGCTTCAATTTGGATTCGAGTGTGATTCCGACTGTACTTTTTGGATTTAAGTATCGAGTAAGGTCATTCGGATTAAATCAGTTTTCCTTCCTTACTTCCTATGACCCTGAATTCTGAACCGTTGCAAATTACGCCGTAATTTATGTTCTTTGTAATTCATGGGAGTAATGGTAACAATAGATTATGCCATTCTGTGATGACTTGAAAATATTAGTATATAAATTAAAATTGTAAGACCTATGATTAATCACGGTCAAATAATATACTTCGTATATACTTTCAGTTCGTGGGCAAATTAAATTAGAAGATGGAAACTATTCTTTCTATGTGCTGAAGATCTATACCAAATCTGTGCAGTATAAATCAGTATGTCATTTTCTTCTTTCAATAAGTCTTGCTTGCGACGGATCGGATCTTACGACGGGTATTATGTGAGTGGAAATGGGTAGAGGGGACAAGGTGGGCACCCACCCCAAGTGCTTTGTCTCTCACCCTTATGGGTTTTGTGTGAGAGAATATGGTATCCGTCTCTTGTTTGTGACGGATACCCTCCGTCACAAATAAGAATTTGTGTTCTTCTTTATGCTATACGAAGTATTAATCGTATAGTGGATATATTAAGAAGGAAACCTATGCTTTCTGTTTTTTTTTTTTTTTTTTTGGTACGAATGAGGGGCAAAGCCGCGATAATTAACTAGCTATTACACGGGGGGTAGCAACCCCAAAGATATCTTCCCCAAGGATAGACCGCAAAGCATTAAAAGGAGTCTCTAAGTGAGTGATATTCCGAGTCGAATTAACTCCGTAATTAGCTAACAAATCAGCCGCTCTATTGGCCTCTCTATATGTATGATCAAGCTTGACTCTCCATCGCGCGTCTTGTATTAGCTCCTTGCATCGCTTGACTATAAACTTCAAGCTATTACTTACGAGTTGGTCATCCGTGATTAGCTTGATACATGGCGCATTATCCATGAGGACAAGGACCTTCGTCATACCGAGTGCTTTAGCTCGTTCTAAACCAGCTTGAAGAGCGAGTAACTCTGCTTTCATGGAGGTGCACACTCCACAAGAGAAGTAATACGCAGTGATAAAATTTCCCGTTTCATCCCTGATGATACCTCCGCCGCCTGCCATCCCTGGGTTCCCCTTCGAAGCTTCATCCGTATTGAGTAGAACCCACCCGTGTGCCGGAGGTTCCCATCGTACAAACACCTCTACTCTTGGGGGTTTATACTGCGGAATGAATATATCAAATTTATCGAAAGCTTTCTTTGTCGCCTCAAACTGTTGATATAAGAACTGTCGGGGATTAGTCGGATTCTCGTTTCCGCGCCCGAAAACCACATTATTTCTCCATTTCCAAATCCACCAACAAGTAATCGCAAAATAAATTGGCCAATTTGGTTCGGAAGTAAGTACCTCGTTGCTTGCATTCATAGTTAACCAGTCGTTAAAAGAAGGATTATAGAATGAGTTGCAATTGTTGTCAATTCCCACTTCATTCCATAATTGTTTCGATATTGGACATGACCGCAACAGGTGCTCGGTTGTTTCGTCAGACTCATGGCAGCGAGGGCAGCGTGGATCGTCCCCCAAATTTCGAATAACACGGTTCACATTCACCATTAGACGGCTATGAGCAGCTAACCAAAGAAACATCTGTACTCTCTGCTGAACAGGGAGACGCCAAATTGTGCGCCAATGATGGGTTTCTGGAGCCGCTGTCGGGTCCAAGCCCTTGAGGTAACCAAGAGCTGACTTAATGGAAAATTTACCAGACGAGGTTCCTTGCCAATACAGAGAGTCGTATGCATCCGGGTCAGCTATGAGAGAAATTGAAGCAATTTTTTGGAGGAGAGTTTGAGGTAGATAGTTGGAGAATAAATCCCATTTCCATCCCGAAATATCGCACCACATGTCACTAACTGTCGCACCAAGCAAATCTTCGGGAATAGGAATAATATTATGATCGCTTAGGCAAACTCCATCGACCCACGCATGATCCCAGAAGAGCGTTCGTCTTCCATTTCCAACCGTCGTTGCTGCTCCCCTGACAATAGTGCGGGATTGTGAAGAGATTCCGGCCCAGATATTGGACATATTTTGTTTGGACTGGAATATATCAATGTCACAACGATTACTACAATACTTTGAGCGGAGGACGCGTGACCATAGGCTGCCTGGCTCCGCTAGTACCCTCCATCCGAGCTTTGTAAGAAAGGCCGCGTTAGCTTGTCGGGCTGACATTATTCCTAAACCCCCGATGGATTTTGGCTTTTGTATTGTTTCCCATGAAATTAAATGGATAGACCTTTTGTTCTCATCTCCGCCCCATAAAAAACGTCGTGACTTTCTATCAATAGAGTCGCACACCGACCTCGGGAGCTTTGCTGATTGCATACTATAGTTAGCGATAGTGCTTAATGTTGATTGAACTAGAGTTGTTCTTCCAGCCAGCGACAAACGTTTAGATGACCAACCCGCGAGCCTCCTGTTTACTTTCTCCTCAAGATGGGCGAAAGTTTGCCTGTTAACTCTTCCATTTATTGTGGGCATCCCAAGGTAGGTCCCTAAATCATTTGTCTCTTCAAAACCCAATGCATTGCTCACTGCCACGCGAGTATCCATTTCCGTATTAGAGGAAAAGAACACCATCGACTTCGCTTCGCTTACTTTCTCCCCTGATGCGTTGCAAAAATTATCGAGTACGTACTTGATGACGAGAGCCTGTTCTTCTGTTGCTTCCCCAAAGATAACCATGTCATCGGCAAAGAAAAGATTCGTTAAACCCGGACCATTACGACATAAGGTAATAGGTTTCCAGTTATTGTTCCGAACTTCTTGATCAATCATTTGTTGTAGTTTCTCTAAACACATTACAAATAGGTAAGATGACAAGGGATCCCCTTGTCGAAGGCCGCGAGTAGGGGTGAATTGCTCTGTAGGTTCCCCGTTCCAAAGAATTCGCATCTTTGCCGAGGTGACGCACTCCATGACTACGTCTACAATCAAGGCTGGAAACCCCATATCTTTTAAAGTATCATATATAAAGTCCCACCGGAGCCTATCATAGGCTTTCTCCAAGTCGATTTTAATAGCCATAATTCCCGTTTTTCCTTTCTTCTTGCGCATAGAATGTATAGCCTCTTGGAAAATAACAATATTGTCCGTAATCTGACGTCCCGGGACGAAACCGCTTTGTGTTTCGGATACCACATGAGGTAGAACTTTTTTGATTCTATTAGCCAATGTTTTGCTAATAACTTTATATGCAACATTACATAAACTAATCGGGCGAAATTGGGTTATGGATACAGGAGAATTTACCTTGGGAATTAGAACAATATGAGTATCATTTAACCCTTCGGGCATTCCTTTTCCTTCCAGAGCTCGAATAACCATGTCGCAAAAAGATGACTCGATTAAATTCCAATTTTTTTGGTAAAATAACGCTTGGAAACCATCCGGACCCGGGGCTTTAAGCGCCCCCATGTTAACAATAACATTTATTATCTCCGCTTTGTTGTATGGTCTCGTTAGCCACTCCCAATCTTTGTTATTGAAGTCCTGGAACAAGTCCCAAGGAAGTAAATCATTTGCCCCGGGATTGGGTTCCTCCGTGTATAAATTCTTAAAATAGTCAACCACTATTCTTCTTACGCTAACTGGATCATCCGTCCATTCCCCACTCGTGTTCTTCAGAGCCGTGATTCTGTTTCGCCACCTTCTCACCAAAGTACTAACATGGAAATAAGCGGTGTTGCGATCGCCATCTTTAATAAACTCTAGTCTCGATTTTTGATACCAGAGAAGTTCTTCTCGAGCTAGGACTTCATCATATTCTCTTCGCAACTTAGCCTCAAGTTTAATTAAATTTCTACTCCTGAACTTCGACAGTTCTCTTTGGCACCCTTCGATTCTTGCCATCAGTACCCGTTTTTGCCTAAAAATATTTCCGAAAACGTTGGAGTTCCAATCTTGTAATTTCCGTGATAAGATATCCAATCGATGAGTGAAATTTCCCTCCTCAGGCCAGCTATTATCTATAAATTCCTTGAAATTTTCGTGTGTTAGCCAACAAGCTTGGAAACGAAAAGGTCTATTAACGGCATTTAAAGGAACAAAACCGTTTGGTGATATGAATAACGGACAATGGTCAGATTGTATCGCTGGTAAGTGTCGTACCATTGCATCTTCAAACATCTCTCCCCATTCCGCATTACATAAGGCTCTATCTAATCTTGCACTTTGACGGGTTTCAACTGAATTACCTCTTGCCCATGTATGAGCGGGTCCAGAGAAGGCTAATTCAATAAACTCGCAGTTTTCAATCCAGTTATTAAAATTCGCACATCTTCGAGCCATACTCTCGTTTCCACCGTGTCTTTCAGATAACGACCTTGTTTCGTTAAAGTCCCCCGCCAAAATCCATGGTCTATTATTCATTCTCGCGAAATTCTCTAACTCTGACCATAGCTCTCTTCTGTTTGTGGGGTCCGGGCTAGCATAAACGGCGGAGAAGAACCAAGGTACCTCTCCATTACGAGATATCTCCACTGTAATAAATTGTTGATGTTCCACAATTGGATTAATCGATACAATGTCCTTCTTCCAATAGAGCCATATTCCTCCACTGAACCCAATAGCATTAACACGAGAATGACCGTCATAACCTAAAATGGTTCCCAGTTTAATGGCGTGATCTCCTGCCATATGGGTCTCAACAAGCGCTAAAACCGTAGGCTTGTAAGATCGAACCACTTCCTTTATAGCGCTAATTTTATTCTTGCTACCAGTTCCTTGTACGTTCCATACCATATACGTGATATGGGTCAAGTTATTGGGTGACAAATTTGGGATTCTTGTACTCATTAAATCAGGTATGTAATTTAACGAAGATAGATAGGCTCTACTTACGAGTTTGAGCACACTGTCAATACTGCATGGTATCGACAGCTCCATCATTAGATTCGAAGGGTTGTCCTTCGCTAGCTGGAACTTGACATCCATCATTGGGCTCTCTGCTATCAATATGCCCAAGTACGGTGCTTCCATCTCTGGCCATGTCGCTACTCTCACCGTCCTGGTTGGTGGGATCACTTCTATCTGGGGGTTTTGTGGGAGGCAGTATGGCTGAGGTAGTTGTCTGTCGAGATAAGATAAGTACGGGTGGGGATTCGATGCTCTGACTAATAGGTCGATCATGGTGGGAATTATTTTGGATGGCTGTTAATTTTGGATTTCTTGTTGTATTTTTTGAGGTTAGAGTTTGTGATGGAATAGGGATATTAGTAATATCTTGTAAATTTTGGGAGGGAATCGTAATAACATCTTTTTGATTGTTATTTTTCACTATATTCTGGCTAGTATTTTCTTTGAAAATATTTGAATGAGATTTATTTTTGGAGATAGATTGTGATAAAAGCTTATTGGTCTGCTTGTTTAGGCGATTAATCTTCTGCTTGATTATAGGGATTTGGGCGATATTTTGGGAGGTTGGATTAACGATACCTGTGCTCCCTCTAGGTAAATTGCCATGATTTGGTGTGATTGCAGAATCTTCTCCTTTATTTGATAATATTTCAAATCTTGACCCTGCTCCTTTGGATGATTGACCGAAAATGAACACGGACGTCCCATTCTGAAATGGGTTGGGCTGACCCGGATTTGGGGTTTGTTTTCTGCGCGGTGGCTTTCTCACCATCATCCAATCTCCAAAATTTGATTGCTCCTCTGGACGAAGTCCTGCCTCTAGGGAATTCTCGCTAGCCGGTTCTTGTGTCGCATCTAGACTGGGTTGTCCGTCGAGCTCCATGTTTACCTCCTTCGACACATTCTTAGAACACTCCTCTGCTGTGTGGCCAAGACGACCGCAGTTGAAACATATCATTTTTAGGCCCTCATACTGAATGTAATAAACCTTGCCTTTAAGGCAAAATTTTGACAGTAATGGCTTAGATATATCCACTTCCACACTCAAACGTGTGAATTGTCCTCTCTCTGCACTAGCAGTGTTCTTATCAATCCGTACTACTTCTCTAATTTTCGAACCTACTTTCCTTAGAAATGTCTCATTAAAGTACTCTACAGGGAGATTTGGTATTCGTACCCACGCTGTCAACTTCTTAATGCAGTCATCGGCCGGGACGAAATTTGGGACCCAACGCCTAATTGTTAGATAGTGGTCGTCGATCATCCAAGGTCCTTGAGTGATAACGAACTCATAATCTTGACGGGAAGAAAACCGGGCCACATAGTATGAACCAGTGAGATCAGTTAGGGTAAGTTTACCCTTAATTGACCACTTTGCTTGTAACTTTCTCATCAATGACAAGTACCCGATCTTCTTATCGAACATCTTTATTATCAATGAGTGGCGCCATGGCTGTCGAATAATAGCTTTTTCTGTCTTCGTGAGGCAGATTTTTGGGCATAGGGAATCTTCTTCTTCATCTTCTCCCTCCACATCATTATCCGAGTCAATTTCCAGATCATCCACTGACAGAACTCCGGCTGGGTTGTGGCGTGCACCGAATCCCTGGACTGTATCCCTAAAAGACAGAGGAGAGGTGGTGGGGATCCTTGGTGTGTGCGTGACTGTATTGTCTTCTTGAACAGATGAGTTGGGTTCCATTTCGATAGAAGTGACAGATTGGAATTCATCTAGATGCATCGTTTTCCTCTTCGAATTTTTTGAAATCGGAGGGAACGATGAATCTCCAGGGCTGTGGCTGATGGGATTGGTCTCCGGCGGGAGACCATTATTTGGATTGAGCATTCAAAAACGAGAGAAAATTTAGAGAGAGAAAATTTAGAAAGAGGGTTTTTTAGAAAATACAAATTCTCCCGGAGTACTATTCAGTCCCTATGCTTTCTTATGTCAGTAAAGTTTTATGCCAAATTTTGCATGATTATATTCTTCATATTGAGATTTGTGTTACACAATTAGTCTCACTAGACGGATATATCCGTCTAAAGTGAAAGATGGGTCAAATATGCTTAAAGTAGTGATATTTATGGGGCCCACCATGCAACTTGTTGCTTGTCTTATGCAAAGTGGGTGAATATTTGACCCGTCTATAACTATAGTCTCCGTTAAATGAGAATTTGTGTTACAACAAGGAAAAAAAGTTAAACAGAGAGAGTTTCTCAATGAGTTTATTGAGAGACCGCTTTACAAATTACCGTCGTCTATTAGCCCCCATTTTCCAAGGCTGTAACATGCCTCTACAACTCTGTCATTGTGATCGGGACTAGGGCTCTTAGTAAAGCCAACTGATTTGGACTCGGCTTTAGTGGCATGTTGCAACTTTGGGGAATGGGGGCTTGGCGGACTGTCATTGTGATCGGGGCTAGGACCCTTAGGAACCAACCCATCCAAAATAGCCGATGAGATGGACTAGACATGACGCACCATTTCGGGGTGGGGGCCAAATGAGCTGTCATTATGATCCGAACTAAAGCCCTTGGGAACCGAAAAAAAGAACAAAAAACGAAGTATAATGAACCCCTCAACTTTGCTTCGATGTGAGATTAACCCCTTAACTTTACTTTGTAGTAAATAACCCCCTTAACTTTGCTCTAAAGTGAAATCATGTCCCTTTTATTTTTCCAGTCAAAATCTCAACGAATTGCCAATTTCTCACCAATATCTCGTCAAAAATTTGGTTGTTGAATCTCTTTGCATGATTAGTTTCGTAAAATAGCAAGCGGTTTTATACAGTATCAACTACTTTGGTAGGCTGCGCGGCTAGACAAAATGACAACACTACTGTTACAAAATTAGTTTGGGTAAAAGGTAATTAAAAGGTGATATTACCAGAATTGAAACTATGCTCTATGCATTCATCTGTATTTGCTGAGCAGTCAGGCTTTATTAAAGCAATTCTAGGGGATAATTCAGCTTTTAAAGGCTGTCGACCGAAGAATTCAATTTAATCAAGTCGATGTTCGCATTTTGAGGTGTGCGTTCACTCATGCATGATTCTAAAGAATGATTCATATCAGCCGATCCCAAATCATTTTGGGATTAAGGCTCTGATGTTGTTGTTGTTGATGTTTACCAAGACTGAAACCATGCAGTCAGTGGTGGAGCTAGGGGAGGCTGGCGGGGCGGTCGCCCCCGCTAAAAGTGGAAAAATCCCAAGTTTTCAGTTAAATTTTCGAAAAAATTTCAAATTTATCTTATGAAATTTCACGTTCACCCCCGCTGAAATTTTTAGCCCCCCTTAACGAGAAATCCTGGCTCCGCCACTGCGTGCAGTCACATTTTCTTGAGAGTGCTCAATCCTCGAGCGACCCATCCTGGTGATGGAGTCGGAATTGCATGCTCGTGCAAAGTACTATAAAACATTGTGCTGTAATCAGCGGCGGATCTACTCACGGCATTTCGGGGTGAGCGGACACCGGAAACAGAATTTTTTTTGTGTATTTTATCTAATTTTCAGGCTAAAAAAATAATTGTATAACTTTTTTATGTGTGTATAGATTTTAAATATTAATCAGGATCCTAGAAAGAAATTTTTCTGAATTCGCAAACACATGGCGGAAAACAACCATTGTTTCTGGCAATGGACAGTCGCAAACTAAGTACAAAGATAGAGGCCCAGATTGCTCTTCACATATTACAGCTTTTTTTTTTTTTAAAAAAAAAAAAAACATATTACAGCTGAGACCGGTTTGGTTTTCCGGTTCAGACCAGTTTTTGTGCAGCCCTAGTAGCAACAAGGTGGATTCCGGATTTCCGGGCCATATTGAAAGCTTATGGGCCCATTGTATAAAGCCCGGTATATAAACCCTGTACTTCGTATATAATACGTATCCAAGAGCGGGAGAAGTCGTTAATTAACTAACAATTTAACTACACCAAGAAATTGTCCAACGTCTCTGCTCGTCTCCCTAACTTCGTGAAACCCGAAAAATCGCCCGATTCGATCAAAGACGTAGTTGAAGATTGCAATGCATTCCGGGGTATATAATCGATCCAGAGAAGGGTTTAGGGTTCGAACTATCATCAATATGTATTTGAAAGTTCGTTGTTTGATCATGCATGCAAAGTGTTTGATGAAATGCCTCAATTAATTTCTGAGAAGGCGGATATGTCGTTGAGTGCGCTTTTTGGTTCGTGAGTGAATTTGAAAGTTCGTTGTTTGATCATGCATGCAAAGTGTTTGATGAAATGCCTCAATTAATTTCTGAGAAGGCGGATATGTCGTTGAGTGCGCTTTTTGGTTCGTGAGTGAATTTGAAAGTTCGTTGTTTGATCATGCATGCAAAGTGTTTGATGAAATGCCTCAATTAATTTCTGAGAAGGCGGCTATGTCGTTGAGTGCGCTTTTTGGTTCGTAAGTGAATTTGAAAGTTCGTTGTTTGATTATGCATGCAAAGTGTTTGATGAAATGCCTCAATTAATTTCTGAGAAGGCGGCTATGTCGTTGAGTGCGCTTTTTGGTTCGGATGTGAATTTGAAAGTTCGTTGTTTGATCATGCATGCAAAGTGTTTGATGAAATGCCTCAATTAATTTCTGAGAAGGCGGCTATGTCGTTGAGTGCGTTTTTTGGTTCGAGAGTGAATTTGAAAGTTTGTTGTTTGATCATGTATGCAAAGTGTTTGATGAAATGCCTCAGTTAATTTCTGAGAAGGCAGCTATGTCGTTGAGTGCGGTTTTTGGGTCGGGAGTGAAATTTAAGAAGCTAGTGAGGGAAATTTATGGACATTAACCCGTAAAATCGAGAGAGTTAGCTAGGGGATACTGATCATGGTTACTAAAATTTCTTCATTGCTTTGAAGTACTAATTTCGGGATGTTGAAAACCGTCTTACAACTCTCCATTGTCTGGCTGGTAGCTGGTTCATGGGTTAGTTTTGCAGTATCTTAATATTTACTGTGCAGATATGCTATATTGCTCTATAGTCAATTGATTCATGAGTAAAATAGCGTCGTCATAGAATTGTTTTCATCTCTTTTTTCTTAATGCTGCAAGTTTCGTGTTGTTCATCATTCATATCAATGTACATTTTGATATCCAAGTAATTTTTTAGCTGATACAATCAAACTTAATAGACTAACATGTAAAGATCATTTAACTGGTGGTAATTGATGATAGCTTGTTCACCGCTTTTCCTATGGTTTGAAGGCAAAATTGATGCGCATATTAGTCTTGCCGGAATCGTTAATTCTCCATACTTATATATCAGCTATTAGCAAGATTTCATAATTGTGATAATTATGGTAAAAGAGACAAGCACGGTTCCTACTCTATAGTTTAGTCTTTCTTGCAGAAACATTCGTCCTTTAACTGTTGCATTGTGTTCAACCTACCGCTTACTGAGTTACTGTAACTAGTTTGTTCAGTTAGTTTAACAGATGTGTCTCTGCGCTACAACCTACTCTGACTGAGTAATGTTGTTCTTGTTGTTGCGGTGGTATGACAAACATACAAGGTTCGTAAAATTAGAAGGTACTCCCTCCGTTCCTTAGAAATTGGCCCATTTGATTAAAGTACTCCTCACAAATCTTAAAAAGTGGGGCAATTTTAAAGAAACGGAGGTAGTGTTGCTCAGCAGCCCTTGCAAAAACTTCCCTTTTTTTTCTGTAACATTGGGCGCAATCACTTACTGTAAATGTTTTCTGTTATTGAATGTATTTAGTTGGGATCATCGTTTCTCACCACTAACTAGAGACTCTATCTGTTGAGTTAGTACCTACTACAAATGTAAAATGACGTCTCTGTGCTGGCAGTGGTGTACATCCTTGAGCTTTTATTTGTCTAAAAGACGATATTTTCGTCATACTTCTACATGATTGGAATAATCCTTGCGAAATTAGTCATAGCTGCTTTGTAATCAGCGGAAAATGGAGAAGGGGACAAGAGGGTCTCATTGAGGCGACTCCATGCATCTGGAATCATCGCTAGAAGTCTAGAACATATTGTCGGGCACTTTCAGGTGAGCTTCCTTCATGTTCATTAATGCAGTAATCTATGGCCGATCCGTCATGTGTCTGCTCATCCTGCAGATTGAAGCAATTCATGAGATGCATTATCTGCTAAGTCCAACATGGTTACTTATTTATCAACCTATCATGCTTCTCAAACATTCTGCAGACTAAGGTTACTCAACTATTTCATTTTTTTTATTGAGAGAATTTTGGCATGAATTTAAGAGCTCGTTTTTATACGATATAATGAAGGAAAGTTCTGCAACAAGCAGGATAACGGCTCGCGCTTTTTTAATGATCTTTTTATGGTTATGCCTACAATGATGAGTGGATTTAACTCATTTAAGTTATTACATGAAACCGTCTCATTTAAGAATTTTTACTCGACTACATTTGTTTGAACTAGAACAAGAAGTTGCTATTTTCTAAATCAATTATTTGGTCTCAGTTTTTGTGCACTATAATAAGTATAAAAGACAATTTTATTCTTGAATTATGTAGGTTGTATTCCAAACTAAATCTTTAATAGAGAAGACGGAAACTATTCTTTTTATGTGATGAAAATTTTGCAATATGAATCAATACCAAATTTTGCATGATTATATTGTTCATATTGAGATTACGATAATGCTTGGAAAAAAGTTATACAATGCATTATTCGAGTAATCGAGTAAGTTTCCTGAGCGACCATTTTACAAATTACCTTTGTCTATAGCCCCCCACCTAGCCCTCATTCTCCAAGGCTGCAACATGCCGCTATAACGCTGTCATTGTGACCGGGACTAGGGCCCTTAGGAACCAACTCATCCAAACTAGCCGATGAGATGGACTTGGTTTAGTGACATGATGCTAGTATATGTGTAAAAACGGTGGTTTATGGATGGTCGGACCTAAGATATGAGTCGGAGGTGTAAACTTTGATATGTGACAAAGGTTTAAACATTTCTTCATGATTACGGTGATGTTAATTTGAAAGGTAAAAATATAATGATTATTTAAATATGTAGATTATTATAGTGATTAGAGAAAATCTTCCGATTTAGACGATTGAAAGGTATAGAAGTTGTGCTGCATTCATCATTATACTCCATATTTTTTGTGTAATATTATATTTAGTGGGTACTTAAAAGGTGATCTTTCATCTTTTCACCACCGATGTGGAAGGGCGGACTTTTTATCATCCTGTTGTGCCACTGTCCATAATAGTACGATATTGTCCAGAATATATTGAGTTGCTCGCGAGTTTTTCGAGCGGAGTTTGGCCTTGTTCGGCTTGACTGTAAAGGACTCAAGTCAATACTGTTATTAGTCCACTTGCTTTTGTCTTCTACTGCCTTCTGTTATCCAACCAATTTTGCCCCTCTCCAATCACTACTTCTTAGTTCTTACTACTACTAAGTGCACTTTTGCCGGCCTTGTTCTTCCTGCTCTAGCTCTTTTGATGGTTTCCTAACCTTTTCAGGTACTGTTTAGTACAGAGTATTCTATTAAAAGGACCGTCTCTCAATATAAGACGGTTTTACATAATAATGTGTGTTTTTAATGTGAGTATTAAGATTAAGATGATTAATTTTTACTGAAGTTTATTAACTTTTGTTTAATTTTGTGAAATAATTCGACAGGCTTGTGATTTATTTTCGTTATTGGATTTGAAGCTCCCACTGCAAGTTCAACTGTAGAAGTAGCTACGTATGAATCTTGCTTTTGCTTTTTTTCTTTTTTCTTTTCATTCACATTTTTCAAATTTTCCTCCCATATATTTTTACACAAAATCTCATTGAAGACGGCACGTATCCGTCACTTTGAAGTGACGGATACCATTTCCTCTCACAAATGACCCAAATAGAGGAGAGAGGGAAGCACATGGGGTGCCCCCACCTTATCCCCCTATCCGTTTTGTGAGTGGCATTACCCGTCACTTGCTCCGACCCGTCTTCAGCAAGACTAACTGATATTTTTATTGTTCACACTCTTCCTCCACTATTAAGACTCTGGCACGTCAGTTTTCCACTAACTTTTATTATATTTTTATTGTCCTTATTCTCCTTAGACTTTATACATCATCTGTCAGATTCACCTCAAACTCTACTTTTTTTCTTATGAGTCTTCTGGGTGAAAAAAATGGGAATTTCCACATGGGAGTCATTTATTGGATGACAACCCTAAAAATGTTTACTAAGACTCTTGTAGAGTCTTAAACTTTAAAGACAAATTGAGATTTTGTTAAAACTTTATTAGATTATTGGTGGTGTCTTGAGTGAGTCTTGTCTCAAGACTTTGACAAGTCTTGTGTCTTGTTCTTAAAATAATTTTCATGGTAGGCTAGTAGCATTCCTCTAATGTTACCCTAACTATTAAACTCAATAATGAGTAATCTGATTAAACCAATAGCAATAATGAGACCATCCTACAGTCCTACCTACTGGAGTTCGTTCATTCGTCGATTTTCGTTCTACACTTGCATCGGGTATGCATCTTTTAAGTCTAGGAGATAAGGAAATGCTAAACTGGATGGATATATACACATATTTGTCGCAGGGTGTAGCCGGTGGTGTTATATACTAGCTGTGTACGTCCAACTGCTAGATTTGAACCTGTGATAGCTTCTCATCATGCCGAGTCTTTTGCCGCTTACTGAACTTGCTACTCCAAAGCAAGACAGGCCTATCAGGTAGAATCAACGTTTAAGTTCTGCTGGTTTACTGTGTTCGTCTTAGCTGGTGTTGTTACATAAGTTCAGTTTGCTGGCATTGTGCTTTCCTCGTCCCGAGTTTTACTGTTGTCATTTGTCTTATTGGTCAGCCGATGTGAACTTTGATAATAATTCTCCAAAAATATGAATGAATATACCAAAAAGTTTTAACACGTGTTTTTCTTCTGAAAACTACTTATTTTGAGATAATATCGATCAAAGTTGATATTCGTTTGATCACCAAGACAAACAGGGTCAATACAAAAATGACGGACTATCTTACATTCTGCACATGGGACGTGGGTTTGCTGAAATGCTTACTGTTTTCTTCTGGGTTTGGTGAAATGTCGACTTTATTTTATGTTCTAGGTTTGTGAACTAGAATTCAGAGAGGTCAACAAGTTTTCGCAGCCACTGTATCAAGAATCACCTCTAAAAAGCAGTGAAATACTTGATTCACTCTTCCATTTTTTTTCGTAGGGGAGCTGTTAGAAGCACCCAAGGGTTTAAAAGGCTTATGCCGTATCATCAATATGCAAGGAATCGTGCTGCTATACATCAGAGTGAAATTCTCGACCCTCAGGACTGGTTTCTTCATAGGTTAAACAAGATATTTCTGATCTCATGTGTATGGTCTGTAGCCTTCGACCCATTATTTTTCTACATTCCGATTATAGATGGCAAGAACAAGTGCATCAAGTTGGATTCTACGTTGAAAGTTATAGCCTGTGTTCTTCGCACCTTAAACGACTTGTTCTATCTACTTCGTATAATCTTACAGTTTCGTACTGGCTTTATTGCTCCTTCTTCTCGGGTATTTGGCCAAGGTGAATTAATCAAGGACCCTTCAGCCATAGCGAAAAGATATGTCTACTCATACTTCTTTGTTGACCTCTTAGCCGTGCTGCCCTTTCCTCAGGTATTTTGAATGTCATTCTCATAAGTTCGGTAGTCTAGTCTAATTAAGAAGTTAACTTAACCGTGATCCTGTTATCATGATCATTTGGGAAGAATCACATTAGTTGATTTTCACGGTTTTTCTTCTAGGCCCTGTTTGCAAACAGTAGAAACAAATAATAATAGCGGATTACAATAGTAGAATACGGTTAGTAGATGTTATTATAGGTTTGACTATCAAGTTAGATTAGCAGAATTAAGAAAGACGGCAATTAGGTTGTTTTCATGTATGCAATGAATATGCAATAGCAACATATTCAAAAATAGTGATTACGCCGTTCCAAACACATGAAATTAGTAGATTAATTGGTCGATCTATTATTTAGATCGGAATCCACTAATTTCACCGAATATGTTGTTTGATAAACAGATTTAAGTAGAGTGTTAAGTCAAAACAGCACAGGTTTAGCAATTTCTGTTTTCCGTCATAATCAAAATGAGCATTGCCGAATGAGTTAGTCTGATCTTTATTTTTTGCTGTTGGATTTTCAGCTGTCATTTTTCATACCGATGGTTAATGGTCATGTGACTTTAATGGGCCTTCTGAAAGTAGTTATTTTCAGCCAATATGTTCCGAGGTTCCTTCGAATTTATCCTTTATTCAAGGAAGTGAGGAGGGCATCAGGAGTAATCACTAAAACTGCTTGGGCTGGAGCTTCTTCAAATCTTTTGGTTTACATGCTTTTTAGCCATGTAAGTTCATTTTGATCATTCTATGTTCAATTTGATCAGTTAGAGCATCCGCAAAGTTGAGGTGCCCCATATTTTATCTTTCCTTTTCTCATTCGTCCACCTCATTTTCCACTAACTTTTTCATCTACCCTTCCCATTTCATAATTACATCTTTGCAATAATGAGGTTCCCCAAGAACATAAATTTACCTATAAAATATGGGAACCTACCCAAAAGGCACACCAATTTGCCTTGCTTTTTGTTTTGGGAACCTCCTCTAAAAGTAGAGGAGCCCCAATATTTGGGGAGCTTAGTGCAACAATGAGGAGGTCCATTTGAAGAGAGAGAATGCAAATGGGGAGGTAAAATTCCACCTTTGCGGATGCTCTTAATGCTCATAATCTAGACTTGTCGAGTTTACTGTTCCTATTTAATTCTGTTACCGGTCTTCTCTTTGTAGGCATGACTTAGGCTTGAAGTCTGTCATGACTGAGTTCCGTAAGAAGAGTTGGGAAAGCATTTACTTACTGACAGTCTTTTGCGTCTGAGAAACTCATTTATATTCCGTATATCTTATTATTGACTCTGTATATAACAGGTTGTGGGAGCAATGTTGTATACCTTTGCAATAGATCGGCAGAGCAAGTGCTGGCATGAGGCATGTCTAGATAAAGGGTGCTATCACCTCTCTGTATATTGCAAGGACCTTATGTTCAGAAGAAATCGTACGTTCAACGAAGCACACTGCAGCCTCGTAGATCCCGATCAAATAACTAGTTCTACATCCTTCAACTTTGGCATGTTTTATGACGCCATTCAATCTAAAGTAGTAGAATCCAATGCCTTCTTTCCGAAACTCTCCTATTGCTTCTGGTGGGGACTTCAAAATCTTAGGTACGATGTTCGTACCTATTAATTTTCCCTCTTCTTGCTTGAGTTGATGAACTCGTGTAAAACAGTGAACGCAGTCGAATGCAGTCATTTGTTTTTATCCCTGGTCAAATAGCTCGATTTATTGGATCCAGTTTTTCAGTAGGTCTTGCTTAAGACCGTTTTAAGTCTATAGATTGAGCTATTACTAATTTCATGTAACAATCTCTCGCAGCTCTCTCGGTCAAAATCTAAAACCAACTGCAGTCACTGAGGAAAACTTATTTGCTGCCTTCATTTGCATCTTCGGCTTGTTCTTGTTCTCATTGCTCATTGGGAATATGCAGGCAAGTTACTACAATTACTTATTATGTTAAACTGTAAATATTGTAAACTTGTAAAGTAGCAGTCCTTAAACGTAGTTCCTAAAGCAATGTTCATCTTGGGTAATTCGGAAACAGCCTATTTCTTATGCTAATAAATGGGTAAAGGTTGGGTACATCCGACCTCCCCTTACCCGCAATTTGCAGGATCAATTAAGGCACTTGGGTAATTATTTTTAAAACTTCATGATCTTCTTTTTTACACATTTGATTTTTGTAAATTTGGAAAAAAGAGAAGCCTTTTGTTTTTAACTGAATGAAATTGTGGCTATATTGAACAGCAATATCTACAATCTACGACAGTCAGAGAAGAGAAACTAAGAGAAAGAAGGCGGGATGCAGAGCGGTGGATGTCTGATCGTTTGCTTCCAGAGAACTTGAGGAGCAGGATTAGAAAGTATAACCAATATAAATGGCAAAAAACAAGAGGTTTCGATGAAGAGGTTATCATCCGTAATTTTCCTAAGGACCTCAGGAGGGACATTAAGCGGCATTTGTGCTTGTCTCTTCTAATGAGAGTGAGTTCATCTGCGATCTACTTTGCTGTCACCTTCTCAATGTTTTCACAATTTCTCTGTTATAGCATCAGTGATCCCTTTGCCTAAAGTAGAACCACAACATTATCTAGATGACCGGAAATTTGAAAACTGCATCGAACGACTGACGACTGTTAGTGTAACTGATTTTTGAAAGAAATTCCACCAGTTCAGTGGGCCTTTTGCTTTATTTCCGTCTATAACCAAAGAATAGTAATCTTCGGCTCCATTAGAAAAGAAAACTGAGAGCAGATGTCATGATTTATGTAAAACACGGTTTCCCTTTAGGTCTTTTCTATATTTTCGCATTTTGAGGTGTGCCAACCCATAATGGACGGTTCTAAAGGATGATTCATGTCAGCCAACCCCAAATCATTTTGGGATTAAGGCTTTGATGTTGTTGTTGTATGGTTTCCCTTTAGGTGCCAATATTCAAACATATGGATGAAAAGTTGATGGATTCATTGTGTGACCGTTTGAAGCCGGTCCTTTATACCAAGGGAAACTACATCGTACGTGAGGGTGATCCAGTTGAAGAGATGCTCTTTATAACTAAAGGGAGCCTAACTATGACCACTAATGATGGAAGAACCGGCTTCTTTAATTCCGTGTCTCTCATTGTTGATGATTTCTGTGGAGACGAGTTGGTTACATGGGCTCTAGACCGTCACTCCTCATCCAACCTTCCTATTTCAACTAGGACCGTGCAGAGCAAAACAGAAGTAGAAGCCTTTGCACTATTACCTGACGATCTGAAGTTTGTGGCATCGGAAATTCATAGGCTTTACAGCAAGCATATCCTTAGGCAAGTAAACACTTAAATATTTCCAATCTGTTTTCAAGTTTCTGTTTCCAAGACCTGTCCTTGTACCCATGTTCTCAATTTTGGCAACAATCTCCATGTCTCAAAATCATGAGTCATGACGTGAGGAGTTTGACTGTTGGATATGTACCTGTTTCTAACACGTGTGCTCGTGTAACATAACCTGATAACTCGAGATCTGCATCTTAATCTTTAGATTTAGTTCATCTATCCAGCAATTTACAATTTATTTTTTTATAGAGCCTAAAGTTTTGAATCTAAATGGTGATACATTCAGGTCCTACTCGCCACGGTGGAGAACATGGGCAGCCAGTTTCATACAGGTGGAATGGCGAAGATACTACAGAAAGAAGCTCGAGAAACGTTTACAAGAGGCTGCATATGATGCTTTGGCCGAGCAGGGTGAAAGCTCAACTAGCCTTGGCACGGCAATACTCGTGTCGAGGTTTGCTACCAATGCACTACGAAGCCTGCGACGTAATAGTCTTGAGAACGATAGACCGTATCAGAGGAAATCACTAAACCTGCAAAAGCCAACAGATCCGGATTTCGTTTCCAATGATTGCTAAGCTCAGTTAACCCCAAGGAAAACCCGGTATGTACACATACACACTGGTATTTCGGCAATTGCAACCAAGTTATATTCGTGTGGCGGTGGTCCTGGGAGGTGTTGTGTGGTAATTCGGGTATCATTGTTGTGTCTTGTCCGGTGTCTTTGGGTCTCTTGTGTTGTCCGGGGTTGTTTTTGCATGCCGACGGTCCTGGGGGGTTTGGTTGTTTTCGGCTTTTCTGGTTTCTTGTCGAATTTGTTGGGCCAATTGTTCCTGGTGTGGTTTGTTTGGTGTGGCCGTGTTTTTTTTATTGTCGGAGTAAGATCGTGGCAGATTGGTTACCCTGTTTTGGTAGTGGCGTGTTGGGTAGGGCGGTATCGGGATGTTGGATGTGTTGTTGGTTAGTTCGGATGTGGTGGTTACCGCTTCTAATTGATGGTTCATCTTTTTTACTACTGGTGTTATTTCCTGCTTTTTTCAATAATAAACTCCCTTTGTTTATGGGTGTCCTGTCCCTTAAACATCATCGGGGTTTTTAGTAGTAAGCAGTGGATGTGGTTTGATAGAGGATTTCGTCTTATGGCCTCTTTTGACTGGATGTTGGTTAACGGTCTTCCTTTGCCCTCTCTTCTTTGTATGTTGGCTTCCTTGATGTGTTGGTCGTTTGGCCATAGGGATCGTTTTCTAAGGGGTAGGAGTCTTATCTCCGCTGATGGCAGACTTCGTTGTCTCGATCATCTCTTTGTCTTTCTTCGTTCTTTTCGCAAGAGCGGAAGTACTCCTTGTCTTCGTCACTCTATTGCTGGATCGTGTCGATGTGTTCTGGAAGTCAAGTGCGCTTGTGAAGATGGTTCGGTTGTTCGTAGCTATTCCTCTGCTCCCATCTACCCTATCATCGCTGATCTAGTTTATTTTTATGCTGTAATTTTAGGTTTAAATATTTTCTATGTATGCCTTAGGTATGGCTTTGTAGTGCTAGATTTAGTTGTCGAGGGTCTGGTGCTACTTAGTCGAGTGGCTTGCATTGTCGCTTTGTAAGCTATTCTCCTTTCGTTGTCAAAAAAAAAAAAAAAAAAAAAAATAGGGTTTGAAAGTTACGCATTAGTTTGAGATGGTAACAGCGCTAAGGACCGAGATGGTAGAAATCAAACAGATTATAAAGGTATTTAATCTGGACCATGGGCAAATTAAATAGAACCGTCTCATTTAAGTTATTGCATGAAACCGTCTCATTTAAGAATTTGTACTAGATTACTTTTGTTTGACCTTGGACAAGAAGTTGCTTTTTTTTCTGAATCAATTATTTGGTCTCAATTTTTGTGCACTATAATTGGTGTATAAGACAATTTTGTTCTTGAATTTTGTAGGTTGTTTGCACATGCCCTTTGTAAATTGTACAGTGTATTTCAAACTCGAGCTTTACTAGAGATGGAAATTATTTTCCCAAAAAGGTGGGGTCTAGTGGTTAAAATTTCCGTAAAAATTCTCAGGAGACCCCAGATTAAAGCCTCCCCGATAGCAATCTTGTGGAGTGTATGGCGTAAGTCCATGCCTTCTAGACTTTGAACTTGTCACTCTCGGAGTGTATGGCTTATGAAGATTTATACCAAACTTTGCAGTATAAATCAGTACCCATGACATTTTCTTCTATAAAATTGATCCATGATTGTTTAGAGTTGAACTCACAATGCTTTTTGAACGTTGGTCCAAATCTTTATGCTATATAATGAAGAAAGCCGCAACCATTACCTACGGTGCACACTAGGTAAATGGTTCAAACCTTATTTAGGACATTTTTTTTATTTTTTTGAATGTTGGTCCAAATCTTTATGCTATATTAACCGTGCAGTAGATGTAGAAGTTATTTATCGCACTTTTTTTAAATGTTTGTCAGTGAAGTTTTATGCCAAATTTTGCATGGTTATATTTTTCATAGTAATGGTTGGAAAAAAAAGTTATACTCCAATTCTAGTGGACTGGGCTATCATTGTGAGTTTGTGACCAAGACTAGAGCCCCTAGAAACCAACTCATCCATACTAGCCGATGAGATGGACTCGGCTTTAGTGACATGATGCAACCTTTCAGATATTGTGATCAAGGCTAGGGCCCTTATCCCCTTAGGAACCGAAAGAAAGAGCAAGAAAACAAAGTATAGCGTTTTTTTTTTTTTTTTTTTTTTTTTTTTTTTTTTTTGGCAGCTGTAAAATTATAAAGTTTACATACTAGTACGAGAGTAGTCGTACGACCCTAAAGAGCCATACATAGATACTCCAACATTATTGAAAAACGAAATACAACATTCTACATGGCTTCTACATGGCACGAGACTCCCAAAGACCATCGAGACAATTGCTGCTCTGACGAGTGATGGGAACAAGATGCACTTACGCCACGAGGACGTAGAAAGGAAAAGGCGAAAGCAAGCCAAACAGACTTGCCTCTGATGGAGAAAAATCTCCAACATCTTGAAGAACCAACTTGACAGACCAAAGACCAATAACCCAAGTATAGCGTTAAATTTGTATCTACTGTAAAACCGTTTTATACCCACAGTAACATGACAGTAGTTTAATTTCTTTGCATGGTTAGTTTTCAAAAATAGCACAGTTTTATTTCAAGATTCACAGAAAACCGCGTTGCATAGAAGATTCAGGGATCAAATCCTGGCCGCATAGGCTTATTAACGACTTTGGTAGGCTGCACGGGAAGACAAACCGTCAACATTATTATTACAAAGCTACGCAAGTTTCCAGCGCAGAATTACGTCGACCAGGAAAGTGTTGATAACTATGGAGTAACAGCTAGGGTAGCTAGTTTAGGTAAAAGGTAATAAAAAGGTGATGTTACCAGAATTCAAGGGGATAAATTCCGTTTTCAAAATTCTGAAGGCTGTCAACCGAATAATACAACCAAGTCGATGTTTACCAGAATTGAAACCAAGTCGATGTTTACCAGAATTGAAACCAAGTCACAAAGTTTCTTGAGAGTGCTCACCCTGGGAGCGACCCATCCTGGCGATGGAGTCGGAACTGCATACTCATGCATAGTAGTAGGAAACATTGTGCTGTAATCGCATTAATCACTGACAACGATGTACAAACAAACACAGCCCGGCAAACCATTGTTTCTTGCAATATCACAGACTCGGTACAAAGACAAAGGCCTCTGATTTCTCCACATATTACAACTTATAACATGCATCTAACAACAAATACCTTATAATTAGAGGAGGAATGAAGACCCAAGAACAGACATGTGATTTTTGCCGACATTGCGCCCACGAAGACACTCCAGGTCTACCACATGAGGATGATCCACAAAAAGATTGACCTGTCATGATCACGAAAGCTTAGTATTCTTGTTGTGACATTACACAAGGCTCCCAGGCGTACGTGAGGTTCTATAAAATCGAAGCAGCAATCAATATTCATCAACAGAAGCCTACTATACGAGCTTAGAGAAGGTCATCTCAAAACAAATAGCAATGGAAATGTAGCTCATTCTTTTAGGGCTCTCTTCTGTGATGTGAGAGCGCGTAAAAGGATATGGGGGAAAGAAAGTTACCTTAGGTCCATATTGGCTGATAAACCACTCGGACGTTCTGGCATCTGTTGCTTCAAATATAGTCCTCTCAATTCCCAGACGCCCAATTATCTTGGCGATGATGTCAGTTCTCAGAGATTCAGCTTGTTGGCAAACATCAGCAGCGTCGATGGAAATCATGTCTGCCCCGGCCTCCAGACATCTTTCTGCCTTCCGGATTAAGAGATCCACGTCTTCCACAAAATCTAGGCATAAAGAACCAATGTATTAAAGTAAAATGATCAAGTTGTCCAGTGTCATCTTAATATGAAATTAAAACTTTCTGAAACTATGATAGGATTTGTCATCTGGTTTTTATTTATTTCATTAAACGAGCAGCTTTCAATTCAACTAGAAAGTACTCATCCATCCAACTTATAACGTCCCCGTTTGGCTTTATCAACTCGAGTATAATGGTTAAACGATGTGATTTGAACGGTGTTTTCTTCCTAACTTACACTAGATAGAAGTAACAAAATGGTAATATGAAAATAGTAGTTTTAAAGAAATTGGCAGTCAAACTTGACACGGGTTAACCATCAAAGTCAATCGAGGAAAATATACTTGGGGTGGAAGTAGCAATAAATATGGACTGATTATCTTTGTTTGATACGCTAATCAGTGTGAGCATTGCTCAAATATTAATGAAACTTTCTAAGAGAGAAGATTGTCTGCATACCATAGGATCGAGGTCTTGGACGGATATATGCTCCATATGCTCTGTCTCCAGACAATGGTATATCGCACTTGTCAAAGTTAACTGCAAACTGCGGCTTGACCTTTAGACCAGCGCTCTTTATCATACGCACATATCTCAACAGAGTTTCTTCAGGAATTTCAAGTGTTCCAGCATTTAGCTCAATAGTGTCGAAACCCAAGCGCCTGCATTCCTACAGGAATAACAGTCGAAGACACCTCAGAACATTGTTATGCTTAGAAGTTAGAATCACTTACTAAAAAAACAATTCCTGTTTTGTAAAGTCACCTCTATATGCTCTTTGATTGCAGAGGGACCCTTGCGGAGCAAATGCTCACCCCAGTCACCTGTACTGACGTCAACATTGTGCTTATGTGCCATATCATTCACCCTTTTTATGTAACTTTGAGGCATTAAACTATGAGCACCTCCAGCAAATTTCAGACCGTCGACAAACTGCCCCATTGATTCAAAAACATCCTGCAGACATAACATAACATCCCACTATTAAGCTTGAGCTAGCGCAGCAGCGGGATCCCAAAAAGTGTTTCTGAGATCCCAAAGAGGAAATTGATAATTGAAAAATGTGAAAATAAGATTCACAATCCTTAGACATTCAAGCAGTGCCTATAGTGTACAAATAACTCTTGGGTAAGACCGTTGGAAGTTGTAACACGGTAAAACGTCACCCTATGTAACTATGTTATACACCCCATTTATTACATTCATCAAATGAGATTCACAATAATCTTCTTCTATAATTTATGAAGATCCTGCTACCGGTATTACCTAGCCAGTGGCGTAGCCACATTCCTTCTAGAGGGGTCTTGACTACTCTTTCCCTCCACAGGTTTCGAACACTTCATGTTTTACATTGTTAAATGTTGTAACAGAAGCAAGAAAGAACAAATAAAACAATAAAGACAAAACGCACAGATTTACGTGGTTCACTAACGGTGTGTTAGCTACGTCTACAGGGCAGAAGGGAGAGAGTTTTATTGATATGTGAGGAGTTTTCAGATTACAGATTCAGACGGTATGATAAGCATAACTGCTAAGTAGAGACTTAGAGAGTTTATATAATACTCTACCTAATACAGAATGACCTACTAGAGGCCCAAGACAGACCTAGCCCAATAACAGATACGGATACCGTTCAAGTTTCGGGAGCGTTGCCCCCGAACCCCCATCGGGGACCACGTTGCGTCCCCGAACCCTAAACCAGGGCGCTTCGCCCCTGGACCCAGACTCGCTGACCGGTCAGTGAGACCCCCGCATAGTTATACGAAGCGGCGGTTAGCAGAATCAAGGCACAAACCCAACATTAAATTTGTCTGTTTCGAAAATTTTTTACTTTTGAATTCTGTAATAAAAACAAAGTCACCGTAAATAACCATTACACTAAGACTAACCCCACTCTGTCTCTTGCTAGTAGCTACACAACCGCCTACGACCTAAATCAATCCGGAGTATTACAAATTGAACACTCAATACAGTAGTACGCCACCCATTCATCTTTCTCTTATTTTTCATACTCCCTCTATCTCGGTCAATTGTTGTCCTTTGGTTTTGGCACAAAGACCAAGGAAAGAGGAGGGGACCAATTAATCAATGACAAGTGGACCAAATTGAGTGTGAATAATCAAATTACTCATCAAATGCATTCCTAAAATAGAAAGACAACAAGTGACTGAGACACCCAAAAATAAAATAGGACAACAAATGACCGGGACACAGAGAGTATTACTAATAGTCTTCTCCTTCAATTCAATCAATTGTACAAAGACTAAATGCTTAACAACGCAACATATCGGTTTCCTACAATTTCAGCTAAAACAGTAAGACATTTCAAGTGATTATTCGATTTAATTGCCTTCAATTTGCTCGTTGAAAACGTCATAACTTCATTAGATGAATAAGACAATACAACATTTCAAGTCATTTTCATACGTTTGTTCAAATTATGTAACACGAAACTTGAACAAGAGTACGGAAATGACTTGGACCGAGCGAGTCATTAATTAACAATCACAGTTAATTGCTCTAAACTCAAACCTTACAAATAATTACGAAGAAATTTCATCCAGTTCTGCAAATTACTCCCTCCTTTCGAGTCATTTCCATACTTCAGTTCAAATTTCGTGTTACATAATTCGAACAAACGTATGAAAATGAAATACAACTAATTTTTGCCTCATGAAAAACATTAACATTACAAACATTGATCAAATACACAGCTCAATCCTCAAGAACATGTATATATCATCAACAACAACAACAACAACAACGCCATAAAATTACGCCATAAAATTACGTTGCAACAAAGAATTAATTAAATTAAATATAAAAACATGCAAAATTAAATCAAAATATTACAATAACGAGAGAAATAATTAGTAATAACCTGGAGAATGTGATCAGAAAAAATGGAGTAATTAGGACCGCGAATTTCGGTAACACCGTAGCGTCGAGGTTTTTCAGGTCTATCTTCTTCCTCAAGGAAACTCTTCCACCTGTATGCTGCCATTGTTACGACTTGCAAGATCAAAAATGGCGATATCTACTTGATTTTTTGGTTGAATATAAAGTTGGGTGAATTGTGTAGAAGAGTGTGTATGTTTCTAGAGAGTGCTCTGAATTGTATATATCCGTTTTCATACAGGTGTGGAGTATGGGGTCGGGTCCAGTGGTCCACCTGTCTTTAGTGCGTGAATTTTTCTTGGGTTTGCTATATCTCGGGCCGGTTTTTCAAGGCGTTGTCACATTTCGTCACAAGCGGAAGACGGAGAAATGTGACCCATTTAAAATGAAATGTAATCAGAATAATTTTCTAAGCTATAGCATAAACTTATTAAAATGATCACATTTGTTGTTAAGATGGCGATATTTGATCTGTTTTTAGCTTCTGACGAAAAATGTTCGTCTTCAATGAGAATTGGTGTATTCGGAGAGTATAATCCAATTGTGTTCCGTTTCATGTCTCATTATCCCTCCCGTGACATGTTATCAATTTTAAGTTTTAGCGGATAATGTGTCGTTAAGATAAATGCAATCGGACAAAAGATAAAACAAAATAGTGAGACCGAAGATCAACTCCATACACCGATTAAGGCATAATTAATTTCACAAATTGAGTCAATTCATGGACCTCATATATAAAGTAGGTATATTTCAAAATTTAATGGTTCCCCTTAATTATTGTTCTATGTATAAGGACACACGTTAGAAAAACCCTTGTTCTATATAGAATGGTCAAAACAAAAACATTGACCAAGTAGAACACATTAGTCCAAAAGAACATACAGTATGTGGTTTGCGAATTGCAACCCACATCCACAATCCTTTTCTCATATTCTTATGTTAATTTTTCAAAATTAGCAAAAATACACCCACATCCTCATACACGATACACATCATAAGTTTGTTAACCATTTAATCACCTCTCGCCTCTACCTTCCTGCCTCTATCGTCACCCTCTCCACCGCACTAAGTTCGATCTCATAAGTCAGAACCACGCCCTTACCTCCACCCTTCTACTTCTCATAAGTCAGAAGTCAGAACCACGCCCTTACCTCCACCCTTCTACTTCTTACCATCATCGTCTTCACCACCTTCCCTATACACATTAGTTTCACAAGTAATAAATCATCATTCAATTTGCACCGTCACCAAATTCAACATTGGATGCAACAAATACCCTGAATTATCATTACCCACCAAATGAACCACCACAAACACGACTAAGGAAAGAAGGTTAAGTAATTAACCGTCAAATAATGGAAATATACAAACAAAGACTAGGCTGTTAACAAGAGCTCGGTTTCTCAAAACAACCATCAATTTACAACATTGACATCAGGAGTTGAACCCTCACTGCATATAAAATTAAGTTCAAACATTCACTACACGTTCAATTCTAAAACCATGTCTTAAATTACTCACCAACACCAACCAAATTACAATTACTAAACTCAAACCTACTACTAATACAACAAATTAAACTATATTCCTACTAACAATACTACTAGTTTCAACACTGTCCAGTACTACCGAAATTTCTACACATTTTTGCTTTCTTTTTCTTCAGATGACATTAGTTGAAGCCTGAAGAAAAAGAGGACTCTACTCGTCGTCAGCACCAGCAGCAGCCTTCTTCTTCTGGTTAGGGAGAAGTAGGTTGTGGATGTTTGGCATCACACCGCCACTAGCAATTGTCACTGCACCGAGGAGACGGCTGAGCTCTTCGTCGTTCCTCACTGCAAGTTGTATGTGTCTTGGTACGATCCTGGTTTTCTTGTTGTCTCTTGCAGCATTTCCGGCTAACTCCAATACCTGCACCAATACAACCGTAAAATGAACAATCAATATCTCAATCAAAAGAAATCAATTAATCAAACTGAATTATACGAAAATCTCAAATTAACCGCCAAGGTTGATTGATAACAGTTAATCAAAACTGATTACAAGATCAAAAATCATTCTTCAGCACTTTCACAAGTTAATCAGAACAATTAGCTGAGATATCGAAGGCGAAAAGATTATTAATAACCTAATCTAAACTAAACATAAACACTCTTTTAGAAAGTGATTATACGCTTTTAAGCTACTTAATTTAGGATAAAATTTACAATATCAATCAAAATCTCAAAAATTACAAATTTCACCGCCAAATTAAGTAAAATTACTTAATTGAAAGCGAGTAATATGTCAAAATACTCCTTATAAAATGCTTTTGCAATTTAATCGAAACAGTAACAGGAAAAGTTACGAAAAACAATTAAAACCTCAATCGAAACCTCAAAAATCATAAATTCGCCGCAAAAATTAGGCAAAAACACTCAATTGAAGCTATTATTATGTCAAGATTATCAATATGCAGCAATTTCGGAAGCTAATCGAAACAATAACTTGAAATATTGAAGTAAAAACTTAGAAAATCAATCAAAACCTCAAAAATCACAAATTAACAGCCAAAAGTAAGCAAAAACATGTAATTAAAAGTGATTATAATGTCCAGAAACTTATTATACAGCAAATTAACATGTTAATCGAGCAATTTCGCAAGCTAATCGAAACAATAAATTGAAATATTGAAGAAAAACTAGAATATCAATCAAAACCTTAAAATTCACAAATTAACCGCCAAATTAAGCAAAAACATTTCCAGAAACTCATTAAACAGCAAATTAACATGTTAAGCCAGCAATTTAGCGAATTAATCAAATCAATTAACTTCAACAAAATTGAAGAAGAGAGAAGTGATAATTACCTCAGCGGCGAGGTATTCAAGAACAGCAGCAAGATAAACAGGAGCACCAGCACCAACACGTTCAGCATACTTTCCAGATTTCAGAAACCTCGCGATTCTTCCTACAGGAAACTGTAGACCAGCTTTACTACTACGCGACACCGCTTTCTTCGATGCACCGCCTCCCGCGCCGATTGATTTGCCGCGACCAGCCATGGAAGTGAGAGAAATAGCTTGAAGTGTAGGGATGACGGTTATGACGTAAGAGAGATAAAGAGGGATAAGTAATAAGGATGGTGGATAACTGTTTGAGATAGGTGAGGGAGATATTTATAGGGTGGTGTGGTTGAATGTGAGCCAATCAATGAAGAGGACACGGATTGAGGAGGAATCGACGGTTGTGGTTTGTTGATTGAGGAGTTTTAGGGGATTTGAGAATTAGGGGGAGTGATTGTGGGGAGTTTTTGCGGGTTTTTTTTTTTCGTGTGTTTTTTTGAATTTTTTTTTTTTTTTCTGTTGTGGATTGTCTTTGGGCTTTGGGGGAACAATTGGTCTCCCTTATGACGGGTTATCATTTGTGGCGGATATTTTGTGAGTTGAAATGGTAACAAAATGGGTTAGTGGAGAAAGAGGACCACATGAATAGTGTTGCAGAGAGAAAAAAAGTGGGTACTTTGTGAGGTAAAATGGTATCCGTCACTCAAGAGTGACGGATATGTGCCGTCACAAACAAGAATTTGTGTTGGGGGAATGGGATGGGTTTAGAAATGAGAATTCCGGCCGGGTCAGGGTGGACGGCACGACTCTGGCACGGGTTCGACACGACACGGCCCGGGTGAACAAGACCACTAACACGGGCACGGCACGAGTGGGTTGGAGTCGGGTCGTCAGTCGTGGCTGCGATTTGTGAAATTCACGGGTTCAAGTATGGACAAACCAGGCACGGTAGGCCAAGCACGGCCCGGGTTTTGACCCATTAATTTGTGACTGTTGTAATGTTGTCGTTGCAATATGACTGTTGTAGTGTTGACGTGTTGTTGTTGCCGTTGGAATATAGCCGTTACTTAGACTTTGTTTTCTTGTTATTGTTTCTCCTCTAACTCTATAAATACTAATCAATTCACACCATTTTTCTCACAAAATCAATCTTCTACCCATCTTATAATCTTATATTATTACTATATTAGTCATACTCAAGTTATTAAGCAAAAAGTACTAAAAATATAACAATTACAAAACAATTTTTTATAAAATAAAATAAAATAAAAAGTTAAGTTTTATGGGTCGGACCACAGGCAAGGCACAATTACCCCTTGGCCCAGGCACGGGGTGAGCACGAAAATGGGCGTGCCAGGAGCGGGCTACGATAAGGTTTAGGGCGAGTGGGTTAGGCACGTCATGGCCAACCCCATATCTGGGTCTGGATCGGGCCATTTTTGGGGGGAGGCACGATGGACCGACCCAACACGGCCCAATGTCAACTCTATATGGGGTGATGTGTTGAAGTGTTGAATGTTGACTGAGGCTTCAATGTAGTATAGAGTACTCCCACCGTCTCAGTTAATAGTTTACATTTGCTTTATTTCTCCCATCACAAAATAAAGCAAACGTAAACTATTCACTAGGACAGAGTAAGGCTGTAAATGAGCTGAGTTCGCTCGACAACTCATCGAAATGTGGCCGGTCAAAGCTCAACTAGAGATCGGGTACCTTGGGCTCAAGCTTGGGCTCGAGCAAAGCCGAGCGGCCTGAGCCCAAACCGAGCCGAGCCTGAACACATTAAGGCTCGTCTTGGAAGCTCGTGGAAAAAGTAAATGTATGTCACGTAACATTAAACCGAACGGAGGAAGCATAATAAGCTCTTCCTGCCTAGCTCGATCAGACGTGACCCGCACGCTTAGGCTAAATTGTGACAAGCTCAGCCTGGCTCACCACTAGTGGCGGTGCAACACTTAAATTTTTTGAGCTCAATCCTTCAAACGTTAAACATAAAAAAAAAAAAAATGAAAAAAAAAAACCATTATAGCCTGTCCCATCACGAATTGATCTCGCGCCAAACATGAGATAGCCCCGCTCAAACTGGATCGTCCCCTCATTAGGTCGGTCTCGTGCTAGGTTTGTCGAAGCCTTGCCCCGACCGTCCCCTCATATGAGTCGGTCCCGAGCTAGGTCTGTCCGATCCAGCCCAATGTTCAAGCTCTAATTCCTACCTACTCCCAACTTAACTAAGCATGGAGTAATTACCAAGTGTACTAGTCCACCTCATCACAAATACCAAACTCCCGTTACTATTTCCCCCATTTCTCAATTCTCAATTTCTCACCTCACTCATCTCCCAAACCTAACCTCCCTCTCCCCAACCATGGCACGCAAAGACAAAGACACTAAAAAACCCGAACCTCCTCCTCCTCCCTCTCCCGAACCAACTAACAACTCCGAATCCGGCTCCGAAGCTGAAGACTCCGATTCCGATGTCGTCTCCTCCTCCTCTTCCGACGCCGCCCCTCCAACCACCACCACCCTCCCAACCACCGTCAAACGAACCCTAACCCCACACCACCACCACTCCCAACCCGAACCCGAATCGGAATCCGAATCCGAATCCGACGATGATACCCCACCTCCCCCTCCCCCTCCCAAACCCACCACTACCACCAAACAACCCAGATCCAAACCGCCGACCCCCAAGCGACCCGCGCAATCCGACAACAGCAGCAAGGGGTCGGAGAAACGGCCCAAGAAGGACAGCTCTAGTACGGGGCCCAGTGCGACCACATCTGCTACACCGGGGAAGGTGTTGTTCCAGAGGCTGTGGAGTGACGAGGATGAGATAGTGATTTTGAAAGGGATGATTGAGTATAAGGAGAAGAAGGGTGTGGACCCCATGACACACGTGGATGATTTCCTCGATTTTATCAAGAAATCGTTGCATGTAGCTGATGCTAATAAAGCACAGATTATGAGTAAAGTTCGTCGGCTTAAGAAGCGGTTTATTAATGCACAGAAGAAGAAATTAACTGATCCTCATGAGATTACGGCTTTCGAATTGTCGAAAAAGATATGGCGTGGGGTTGAGGAGGTGGATGAGGTTAATCACCGTGAAAATGGGGTGACGGTGGCTGTGGCGGCGTTGAAGGAGGAGGAGAAGAATGTGGGTGGGTTGGGGAATGGGGAGGTGGAATTAGGGTTTTTGGGGGCGGAAGGGGAAATGGTGAAGACGGCGATGAGGATAATGGGGGATAGGGAGAGGAAGGAGATGAGGAGGTTGGTGGAAAAGGCAAATGCCGCGCATTGGGATGCGTATTTGTTGAGGTTGAAGGTTTTGGATGTTGCTGCTAAGAAGTTTGTGGAGGGGATTAGGAATGATCGGTGTTAAATTCGGAATTTGGAGTAATCGGAATGAACGAATGAATGTCGCGTATTTGGGAGATTATGGAGGGGATTAGGAATGATCTTGGGTTAAATTTGGTAATTTGGAGTAATGTGCTTTGGTAGTTAAGTTTTAGTTTGCATTTATGTTTTTAGTTATTGTTGGTGATTTTCGAGGTATTAAACCGTTGTATGTGTGTTTAAAAAGGTCGTTTAGGTGGAAAGAAATTTCCATGTATTTTCGATTGAAGTTGTAGTTATTGATAATGTTGTGACTTTGGGTTTATTAGCTTTTATGATCAGTAAAATTTGTGACTTTAAGCTTGTAATGTTATTCATGTTTGTGACTTTGGGTTATAACTTATAAGGTTTTATGATCAGTAAAGCTTGTGTCTTTAGCTTTGTAACATTGCTGTTGTTTGGCACTTTGGGTCATAAGCTTGTATGATCAGTAAAGTTTGTGACTTTAGCCTTGTATGTGTGCTGAGAAAGTCTTTTTAAGGGTGAATGTGAGTCTGGATTTTGAATCGCTGCCTTTGTTCTGGTGGTGTGTTCAATTAATGCAAATCTTTCGGGATTGTGTATTTTTAGTTGTTTACTAGGTTAATATTATATTATTTTTATTATGTTTGCGATCTTCATTGATTCGAGCTACTTGTTGATGCTATTATGTTTTCTAGGTTAAAGTGCTCAATCCTAGTAGTAATGATAGTTGAGTTTTATGGTAATTTTTTTGTTTGATTCAGTTACTAACTTACTATACTTTCGAGCTCCATGTTAATTGTCTTCCTTTTGACATATAGATATTGTTACAATTCTTGTTCTCGTTGGTTTGACGCATGAACGGATTTTTTCTACCTTCAAGGGCTAGGTTGGTGGATTTTTTGCCTTTGCAGAAGCTGGTATTTGTAGTTTTGTCCTCTCAGGTTTCAACTTTCAGGCTGCCACGTAAGATACTTGTCGTCGAATTATTGCCATTCATGCGGCCTATTGACAAATGCATTGCTCATTTATGTTTCTTAGCTGGTAATGATCTAGGAGTTACTCTAGGATACTCGCAGAATTAGAATGAGTCCTAAATCTATATCCTGCATAGTGCAGTTATGTTTGATGATAATTCTTAGTATAACTATGTATTGTTGCTGTTTACGGACACACAATTAACTTTACCGGTTACCTTCATTACACATACCTTTGTAAGCCTATAAGTTTAATACTTACCTGTGTATTTTTTCACCGGATAAATGTTTTATCTTTTCGCCAAGCACATGTTTGCATTCCACAGTTTTCCTTATTGTTTATCATTGAAGTGCTAGAAATGGAGTGAACATTTAGGGATTGCATTTGGTAATTTGGTATACGATAAGGAGCAGGTTAGTTAGGGAACTTTGAAGTTTGGAGACTAGATCAATGCCTAACACAGATAGCTCAAGCCTGAACTAACTGCTTTTGTCCTTCAGCCAGTTTTTTGAAACTGCCTCTGATTGGTGTCAAGTGTCATGTGCTTTATACTGATTACCGAGCTAGACACATATATTTGATGTTACACAGTTTTACATGCTGTTTATTGTCCAAGTGCTAGACATCGGATTTGCGACATAAGTTGTCTCTAGAATGTTCTGCTTGCTTCAGTAGGTGAGCTTACTGCATGTCTGAATGTCAAGTTTTGGGAATTTGGGTGGTAAATGGAGTTATATGAAATGAATGAATGAATGTCGCTCATTTGTTGAGGTTGCTGCTAAGAAGATTGTGGGTGGATTTAGGAATGATCGGGAGTTAAATTTGTGAATCTGGAGTAATAGGCTTCGTTAGTGAAGTTGTAGTTTGCATTTATTTAAGTTTTAGTTATTTGTTGAGATTTTAGTGATGTTTGTGACTTTGGGGCATTAAGCATTGCATGTTTGTTTAGTGTTCTTCAGCTCGTTTTGGGGTATTAAGCATTGTATGTATTTGGATGCGAATGTGGAGAAGGCGAAAGTGGCATATTTGGATGCGTATTTGTTGAGGTTGCTGGTAAGAAATTGGTGGGGGGGATTAAAATTGATCAGTGTTGAATTGGGGATTTGGGTGGTTTTCGGAGTAATCGGAATGAATGTCTGAATGTCACGTATTTGGAAGAGTATCTGTTGAGGTTGCTGCTAAGAAGATTATGGACGGAATTAGGAATGATGGAAGGTTAATATGCTTTGTTATTGAAGTCGTAGTTAAGTTTTTAGTTACTGTTTGTGGACTTCGGCGTATTAACTAATAAGCGCCTTGTAGGTGTGTCAGCTTGATTAGGGGTGGAAGAACGTTCCATGTATTCTCGATTTGAGTTGTAGTTAATGTTAAAAGACTCTGGGTTATAAGCCTTTATGATCAGTAAAGTTTGTGACACTGACATTATTGATTTTCTTAACTAAGGGTTATAAGCTTGTATGATCAGTGAAGTTCGTGTGAGCGTGCGTGTCAATCAAACATTTAAGGGTTCATTTGATGTATGAGCAGGTGATGTTCGCGACTTTAGCCTTGTATGTGTGTTAAACCAAGTCTTTAAAACTGGATGTGATTTAAGATGACTGAAGTTCGTGACTGTAACCTTGTGTGAACACAGTCGTTTTAAGGGTGGATGCGAGCCTAATTTTAGAATGGCCACCTATGAGCAATTCTAGTGGTGGTGGTGGTGTGTTCAGTTAATTCGTCTTTCGTGGATGTGCAATGTCATAGCAGTTTGATTATTTACTAGGTTACTATTGGTTTGATTAAGTGTGCAATCTTCGTGGATTTGACCAATTTGTTGACGCTAATACTGGATGTGGCGTCTGCTACTAACTGCTGGGATGTAGAATTTAGGTCCCTGTTAGAGACAAGTTTTTTTGTAATGAGTTAAATCGCTGCTTCTTTTTTGTTATTTTTAATTGCTTAATCTTAGTAATGTTAAGATCCTTTTATGCTAATCTTTTTGTTCAATGCAGTTATTATGCTTTCTAGCTCCATGAATGGAAATTTTTAAGATTCTTGTTCTTGCTGGTTTGATTCTATGCTTTAAGGGCTAGCACGGTGATCATTTTTGCCTTAGCAGAAGCTGCTACTTCTACATTCTATCTCCCAGGTTTCAATCTGCGACTTAGACTTAATCATCTAATTATTGCCATTTAATGCATTTTATTATCAACAAATGCATTGCACATTTATATGTTTCTTAGCCAGTAATGATCTACGAGTTATTCTAGTATACTTGCAGAGCTAGGATAAGTCATAAATCTCGAGTCTATATAGTGCAGTTATGTTAGAGAATAATTCCTTATATAACCATGTCCTATTGCTGTTTCCGGAACAGGTTTTTAACTCTACGGTCTCTACCTTCATCTTACATACTCTTTATAAGCCTATACGTGTAATATTTACATAATTCTGTTTATCTTTTCATCAAGAACATGTTTGCTGTTACACAATTTTTGGATGGGTATTTGTGAGATTGAAGGTTATTGAGGTTGCTGCTAAGAAAATTGTGGTGGGGATTAGGATTGTTCAGTGTTAACTGAATGAATGAATGGATGGGTGACGCGTATTTGGAAGAGTTGAGGTTGCGCTAAGAAGACTGTGGTTGGAATTAGGATGATTAGTGTTAAATGAATGAATGGATAAATGAATGTCGGATTATTTTCTGAGGTTGCTGCTAAGAAGACTATGGGTGGGATTAGGTATGAATCGGGGGTTAATTTAGGAATTTGGAGTTATATGATTTGGTAGTTATAATTGTAGTTTGCATTTAGGTTCTAGTCATTGTTTGTGATTTTCGGGGTATTAAAGTGATGTATGTGTGTTTAAAAAAGTCGTTTAAGGGGGTGAAGAATTTTCAATGAATTTTTGATTCGTGTTGTAGTTATTGATAATATTTAGTGATGTTTGCGACTTTGGGTTTATAGGCTTTTATAATCAGTAAAGTTTGTGACTTTAAGCTTGTAACTTTATTGATGTTTGCGACTTGGGGTTTTAAGCTTGTACGATCAATGAAGTCTGTGACTTTAGGCTTTTGTAGCTGTGTATGTGATAACCAAGCCTTTAAGGGTGAATTTGATTTTTGATTAGGTAAAGTTTGTGATTTTATGCTTGTATGTGTGTTAGGATGTGATTTAAGAGTAGTAAAGGCTGTGACTTTCACCTTGTATGTGTGTTGACACAGTCTTTTCAAGGCGTATGTGAGTGTAAATTTTAGAATTGCCGCCTATGTTACTATTGGTTTTGTTAAGTTTGCAGTTTTCGTGGGTTCAAGCAATTTGTAGACGTGCTAGGACATAGAATTTAGATCCCGGTTAGAGGCAGTTTTTCATAAGCATCTAAATTGTGACAATGCTGCTTCGTTTTTGTTATTGAGTGCTTAATCTTAGTAATGTTAGGATTTTATGCTAATCTTTCTGTTCAATAGCAGTTATTATACTTTCTAGCTCCTGAAATTTTGTAAGATTTTTGTTCTTGTTGGTTTGATACTATGTTTTTAAGGGGTAGCTTTTGGAGGAGCTGCTGTTTCTAATTTTGTTGTTGCAGGTTTGTCGTCTAATTATCGCCATTAGCCGCGGTCTATTGACTAATGCATTGCACATTTATATGTTTCTTAGCTGGTAATGATCTAGGAGTTACCCTATGGTACTTACAGATTTGGAATGAGTCATAAATCTATAGCTTTGCATAATGCAGTTATGTCTGATGATAACTGTTAGTGTAACTATGTACTGTTTCTGGTTACGGAATGAGTAAATTAACTTTATACCGCTTGCGACACCTCCGATCAAACCCTTATTTCAGTGATCATGCTTTAAAGCTCTAACTATGTTAGTCGTGGGAAAGTTTCAGATGTTTTTGATTTATAGGCCATTTCGTCATGGACTCATGGTTATTGAGTTATTATGCAACTGTATTCAGTATATTTTCTGGAACATTTAAATGTTAACCATATTTAATTACTCTTTCAGGAAATCCTGAAATCCTTGTAACAGAGAAAAATGGGTTCATAGAAATATTATTCTGAACTGTGGGGCTTTATTCTTTACACGAAAAGAGAGCAACACCAGCTGTTTTGACAGTGATGGGTTTTGAACCCCAGGCCATGAGTACACCACTCATTGACCATACTAACTATACTAGCTGAATCAGCCTCTATTCTTTTGGACTTAATTTCAGAGAAGTTTAAGTGAAGTTAATTTCATTTTAGTTCAGTTCGTTTTTGTTTGGTAATTCAGTTCAAGAAGGCCTCATGCATGGTGTTGAACTATGTTAGATTCACTGTTTCTTTTTATACCGTTTCACTTATTGTCTACTGCCATTTCAATTTTCTCTCAAACCAGTCTGAGGTTCAGGATATGGTCGAAATATGCATTCTGCTTTCTGTTCTGTGCTGTTTTGCCTGTTCCTGCATTGCATCAATTTGTGAACGTTGCTAAAGTTTCTTTCACGTGTGTTAATAGTAATAATTTTTTTTTTTTTTTTTTTTTTTTTTTTTTTTTTTGCGATATAAGAACTTGTTTATGAAAAAATAGAAATCTTTGTAATGAGGGAAATTCCGAAACTAGACACTAATAAAAACAATACCTTCATACAAGATGGTTATCCCTGGGAGAATAAGATTTACACAAGTTCACAGTACTGACTACTAGTATACATTAACCAAGCTTGTCTTTGTACCAAGCACATGTTTGCTGTTACACAGTTGTACATAATGTTCTCATCGTTGTGAGTTATCTATCCATTGTTGGTAGTGTGCTTTATACTGATTTACTCATATTTATGTTGTTATGCTTTAAAGTTCTAAGTTTGTTACTCGATGAGAAATTTTCAGATGTTTTGTCATGAGGCGATCAGAAATTGAAATCTTGAGATCCGAGTGACAGAAAAAATGGGATCGGCTGTTTAGATAATGATAGGTTTCGACCCCATGTCACGATTACTTCCCTAAATGACTGCTAGATTGCTAGGTAAACCAGCTGACGTATATGCTTAGTTTTGAGCTGTTTAGAATGTAGTAAGATTTACCGCCTCCTTTTTTTTACTCGTTTTCACTTATGAGGTCTGGTGTGACAGTTCAAGTTTCTTTGAAAGATTCTTAGGAAGGATAAGATCGAAATGTGCATTCTGTTCTCTGTTCTGTTTCACCTGTTCCTGCATTATGCTAAAGTTTGCTTTCACATACTGTAATAGTTTTCAGTAATCTAAGAGCTTGTCTTATGGAAGCAACTGAAACCTTAGCACTGATTAATTACCGAGCTAGACGCGAATTACAAATACAAAAGGTATGTTCATACAAAATGGTTACCCCTGGGAGAATAAGCTTACACAAGTTTACAGTACAGAGAGATATACATTAACCAAGCTTGGCAAGGACGTCGTTAAGGGCAGATACTGTCTCAGCATAGTATTTCTCTGCTTCTGAACTGCTCTTGATCTTTGCAGCATGGTCCAACTGTTGCATAAGAAAGCAGACCGGTTTAGTGATTTCGACTTGGAGAATATAAGACATTAATAAGACGAATATGAGGGTTTATCCGTATCATTGATATTAACGTGAGACTGTCTTACAGAATGCTAGTTATGACGGAAGGATATCAAGTATCAACTCACATTGCTGATAGTATCAAAAAGCTTTTGATCGAGCGCCTGCAGAGCCTTTTTCTCGTCTTTGGGCTTAGCCGAGATGACAGTTTTGAGGTCATACCGAAGGTATGAGGACTTGAGACGGAGATCATTCTGGACATATGGCCATGCCTTCTTATCGATTAATGCTTTGACATTAATGATTTCCTTTGCAGATTCCTTTGCTCTTTCAGCTGCCTCGGTTGGGCTCAGAGGTTGCAGGTAGAATCTGTTTTTCAAGGGAAGTTGAAAGTCTCTTGCTTCATCAGAGTTCTCTGTTCCAGCTGCCATCAGAAATATATACATGAACATCAGTTGGTTAGATATCTCTTTTACGTATTACACCCTCCTCTGTCTCAATCATTTGTTTAACTTTTTTTTTTTGTTTTTGTTTTTTTTGAGGGGTATTTATTCCAAGTTAAACAAGTAATTGGGATGGAGGGTGTATAATGAACTAAAAATCTAGACGGTGTAGGGCCCATTTAGCGTGCATTATTATAAGAGTTTTTTTGTCAAAAACTACCTAATATTTATCTCATTTTCAAAAATACTACTTAAAGTTTTTAATTTTGTGAGAAACTACCTAAATTTTCTCGACTTTTGTCGGACACTACCAAATTGAAAAAGCCGATCAAATTAGACAATTCTAACTCGAAAACATTATTTTTAGCATTGAACATACATTATTTACTATACTTAACCACCGCCAACTGTTTTGATTAGCTACCAACACATTTATTTCATTTTTTTTACTACAATCTTGACTAGTTTGGCCGAGATTGTGGCTAATTTGGACAAAATTATGATTAATTCGATTGGCATTTTGATTTATTTGTCGGAATTTTAGTTAATTTGGAAAAAAAAAAATTGTCGAATTTGCTCAGTAATTTCAGTTTGGTAGTTTTCGACAAAAGTAAAAAAATATTAGGTAATTTCTTGCAAAATTAAAAACTTTAGGTAATATTTATGAAAATGAGGTAAATATTAGGTAGTTTTTGACAAAAAACTTATTATATTGACGATGGAAGCATGATCAAGGAAGTGCTTACGAAGACCGCCCGAGGGAGGAGGGGGAGGACCAATTGGGATTTTCTTGGCCTCAGCAAGAACAGCCTGAACAAAAGCACCAGAAGTCACACCAGCAGCAACTAAGCCCAACATAGCTCGGCGACTTGTCTCAACCGACACTTGCTGTGCTCGGATGCTCAATCCGGTCCTTGGGACGGCTACGCGACCCGTGTTTGGTGTGATAAGTCGGGTTGAGCCGCTGACGTGCAGGCTCCCTTCCAATACAGCTTGAGACGAGCCACGTAAACCCGACATTGAAGCCACGGTTTGAGCCATAATCTTCTAAGTTATCTTGAGTTTAAAAATTAAAGAAGAAATGTGGATATATAATTTCAGGTGTGAGGTGGATAGTTCTTAAGAGGATCGAACACCTTATCTGATGTTGGTCCTAGTTGGATCATATTTGGATATGACATTAGCTAATTATCGGTCGACATGTGTAGGTTTTTTGTCTTGTATCTTGCTTGTTGGATTGGGTTGTGATTTGGGCTACTTTGTTAATGCCATGTGGAAATTAGAAATTTTTCTTGGTTTTTTGGTATTAGGGATCAAGAAAAGAGGAAAATTGGGGGAATTTTTTAATGCTATTTGAGTATTCTGTGCCGGTCATTTTTTTATTTATTTTATTTTGGGTGTCTCAATTAATCGTTATCTTTTTATTTTGAAAATGCCTATGATGGACACTTTGATCTTTCATACTTAATTTGGTCCATTTGTCACCAATAATTGACCATCTCCTCAGTCCTTGATTTTTGTGGCAAAATCAAAGGGAAATAAATGATCAGACGAAGGGAGTAATATTTTAAATGGGGATGTATTTTTTTTTTCTTTTGGTGAAAAGCTTACGGACGGTGACTTAATAAAGAAGCTATTTATCTCACTTGAACCAGTTGAAATTCGACTTGACAGGATTCGAAATTTAGGTGAATCGAAACTAACTATTCCTGAAGGTAAACTGATGGTTGATAATATCTTTTGGTCCTAATTAGACTCGAAACCTCAATTACTTGTTATTAGCCCGATGCTACCCAAAATCTATTTGACCATCCTCGCTTTGACCTAACTAATAACTCGGGTGTGTAACAATATAAGAATTTTATAATTCGGTGAATAACAATACACTCAAACATACTTAACTATAATGAGTTAACTAAAAAGGCCCGTCTGAAGCAAACGCACTAACAATAGTTAGAGCGTAATATCAATATCTTCATATTCATCCCCTATAGACTAAAAGATTAACACACATCTAAATTTTCCCGCTTACATTTCCCGCCCAAGTGAATTATACTAGATAGTAATATTTATTTCCTATTTAATTTATATTCACTATCTATATTTACTAATAAAATCTCCTTTACTACTAAGAGAATAATATTTCTCTTATTTCCCTCCAAATGCATCTATCTAATTCAAGAAACAAGTAAAATATTCCTTCTTTAAACTATTTATTATAGATTAAAATTATTAAACTATTTAGTATAGATTAAAATTATAAACTATCTTTTTTATTAAACTATTAACTTTGCTAATTGTTATAATTTTTTCAACAAAATAAATTAAATTTAATGTTAAATTATAAACTGCACGTTGTAAATTCTTCATTAAATGTTATAATTTTAATTTTAGAGAATAATTTGACACATATCTACCATTAACTTTGTGATAATAGAAAATTCATTAAAACAATTGGAGAATTATTTAAATAAAGAAATCATTAATTTCATGGTTAAAAAAATATATTTATTTCATAAAAATACACATTTCATAATGTTACTCGATTCTCTTTAATTAGTTTTTCATTATAATTAACACCCTAGAAAATAAATATTCTATATATACCGCGCATAGCGCAGGATCTATGCTAGTTATTCAACACTTAAATATTCTATTTATTTCATTATAAACAAAGCTCAACTTATGATTGAACAAATTTAGTTTTGGACCCAAAAAACAGTCTGGACATGGCTATTTGGTAATAGACCGGCCCGAATCGAATTCATCTAAGGCCCGCCCTTATGCATGCAGCATGCAGCATGCTTACTTGAAGTTTTGGTTTTTGGTCTGCTCTGATCCAAACCGGTTAATTTTGCGCAGATTGAATGACCAAAATTAGGTATTTCGTTACCAATCTCAGAAACTTTATAAAGTTATTGACTATTTTATCTTCAAAACAATATTCTAAACTTAATATTGGTGGTTATCCTTGTAAGGATACTTTAATCAATTAATTTTTTAATTTCATTAATATAATGAAAATAAATTTTAGTTATTATATACTTAAACATGAAAAATCATAAATTTCGGTTCATTTAGTCAAAGTTCGGGCTGGATCAAAACACTCGGGTACGTTCCAATTCGGGAACGATACTCATCCATGGTTCAAATTAACAAAATAAAATGAACAAGAAAGTAAATTACCTAATGAAATCACCTTCGGTTACACAAGAACTCCGGAGAGACGGTCTCTCAATAGCGTTATTGAGAGACCCCTTACATGATGGGGTGAGGGACCCACTGAATTTCTTTTTTCCCTATTATGTCTCTCATGAGACCTACTGCTTCGTTTATTATTTCATTATTAATCCTGTTGCAATGTACAACAATTTATTTTACACAAGACTTACTTAAAGTTAGACTTGATAATACTGTCGACTCAAATGACATGACCCGAATCCGCCCCACACCCAAACTGAGGATCCGAATCTGATCCAAAACTTGAAATGACAGGACCCTATGCTGCTATTCAACTCGATCTGAATATTTATTATCATATATTAACCGTTATCTCAAAAAAATTAAATAACCCACTCGAAAATAATCCAAATTCGAAATAACCCAAGTCGTCTCAATTTCTTGCAAACCCAAACTTAAACTAAGGTCATGTTCTTTTGGACTTAAAGTCACTTAATTTAAGTTTACTTCAGATACTATAAGTTCAGTTCAGTTCAGATCAGATCCTATAAGTTCAGTTCAGATCCTATAAGTTCAGTTCAGTTCAGATCCAATAAGATCAGTTCAGTTCAGATCCTATAAGTTCAGTTCAGTTCAGTTCAATTCAGTTTAGATCCTATAAGTTTAATTCAGTTCAGATCAAGTCCGTTTCAGTGCAAAAGAAAAGGGCCTAACTGAACCCAATTTGTTTGCACTTTGCAAGTCCCGCTTATGTTAAAGTAGCATAAATACGCTCCCGTACCCGGAATAACCAAATATATAAAACTCACACGTGTACGTCGTCTAATTACCGCCAACAAAAAGTAGACGTAAGTCGTAACTCGTACGAATAAAAAATATAACGGCGCTCCCCTCTATTTCAAATTTCAAATCACAACGTTCACTTCACTCTCTTACGCTCCTCTATCTTCTAATCAAATCACCATAAACCCTAAAAATTCCCCCAATTTTTTCAAAAGATTTCCCCCAATTTTTTCAATCGATTTCCCCAATTTCACTTTATTCCCTAAATCAATCACTCATCACTCATATTTCTCTTTCGTCTTAATCCATGCCTCCTCGCACCAGAAATCCCCCTCCAAACCCTCTTCTTCGTGTACTCCCTCTCACTCCATTTTCAATTTTCAGTCTCCGACTTTTTATTTTTTGGATGATTTGTGTTTGACTATAGTTTTGATGTTAAAATTTGATTAATTTAATTAATTTGTGTGTTGATTGTGGTAGAATAAGGAAGGAGGAGGAGAAGAAAATGCGAACGATAAGCGGCGAAAAGTCGGAGGAGGTAGGATGACGGGCCCCACAGCGGCGAGCCAGGGGCGGCAGGTGCGGCCGGTGTTGTCCACGGTTAGCCTTAATCGACAGGATACTAGTAGTGTGGCGGATACGGTGTCGGAAATGGCGGTTGAAGAGATTGTTGATTTTACTAAGGAGGATGTTGAGGCGCTGTTGAATGAGAAGATTAAGGCAAGGAAGACTGATTTTAAGGTGGTTTGATTTTGTATATTATTTGTTTTGTTTTATTTTGTATCGTTTCGATGTGATTTGTTTGGATTGAGGTTTAAGTATTGTTGTGTTGATTTGGTAGGCTAAATCGGATCAATTGTCGGAGTTGAATAAGAGGTTTAGGCGTTGTGTTAAATGGTTTCAAGGGATTGAGCAGAACTTGAATTCGGAGAAGGAGAATTTGCAGAATTTGTTGGATTGTTCGGAGAAGAAGTGTGTTGAGATTGGTATGCTTACACTCTCTTAAGTCTTATCCTTTATTGATTTATGTAGTTGTGAATCGTAATTGATATGTTAAATGGTGAATTTTGAAGTTGTTTGTTACGATGGTGTTGATTTCCTTGAAGTTATTGTCATTTTTTTGTTGATTTGTGACGATACGAGCTACATACGCACTTTTATCCTTTATTGATTTATGGAATTGAGAATTATAGAGGATTTGATTCTAGTTGTTTTCCGATATAATTGGTAATTAAAGTGAATTTGAAGTTGTATATTTTGAACTTGAATTCACTTGACATAAGTGTTGTTTTTGCTATGATTTGTGACTAATTGAGCTAAGGATGTTAAACCTGTCTAAGGATCTGAAAAAGTGGAATCCCGAATCCACGAGGTAGAGTTGAGTTATCATGTCGTCTTAGGTGTTTAAAAGTTCAAAGTCCTGAATCCCTAAGTTAGAATTTGGTTATCATGTTGTCTTAGGTGTTCAAAAGTCGAAAATAAAACTTCGTAGTGGGTTTTAACTAAGGAAGAAAGAGTCTTTAGTAGCTGAATTTTTAAATGATGAATTCTAAAGTTATATGTCACTATGTTATGATGATGTTCTTGATGTTATTTATCATTTTTACAATGATTGATGATTTGTGACTATATGAGCTAAGGATGTTAAATCTGTAAGGACCTGAAAAAGTGGAATCCCGAATCCATAATTTAGAGTTTGGTTATCATGCCATCTTTAGGTGTTCAAAAGTTGAAAAGAAGGGGGGCTTTAACTTAGGACTGGAGGTTTTTATGTAGCTGAACTATCAAGTACATATTTATTTATTTATTTTTTAAATTTTGGTCCGTGTGTATGGTAACAGAGAATGCGAGGAAGAGCAAAGAAGACGAGCTTAACGCCTTCATTGGAGAGCTGCAGGGAAATAACGCTGCTTTGCAGTCGAAGTTTTCAAAGGAGGAGTCAGATAAGTTGGTATGTTAGCTAGATATTCATTCAGCTGATCAACACTATATTATGGGATCTTTTGTCGTGTATTAATTATGATCATCTATTTCATATGTTGAAACATGCAGGAGGCGATTGAGAGTTACACAAGCGAAAAGGAAGCCAGGACCGCGGCTGAGACATTGATTGCATCCTTAGAACAGGAACTTGAAAAAGTTCGTCAAGAGAAAATGGCATCTGACCATAAGGTAGTTTAGAGCTGTCAATGTTTGCTATCAGACTTTAAAAGAAGCCTTATGGTTTTTACGATTTGTTCTGAGCTTCTAATTGTCTATGTGCTATGAAATCTGAATGCTCCAGGTAGCATCTGTTAATGAAATGTACAAGCGCTTGCAGGAATACAACACAAGCTTGCAACAGTACAATAGCAGGCTCCAAACAGATCTTGCAACAGCTAATGCAACACTTCAAAGGGTGGAGAAAGAGAAATCTACCATTGTCGAGAATTTGGGCACCTTAAGAGGACATTATGCTTCTTTGCAAGAACAGCTAACGACTTCTCGTGTAAGTTTCTTGATTAAAGCATATTCTTTTGATACCTTTAGCTCAAATATTCACATGGTCTTATGTTCTGAAAATGAATTAATCATTTCATATGTGGCAGCAATCACGTCCCTTGATTGTATTGCAACCCGTAAATGTATTAGCAAGGAAGATTCCCATGGTCCATGAAGGAATTTATTCCTTGCCCTATGAAGATTATATATACAAATTCGATTGAGACGAAATACTCATTTGTAATTATGGTTGTTTAAGATTTTAGGGCGTCTCTTAGTATTAGCTGTATTAGGCCTTGTTTGGTGAATGGTGGAATTATGTAACTAGGTTTGAAGTTAGTGTTATAGCGAAAGTTTCTTTTGTGATTTGTTATATTCTAGTAGATATAGATACTGCATATCTACTAATACTATATTCATATAAAAACCCGTAAAAATCATTTATGTGTATAACTTGCTGATGGATTTAAGACTGTGGACTTATGTTTTTGTGGCACTTATTTGGCCCCAGGCTTCCCAAGATGAAGCTGTAAAGTTAAAAGAAACGCTAAACATTGAAGTGCATTGTTTAAGAGGTGAACTTCAACAAGTAAGGGAGGATCGTGATCGTTTACAGTCACAAATTCATGAACGGACTGTTGAAATCAAAAGGCTCACTGAAACTACGGGCACAACTGTAAAAGAATTGGACAATCTGATGATGAAATCAAATGCCTTGGAGGTTTGTATCTGGATCCTCGCTTAGCTTTATCACTGTTATGATGTAACAAAATTTTACCTTGATTGATAATTTTTAATATGTCCCTTTTTCTGTCATAGGAAACTTGCTCTTCTCAAAGGCAACAACTCCAGATACTTCAACATCAATTAGGTTTGGCCAATGAAAAACTAAAGGTGATTTAATCATCCTCTATGTATTATTTTTGGTAGCGATTTTCTTAGGGTTCTTGTATTTATGCTTTAAAATCTATTTTTGCAGATGGCCGATTTATCTGTTTCAGAAACAAGAACCAATTATGAAGAGCAACAGCAGTTAATAATGCAGCTAAAAGATCGTTTAGCAGAAGCCGAAATTCAGATCCATGAGAAGGAGCTGTTAAGGAGAAAACTGCACAACACTATTCTGGTAAATATCAAGTCATATTTAATATTTTAGATTTGAATTATAAGTTTCATTTGCAATTAAGAAATCTTACATGGACAAACCCTACTAAAAATCTGGTAATTTTAACAATATCGTACATGTCAGTCTAATTATGAATATAATAAAATATGAATTCATTTTCAAAAAAAGAAAAGACATCATAAATTATTTCAGTCCCATATTTTGACCGTGATCGAACAGTAAATCGTATTACCTGCCCCAACAATTAAATTATTTAGCAGTTGACAATAAAGTGCTCTTTGTAAATGTGAAAAAGCTTATTTTTTAAAACTCTACTTATGTCAATGTTTTCGCTGCTGTTATTTTCTGCAGGAATTGAAAGGAAACATCCGTGTTTTCTGTAGAGTCAGGCCCATGTTGCCTGAGGATGGCTGTTCGTCTGATGCATCAGTTATCGCATATCCTCCCTCTACTGAAGGACATGAGCAGGGGATTGACCTTATTCAAAGTGGTAGGTTTGACTTTACTTGAACATTTAAGTTCCACCTCATATACACTGTAATCCATAAGTATATCAAGTGATTGTAGTTATCATTGTTATTGTTGTGGTATATTTGGATGCCTATAGTAATTTAATTGCAGAAAGGGATCATGTTTAGAAGTTTTTATTTGACATGATGAGTTTAGAAGGTTTTTATTGTACCATTTTGATTAAATCTCTAAAATTGTTGGACTAATTAACTGCCAAAATGAGTTATGAATGTCTTTATCATGACAATTTTAGGTTAAAAGTCGGCCACGCCTTACTAACTTGCACAAAGGGATCAGGTTCATATCTTAGGTGAAATAAGTTTAGAAATACAAGTATGTCTTGTTTCGTATAGATATATCATATATATGGAGTATATTTCCATAAACATCGACATATCGTTAAACCTAAATTTAGATATAATGATATTTGTTTGATGTCAAATTTGGGAAGCCATTTTTATATGCTTTCTCCTCGTGTTAAACACTGCTGTATTATTAAAAAATGTTTGCTTACCTGACAAGGGAAACTCTCCATGAGGTAACAAAAATGTTTGCTTACCTGCTGTATCCTTTCTTCTACCTCCCTCCCCTGTCTCTTGAAATCCATTGATGATAACAAAACAGTAATACTTTTGTTAAATACTTTGTAGATAGGATTCATATGGTGTATAATAATGTAACACTGCTACACATTAATAGCAATTTCAAAGAACAATTAATTGTTAGTAAATAGTAATTTATTAACCTGCTACCATTACACTCCTAAAAAAGCTCTATTGTAGTCTATGTTACTCCGACACCTCACTTAACTGTCGTGTCGCGTGTCAGACACGTGTCGGTGTCCGACACGACACGACACTTCGACACTTCAATTTAGACCACAAAACAGGAAAATTCACCCCAAATAGCCGTGTCCGACACGCCTACACTTGTCGGCGTGTCTGAGTAGATTGTAGTATTGAATCAATGAAGAGCAAGGTTAAGTAAGGCAACCAAACACCATAAAAGCACCTCACTTAGTAGAAGCAGATCCCAACAGAAGTCGTATTTAGCTTGCTTATATCTTCAGTTCATTTTGCTAGAATTAACTCTAGCCTCGTTTAAAACGGCAGTTAAAGTATAGTCTATATAGTATATGCTATTTTAAAGTACTACTTCCTCAATTAAAACAAACACAGGAACAAAACTCCGAAGTATGGATCACGAAGTCTGATCTTTTACTATGATGTTTTGCTATTTTCAGGCCAGAAATATGCTTTTACCTTTGATAAGGTGTTCACACAACAAGCCTCACAAAATGACGTGTTTGAAGAAATTTCCGAGTTAGTACAAAGTGCTCTCGATGGCTATAAGGTCAGCTTACTGAATTGAGTTGTTTGCCAAAATGTGAGAATCTCCATGTATTCACTATAATATTTTCTGTTTTATGTTTGCAGGTTTGTATTTTTGCCTATGGTCAAACTGGATCGGGTAAAACATATACCATGATGGGAAGACCGGAATCCCTGGATCAAAAGGGATTGATACCTCGTTCATTGGAACAAATCTTTGAGACCAGCCAGAGGCTTTCAGCCCAAGGTTGGAAATATCACATGCAAGTAAGTATGTTACAGTAGTAATTTCATGTATAATTGTAATTTTTCTTTTAAGTTGGTCATTTCCTTAGGATCATAGTTAGCATAGTAATGATCAATTGAATTTTTGCTTCAGGCATCAGTATTGGAGATATACAATGAGACCATAAGGGATCTCTTAGCATCTAATCGTTCAAGTGTTGATTCCATGCGTACCGATAGTGGTGTTCCCGTAAAACAGCATGCAATTAAGCATGATGCAAATGGAGACACTTGTGTGTCTGACCTTACCATTGTAGATGTTTGCAGCTCAAAACAGGTTGCTTCACTTCTGCAAAAGGCAGCACAATCCCGGTATGTGATCTGATGCTTCAAATTTTCAATGTTTATCAATGGTTGTCAAACTACTTTTTAACTGGAGGAACACTACAATTACTAATAAAAGGGATGGTGTGACAGGGAAGAGTGTAAGGATTGGAAACTTGAATTGTTCCTTGCTGTTGTGTTTGATATATAAGTTTCTCGTTTGATTTTCAGGTCTATAGGGAAGACACAAATGAATGAGCAATCATCACGGAGCCATTTTGTATTTACTCTTCGAATATCTGCGGTCAACGAGGTTTTGGCAATTATCTTTTATTCTCTCTTTTTTTTTTGTAAAATTTATATCCCGGCCTTGCTTTTTACTCACTCGGATTGTTTTTATGCCCAGACAACCGAAAAACATGGTGTGTTAAACCTAATTGATCTTGCTGGGAGTGAACGACTTTCAAAAAGTGGATCAACGGGGGATCAATTGAAAGAAACTCAGGTATCTTTACTTACTGTATATTTTTTTGAACCTGTGCTGCTTCATTGATCTAATGTTTTAAATAATTAAGGTTCTTTTTTTTTGGGTATTCGTCAGGCTATTAATCGAAGTTTATCATCCCTTGCGGATGTTATTTTTGCACTAGCAAAGAAGGATAACCATGTCCCATTTAGGAATTCAAAGCTCACTTACCTACTTCAGGTGAAACATTTTAACCTTTCTGTTTGTTACTTTACTGCTAGCATGGACTTCCACAGTATGACATTAAGACCATGAAATCTTAGCTGTCAAGAACTGGAAGGGACCTTAGACACTAAAACTACTTAGTAGCTTTGAATTTGACAGTTAGAAGAAGAAAGTCCGACGGCTAATCTGTACATTTTAGATCATTTCATGCTATGTTTTTTTTTAAAAATTATAGGCTTCTTCTGGAGCCCAAGAATGTGGTCTGTTCTCTTTTCCTTGGCAGTTCTGCATATACAGTTGCTTAAGAATACCACCTGTCCTTTTTCCCCCGTCTCATCTACCCTTCTTGCAGTGAGAGTTTCTTCTTACATTTCATGTTGTGTACAGTCGACCCCATCCCTGGAACTTCCCAACGAACATACTTCCGCCGTCCAAGAATAAAACCTTGGTGATCCCAAATCAACACAGGAAAGAATGATGTAGAGGAAATTGTAGGACTGAATTACATTGTTCATTTGTTTTTGTTGTGTTTTCAGCCTTGCTTAAGTGGAGACTCAAAGACGTTGATGTTTGTTAATCTGTCTCCGGAGCCAACTTCAGTGAATGAATCACTATGCTCTCTCCGGTTCGCTGCAAGAGTCAACACTTGTCAGATTGGAGTTCCTCGACGTCAGACTGCTATTAGATCAGCTGATTCTCGCTTAAGCATCGACTGACTGAAAGCAAGACTCTCATTCCCTTCTCCCTGACTGTTAATCTCGCCATCACAGCTTTATTCTATTGTGGGTAATTCTTATTTGTATGATTAGTGTTTTTAGTGTATGCATGTGATCTTTATCACATTTCGAGTTGATTGAATTTGTATAAGCAGTTTGTATGTGATCTTTATCACTTAGATAATGTATTGATTTTTAGGGCAAGGGCTTCCTGCTTGCCTTTCTTAGATAATGTATTGATTTTTAGTGCAGATTTGGTTCAAGTTAATGAAGATATTTTGGCCCATGGACAAACATGGCAGAGGTTTTGCAACGAGTTTGTAGTCTGCTGTTCCTTAAAACTAGTTTTAAGCCCGTGTAAAAATGCACGTGTCGTAAATAGGCGCTATTTGTGTTAGTGGACACATGCACATATAAATGAGCATTAATAAATGTGAATATCGTGACAATATAATTGCAATATACTTTTTTCATTCAACTCTACTCTACCATATTACCATTTTTATCCATTTAATTCCACTCTACCATTTTCCAAAAAAAAGCATGAAAAATTACCCTTTTATCCTTATTACAATCTCTTGTGTGTTTACATACTTTGCTACTACTTCGCCCACTAAAATCAACAACACTCATTTGTAATTCTATTACGTATTTAATAAAATATCTTCCACACGTCTATTTGTACTTCTATTACTTGTTTATTATCTCCTTAATATTTGTGCATTTTGCAATATGGTAGGGTCACTAGGGTGGAGTTAAATGGAGGAAGTATACTATAAATATATATAATTTTCTAATTTACTCCCTCCACTTCATAATAAAATTCCTTATTTACTTTTTCGTCTATTCACAATAACTTCCCTATTTTTTTTTTGATAAGTGTTTGTGTGGTCCAAATTTAGTTGTATGGTGGGTAGTGTATTTGTATTGTCCAAATTTAATTATATTGTGGGGTAGTGTGTTTCCTTAATTTTTGTGTCAAAATGAAAAAGGAAGTTTATTGTGAATTAGAGGGAGTATTTTCTAACTTAAAAACAATAACCAAAAATACAAGGGAATGTATTGTGTACTTTATATTTCATTAACTTTGCTTTATAGTATAAATATAATTTTCTAATTTATATATATTTTTTTTTTCAATTTTTTGACGATTTAAGTTTGTTTATAATGTACATATATGATTTTTTTCCAAATATGTACCAACTGGTTTATAATCTTAAGCATACTTTTTTTTTTTACTTTATTACAGTATTTACCTAATTACTTTTATTTTATTTTATAATGTTTAATTTATTTTGATTTATTCTGGTGTTTTTTTTTTCACGTAATATTAAATTTCAGGTGCTCTGTTGAAATTGCAGTTCAGATGGTGTATTATTTGAAGACATGAGGTTGATAGAAATACTTAGATCACATAATACTTATAATTTTGAAATTGTAATTTTTTTTCGTAATGTTTTACTATTAAGGGAAATGTATACTCCGTAATATACTGTTTTATGTATTTTTTTGTATGGTACGAATATATTGTTCTGTATAGTGTATAGTTTATATGTAATTGTAAATTTGTAACGTACAGTCCTATCAAATACGAAGTAAGAATGTACAATGCCAGAAATTAAACACCCCTAGAATTATGGTGGGCCACGTTTGGAATAAAAAGTTATGTAAATTTCCTGGAAAGGGAGAGCTAATATGAAACTTTTATAAGACATCCTTTTTATACTATGTAGATTTGTATAATGTAAAGTATACTTTATATTTGCTTAAGTTTGCTTTTATAGTATAACTATAATTTTCTAATTTGTATTTTTTTTTTCAAATTTTAGACCATTTAAGTTTGTTTCATAGTGTATATATATGCGGCACAAGTAAGAAAAAGAGCAGGACAGCGGGCCGCAAAACCTTTCCACTCACACAATTGTTCCACGCAAGGGAGTTCTTGTTGATGGAAAGGAAACTTCTGTCCAAACCTTGTTTACTGGATTATATTATTGAGCATACTTTTTTTTAATTTATTACAGTATTTGTCTAATTACTTTTAGTTTATTTATAATGTTTAATTTATTTTGCTTTATTCTGGTGCTCTATTCAAATTGCTCTCCTGAGGGTGATTATTTGAAGTCAAGAGATTGATAGTTAGATACTTGGATCACATTATATTTATAATTTTGTAATGTAATTTTATTCATAGAGTTTTAATATCATGGGAAATATATACTACGAAATATACTATTCTGTATTTTTTTTTTGTTTGGTAAGAATATATTGTTCTGCGTAGTGTATAATTTATATGTAATTGTAATCCATAGTCCTATCAAAAACGGAATAAGAATGTTCAATGGCATAAATTAAATCACCTACAATTATGGTAGGCCGCGTTTGAAATAAAAAAAGTCATGTAAATTTCCTGGAAAGGGGGAGCCAATAGGTAGCCTTTAAATGACTTCCCTTTTATACTATGTTGATTTTGAAAATCCGTTATCTATATACACTCTTTTACTGGCCGTATAGGTCACGTTTAATGGACGGGATGCCCTACAAACACTCTCGAAAGATAATTAATCAGGGAAATGATCTAGGCTTTATTTCTCATTAGCGCTAAAAAAAAACATCAAAACAACAATCATATTTTTCGCAAAGCCTTCTTAAAAGGGATGTATCATGGATCCGGAGTTTCCATTCATTGTAGAAGACATATTTGAATTGAGGGTGGACCAATCTGAGTCGGATGCTTGACGTGGTAGTTGAAATGTTTCGCTGATGTATCCTGGAAATGAAGGCAATGGCAGCGGAAAGTCGGTACTCAACCATATGATAATCGAGGACATATTAGGTCGATCAGCTACATTCTTCTGTACGCATAACAACCCAACGTGTATATGTCTACTGACTCCAGTTTCCAGTGAAGTACTCAATGCAACTTTTGGGTCAACGACGTTTAAGATTGTTCCCTCCCTCCAATTTTTCCATACCTACGAACACACATAGATTATGTCAGTTTTACTATGTTTACTCTGTAACAAGAAACAAATGGGTGAAATATTAACTTAGTTTATAGGAGTTATAGACAAATTACCAAGCTTACTAAGCCAGCAGCAAACTCCTCCTCAAAGAAGCCACTGTTTCTGCGGCCACATATGATTTCGAGAACCAAGATTCCAAAGCTGTAGACATCCGACTTAACAGAAAACTGCCTGTATCTTGTATATTCAGGAGCCATGTATCCGCTGAAAATGCATTACTTTTTGTTAGTCATGGAATAAAAATACTAGTAAGTTATATATAAGACGATCACATACTAGGTTCCCGCGACTTTACTAGCGTTTTCATGAGTTTCATCTGCCGAAAAGAGCTTGGCTAAGCCAAAGTCAGCAATCTTAGGATTCATCTCTGCGTCAAGTAGTATGTTGGCAGGTTTAAGGTCGCGATGAATGATTTTAAGACGAGAGTGTTCATGTAAGTAAACCAGTCCTTGTGCAATGCCTCCTATAATTTTGCGTCGCTTGCTCCAATCCAAACCCCCCTCATCGGGTGATTCTACATAAACGTAATGGTTTCATATACATATAGTTGACTCATCAAACAAGGCAATAATGGAAATGAATAGGAGTACATCATTACATCATATCTTGAGTTTTATGGGTGGGAGCGTACCAAATAGGAAATGATCAAGACTTGCATTTGGTACAAACTCGTATACTAAGATTCTTTCTTTCTTGTCTAAGCAGAAGCCGTAAAGTCGAACAAGATTCCTGTGTTGAAGTTCAGCAAGTAATGCTATCTCATTTTTGAATTCTGCTTCTCCTTGGCCTAAGTTATTACTTGAAAGCCTCTTCACTGCTATTTCTCGTCCATCCGGAACTATGCCCTGAATTCCAAAGCATACTCCATAATTAGTGGAAGAAACGAAGACATTTCGTATAACCCTTTACGGTGCTCTATTATAAATCAGTGGAACTATACCGATATAAATGAACAATATGTCTTGTTTCATAATGTTTCGTGATCCATAGGATACAAAGTCCACATTACGTCTAGAAATTTTTGGCCAAATGTGCAATGGGGCCCCGGGAGCGAAGGGCCCGTGGGAAAAAAACTTCATCACCTACATGTATATTCAATTGCCACAATATATATTGTCACAGTATATATAGGCATATTATATATACAATATATATATTCCCATGATTACTAAAATTTTGGTACGATTATTCGTATTTTGTTACTTCTATTGTGAATTTGTGACGTTTATAAGTGTTGTGCCACAACATTCGTTATTATTGTTGTTGTGGACGTTTTTCTTTTCTTTTTTATCTTCATTTTATTATTATAGTTATTAATAACCTAAATAAATTCTCACATTGGATCTCTTAATTACAAGCTCCGACTTTGTTGATCACCTCTAAAAGTAATGTAGATGTTAGTTAGACTAATTACCTTGTAGACAACACCAAATCCGCCATGGCCAAGCTTATTAGCTAAAGAAAAGTTGTCAGTCGCCGCTTTAATAGTGCTAAAGTCATATTGTAGTGACTCGACGCTTGCGATTTCCACCTTGGTTTCTAGTATAAGACAATTAATCAAAGTATTAGTATGTACATATACAACCAACTTATGATATTATCAATGAAATACCGAAATATAAACTACATTTTTTTACCGACCTTCAGAAATTCTCTTCATTTTCCGCATCCTAAACGAGGCATAGCATAAAACTACAAGAACAAGTGATGCAACTGTTGAAATCACGGCAATCAGGACGATAGTCTTCGACTTGCTGCTCTTTTTTCCTTGATAGTACATAAAAACAGAACACCAACATGTATAGTTGTTTAAGAGTCGTATAGCGAAACATTGAAAGACAATTTCTGAATAACCCATCATCCAAAATACAGTGAGTGAATTATACATCTGATGTAGTACATCAGATTGATATAGTTTTTGAGCATTAAGATAAACTTTTTGAGTTTTAATTTAAAAATTTTGAGTTTTATTATAAAGTTTTTGAGTTCATTTACTTAAACATTAATCTAAAAAAGTTACATTATAATTCAAAAAGATTACATATAAGCTCAGAAATTTTTTATTTTTGACATCATAAAACTAAAATGTAATTTATAAACTCTATAGAACTACAAAAATATACAAAAACTAAAAAAGTCATTAAACGTGAGGTAGTACATCTGATATACAATCCTTTTTCTTTTCAAAATACAACGAGAATTGTATGGACTGACTGCTATAACACGTGACCTGATCATAGCTGACCGAGGCCTAATTGAGGCCATTTTTATGCTACATCCTACGTTTATTGTCAGATCCGTAATGTAGATGTCAACTAATTTAGTTGGTAAAGTCCTGAGCGGTGATACTCATGATCAGGGGCGGATCTAGGGAGTGGCCCGGGTGGGCAGGTGATCATGAACGCTTAGAAACAAATACCCCTTCCTATTCACTATTTTTTTTCCCTATTTCCTTAAACGGATTATTCAAGTTTTCTTCCATTTTTTTATTTTGGAAACTTTCACTCTTATTTTATTTATCATTCTCTCCTATAACTAAACCCCACCCAACTTTTTTACCCATATTTTATTACTTTCCTTAATGTTTTGGCCCCATAATTCTTTATTTAACTCATAATTATTCATCCATCTCTCATATCACCAAACCCGAACCAACTCTTTTACTCTTATTTTATTCCCCACCTTAATACCCGTGTCCACAAACAAAGGGAAGAAAATAGAGATTAGGATGAAGTATTTATTAATATCGTAACTATATAGTAAGCTATATATAGTAGATCAGTTGGAAGAGAGGTGTTAGCGCAACTGAAAGATACCAGGTTCGACTTTGGTGTATGCAATTTTAGTTAATTAACTTTTTTGTTATTTGGGCTTCGCCCATCAACCCATGTCCTTTATTGTTGAATATTGGAAAAAATATCGATCTAACCAATTAATTTGCCAGTCTTTTTACTTTCTACTGACATTAGTTTAGAGAAAAAAAATTCAAAATATTAAATTGTTCTTAAAGATAAAAATAATGTAATGAATTTTTTCGGTGCCCCTTATACGAAATTCCTGCGTACGCTTCTGCTCATGATTTGGTTCAAACCCCGTCAGCAACAAAATCACCTTTAGTTATGTGCCTAATTAGGTCTATGGGCCATGTCGATAAGAGATCAATACACAAAGTAAGACATTTAAGTATACAACATACCTGAAGTATTAGAGTGCTCGTGAGGCGTTCTCAGGGAACCGGTGGGTGCATAACTGGGAGCATATATATCTTCTGATGTTGTGGGCGCGGGTATGGGAGGTAATATTATCGAGGGTGTACCAAGTATATTGTAAAATTGGTACGGCTCATATCTGACATTGCAACTCGGGCTAGCAAACCACGACATAGTTTCATTACCGCAACATTTAAGATGCAAATTAGTTAAATAGGAAAGACAATTAGAGCAGAGTTTTTCGGTCAAATCCGGGTTACATTGCGAAAGTGCAAATATATTGTATATGTAACCTTTACTAGTAGTAAAGCTAGTCTCACCAGTTGCAAACTTAAGCCTAGAATCACCCAAAGACGCGTTCTTATTAACGTAATTCAATAATCTCGTTAGAGCTGAGTTGAACTGAATTGGAATGGGCTCGACACTATCAGTATTATATATTTCAAATCGGTTTCCCTCTTCACTTATCCCGAATATAGTACGCGTGGAATACCAAAGGGTACAATTCGAGTACCATCCAACAGCTTCCTTTTCTTTTGGGCATAACCGAGTGAGTTTAATGATAGCGTCATTGCGACACTTACTACACTCGGCCTTGGTGAGGTCACCTCGACATAATGCAATCGCGTTAACTTGATTAGGAGTGTTGCCTGTTGAGAAGTTGTAGAAGCCATAGTCGATTTGAGTATTGGTGGATATTGTATAGAGGACTTTCAAGAGATTGGATTGGAATTTACTATTACGAGTGTAAGTACCGTAAATATCGATACATTGATAATATGTGAAATTTTGTTGGCTAATTACTATGTGAAAAAAATGAAGGAAAACAAAAACAAAAAGAAATTTAGTATATCTCATTTTAACACTTCTTTTCAGAAAAACTAGAAAAACTAGAAATTTTTATTCGAATGCATCGTCGAATCTAAGCTTATGAAGTACGTATACCATACAAACCCTTTTATATTATTATACGTATCTGTTTTATTACTTTTGATATTGTTTTTTTAAGCAAGGGAAAGTCAATGCTTGCTAGACAATAAATGAGATTCCAAGACAGAACATAGGATTATATTGTTTATGCAAGGTCAAGCCTTAATTGTGTATTAAGGTTCCGTAATTAGTGGTCGAACATATGCTACTTTGGTGATGACACTAAAAAAATACTTGTTATTTTGCAGAAGCAGATTTATGATAGTGGATAACGTTAGTAGAATACGGTTAGCAGATTTGACTATCAAACAAATCAGCAGAATTAGAAAAATGTGTTTGGTAAATAGCAGAATTTAAGATAATTAGAATGATTTCATGAAAAAGTGAATATACTAATGCAATATGCTGCTATTAGCAACATATTCAAAAACAGTAGATTCTGACAAATATGCTATCAGAATACGCCGTTTACCAAACACATGAAAGTAGTAGATTGTTTGGTCAAACTACTAATTAGGCCGGAATCTACTAAATTCGCTCAATATAGTGTTCACCAAACAGGGTCATATGCAGGGGCGTCTTAAAATAAATGGAGGCTCAGTGCGACACAAGAAAATGAGGTCCTAAATATGAATGCACATATCTATTATAGTTCGATGTTTGTATTGAATTTCATTAATATAAGCTTGTAATCCGGTGACTAAAAGCGGAGGCCTGGTTCCCACGCCCGTGGTCGCCTATGGTCTTAAACATCCCTGGTCATATGGGATTGATAATGGAATTGATAGAGCATGTGCACTCTCGACCGCCGTTTGTGTGCTTCAATTTAAGCTTTTGGTTAAGTTGATCATTTGAGAACATTTGTTGACTTAATTCTTAAGGGACACTCAACCATGTGTTTTGATGAAAAAGAACTCATCTTTGAGCATAGTCAAGATCTGAATTCATATCAAATTTAGCATTTAAATCATTCGTCTCCTTTATCTCATAAGGGACTAGAGTCTATTATGACACTTGATAATGTTTGGAATATTCTACGGTGTATCTCTGAGTTTTTCGGTTTTCTATATTGTACCTTTTTTTTGTAATTCTACATTGTATCCCTTAACTTCGTACTTATTTCTCCATCATAACCTCGTTTAACTCTCCATTAAATTTATCACTATCGAACGACTGTACCTTGACCTTTATTTTGACTTATTAATGTTGTATCACCAGTCTATATGAGAAACATCACAAATCACTTTTAATAAGCACCAACTACTATTAAAAACATTTGTTCTGATTCATGACATGATAATGAAGATTTTTTGAACTTTAAGTTTGTTTTGTATGCTATTTCTTGGGCTAATGAGTAATTCGGCGAACTAAGAAGTAAATAAATAGATTATCGAGTAATTGGAATGATAAATAGACGATTTAATAGGTCATTTAAGAAAATAAGTTAACAAAGACAATAAACAAAGTCATGGTATAGACTAATGTATAGAGTTTAGGGGTACACTATATAATATAAAAAAAAGAAGGGGTACAACGTGAAAAACCAAAAACCACGAGAGTACACCGTAGAATATCCCATAATATTTTGTTGTGATATTAGGTAGATAGCTCGCGAAACTGTAGCGCTTCTCTCATCAGATAATAGAAATATCAATTTGTCATACATAGTTGCATCACATATGACTAGATTAATTTCATGTATAAATAACAGTCGGTTTTAACCATTCAAATTAACTCGTAAATCTGTTAATGCGACTCCCAAATGAAGTTGGCAAATTCTCACTTGTGACAGGCACTATTCCGTCATAAGCTTACGACGGGCCTAATGTGACCATTTTTTGAGAAAATGTGACCATTTTTGGATAGGTAACATTTTTATGTATGATTACATTTTATCATAAAGTGGTCACATTTGGTCCATCGCAAATTATGACCGTCACAAGAGAGACCTACTGAATGAAGTTATCTAAACGGAGTGTATAATACACACGGTTTTTCGGGGATTGAAAAACAGGGAGAAAAAGAAACAGGGTCCGGTACGACCTTCCGAACGGCTGAAATTGAAGTGTAATACACGGTTTTTCGGAATTCCGGGGAACCGGAACAAAATTCGCCGGAAATCACATAGAAAGTTCCTCGGGTCAGATAAAGCGGCCACGCAAAGTTTGAGCACCAACGGAAGACATTTGGGGGTGCCGGCGTGCCACAAACCAACATTCGAAACTCGGATTATCGTGAAAAATGTGTTAAAGCTCGTTATTTGAGGCTGAAATCGAACAGGTTGATTCCTGGAATCGAACAGGTTGATTCCCAAAATAAGCTCGGACGCGTGATTGAAAACAGGGAGAAAAAGAAACAGGGTCCGGTACGACCTTCCGAACGGCTGAAATTGAAGTGTGTAATACATGGTTTTTCGGGATTCCGAGGTCCCGGAACAAAATTCTCCGGAAATCACATAAAAAGTTCCTCGGGTCAGATAAAGCGGCCACGCAAAGTTTGAGCACCAACGGAACACATTTGGGGGTGCCGGCGTGCCACAAACCAACATTCGCCGAAACTCGGATTATCGTGAAAAATGTGTTAAAGCTCGTTATTTGAGCCTGAAATCGAATAGGTTGATTCCTGAAATGAGCTCGGACTCGTGAATGAAAAATAGGTAGAAAAAGGAACAGGGTCCGGTACGACCTTCCGAACGGCTGAAATTGAAGTGTATAATACACGGTTTTTCGGGATTACGGGGTCCCGGAACAAAATTCTCCGGAAATCACATAGAAAGTTCCTCGGGTCAGATAAAGCGGTCACGCAAAGTTTGAGCACCAACAGCAGACATTTGAGGGTGCCGGCGTGCCACAAACCAACATTCGCCGAAACTCGGATTATCGTGAAAAATGTGTTAAAGCTCGTTATTTGAGGCTGAAATCAAACAGGTTGACTCCTGAAATCGAACAGTTTGATTTCTGAAATGAGCTCGGACGCGTGATTGAAAAACAAGGAGAAAAAGAAACAGAGTCTCGTACGACCTTCCGAACGACTGAAATTGAAGTTCCTCGGGTCAAATAAAGCGGCCACGCAAAGTTTGAGCACCAACGGAACACATTTGGGGGTGCCAGTGTGCCACAAACCAGCATTCACGGAAACTCGGATTATCGTGAAAAATGTGTTAAATCTCGTTATTTGAAGCTGAAATCGAACAGGGTGATTCCTGGAATCGAACAGGTTGATTCCCAAAATGAGCTCGGACGCGTGATTGAAAAACAGGGAGAAAAAGAAACAGGGTCCGGTACGACCTTCTGAATGGCGGAAATTGAACTGTATAATACACGGTTTTTCGGGATTCCGGGGTCCCGGAACAAAATTCTCCGGAAATCACATAGAAAGTTCCTCGGGTAAAATAAAGCGTCCACGCAAAGTTTGAGCACCAACGGAAGACATTTGGGGGTGCCGACATCCCACAAACCAACATTCGCCGAAACTCGGATTATCGTGAAAAATTTGTTAAAGCTCGTTATTTGAGGCTGAGATCGAACAGGTTGACTCCTGAAATCGAACAGGTTGATTTCTGAAATAAGCTCGGACGCGTGATTGAAAAACAGGGAGAAAAAGTAACAGGGTCCGGCACAACCTTCCGAACGGCTGAAATTGAAGTTCCTCGGATCAGATAAAGCGGCCACGCAAAGTTTGAGCACCAACGGAAGACATTTGGGGGTGCCGCTGTTCCACAAACCAGCATTCACCGAACTCGGATTATAGTGAAAAATGTGTTAAAGCTCGTTATTTGAGGCTGAAATCGAACAAATTGATTCCTGAAATCGAACAAGTTGATTCCTGAAATGAGCTCAGACGCGTGATTGAAAAATAGGGAGAAAAAGAAACAGGGTCTGATACGACCTTCCGAACGGCGTAAATTGAAGTGTATAATACACGGTTTTTCGGGATTCCGGGGTCCCAGAACAAAATTCTTCGGAAATCACATAGAAAGTTCATCGGGTCAGATAAAGCGGCCACGCAAAGTTTGAGCACCAACGGAAGACATATGGGGGTGCCGGTGTGCCACAAACTAGCATTCGCCGAAACTCGGATTATCGTGAAAAATTTGTTAAAGCTCGTTATTTGAGGCTGAAATCGAACAGGTTGATTCCCGGAATCGAACAGGTTGATTCCCAAAATGATCTCGGACGCGTGATTGAAAAACAGGGAGAAAAAGAAACCGGATCCGGTACGACCTTCCGAACGGCTGAAAATGAAGTGTATAATACACGGTTTTTCGGGATACCGGGGTCCCGGAACAAAATTATCCGGAAATAACATAGAAAGTTCCTCGGGTCAGATAAAGCGGCCACGCAAAGTTTGAGCACCAACGGAAGAAATTTGGGGGTGCCGGCGTGCCACAAACTAACATTCGCCGAAACTCGGATTATCGTGAAAAATGTGTTAAAGCTCGTTATTTGAGCCTGAAATCGAACAGGTTGATTCCTGAAATGAGCTCGGACGCGTGATTGAAAAACAGGGAGAAATAGAAACAGGGTCCGGTACGACCTTCCGAACGGCTGAAATTGAAGTGTATAATACAAGGTTTTTCGGGATTAGGGGTCCGGAACAAAATTCGTCGGAAATCACATAGAAAGTTCCTCGGGTCAGATAAAGCGGCCACGCAAAGTTTGAGCACCAACGGAAGACATTTGGGGGTGCCGGCGTGCCACAAACCAACATTCGCCGAAACTCGGATTATCGTGAAAAATGTGTTAAAGCTCGTTATTTGAGGCTGAAATCGAACAGGTTGATTCCTGGAATCGAACAGGTTGATTCCCAAAATAAGCTCGGACGCGTGATTGAAAACAGGGAGAAAAAGAAACAGGGTCCGGTACGACCTTCCGAACGGCTGAAATTGAAGTGTGTAATACATGGTTTTTCGGGATTCCGAGGTCCCGGAACAAAATTCGCCGGAAATCACATAGAAAGTTCCTCGGGTCAGATAAAGCGGCCACGCAAAGTTTGAGCACCAACGGAAGGCATTTGGGGGTGCCGGTGTGCCACAAACTAGCATTCGCCGAAACTCGGATTATCGTGAAAAATTTGTTAAAGCTCGTTATTTGAGGCTGAAATCGAACAAATTGATTCCTGAAATCGAACAAGTTGATTCCTGAAATGAGCTCAGACGCGTGATTGAAAAATAGGGAGAAAAAGAAACAGGGTCCGATACGACCTTCCGAACGGCTGAAATTGAAGTGTATAATACACGGTTTTTCGGGATTCCGGGGTCCCAGAACAAAATTCTTCGGAAATCACATAGAAAGTTCATCGGGTCAGATAAAGCGGCCACGCAAAGTTTGAGCACCAACGGAAGACATATGGGGGTGCCGGTGTGCCACAAACTAGCATTCGCCGAAACTCGGATTATCGTGAAAAATTTGTTAAAGCTCGTTATTTGAGGCTGAAATCGAACAGGTTGATTCCCAAAATGATCTCGGACGCGTGATTGAAAAACAGGGAGAAAAAGAAACCGGATCCGGTACGACCTTCCGAACGGCTGAAAATGAAGTGTATAATACACGGTTTTTCGGGATTCCGGGGTCCCGGAACAAAATTATCCGGAAATAACATAGAAAGTTCCTCGGGTCAGATAAAGCGGCCACGCAAAGTTTGAGCACCAACGGAAGAAATTTGGGGGTGCCGGCGTGCCACAAACTAACATTCGCCGAAACTCGGATTATCGTGAAAAATGTGTTAAAGCTCGTTATTTGAGCCTGAAATCGAACAGGTTGATTCCTGAAATGAGCTCGGACGCGTGATTGAAAAACATGGAGAAATAGAAACAGGGTCCGTCACGACCTTCGAACGGTGAAATTGAAGTGTATAATCTGAGGTTTTTCGGGATTAGGGGTCCCGGAACAAAATTCTCCGGAAATCACATAGAAAGTTCCTCGGGTCAGATAAAGCGGCCACGCAAAGTTTGAGCACCAACGGAAGACATTTGGGGGTGCCGGCGTGCCACAAACCAACATTCTCCGAAACTCGGATTATCGTGAAAAATGTGTTAAAGCTCGTTATTTGAGACCGAAATCGAACAAAGGTTGATTCTGGAATCGAACAGGTTGATTCCCAAAATAAGCTCGGACGCGTGATTGAAAACGGGGAGAAAAAAAACAGGTCAGTACGACCTTCCGAACGGCTGAAATTGAAGTGTGTAATACATGGTTTTTCGGGATTCCGAGGTCCCGGAACAAAATTCGCCGGAAATCACATAGAAAGTTCCTCGGGTCAGATAAAGCGGCCACGCAAAGTTTGAGCACCAACGGAAGGCATTTGGGGGTGCCGGTGTGCCACAAACTAGCATTCGCCGAAACTCGGATTATCGTGAAAAATTTGTTAAAGCTCGTTATTTGAGGCTGAAATCGAACAGGTTGATTCCTGAAATCGAACAGGTTGATTCCTAAAATGAGCTCGGACGCGTGATTGAAAAACAGGGAGAAAAAGAAACCGGGTCCGGTACGACCTTCCGAACGGCTGAAATTGAAGTGTAGAATACACGGTTTTTCGGGATTCCGGGGTCCCGGAACATAATTCTCCGGAAATCACATAGAAAGTTCCTCGGGTCAGATAAAGTGGCCACGCAAAGTTTGAGCACCAACGGAAGACATTTGGGGATGCCGGCGTGCCACAAACTAACATTCGCCGAAACTCGGATTATCGTGAAAAATGTGTTAAAGCTCGTTATTTGAGCCTGAAATCGAACAGGTTGATTCCTGAAATGAGCTCGGACGCGTGATTGAAAAACAGGGAGAAATAGAAACAGGGTCCGGTACGACATTCCGAACGGCTGAAATTGAAGTGTATAATACAAGGTTTTTCGGTATTCCGGGGTCCCGGAACAAAATTCTCCGGAAATCACATAGAAAGTTCCTCGGGTCAGATAAAGGGGCCACGGAAAGTTTAAGCACCAACGGAAGACATTTGAGGGTGCCGGTGTGCCACAAACCAGCATTCGCCGAAACTCGGATCATCGTGAAAAATGTCTTAAAGCGCGTTATTTGAGGCTGAAATCGAACAGGTTGTTTCCTAGAATCGAACAGGTTGATTCCTGAAATGAGCTCGGACGCGTGATTGAAAAACAGGGAGAAAAATAAATAGGGTCCGGTTCGACCTTCCGAACGGCTAAAATTGAAGTGTATAATACACGGTTTTTCGGGATTCCGGGGTCCCGAAACAAAAATCTTCGGAAATCACATAGAAAGTTCCCCGGGTCAGATAAAGCGGCCACGCAGAGTTTGAGCACCAACAGAAGACATTTGGGGGTGCCGGCGTGCCACAAACCAATATTCGCCGAAACTCGGATTATCGCGAAAAATGTGTTAAAGCTCGTTATTTGAGCCTGAAATTGAACAGGTTGATTCCGAAAATGAGCTCGGACGCGTGATTGAAAAACTGGTAGAAAAAGAAACATGGTCCGGTACGACACACGGTTTTTCGGGATTCCGAGGTCTCGGAACAAAATTCTCCGGAAATCACATAGAAAGTTCCTCGGGTCAGATAAAGCGGTCACGCAAAGTTTGAGCACCAACGGAAGACATTTGGGGGTGCCGGCGTGCCACAAACCAACATTCGCCGAAACTCGGATTATTGTGAAAATTTTTTTAAAGCTCGTTATTTGAGACTGAAATCGAACAGGTTGACTCCTGAAATCGAACAGTTTGATTTCTGAAATGAGCTCGGACGCGTGATTGAAAAACATGGAGAAAAAGAAACGGGGTCGAGACGACCTTCCGAACAGTGAAATTGAAGTTCCTCGACTCAAATAAAGCGGTCACGCAAAGTTTGAGCACCAACGGAAGACATTTGGGGGTGCCGGTGTGCCACAAACCAGTATTCACCGAAACTCGGATTATCGTGAAAAATGTGTTAAAGCTCGTTATTTTAGGCTGAATTCGAACAGGTTGATTCCTGAAATCGACAGGTTGATTTCTGAAATCGAACAGGTTGATTCCTGAAATGAGCTCAGAAGCGTGATTGAAAAACAGGGAGAAAAAGAAACAGGGTCCGGTACGACCTTCCGAACGGCTGAAATTGAAGTGTATAATAAATACACGATTTTTCGGGATTTCGGGGTACCGGAACAAAGTTCTCCGGAAATCACATAGAAAGTTCCTCGGGTCAGATAAAGCGGCCACGCAAAATTTGAGCACCAACGGAAGACATTTGGGGGTGCCGGTGTGCCACAAACCTGCATTCGCCGAAACTCGGATTATCGTGAAAAATGTGTTAAATCTCGTTATTTGAGGCTGAAATCGTACAGGTTGATTAACAAAATGACCTCGGATGCGTGATTGAAAAACAGGGAAAAAAAGAAACAGGGTCTGGTACGACCTTCCGAACGGCTGAAATTGCAGTGTATAATGCACGGTTTTTCGGGATTCCGATGTCCCGGAACAAAATTCTCCGGAAATCACATAGAAAGTTTCTCGGGTCAGATAAAGCGGCCACGCAAAGTTTGAGCACCAACGGAAGACATTTGGGGGTGCCGGCGTGCCACAAACCAACATTCGCCGAAACTCGGATTATCGTGAAAAATGTGTTAAAGCTCGTTATTTGAGGCTGAAATTGAACAGGTTGATTTCTGAAATGAGCTCGGACACGTGATTGAAAAACAAGGAGGAAAAAAACAGGGTCCGGTACGACCTTCCGAATGGCTGAAATTGAAGTGTATAATACAAGGTTTTTCGGGATTCCGGGGTCCCGGAACAAAATTCTCCAGAAATCACATAGAAAGTTCCTCGGGTCAGATAAAGGGGCCACGGAAAGTTTAAGCACCAACGGAAGACATTTGAGGGTGCCGGAGTGCCACAAACCAGCATTCGCCGAAACTCGGATCATCGTGAAAAATGTCTTAAAGCGCGTTATTTGAGGCTGAAATCGAACAGGTTGATTCCTAGAATCGAACAGGTTGATTCCTGAAATGAGCTCGGACGCGTGATTGAAAAACAGGGAGAAAAATAAATAGGGTCCTGTTCGACCTTCCGAACGGCTAAAATTGAAGTGTATAATACACGGTTTTTCGGGATTCCGGGGTCCCGAAACAAAAATCTTCGGAAATCACATAGAAAGTTCCCCGGGTCAGATAAAGCGGCCACGCAGAGTTTGAGCACCAACAGAAGACATTTGGGGGTGCCGGCGTGCCACAAACCAATATTCGCCGAAACTCGGATTATCGCGAAAAATGTGTTAAAGCTCGTTATTTGAGCCTGAAATTGAACAGGTTGATTCCGAAAATGAGGTCGGACGCGTGATTGAAAAACTGGTAGAAAAAGAAACATGGTCCGGTACGACACACGGTTTTTCGGGATTCCGAGGTCTCGGAACAAAATTCTCCGGAAATCACATAGAAAGTTCCTCGGGTCAGATAAAGCGGTCACACAAAGTTTGAGCACCAACGGAAGACATTTGGGGGTGCCGGCGTGCCACAAACCAACATTCGCCGAAACTCGGATTATTGTGAAAATTTTTTTAAAGCTCGTTATTTGAGGCTGAAATCGAACAGGTTGACTCCTGAAATCGAACAGTTTGATTTCTGAAATGAGCTCGGACGCGTGATTGAAAAACAGGGAGAAAAAGAAACAGGGTCTCGTACGACCTTCCGAACGACTGAAATTGAAGTTCCTCGGGTCAAATAAAGCGGCCACGCAAAGTTTGAGCACCAACGGAAGACATTTGGGGGTGCCAGTGTGCCACAAACCAGCATTCACGGAAACTCGGATTATCGTGAAAAATGTGTTAAATCTCGTTATTTGAGGCTGAAATCGAACTGGGTGATTCCTGGAATCGAACAGGTTGATTCCCAAAATGAGCTCGGACGCGTGATTGAAAAACAGGGAGAAAAAGAAACAGGGTCCGGTACGACCTTCTGAATGGCGGAAATTGAACTGTATAATACACGGTTTTTCGGGATTCCGGGGTCCCGGAACAAAATTCTCCGGAAATCACATAGAAAGTTCCTCGGGTAAAATAAAGCGTCCACGCAAAGTTTGAGCACCAACGGAAGACATTTGGGGGTGCCGACATCCCACAAACCAACATTCGCCGAAACTCGGATTATCGTGAAAAATTTGTTAAAGCTCGTTATTTGAGGCTGAGATCGAACAGGTTGACTCCTGAAATCGAACAGGTTGATTTCTGAAATAAGCTCGGACGCGTGATTGAAAAACAGGGAGAAAAAGTAACAGGGTCCGGCACAACCTTCCGAACGGCTGAAATTGAAGTTCCTCGGATCAGATAAAGCGGCCACGCAAAGTTTGAGCACCAACGGAAGACATTTGGGGGTGCCATTGTTCCCAAACCAAAGCATTCACCGAACTCGGATTATCGTGAAAAATGTGTTAAAGCTCGTTATTTGAGGCTGAAATCGAACAAATTGATTCCTGAAATCGAACAAGTTGATTCCTGAAATGAGCTCAGATGCGTGATTGAAAAATAGGGAGAAAAAAAAAAATGGGGTCCGATACGACCTTCGAACGGTGAAATTGAAGTGTATAATACACGGTTTTTCGGGATTCGGGGTCCCGAAACAAAATTCTCCGGAAATCACATAGAAAGTTCATCGGGTCAGATAAAGCGGCCACGCAAAGTTTGAGCACCAACGGAAGACATATGGGGGTGCCGGTGTGCCACAAACTAGCATTCGCCGAAACTCGGATTATCGTGAAAAATTTGTTAAAGCTCGTTATTTGAGGCTGAAATCGAACAGGTTGATTCCCGGAATTGAACAGGTTGATTCCCAAAATGATCTCGGGCGCGTGATTGAAAAACAGGGAGAAAAAGAAACCGGATCCGGTACGACCTTCCGAACGGCTGAAAATGAAGTGTATAATACACGGTTTTTCGGGATTCCGGGGTCCCGGAACAAAATTATCCGGAAATCACATAGAAAGTTCCTCGGGTCAGATGAAGCGGCCACGCAAAGTTTGAGCACCAACGGAAGAAATTTGGGGGTGCCGGCGTGCCACAAACTAACATTCGCCGAAACTCGGATTATCGTGAAAAATGTGTTAAAGCTCGTTATTTGAGCCTGAAATGGAACAGGTTGATTCCTGAAATGAGCTCGGACGCGTGATTGAAAAACATGGAGAAATAGAAACAGGGTCCGGTACGACCTTCCGAACGGCTGAAATTGAAGTGTATAATCTGAGGTTTTCGGGATTAGGGGTCCGGAACAAAATTCTCCGGAAATCACATAGAAAGTTCCTCGGGTCAGATAAAGCGGCCACGCAAAGTTTGAGCACCAACGGAAGACATTTGGGGGTGCCGGCGTGCCACAAACCAACATTCTCCGAAACTCGGATTATCGTGAAAAATGTGTTAAAGCTTGTTATTTGAGGCTGAAATCGAACAGGTTGATTCCTGGAATCGAACAGGTTGATTCCCAAAATAAGCTCGGACGCGTGATTGAAAACAGGGAGAAAAAGAAACAGGGTCCGGTACGACCTTCCGAACGGCTGAAATTGAAGTGTGTAATACATGGTTTTTCGGGATTCCGAGGTCCCGGAACAAAATTCGCCGGAAATCACATAGAAAGTTCCTCGGGTCAGATAAAGCGGCCACGCAAAGTTTGAGCACCAACGGAAGGCATTTGGGGGTGCCGGTGTGCCACAAACTAGCATTCGCCGAAACTCGGATTATCGTGAAAAATTTGTTAAAGCTCGTTATTTGAGGCTGAAATCGAACAGGTTGATTCCGAAATCGAACAGGTTGATTCCTAAAATGAGCTCGGACGCGTGATTGAAAAACAGGGAGAAAAAGAAACCGGGTCCGGTACGACCTTCCGAACGGCTGAAATTGAAGTGTAGAATACACGGTTTTTCGGGATTCCGGGGTCCCGGAACATAATTCTCCGGAAATCACATAGAAAGTTCCTCGGGTCAGATAAAGTGGCCACGCAAAGTTTGAGCACCAACGGAAGACATTTGGGGGTGCCGGCGTGCCACAAACTAACATTCGCCGAAACTCGGATTATCGTGAAAAATGTGTTAAAGCTCGTTATTTGAGCCTGAAATCGAACAGGTTTATTCCTGAAATGAGCTCGGACGCGTGATTGAAAAACAGGGAGAAATAGAAACAGGGTCCGGTACGACATTCCGAACGGCTGAAATTGAAGTGTATAATACAAGGTTTTTCGGGATTCCGGGGTCCTGGAACAAAATTCTCCGGAAATCACATAGAAAGTTCCTCGGGTCAGATAAAGGGGCCACGGAAAGTTTAAGCACCAACGGAAGACATTTGAGGGTGCCGGTGTGCCACAAACCAGCATTCGCCGAAAATCGGATCATCGTGAAAAATGTCTTAAAACGCGTTATTTGAGGCTGAAATCGAACAGGTTGATTCCTAGAATCGAACAGGTTGATTCCTGAAATGAGCTCGGACGCGTGATTGAAAAACAGGGAGAAAAATAAATAGGGTCCGGTTCGACCTTCCGAACGGCTAAAATTGAAGTGTATAATACACGGTTTTCGGGATTAGGGGTCCCGAAACAAAAATCTTCGGAAATCACATAGAAAGTTCCCCGGGTCAGATAAAGCGACCACGCAGAGTTTGAGCACCAACAGAAGACATTTGGGGGTGCCGGCGTGCCACAAACCAATATTCGCCGAAACTCGGATTATCGCGAAAAATGTGTTAAAGCTCGTTATTTGAGTCTGAAATTGAACAGGTTGATTCCGAAAATGAGCTCGGACGCGTGATTGAAAAACTGGTAGAAAAAGAAACATGGTCGAGTGACGACACACGGTTTTTCGGGATTAGAGGTCTCGGAACAAAATTCTCAGGAAATCACATAGAAAGTTCCTCGGGTCGGATAAAGCGGTCACGCAAAGTTTGAGCACCAACGGAAGACATTTGGGGGTGCCGGCGTGCCACAAATCAACATTCGCCGAAACTCGGATTATTGTGAAAAATTTTTTAAAGCTCGTTATTTGAAATTTGAAATCGAACAGGTTGACTCGAAATCGAACAGTTTGATTTACGAAATGAGCTCGGACGCGTGATTGAAAAACAGGGAGAAAAAGAAACAGGGTCGTACGACCTTCGAACGACTGAAATTGAAGTTCCTCGACTCAAATAAAGCGGTCACGCAAAGTTTGAGCACCAACGGAAGACATTTGGGGGTCTTAGGTGTGCCCAAACAAAGCATTCACCGAAACTCGGATTATCGTGAAAAATGTGTTAAAGCTCGTTATTTTAGGTGAAATCGAACAGTTGATTCTGAAATCGACAGGTTGATTCTGAAATCGAACAGGTTGATTCTGAAATGAGCTCGAAGCGTGATTGAAAAACGGGGAGAAAAAGAAACGAGGGTCCGTCGTACGACCTTCCGAAATTTGAAATTGAAGTGTATAATAAATACACGATTTTTCGGGATTTCGGGGTACCGGAACAAAGTTCTCCGGAAATCACATAGAAAGTTCCTCGGGTCAGATAAACGGCCACGCAAAGTTTGAGCACCAACGGAAGACATTTGGGGGTGCCGGTGTGCCACAAACCAGCATTCGCCGAAACTCGGATTATCGTGAAAAATGTGTTAAATCTCGTTATTTGAGGCTGAAATCGAACAGGTTGATTAACAAAATGACCTCGGATGCGTGATTGAAAAACAGGGAAAAAAAGAAACAGGGTCTGGTACGACCTTCCGAACGGCTGAAATTGCAGTGTATAATGCACGATTTTTCGGGATTCCGATGTCCCGGAACAAAATTCTCCGGAAATCACATAGAAAGTTTCTCGGGTCAGATAAAGCGGCCACGCAAAGTTTGAGCACCAACGGAAGACATTTGGGGGTGCCGGCGTGCCACAAACCAACATTCGCCGAAACTCGGATTATCGTGAAAAATGTGTTAAAGCTCGTTATTTGAGGCTGAAATTGAACAGGTTGATTTCTGAAATGAGCTCGGACACGTGATTGAAAAACAGGGAGGAAAAAAACAGGGTCCGGTACGACCTTCCGAACGGCTGAAATTGAAGTGTATAATACACGGTTTTTCGGGATTCCGGGGTCCCGGAACAAACTTCTCCGGAAATTACATAGAAAGTTCCTCGGGTCAGATAAAGCGGCCACGCAAAGTTTGAGCACCAACGGAAGACATTTGGGGGTGCCGGCGTGCCACAAACCAACATTCACCGAAACTCGGATTATCGTGAAAAATGTGTTAAAGTTCGTTATTTGAGGCTGAAATCAAACAGGTTGATTCCTGAAATCGAACAGGTTGATTCCTTAAACGAGCTCAGACGCGTGATTGAAAAACAGGGAGAAAAAGAAACATGGTCCGGAACGACTGAAATTGAAGTGTATAAATACACGGTTTTTCGGGACTCCGGGGTCCCGGAACAAAATTCTCCGGAAATAACATAGAAAGTTCCTCGGTTCAGATAAAGCGGCCACGCAAAGTTTGAGCACCAACGGAAGACATTTGGTGGTGCCGGTGTGCCACAAACCAGCATTCGCCGAAACTCGAATTATCGTGAAAAATTTGTTAAAGCTCGTTATTTGAGGCTGAAATCGAACAGGTTGATTCCTGAAATAAGCTCGGACGCATGATTGAAAAACAGGGAGAAAAAGAAACAGGTTCCGATACGACCTTCCGAACGGCTGAAATTGAAGTGTATAATACACGGTTTTTCGGGATTCCGGGGTTTTGGAACAAAATTCTCCGGAAATCACATAGAAAGATCGTCGGGTCAGATAAAGCGGCCACGCAAAGTTTGAGCACCAACGGAAGACATTTGGGGGTGTAGGTGTACCACAGACCAGCATTCGCCGAAACTCGGATTATCGTGAAAAATGTGTTAAAGCTCGTTATTGGAGACTGAAATCGAACAGGTTGATTCCTGAAATCGAACAGGTTGATTAATGAAATGAGCTCAGACGTGTGATTGAAAAACAGGGAAAAAAAGAAACAGGATCCGGTACGACCTTCCAAACGGCTGAAATTAAAGTGCATAATACGCGGTTTTTCGGAATTCCGGAGTCCCGCAACAAAATTCTCAGGAAATCACATAGAAAGTTCCTCGGGTCAGATAAAGCGGCCACGCAAAGTTTGAGCACCAACGGAAGACATTTAGGGGTGCCGGTGTGCCACAAACTAGCATTCGCCGAAACTCGGATTATCGTGAAAAATGTGTTAAAGCTCGTTATTTGAGGCTGAAATCGAACAGGTTGATTCCTGAAATCGAACAGGTTGATTCCTGAAATGAGCTCGGACGCGTGATTGAAAAACAGGGAGAAAATGAAACAGGTTCCGGTACGACCTTCCGAACGGCTAAAATTGAAGTGAATACACGGTTTTTCGGGATTCCGGGGTCCCGCAATAAAATTCGCCGGAAATCACCTAGAAAGTTCCTCGGGTCAGATAAAGCGGCCACGCAAAGTTTGAGCACCAACGAAAGACATTTGGAGGTGCCGGTGTGCCACAAACCAGCATTCGCCGGAACTCAGATTATCGTGAAAAATGTGTTAAAACTCGTTATTTGAGGCTGAATTCGAACAGGTTGATTCCTGAAATAAGCTCGGACGCGTGATTGAAAAACAGGGAGAAAAAGAAACAGGTTCCGGTACGACCTTCCGAACGGCTGAAATTGAAGTGTATAATACACGGTTTTTCGGGATTCCGGGGTCTCGAAACAAAATTCTTCGGAAATCACATAGAAAGATCGTCGGGTCAGATAAAGCGGCCACGCAAAGTTTGAGCACCAACGGAAAACATTTGGGGGTGTAGGTGTACCACAGACCAGCATTCGCCGAAACTCGGATTATCGTGAAAAATGTGTTAAAGCTCGTTATTTGAGACTGAAATCGAACAGGTTCATTCCTGAAATCGAACAGGTTGATTCCTGAAATGAGCTCGGACGCGTGATTGAAAAACAAGGAGAAAAAGAAACGGGGTCCGGTACGAACTTCGAACAGTGAAATTGAAGTGTATAATACATCGTTTTTCGGAATTCCGGGGTCCCGGAACAAAATTCTCCAGAAATCACATAGAAAGTTCCTCGGGTCAGATAAAGCGGCCACGTAAAGTTTGAGCACCAACGGAAGACATTTAGGGGTGCCGGTGTGCCACAAACTAGCATTCGCCGAAACTCGGATTATCGTGAAAAATGTGTTAAAGCTCGTTATTTGAAGCTGAAATCGAACAGGTTGATTCCTGGAATCGAACAGGTTGATTCCTGAAATGAGCTCGGACGCGTGATTGAAAAACAGGGAGAAAATGAAACAGGGTCCGGTACGACCTTCCGAACGGCTGAAATTGAAGTGAATACACGGTTTTTCGGGATTCCGGGGTCCCGGAATAACATTCTCCGGAAATCACCTAGAAAGTTCCTCGGGTCAGATAAAGCGGCCAAGCAAAGTTTGAGCACCAACGAAAGACATTTGGGGGTGCCGGTGTGCCACAAACCAGCATTCGTCGAAACTCGGATTATCGTGAAAAATGTGTTAAAACTCGTTATTTGAGGCTGAATTCGAACAGGTTGATTCCTGAAATAAGCTCGAACGCGTGATTGAAAAACAGGGAGAAAAAGAAACCGGATCCGGTACGACCTTCCGAACGGCAGAAAATGAAGTGTATAATACACGGTTTTTCGGGATTCCGGGGTCCCGGAACAAAATTATCCGGAAATCACATAGAAAGTTCCTCGGGTCAGATAAAGCGGCCACGCAAACTTTGAGCACCAACGGAAGAAATTTGGGGGTGCCGGCGTGCCACAAACTAACATTCGCCGAAACTCGGATTATCGTGAAAAATGTGTTAAAGCTCGTTATTTGAGCCTGAAATCGAACAGGTTGATTCCTGAAATGAGCTCGGACGCGTGATTGAAAAACAGGGAGAAATAGAAACAGGGTCCGGTACGACCTTCCGAACGGCTGAAATTGAAGTGTATAATACAAGGTTTTTCGGGATTCCGGGGTCCCGGAACAAAATTCTCCGGAAATCACATAGAAAGTTCCTCGGGTCAGATAAAGCGGCCACGCAAAGTTTGAGCACCAACGGAAGACATTTGGGGTGCCGGTGTGCCACAAACCAACATTCGCCGAAACTCGGATTATCGTGAAAAATGTGTTAAAGCTCGTTATTTGAGGTTTAAATCGAACAGGTTGATTCCTGAAATCGAACAGGTTGATTCCTAAAATAAGCTCGGACGCGTGATTGAAAAACAGGAAGAAAAAGAAACAGGGTCGGTACGACCTTCCGAAGTGAAATTGAAGTGTGTAATACATGGTTTTCGGGATTCCGAGGTCCCGGAACAAAATTCGCCGGAAATCACATAGAAAGTTCCTCGGGTCAGATAAAGCGGCCACGCAAAGTTTGAGCACCAACGGAAGGCATTTGGGGGTGCCGGTGTGCCACAAACTAGCATTCGCCGAAACTCGGATTATCGTGAAAAATTTGTTAAAGCTCGTTATTTGAGGCTGAAATCGAACAGGTTGATTCCTGAAATCGAACAGGTTGATTCCTGAAATGAGCTCGGACGCGTGATTGAAAAACAGGGAGAAAAAGAAACCGGGTCCGGTACGACCTTCCGAACGGCTGAAATTGAAGTGTAGAATACACGGTTTTTCGGGATTCCGGGGTCCCGGAACATAATTCTCCGGAAATCACATAGAAAGTTCCTCGGGTCAGATAAAGTGGCCACGCAAAGTTTGAGCACCAACGGAAGACATTTGGGGGTGCGGCGTGCCCAAACTAACATTCGCGAAACTCGGATTATCGTGAAAAATGTGTTAAAGCTCGTTATTTGAGCACGAAATCGAACAGTTTATTCTGAAATGAGCTCGGACGCGTGATTGAAAAACGAGGGAGAAATAGAAACAGGTCCGGTACGACATTCGAACAATTTGAAATTGAAGTGTATAATACAAGGTTTTTCGGGATTCCGGGGTCCCGGAACAAAATTCTCCGGAAATCACATAGAAAGTTCCTCGGGTCAGATAAAGCGGTCACGCAAAGTTTGAGCACCAACGGAAGACATTTGGGGGTGCCGGCGTGCCACAAATCAACATTCGCCGAAACTCAGATTATTGTGAAAATTTTTTTAAAGCTCGTTATTTGAGGCTGAAATCGAACAGGTTGACTCCTGAAATCGAACAGTTTGATTTCTGAAATGAGCTCGGACGCGTGATTGAAAAACATGGAGAAAAAGAAACAGGGTCCGGTACGACCTTCCGAACGGCTGAAATTGAAGTTCCTCGACTCAAATAAAGCGGTCACGCAAAGTTTGAGCACCAACGGAAGACATTTGGGGGTGCCGGTGTGCCACAAACCAGCATTCACCGAAACTCGGATTATCGTGAAAAATGTGTTAAAGCTCGTTATTTTAGGCTGAAATCGAACAGGTTGATTCTGAAATCGACAGTTGATTTCGAAATCGAACAGTTTGATTCCTGAAATGAGCTCAGAAGCGTGATTGAAAAACAGGGAGAAAAAGAAACAGGGTCCGGTACGACCTTCCGAACGGCTGAAATTGAAGTGTATAATAAATACACGATTTTTCGGGATTTCGGGGTACCGGAACAAAGTTCTCCGGAAATCACATAGAAAGTTCCTCGGGTCAGATAAAGCGGCCACGCAAAGTTTGAGCACCAACGGAAGACATTTGGGGGTGCTTAGGTGTGCCACAAACCAAAGATTCGCGAAACTCGGATTATCGTGAAAAATGTGTTAAATCTCGTTATTTGAGGCTGAAATCGAACAGGTTGATTAACAAAATGACCTCGGATGCGTGATTGAAAAACGGGAAAAAAAAAGCAGTGCAGTACGACCTTCGAACGGTGAAATTGCGAGTGTATAATGCACGATTTTCGGGATTCGATGTCACGGAACAAAATTCTCGGAAATCACATAGAAAGTTTCTCGGGTCAGATAAAGCGGCCACGCAAAGTTTGAGCACCAACGGAAGACATTTGGGGGTGCCGGCGTGCCACAAACCAACATTCGCCGAAACTCGGATTATCGTGAAAAATGTGTTAAAGCTCGTTATTTGAGGCTGAAATTGAACAGGTTGATTTCTGAAATGAGCTCGGACACGTGATTGAAAAACAGGGAGGAAAAAAACGGGGGTCGTACGACCTTCCGAACATTTGAAATTGAAGTGTATAATACACGGTTTTCGGGATTCCGGGGTCCGGAACAAAATTCTCCGAAAATCACATAGAAAGTTCCTCGGGTCAGATAAAGCGGCCACGCAAAGTTTGAGCACCAACGGAAGACATTTGGGGGTGCCGGTGTGCCACAAACCAGCATTCACCGAAACTCGGATTATCGTGAAAAATGTGTTAAAGTTCGTTATTTGAGGCTGAAATCGAACAGGTTGATTCCTGAAATCGAACAGGTTGATTCCTTAAATGAGCTCGGACGCGTGATTGAAAACAGGGAGAAAAAGAAACATGGTCCGGAACGATGAAATTGAAGTGTATAAATACACGGTTTTCGGGACTCGGGGTCCGGAACAAAATTCTCGGAAATAACATAGAAAGTTCCTCGGTTCGAGATAAAGCGGCCACGCAAAGTTTGAGCACCAACGGAAGACATTTGGTGGTGCTTGGGTGTGCCAAACCAAAGCATTCGCGAAACTCGAATTATCGTGAAAAATTTGTTAAAGCTCGTTATTTGAAATTTGAAATCGAACAGGTTGATTCCTGAAATAAGCTCGGACGCATGATTGAAAAATAGGGTGAAAAAGAAACAGGTTCCGGTACGACCTTCCGAACGGCTGAAATTGAAGTGTATAATACACGGTTTTTCGGGATTCCAGGGTTTTGGAACAAAATTCTCCGGAAATCACATAGAAAGATCGTCGGGTCAGATAAAGCGGCCACGCAAAGTTTGAGCACCAACGGAAGACATTTGGGGGTGTAGGTGTACCACAGACCAGCATTCGCCGAAACTCGGATTATCGTGAAAAATGTGTTAAAGCTCGTTATTGGAGACTGAAATCGAACAGGTTGATTCCTGAAATCTAACAGGTTGATTAATGAAATGAGCTCAGACGCGTGATTGAAAAACAGGGAAAAAAAGAAACAGGATCCGGTACGACCTTCCAAACGGCTGAAATTAAAGTGCATAATACGCGGTTTTTCGGAATTCCGGAGTCCCGCAACAAAATTCTCAGGAAATCACATATAAAGTTCCTCGGGTCAGATAAAGCGGCCACGCAAAGTTTGAGCACCAACGGAAGACATTTAGGGGTGCCGGTGTGCCACAAACTAACATTCGCCGAAACTCGGATTATCGTGAAAAATGTGTTAAAGCTCGTTATTTGAGGCTGAAATCGAACAGGTTGATTCCTGGAATCGAACAGGTTGATTCCTAAAATAAGCTCGGACGCGTGATTGAAAAACAGGGAGAAAATGAAACAGGTTCCGGTACGACCTTCCGAACGGCTGAAATTGAAGTGAATACACGGTTTTTCGGGATTCCGGGGTCCCGCAATAAAATTCTCCGGAAATCACCTAGAAGTTCCTCGGGTCAGATAAAGCGGCCACGCAAAGTTTTAGCACCAACGAAAGACATTTGGAGGTGCCGGTGTGCCACAAACCAGCATTCGCCAGAACTCAGATTATCGTGAAAAATGTGTTAAAACTCGTTATTTGAGGCTGAATTCGAACAGGTTGATTCCTGAAATAAGCTCGGACGCGTGATTGAAAAACAGGGAGAAAAAGAAACAGGTTCCGGTACGACCTTCCGAACGGCTGAAATTGAAGTGTATAATACACGGTTTTTCGGGATTCCGGGGTCTCGAAACAAAATTTTTCGGAAATCACATAGAAAGATCGTCGGGTCAGATAAAGCGGCCACGCAAAGTTTGAGCACCAACGGAAAACATTTGGGGGTGTAGGTGTACCACAGACCAGCATTCGCCGAAACTCGGATTATCGTGAAAAATGTGTTAAAGCTCGTTATTTGAGGCCCGAAATCGAACAGGTTGATTCCGAAATCGAACAGGTTGATTCTGAAATGAGCTCGGACGCGTGATTGAAAAACAAAGAGAAAAAGAAACGGGGTCAGTACGAACTTCCGAATTTGAAATTGAAGTGTATAATACATCGTTTTTGAATTCGGGGTCCGGAACAAAATTCTCCAGAAATCACATAGAAAGTTCCTCGGGTCAGATAAAGCGGCCACGTAAAGTTTGAGCACCAACGGAAGACATTTAGGGGTGCCGGTGTGCCACAAACTAGCATTCGCCGAAACTCGGATTATCGTGAAAAATGTGTTAAAGCTCGTTATTTGAAGCTGAAATCGAACAGGTTGATTCCTGGAATCGAACAGGTTGATTTCTGAAATGAGCTCGGACGCGTGATTGAAAAACAGGGAGAAAATGAAACAGGGTCCGGTACGACCTTCCGAACTATTTGAAATTGAAGTGAATACACGGTTTTTCGGGATTCCGGGGTCCCGGAATAACATTCTCCGGAAATCACCTAGAAAGTTCCTCGGGTCAGATAAAGCGGCCACGCAAAGTTTGAGCACCAACGAAAGACATTTGGGGGTGCCGGTGTGCCACAAACCAGCATTCGTCGAAACTCAGATTATCGTGAAAAATGTGTTAAAACTCGTTATTTGAGGTCAATTCGAACAGGTTGATTCTGAAATAAGCTCGAACGCGTGATTGAAAAACAGGAGAAAAAGAAACCGGATCGTGCGACCTTCCGAACGGTGAAAATGAAGTGTATAATACACGGTTTTCGGGATTCGGGTCCGGAACAAAATTATCCGGAAATCACATAGAAAGTTCCTCGGGTCGGATAAAGCGGCCACGCAAAGTTTGAGCACCAACGGAAGAAATTTGGGGTGCGGCGTGCCACAAACTAACATTCGCGAAACTCGGATTATCGTGAAAAATGTGTTAAAGCTCGTTATTTGAGCCTGAAATCGAACAGGTTGATTCCTGAAATGAGCTCGGACGCGTGATTGAAAAACAGGGAGAAAAAGAAACAGGGTCCGGTACGACCTTCCGAACGGCTGAAATTGAAGTGTATATAATACAAGGTTTTTCGGGATTCCGGGGTCCCGGAACAAAATTCTCCTGAAATCACATAGAAAGTTCCTCGGGTCAGATAAAGCGGCCACGCAAAGTTTGAGCACCAACGGAAGACATTTGGGGGTGCCGGCGTGCCACAAACCAACATTCTCCGAAACTCGGATTATCGTGAAAAATGTGTTAAAGCTCGTTATTTGAGGCTGAAATCGAACAGGTTGATTCCTGGAATCGAACAGGTTGATTCCCAAAATAAGCTCGGACGCGTGATTGAAAACAGGGAGAAAAAGAAACAGGGTCCGGTACGACTTTCCGAACGGCTGAAATTGAAGTGTGTAATACATGGTTTTTCGGGATTCCGAGGTCCCGGAACAAAATTCGCCGGAAATCACATAGAAAGTTCCTCGGGTCAGATAAAGCGGCCACGCAAAGTTTGAGCACCAACGGAAGGCATTTGGGGGTGCCGGTGTGCCACAAACTAGCATTCGCCGAAACTCGGATTATCGTGAAAAATTTGTTAAAGCTCGTTATTTGAGGCTGAAATCGAACAGGTTGATTCCCGGAATCGAACAGGTTGATTCCCAAAATGAGCTCGGACGCGTGATTGAAAAACAGGGAGAAAAAGAAACCGGGTCCGGTACGACCTTCCGAACGGCTGAAATTGAAGTGTAGAATACACGGTTTTTCGGGATTCCGGGGTCCCGGAACATAATTCTCCGGAAATCACATAGAAAGTTCCTCGGGTCAGATAAAGTGGCCACGCAAAGTTTGAGCACCAACGGAAGACATTTGGGGGTGCCGGCGTGCCACAAACAAACATTCGCCGAAACTCGGATTATCGTGAAAAATGTGTTAAAGCTCGTTATTTGAGCCTGAAATCGAACAGGTTGATTCCGGAAATGAGCTCGGACGCGTGATTGAAAAACAGGGAGAAATAGAAACATGGTCCGGTACGACACACGGTTTTTCGGGATTCCGAGGTCTCGGAACAAAATTCTCCGGAAATCACATAGAAAGTTCCTCGGGTCAGATAAAGCGGTCACGCAAAGTTTGAGCACCAACGGAAGACATTTGGGGGTGCCGGCGTGCCACAAACCAACATTCGCCGAAACTCGGATTATTGTGAAAATTTTTTTAAAGCTCGTTATTTGAGGCTGAAATCGAACAGGTTGACTCCTGAAATCGAACAGTTTGATTTCTGAAATGAGCTCGGACGCGTGATTGACAAACATGGAGAAAAAGAAACAGGGTCCGGTACGACCTTCCGAACGGCTGAAATTGAAGTTCCTCGACTCAAATAAAGCGGTCACGCAAAGTTTGAGCACCAACGGAAGACATTTGGGGGTGCCGGTGTGCCACAAACCAGCATTCACCGAAACTCGGATTATCGTGAAAAATGTGTTAAAGCTCGTTATTTTAGGCTAAAATCGAACAGGTTGATTCCTGAAATCGACAGGTTGATTTCTGAAATCGAACAGGTTGATTCCTGAAATGAGCTCAGAAGCGTGATTGAAAAACAGGGAGAAAAAGAAACAGGGTCCGGTACGACCTTCCGAACGGCTGAAATTGAAGTGTATAATAAATACACGATTTTTCGGGATTTCGGGGTACCGGAACAAAGTTCTCCGGAAATCACATAGAAAGTTCCTCGGGTCAGATAAAGCGGCCACGCAAAGTTTGAGCACCAACGGAAGACATTTGGGGGTGCCGGTGTGCCACAAACCAGCATTCGCCGAAACTCGGATTATCGTGAAAAATGTGTTAAATCTCGTTATTTGAGGCTGAAATCGAACAGGTTGATTAACAAAATGACCTCGGATGCGTGATTGAAAAACAGGGAAAAAAAAAACAGTGCAGTACGACCTTCCGAACGGCTGAAATTGCAGTGTATAATGCACCGTTTTTCGGGATTCCGATGTCCCGGAACAAAATTCTCCGGAAATCACATCGAAAGTTTCTCGGGTCAGATAAAGCGGCCACGCAAAGTTTGAGCACCAACGGAAGACATTTGGGGGTGCCGGCGTGCCACAAACCAACATTCGCCGAAACTCGGATTATCGTGAAAAATGTGTTAAAGCTCGTTATTTGAGCCTGAAATCGAATTGGTTGATTCCTGAAATAAGCTCGGACGCGTGATTGAAAAACGGGGAAAAAAACGAGGTTCGTACGACCTTCGAGAACGGTGAAATTGAAGTGTATAATACACGGTTTTTCGGGATTCCGGGGTCTCGGAACAAAATTCTCCGGAAATCAAATAGAAAGATCGTCGGGTCAGATAAAGCGGCCACGCAAAGTTTGAGCACCAACGGAAGACATTTGGGAGTGTAGGTGTACCACAGACCAGCATTCGCCGAAACTCGGATTATCGTGAAAAATGTGTTAAAGCTCGTTATTTGAGACTGAAATCGAACAGGTTGATTCCTGAAATCGAAGAGGTTGATTCCTGAAATGAGCTCGGACGCGTGATTGAAAAACAAGGAGAAAAAGAAACGGGGTCCGGTACGAACTTTCGAACGGCTGAAATTGAAGTGTATAATACATCGTTTTTGAATTCGGGGTCCGGAACAAAATTCTCGAAATCACATAGAAAGTTCTCGGGTCAGATAAAGCGGCCACGTAAAGTTTGAGCACCAACGGAAGACATTTAGGGGTGCCGGTGTGCCACAAACTAGCATTCGCCGAAACTCGGATTATCGTGAAAAATGTGTTAAAGCTCGTTATTTGAGGCTGAAATCGAACAGGTTGATTCCTGGAATCGAACAGGTTGATTCCCGAAATGAGCTCGGACGCGTGATTGAAAAACAGGGAGAAAAAGAAACATGGTCCGGAACGACTTTCCGAACGACTGAAATTGAAGTGTATAAATACACGGTTTTTCGGGACTCCGGGGTCCCGGAACAAAATTCTCCGGAAATAACATAGAAAGTTCCTCGATTCAGATAAAGCGGCCACGCAAAGTTTGAGCACCAACGGAAGACATTTTGTGGTGCCGGTGTGCCACAAACCAGCATTCGCCGAAACTCGGATTATCGTGAAAAATTTGTTAAAGCTCGTTATTTGAGGCTGAAATCGAACAGGTTGATTCCTGAAATAAGCTCGGACGCATGATTGAAAAACAGGAGAAAAAAAAGGGTTCGATACGACCTTCCGAACGGCTGAAATTGAAGTGTATAATACACGGTTTTTCGGGATTCCGGGGTTTCGGAACAAAATTCTCCGGAAGTCACATAGAAAGATCGTCGGGTCAGATAAAGCGGCCACGCAAAGTTTGAGCACCAACGGAAGACATTTGGGGGTGTAGGTGTACCACAGACCAGCATTCGCCGAAACTCGGATTATCGTGAAAAATGTGTTAAAGCATATATTGGAGACTGAAATCGAACAGGTTGATTCCTGAAATCGAACAGGTTGATTACTGATATGAGCTCAGACGCGTGATTGAAAAACAGGGAAAAAAAGAAACAGGATCCGGTACGACCTTCCGAACGGCTGAAATTAAAGTGCATAATACGCGGTTTTTGAATTAGGAGTCCCGCAACAAAATTCTCGAAATCACATAGAAAGTTCCTCGGGTCAGATAAAGCGGCCACGCAAAGTTTGAGCACCAACGGAAGACATTTAGGGGTGCCGGTGTGCCACAAACTAGCATTCGCCGAAACTCGGATTATCGTGAAAAATGTGTTAAAGCTCGTTATTTGAGGTTGAAATCGAACAGGTTGATTCCTGGAATCGAACAGGTTGATTCCTGAAATGAGCTCGGACGCGTGATTGAAAAACAGGGAGAAAATGAAACAGGGTCGGTATGACCTTCCGAACTACAATTTGAAATTGAAGTGAATACACGGTTTTTCGGGATTCGGGGTCCCGGAATAAAATTCTCCGGAAATCACATAGAAAGTTCCTCGGGTCGAGATAAGCGGCCACGCAAAGTTTGAGCACCAACGAAAGACATTTGGGGGTCCCGGTGTGCCACAAACCAAAGATTCGCGAAACTCGGATTATCGTGAAAAATGTGTTAAAACTCGTTATTTGAGGCTGAATTGAACAGATTGAATCTGAAATAAGCTCGGACGCGTGATTGAAAAACAGGAGAAAAAAAAACAGGTTAAGTACGACCTTCCGAGCATTTGAAATTGAAGTGTATAATACACGGTTTTCGGGATTCGGGGTCTCGGAACAAAATTCTCGGAAATCACATAGAAAGATCGTCGGGTCGGAGATAAAGCGGCCACGCAAAGTTTGAGCATAAAACGGAAGACATTTGGGGGTGTAGGTGTACCACGGACCAAAGATTCGCCGAAACTCGGATTATCGTGAAAAATGTGTTAAAGCTCGTTATTTGAGACGAAATCGAACAGGTTGATTCCTGAAATCGAACAGTTGATTCTTGAAATGAGCTCGGACGCGTGATTGAAAAACAAGGAGAAAAAGAAACGGGTCGTACGAACTTCCGAACAGTGAAATTGAAGTGTATAATACATCGTTTTTCGGAATTCCGGGGTCCCGGAACAAAATTCTCCAGAAATCACATAGAAAGTTCCTCGGGTCAGATAAAGCGGCCACTTAAAGTTTGAGCACCAACGGAAGACATTTAGGGGTGCCGGTGTGCCACAAACTAGCATTCGCCGAAACTCGGATTATCGTGAAAAATGTGTTAAAGCTCGTTATTTGAGACTGAAATCGAACAGGTTGATTCCTGAAATCGAACAGGTTGATTCCTGAAATGAGCTCCGACGCGTGATTGAAAAACTGGGAGAAAAAGAAACAGGTTCCGGTACGACCTTCAGAACGGCTGAAATTGAAGTGTATAATAAATACACGGTTTTTCGGGATTCCGGGGTCCCAGAACAAAGTTATCCAAAAATTACATAGAAAGTTCCTCGGGTCAGATAAAGCGGCCACGTAAAGTTTGAGCACCAACGGAAGACATTTGGGAGTGCCGGCGTGCCACAAACCAACATTCACCGAAACTCGGATTATCGTGAAAAATGTGTTAAAGCTTGTTATTTGAGGCTGAAATCGAACAGGTTGATTCCTGAAATCAAACAAGTTGATTACTGAAATGAGCTCAGACGCGTGATTGAAAAACAGGGAAAAAAGAAACATGATCCGGTACGACCTTCCGAACGGCTGAAATTGAAGTGCATAATACGCGGTTTTGAATTCGGGGGTCCCGCAACAAAATTCTCAGGAAATCACATAGAAAATTCCTCGGGTCAGATAAAGCGGCCACGCAAAGTTTGAGCACCAACGGAAGACATTTGGGGGTGCCGGTGTGCCACAAACTAGCATTCGCCGAAACTCGGATTATCGTGAAAAATGTGTTAAAGCTCGTTATTTGAGTTTGAAATCGAACGGGTTGATTCCTAGAATCGAACAGGTTGATTCTGAAATGAGCTCGGACACGTGATTGAAAAACAGGGAGAAAATGAAACAGTCGGTCCTGACGACCTTGACCTTCCGAACTAGTGAAATTGAAGTGAATACACGGTTTTCGGGATTACGGGGTCCCGGAATAAAATTCTCGGAAATAACATAGAAAGTTCCTCGGTTGAGATAAAGCGGCCACGCAAAGTTTGAGCACCAACGGAAGACATTTGGTGGTGCGGTGTGCCCAAACCAAAGATTCGCCGAAACTCGGATTATCGTGAAAAATTTGTTAAAGCTCGTTATTTAAGGCTGAAATCGAACAGGTTGATTCTGAAATAAGCTCGGACGCATGATTGAAAAAAGGGGAGAAAAAGAAACGGTTCCGATCGACCTTCCGAACGGTGAAATTGAAGTGTATAACACACGGTTTTCGGGATTCGGGGTTTTGGAACAAAATTCTCGGAAATCACATAGAAAGATCGTCGGGTCGGATAAAGCGGCCACGCAAAGTTTGAGCACCAACGGAAGACATTTGGGGGTGTAGGTGTACCCTGAGACCAAAGATTCGCCGAGACTCGGATTATCGTGAAAAATGTGTTAAAGCTCGTTATTGGAGACCCGAAATCGAACAGGTTGATTCACGAAATCAAACAGGTTGATTCTTGAAATGAGCTCGAGACGCGTGATTGAAAAACAGGAAAAAAGAAACAGGATCGGCACGACTTTCCGAACATTTGAAATTAAAGTGCATAATACGCGGTTTTTCGGAATTCCGGAGTCCCGCAACAAAATTCTCAGGAAATCACATAGAAAGTTCCTCGGGTCAGATAAAGCGGCCACGCAAAGTTTGAGCACCAACGGAAGACATTTAGGGGTGCCGGTGTGCCACAAACTAGCATTCGCCGAAACTCGGATTATCGTGAAAAATGTGTTAAAGCTCGTTATTTGAGGTTAAATCGAACAGGTTGATTCGTGGAATCGAAGCGGTTGATTCTGAAATGAGCTCGGACGCGTGATTGAAAAACAGGGAGAAAATGAAACAGGTGCACGACCTTCCGAATAATTTGAAATTGAAGTGAATACACGGTTTTTCGGGATTCCGGGGTCCCGGAATAAAATTCTCCGGAAATCACCTAGAAAGTTCCTCGGGTCAGCTAACGCGGCCACGCAAAGTTTGAGCACCAACGAAAGACATTTGGGGGTGCCGGTGTGCCACAAACCAGCATTTGCCGAAACTCAGATTATCGTGAAAAATGTGTTAAAGCTCGTTATTTGAGGCTGAATTCGAACAGGTTGATTCCTGAAATAAGCTCGGACGCTTGATTGAAAAACAGGGAGAAAAAGAAACAGGTTCCGGTACGACCTTCCGAACGGCTGAAATTGAAGTGTATAATACACGGTTTTTCGGGATTCCGGGGTCTCGGAACAAAATTCTCCGGAAATCACATAGAAAGATCTTCGGGTCAGATAAAGCGGCCACGCAAAGTTTGAGCACCAACGGAAGACATTTGGGGGTGTAGGTGTACCACAGACCAGCATTCGCCGAAACTCGGATTATCGTGAAAAATGTGTTAAAGCTCGTTATTTGAGACTGAAATCGAACAGGTTGATTCCTGAAATCGAACAGGTTGATTCCTGAAATGAGCTCGGACGCGTGATTGAAAAACAAGGAGAAAAAGAAACGGGGTCCGGTACGAACTTCCGAACGACTGAAATTGAAGTGTATAATACATCGTTTTTCGGAATTCCGGGGTCTCGGAACAAAATTCTCCAGAAATCACATAGAAAGTTCCTCGGGTCAGATAAAGCGGCCACGTAAAGTTTGAGCACCAACGGAAGATATTTAGGGGTGCCGGTGTGCCACAAACTAGCATTCGCCGAAACTCGGATTATCGTGAAAAATGTGTTAAAGCTCGTTATTTGAGGCTGAAATCGAACAGGTTGATTCCTGGAATCGAACAGGTTGATTCCTGAAATGAGCTCGGACGCGTGATTGAAAAACAGGGAGAAAATGAAACGAGGGGTCCGATCACGACCTTAACGGCCAGTGAAATTGAAGTGAATACACGGTTTTCGGGATTAGGGGTCCCGGAATAAAATTCTTCGGAAATCACCTAGAAAGTTCCTCGGGTCAGATAAAGCGGCCACGCAAAGTTTGAGCACCAACGAAAGACATTTGGGGGTGCGGTGTGCCTACAAACCAAAGATTCGCCGAAACTCGAGTTATCGTGAAAAATGTGTTAAAGCTCGTTATTTGAGGTGAATTGAACAGGTAGATTCTGAAATAAGCTCGGACGCGTGATTGAAAAACAGGGAGAAAAAGAAACGAGGTTCGACGACCTTCCGAGCAAATTTGAAATTGAAGTGTATAATACACGGTTTTTCGGGATTCCGGGGTCTCGGAACAAAATTCTCCGGAAATCACATAGAAAGATCGTCGGGTCAGATAAAGCAGCCACGCAAAGTTTGAGCACCAATGGAAGACATTTGGGGGTGTAGGTGTACCACAGACCAGCATTCGCCGAAACTCGGATTATCGTGAAAAATGTGTTAAAGCTCGTTATTTGAGACTGAAATCGAACAGGTTGATTCCTGAAATCGAAGAGGTTGATTCCTGAAATGAGCTCGGACGCGTGATTAAAAAACAAGGAGAAAAAGAAACGGGGTCCTGTACGAACTTCCGAACGGCTGAAATTGAAGTGTATAATACATCGTTTTTCGGAATTCCGGGGTCCCGGAACAAAATTCTCCAGAAATCACATAGAAAGTTCCTCGGGTCAGATAAAGCGGCCACGTAAAGTTTGAGCACCAACGGAAGACATTTAGGGGTGCCGGTGTGCCACAAACTAGCATTCGCCGAAACTCGGATTATCGTGAAAAATGCGTTAAAGCTCGTTATTTGAGGCTGAAATCGAACAGGTTGATTTCTGGAATCGAACAGGTTGATTCCCGAAATGAGCTCGGCCGCGTGATTGAAAAACAGGGAGAAAAAGAAACATGGTCCGGAACGACTTTCCGAACGACTGAAATTGAAGTGTATAAATACACGGTTTTTCGGGACTCCGGGGTCCCGGAACAAAATTCTCCGGAAATAACATAGAAAGTTCCTCGATTCAGATAAAGCGGCCACGCAAAGTTTGAGCACCAACGGAAGACATTTGGTGGTGCCGATGTGCCACAAACCAGCATTCGCCGAAACTCGGATTATCGTGAAAAATTTGTTAAAGCTCGTTATTTGAGGCTGAAATCGAACAGGTTGATTCCTGAAATAAGCTCGGACGCATGATTGAAAAACAGGGAGAAAAAGAAACAGGTTCCGATACGACCTTCCGAACGGCTGAAATTGAAGTGTATAATACACGGTTTTTCGGGATTCCGGGGTTTCGGAACAAAATTCTCCGGAAATCACATAGAAAGATCGTCGGGTCAGATAAAGTGGCCACGCAAAGTTTGAGCACCAACGGAAGACATTTGGGGGTGTAGGTGTACCACAGACCAGCATTCGCCGAAACTCGGTTTATCGTGAAAAATGTGTTAAAGCATATATTGGAGACTGAAATCGAACAGGTTGATTCCTGAAATCGAACAGGTTGATTACTGATTTGAGCTCAGACGCGTGATTGAAAAACAGGGAAAAAAAGAAACAGGATCCGGTACGACCTTCCGAACGGCTGAAATTAAAGTGCATAATACGCGGTTTTTCGGAATTCCGGAGTCCCGCAACAAAATTCTCAGAAAATCACATAGAAAGTTCCTCGGGTCAGATAAAGCGGCCACGCAAAGTTTGAGCACCAACGGAAGACATTTAGGGGTGCCGGTGTGCCACAAACTAGCATTCGCCGAAACTCGGATTATCGTGAAAAATGTGTTAAAGCTCGTTATTTGAGGTTGAAATCGAACAGGTTGATTCCTGGAATCGAACAGGTTGATTCCTGGAATCGAACAGGTTGATTCCTGAAATGAGCTCGGACGCGTGATTGAAAAACAGGGAGAAAATGAAACAGGGTCCGGTACGACCTTCCGAACGGCTGAAATTGAAGTGAATACACGGTTTTTCGGGATTCCGGGGTCCCGGAATAAAATTCTCCGGAAATCACCTGGAAAGTTCCTCGGGTCAGATAAAGCGGCCACGCAAAGTTTGAGCACCAACGAAAGACATTTGGGGGTGCCGGTGTGCCACAAACCAGCATTCGCCGAAACTCAGATTATCGTGAAAAATGTGTTAAAACTCTTTATTTGAGGCTGAATTCGAACAGATTGATTCCTGAAATAAGCTCGGACGCGTGATTGAAAAACAGGGAGAAAAAGAAACAGGTTCCGGTACGACCTTCCGAACGGCTGAAATTGAAGTGTATAATACACGGTTTTTCGGGATTCCGGGGTCTCGGAACAAAATTCTCCGGAAATCACATAGAAAGATCGTCGGGTCAGATAAAGCGGCCACGCAAAGTTTGAGCATAAAACGGAAGACATTTGGGGGTGTAGGTGTACCACAGACCAGCATTCGCCGAAACTCGGATTATCGTGAAAAATGTGTTAAAGCTCGTTATTTGAGACTGAAATCGAACAGGTTGATTTCTGAAATCGAACAGGTTGATTCTTGAAATGAGCTCGGACGCGTGATTGAAAAACAAGGAGAAAAAGAAACGGGGTCCGGTACGAACTTCCGAACGGCTGAAATTGAAGTGTATAATACATCGTTTTGAATTTAGGGGTCCGGAACAAAATTCTCGAAATCACATAGAAAGTTCCTCGGGTCAGATAAAGCGGCCACTTAAAGTTTGAGCACCAACGGAAGACATTTAGGGGTGCCGGTGTGCCACAAACTAGCATTCGCCGAAACTCGGATTATCGTGAAAAATGTGTTAAAGCTCGTTATTTGAGACTGAAATCGAACAGGTTGATTCCCGAAATCGAACAGGTTGATTCCTGAAATGAGCTCCGACGCGTGATTGAAAAACTGGGAGAAAAAGAAACAGGTTCCGGTACGACCTTCAGAACGGCTGAAATTGAAGTGTATAATAAATACACGGTTTTTCGGGATTCCGGGGTCCCAGAACAAAGTTATCCAAAAATCACATAGAAAGTTCCTCGGGTCAGATAAAGCGGCCACGTAAAGTTTGAGCACCAACGGAAGACATTTGGGGGTGCCGGCGTGCCACAAACCAACATTCACCGAAACTCGGATTATCGTGAAAAATGTGTTAAAGCTTGTTATTTGAGGCTGAAATCGAACAGGTTGATTCCTGAAATCAAACAAGTTGATTACTGAAATGAGCTCAGACGCGTGATTGAAAAACAGGGAAAAAAGAAACATGATCCGGTACGACCTTCCGAACGGCTGAAATTGAAGTGCATAATACGCGGTTTTTCGGAATTCCGGGGTCCCGCAACAAAATTCTCAGGAAATCACATAGAAAATTCCTCGGGTCAGATAAAGCGGCCACGCAAAGTTTGAGCACCAACGGAAGACATTTGGGGGTGCCGGTGTGCCACAAACTAGCATTCGCCGAAACTCGGATTATCGTGAAAAATGTGTTAAAGCTCGTTATTTGAGGCTGAAATCGAACAGGTTGATTCCTAGAATCGAACAGGTTGATTCCTGAAATGAGCTCGGACGCGTGATTGAAAAACAGGGAGAAAATGAAACAGGGTCCGGTACGACCTTCCGAACGGCTGAAATTGAAGTGAATACACGGTTTTTCGGGATTCCGGGGTCCCGGAATAAAATTCTCCGGAAATCACCTATAAAGTTCCTCGGGTCAGATAAAGCGGCCACGCAAAGTTTGAGCACCAACGAAAGACATTTGGGGGTGCCGGTGTGCCAAAAACCAGCATTCGCCGAAACTCGGATTATCGTGTAAAATGTGTTAAAGCTCGTTATTTGAGACTGAAATCGAATAGGTTGATTCCTGAAATTGAACAGGTTGATTCCTGAAATGAGCTCGGACGCGTGATTGAAAAACAGGGAGAAAAAGAAACACGTTCCGGTACGACCTTCCGAACGGCTGAAATTGAAGTGTATAATAAATACACGGTTTTTCGGGATTCCGGGGTTCTGGAACAAAATTCTCCGAAAATCATATAGAAACTTCCTTGGGTCAGATAAAGCGGCCACGAAAAGTTTGAGCACCAACGGAAGACATTTGGGGGTGTCGGTGTGTCACAAACCAGCATTCGCCGAAAATCGGATTATCGTGAAAAATGTGTTAAAGCTTGTTATTTGAGAATGAAATCGAACAGGTTGATTCCTGAAATTGAGCAGGTTGATTCCTGTAATGAGCTCCGACGCGTGATTGAAAAACAGGGAGAAAAAGAAACACGTTAAGCACGACCTTCCGAACGGCTGAAATTGAAGTGTATAAATACACGGTTTTTCGGGATTCCTGGGTCCCGGAACAAAGTTCTCCGGAAATCACATAGAAAGTTCCTCGGGTAAGATAAAGCGGCCACGCAAAGTTTGAGCACCAACGGAAGACATTTGGGATGCCGGTGTGCCACAAACCAGCATTCGTCGAAACTCGGATTATCGTGAAAAATGTGTAAAAGCTCGTTATTTGAGGCTGAATTCGAACAGGTTGATTCCTGAAATAAGCTCGGATGCGTGATTGAAAAACAGGGAGAAAAAGAAACAGGTTCCGGTACGACCTTCCGAACGGCTGAAATTGAATCGTATAATACACGGTTTTCGGGATTCCGGGGTCTCGAAACAAAATTCTCTGGAAATCACATAGAAAGATCGTCGGGTTAGATAAAGCGGCCACGCAAAGTTTGAGCACCAACGGAACACATTTGGGAGTGTCGGTGTATCACAGACCAGCATTCGCGGAAACTCGGATTATCGTGAAAAATGTGTTAAACCTCGTTATTTGAGATTGAAATCGAACAGGTTGATTCCTGAAATCGAACAGGTTGATTCCTGAAATGAGTTCGAACGCGTGATTTAAAAACAGAGAGAAAAAGAAACAGGGTCCGGTACGACCTTCCGAACGGCTGAAATTGAAGTGTATAATACACGGTTTTTCGGGATTCCGGGGTCCCGGAACAAAATTCTCCAGAAATAACATAGAAAGTTTCTCGGGTCAGATAAAGCGGCCACGCAAAGATTGAGCACCAACGGAAGACATTTGGGGGTGCCGGTGTGCCACAAACCAGCATTCGCCGAAACTCGGATTATCGTGTAAAATGTGTTAAAGCTCGTTATTTGAGACTGAAATCGAATAGGTTGATTCCTGAAATTGAACAGGTTGATTCCTGAAATGAGCTCGGACGCGTGATTGAAAAACAGGGAAAAAGAGAAACAGGATCCGGTACGACCTTCCGAACGGCTGAAATTGAAGTGTATAATAAATACACGGTTTTTCGGGATTCCGGGGTTCTGGAACAAAATTCTCCGAAAATCATATAGAAACTTCCTTGGGTCAGATAAAGCGGCCACGAAAAGTTTGAGCACCAACGGAAGACACTTGGGGGTGTCGGTGTGTCACAAACCAGCATTCGCCGAAAGTCGGATTATCGTGAAAAATGTGTTAAAGCTTGTTATTTGAGAATCAAATCGAACAGGTTGATTCCTGAAATTGAGCAGGTTGATTCCTGTAATGAGCTCCGACGCGTGATTGAAAAACGGGGGAGAAAAAGAAACACGTTCGCACGACCTTCCGAACAGTGAAATTGAAGTGTATAAATACACGGTTTTTCGGGATTCCTGGGTCCCGGAACAAAGTTCTCCGGAAATCACATAGAAAGTTCCTCGGGTAAGATAAAGCGGCCACGCAAAGTTTGAGCACCAACGGAAGACATTTGGGGGTGCCGGCGTGCCACAAACCAGCATTCGTCGAAACTCGGATTATCGTGAAAAATGTGTAAAAGCTCGTTATTTGAGGCTGAATTCGAACAGGTTGATTCCTGAAATAAGCTCGGATGCATGATTGAAAAACAGGGAGAAAAAGAAACAGGTTCCGGTACGACCTTTCGAAAGGCTGAAATTTAAGTGTATAATACACCATTTTTCGGGAATTCGGGGTCTCGGAACAAAATTCTCCGGAAATCAAATAGAAAGATCGTCGGGTCAGATAAAGCGGCCACGCAAAGTTTGAGCACCAACGGAAGACATTTGGGGGTGTCGGTGTACCTGCATCAAAGATTCGCGAAACTCGGATTATCGTGAAAAATGTGTTAAAGCTCGTTATTTGAGACTGAAATCGAACATGTTGATTCCTGAAATCGAACAGGTTGATTCCTGAAATCGAACAGGTTGATTCCTGAAATGAGCTCGGACGCGTGATTGAAAAACAGGGAGAAAAAGAAACAGGGTCCGGTACGACCTTCCGAACGGCTGAAATTGAAGTGTATAATACATCGTTTTTCGGGATTCCGGGGTCCCGGAACAAAATTCTCCGGAAATCACATAGAAAGTTCCTCGGGTCAGATAAGGCGGCCACGCAAAGTTTGAGCACCAACGGAAAACATTTGGGGGTGCCGCTGTGCCACAAACTAGCATTCGCCGAAACTCGGATTTTCGTGAAAAATGTGTTAAAGCTCGTTATTTGAGACTGAAATCGAACAGGTTGATTCCTGAAATCGAACAGGTTGATTCCTGAAATGAGCTCCGACGCGTGATTGGCGGGAGAAAAAAAACGGAGTTCGATACGACCTTGAGCATTTGAAATTGAAGTGTATAATAAATACACGGTTTTTCGGGATTCCGGGGTTCTGGAACAAAATTCTCCGAAAATCATATAGAAACTTCCTTGGGTCAGATAAAGCGTCCACGGAAAGTTTGAGCACCAACGGAAGACACTTGGGGGTGTCGGTGTGTCACAAACCAGCATTCGCCGAAACTCGGATTATCGTGAAAAATGTGTTAAAGCTTGTTATTTGAGAATCAAATCGAACAGGTTGATTCCTGAAATTGAGCAGGTTGATTCCTGTAATGAGCTCCGACGCGTGATTGAAAAACAGGGAGAAAAAGAAACACGTTCCGGTACGACCTTCCGAACGGCTGAAATTGAAGTGTATAAATACACGGTTTTTCGGGATTCCTGGGTCCCGGAACAAAGTTCTCCGGAAATCACATAGAAAGTTCCTCGGGTAAGATAAAGCGGCCACGCAAAGTTTGAGCACCAACGGAAGACATTTGGGGGTGCCGGTGTGCCACAAACCAGCATTCGTCGAAACTCGGATTATCGTGAAAAATGTGTAAAAGCTCGTTATTTGAGGCTGAATTCGAACAGGTTGATTCCTGAAATAAGCTCGGATGCGTGATTGAAAAAGAGGGAGAAAAAGAAACAGGTTCCGGTACGACCTTCCGAACGGCTGAAATTTAAGTGTATAATACACCCTTTTTCGGGAATTCGGGGTCTCGGAACAAAATTCTCCGGAAATCAAATAGAAAGATCGTCGGGTCAGATAAAGCGGCCACGCAAAGTTTGAGCACCAACGGAAGACATTTGGGGTGTCGGTGTACCACAGACCAGCATTCGTCGAAACTCGGATTATCGTGAAAAATGTGTTAAAGCTCGTTATTTGAGACTGAAATCGAACATGTTGATTTATGAAATCGAACAGGTTGATTCCTGAAATCGAACAGGTTTATTCCTGAAATGAGCTTGGACGCGTGATTGAAAAACAGGGAGAAAAAGAAACAGGGTCCGGTACGACCTTCCGAACGGCTGAAATTGAAGTGTATAATACATCGTTTTTCGGGATTCCGGGGTCCCGGAACAAAATTCTCCGGAAATCACATAGAAAGTTCCTCGGGTCAGATAAGGCGGCCACACAAAGTTTGAGCACCAACGGAAAACATTTGGGGGTGCCGCTGTGCCACAAACTAGCATTCGCCGAAACTCGGATTATCGTGAAAAATGTGTTAAAACTCGTTATTTGAGACTGAAATCGAACAGGTTGATTCCTGAAATCGTACAGGTTGATTCCTGTAATGAGCTCCGACGCGTGATTGAGAAACTGGGAGAAAAAGAAACAGGTTCCGGTACGACCTTCAGAACGGCTGAAATTGAAGTGTATAATAAATACACGGTTTTTCGGGATTCCGGGGTCCCAGAACAAAGTTATCAAAAAATCACATAGAAAGTTCCTCGGGTCAGATAAAGCGGCCACGCAAAGTTTGAGCACCAACAGAAGACATTTGGGGGTGCCGGTGTGCCACAAACCAACATTCGCGGAAACTCGGATTATCGTGAAAAATGTGTTAAAGCTCGTTATTTGAGAATGAAATCGAACAGGTTGATTTTTGAAATTGAGGAGGTTGATTCCTATAATGAGCTCCGACGCGTGATTGACAAACAGGGAGAAAAAGAAACACGTTCCGGTACGACCTTCCGAACGGCTGAAATTGAAGTGTATAAATACACGGTTTTTCGGGATTCCTGGGTCCCGGAACAAAGTTCTCCGGAAATCACATAGAAAGTTCCTCGGGTAAGATAAAGCGGCCACGCAAAGTTTGAGCACCAACGGAAGACATTTGGGGGTGCGGTGTACCACAAACCAAAGATTCGTCGAAACTCGGATTATCGTGAAAAATGTGTAAAAGCTCGTTATTTTGAGGATTGAATTCGAACAGGTTGATTCTGAAATAAGCTCGGATGCATGATTGAAAAACAGGAGAAAAAGAAACGGGTTCAGTACGACCTTCCGAACGGCAGTGAAATTGAAGTGTATAATACATCGTTTTTCGGGATTAGGGGTCCGGAACAAAATTCTCCGGAAATCACATAGAAAGTTCCTCGGGTCAGATAAGGCGGCCACGCAAAGTTTGAGCACCAACGGAAAACATTTGGGGGTGCCGCTGTGCCACAAACTAGCATTCGCCGAAACTCGGATTATCGTGAAAAATGTGTTAAAGCTCGTTATTTGAGACTGAAATCGAACAGGTTGATTCCTGAAATCGAACAGGTTGATTCCTGAAATGAGCTCCGACGCGTGATTGAAAAACTGGGAGAAAAAGAAACAGGTTCCGGTACGACCTTCAGAACGGCTGAAATTGAAGTGTATAATAAATACACGGTTTTTCGGGATTCCGGGGTCCCAGAACAAAGTTATCCAAAAATCACATAGAAAGTTCCTAGGGTCAGATAAAGCGGCCACGCAAAGTTTGAGCACCAACAGAAGACATTTGGGGGTGCCGGTGTGCCACAAACCAACATTCGCCGAAACTCGGAATATCGTGAAAAATGTGTTAAAGCTCGTTATTTAAGGTTGAAATCGAACAGGTTGACTTTTGAAATCGAACAGGTTGATTCCTGAAATGACCTCGGACGCGTGATTGAAAAACAGGGAGAAAAAGAAACAGGGTCCGGTACGACATTCCGAACGGCTGAAATTGAAGTGTATAATACACGGTTTTTCGGGATTTTGGGGTCCCGGAACAAAATTCTACGGAAATCACATAGAAAGTTCCTCAGGTCAGATAAAGCGGTCACGCAAAGTTTGAGCACCAACGGAAGACATTTGGGGGTGCCGGTGTGCCACAAACAGCATTCGCCGAAACTCGGATTATCGTGAAAAATTTGTTAAAGCTCGTTATTTGAGGCTGAAATCGAACAGGTTGATTCCTGAAATAAGCTCGGACGCATGATTGAAAAACAGGGAGAAAAAGAAACAGGTTCCGATACGACCTTCCGAACGGCTGAAATTAAATGTATAATACACGGTTTTTCGGGATTCCGGGGTTTCGGAACAAAATTCTCCGGAAATCACATAGAAAGATCGTCGGGTCAGATAAAGCGGCCACGCAAAGTTTGAGCACCAACGGAAGACATTTGTGGGTGTAGGTGTACCACAGACCAGCATTCGCCGAAACTCGGATTATCGTGAAAAATGTGTTAAAGCATATATTGGAGACTGAAATCGAACAGGTTGATTCCTGAAATCGAACAGGTTGATTACTGATATGAGCTCAGACGCGTGATTGAAAAACAGGGAAAAAAAGAAACAGGACCCGGTACGACCTTCCGAACGGCTGAAATTAAAGTGCATAATACGCGGTTTTTCGGAATTCCGGAGTCCCGCAACAAAATTCTCAGGAAATCACATAGAAAGTTCCTCGGGTCAGATAAAGTGGCCACGCAAAGTTTGAGCACCAACGGAAGACATTTAGGGGTGCCGGTGTGCCACAAACTAGCATTCGCCGAAACTCGGATTATCGTGAAAAATGTGTTAAAGCTCGTTATTTGAGGTTGAAATCGAACAGGTTGATTCCTGGAATCGAACAGGTTGATTCCTGAAATGAGCTCGGACGCGTGATTGAAAAACAGGGAGAAAATGAAACAGGGTCCGGTACGACCTTCCGAACGGCTAAAATTGAAGTGAATACACGGTTTTTCGGGATTCCGGGGTCCCGGAATAAAATTCTCCGGAAATCACCTAGAAAGTTCCTCGGGTCAGATAAAGCGGCCACGCAAAGTTTGAGCACCAACGAAAGACATTTGGGGGTGCCGGTAGGTGTACCTACAAACCAAAGATTCGAAACTCGGATTATCGTGAAAAATGTGTTAAAACTCTTTATTTGAGGTGAATTCGAGCAGTTGATTCTGAAATAAGCTCGGACGCGTGATTGAAAAACAGGAGAAAAAGAAACAGGTTCAGTCACGACCTTCCGACATTTGAAATTGAAGTGTATAATACACGGTTTTTCGGGATTCCGGGGTCTCGGAACAAAATTCTCCGGAAATCACATAGAAAGATCGTCGGGTCAGATAAAGTGGCCACGCAAAGTTTGAGCATAAAACGGAAGACATTTGGGGGTGTAGGTGTACCCTGCAGACCAAAGATTCGCCGAAACACTGATTATCGTGAAAAATGTGTTAAAGCTCGTTATTTGAGACTGAAATCGAACAGGTTAATTTCTGAAATCGAACAGGTTGATTCTTGAAATGATCTCGGACGCGTGATTGAAAAACAAGGAGAAAAAGAAACGGGGTCCGGTACGAACTTCCGAACGGCTGAAATTGAAGTGTATAATACATCGTTTTTCGGAATTCCGGGGTCCCGGAACAAAATTCTCCAGAAATCACATAGAAAGTTCCTCGGGTCAGATAAAGCGGCCACTTAAAGTTTGAGCACCAACGGAAGACATTTAGGGGTGCCGGTGTGCCACAAACTAGCATTCGCCGAAACTCGGATTATCGTGAAAAATGTGTTAAAGCTCGTTATTTGAGACTGAAATCGAACAAGTTGATTCGAAATCGAAACGGGTTGATTCTGAAATGAGCTCGGACGCGTGATTGAAAACAGGAGAAAAAGAAACACGTTCGTACGACCTTCCGAGCATTTGAAATTGAAGTGTATAATAAATACACGGTTTTTCGGGATTCCGGGGTTTTGGAACAAAATTCTCCGAAAATCATATAGAAACTTCCTTGGGTCAGATAAAGCGGCCACGAAAAGTTTGAGCACCAACAGAAGACATTTGGGGGTGTCGGTGTGTCACAAACCAGCATTCGCCGAAACTCGGATTATCGTGAAAAATGTGTTAAAGCTTGTTAATTGAGAATCAAATCGAACAGGTTGATTCCTGAAATTGAGCGGAGTTGATTCCGAATTGAGCTCCGACGCGTGACGACGATCTTTATGATTTGGAAATTTGTTAAGTACCACGAGGATCTCACGAAAGAAAGATTGTATTACGTTTGATTTAGACTAGTTATTTTTATTCTTTTCTCCCATTCAAACTTATTTGGGAATCCCGTTTGACCTCAAACAACGGCTTTAACAAATTTTCCGCGGGTTTCATCCGGTTTGTGAATGTATAGACACCCCAAGCTAAGTTGTGCTCAAGCTGCGTGTATGCCCTCCGACACGAAGGAACTTTTCTATGTGATTTAAATAAATTTGTTCGGGACTAAATCGAGAAGCGTGTGATATACCCTTCAATTTGACGTTGAGGAGATATGTCTTGGAATTACTGTTTCTTTTCTCCTGTTTTCAATCAGCGTCGGCGATTCATTCGAGAATCAACTGTTGTTTCAAAAATTGACTGTTGTTTCAACAACAATGCGAGCTTTAACACATTTTCGTTGTCGGTTTTCGGCGAAATGGTGGTTTGTGGCTGCCGTGCCAATCAATCTGGCGCTGGCGTTAAGCGCTCATGGAAGCTTATGATTTTACGGATAACGTTGCGGGACGAGAATCTCACGAAAGCCGATAATGGTATAAACCTGTTAGGCGGTCCCGGCGGTAATCGCCGAAAATTTCGATTTTCGTCGCGGCGTCAGGCTTCATTTCGGGATCAGCTGATTGCATTTGATCGGCTGTTAATTCGATCTCAATCAGCGACTTTAACAACGTTACTCGCGTCGGTTGGCGGAAAATCATAGTTTGTGTTTTGTGAGCACTTGTGTTGCGTTGATACTCGGAAGCACTGGCGTGTATATCTGACGAGAATTTTCTTATCCGGAAGTAGAAGTTTGTATTAATGATGCCACCCTTGTTGTAGTTGAAGATATCTTGGCTGTTTCTTTCTCCTGTTTTTCAATCGTATCGGCTTATTCGGGATCGATTGACCGACCTCAACGGCTTTACGTTTTCGCGATAATCGAGCGATCTTCGGTTTGTCACCAAATAATCTTCGTGATGTCAAGCTATTTATAATATCTTGCGAGAACCTGATTAGAGGAACGGGACCAGAAGATCGAAAAAGCGTGTTATCGACGATTCGGCCGTTGAAGGTATCGCCGAGAGCGTGTTTCTCACTGTTTGTCAGTCGCGTGACTGTTAGATCAACCTCATATTTAAAATCAACCTGTTCCATTCGATATAACGACTTCTTGCATTTTCGCGATAATCCGGTTTCGCGAATGTTGGTTTGTATTGCCGGCAGCCCCGAATATTGCGTTGGTGCTGTGGCACGACTTTTCTATGTGATTTTTGATAACTTTGCGGAACGAGAATCTGAAAAGCCGTGTATTTATTATACACTTCAATTTCGGCCGTTTGAAGGTAAATCGCGAAATTTCATTCTCAGTTCGATCGCGCGTCAGGCTTAGTGCGGGGAATCGGCACCATCATTTGAGTCAGCTGTTGTTGATCTCAATAGCGGTTTTAACGCATTTTCTGATATCCGGTTTCGATATGTTTGTGGCGCGGTGTTTTGGTGTCTTCAACTGTAATGGCGCCTGACGTTTATGTGATTCACGGAAAATTTGTTAGGGACCTGTGATCAATATTAAGCGATTGACCGTTGAAGGTAAAATAGCGATTCTGCTCTTACTATGTATTTTTCAATCGCGTCAACTCGTTGAGGAATAAACTGTTATTCGAGGAGATCAACCTGTTGTTTCGCTAAAATCAGCATTGACCGATCTCGATATGACTTTGCTGCATTTTTCGCGGTATCGGTTGGCGGAAATCTTTGATGCAAATGTTCGCCATTACCCAATCTAAAGTTGTGCTGGCTTTCGTGGCGCTATCCCGACGTGATCTTTTATTTGTTCCGGGAGAATTTGTTAAAATTTGAAAAGGATAATATTATACACTTAAATTCGTGGTCGAAGAAGATCTTGCTTTCTTCTCCTCTTTTCAATCAGCAGCGTCGACTATTTGAGGGATCAACCTGTTGACAATCGTGTGAAGCTTTACTGTCAATCAATTTCGGCAATCTTCAGTTTGTCTGCCGACACGAAATATCTTCGTGACAGCTTACAGTAGCGCTGTGCGAAGGAATAATAATGTTCGGAAAGTCGATCCAGAAAGCGATCAACTACGCTTCGGAAAGGTAAAAATGCCGGAAGGCGATCACTGTTTTTCAATCCTTGTGATATGTCGAATGACTGCCGAATTCGAGGAATCAACATTGTTGATCACCGTCGTAAGCAACACATTTTCGCGATATCAGTTTCGGCTGAATCTTGGTTTATGACATGCCGTACACTTGGCTCGTTGGTGCTGAGCTTTAAGTGTTTTAATGCGACGAAGGTATATGACCGTTCGAAAGGTAAATCGCCGGCGTTTTCTATGATCGCGGCAATCGACTGTTCGAGAATCAACTGTTGTTCGAGAATGTTTGTTGATCAATGAACTTTAACGCATTTTCCGCGAAAATCGGATTTATTTCTGTACGGCGCTAATCTTCCGTTGAATATAAACTTTGTGGCATGACTTGAAGAGCTTTCTGTATATTGTTGAAATTTTGTTAAGGGACCCGTCGAAAAGCGATGTATTATATGGCCCGTTGAAGACTATATTTCTTCTCGCATTTCAATCGCGTCCCAGCTGTTGAGTCTTTGTTGTTCAGAATCGGCGCGACCCGACCGAGATGACATGTTAATTTGATCTCAATCTGAGCTTTAACACATTTTCGCGATAATCGGATTTCGGCGAATCGCTGATGCGTATTGCCGCTGCCAATGCTCAAGCGTGGCGTATCGACGACGTCTGTTGTTAAATTTGTTAAGGACGCAATTTCTGAAGATGATTGTATCCTGCCAATTGACACTGAAAGGCCAAATCGCCGTGTCTTTATACGTTTTACCCCGATCATGCATCGACTTCTTCGGGAATAGCTGTTAAATTAACATAATAGCGACTTTGCATTTTCGCGATCGATTTCGGCGAATCAGCTGGTTGTGTGCGTACTCGTCACCAGTTGGTGCTCAACCTGGCGTGGCATTGCGAAGGGAACACTATCTTCGGAAGAACGCTATTAGGGCCAGATGGCCGATGTATTCTCCGATTTCAGCCGTTCGAAGATCATGCCGACGTGTTCTTTATCACGATCAAATCGCGGCGTGCGAATCAACTTTGCTCATTTGGTCCGACGTTGTTGATTCTCAAATAACAAGCTTTAACATTTCGATAATCCGGCACCGGCGAATCTTCGTTTATGTTTCCTGCCGACACCCAGTAAGTTGTCTTCAACACCACCGTGGCATATGACAGAAAATTTATGATTTTGAAGAATTTATTCGAAATTCCCGATCAGCGTGTGACTATTATAAACCCAATTCGGCGTTATAATCGCGGATTACAACTCTTTCCTGGCACTCGCGGCGTCGGCCCTCATTTGGGAATCCTTTGTTGACAAGTCAACCTGTGTTGATCTCAAATGCTGAGCTTCTTACATTTTACGCGATAATCAGTTTCGGCGAATGCTGTTTGCTCTTTGCGACACTTGAAAATATGCTAAGTTGGTCTCGATCTTGCCGACGCTTTATGTGCGGAAGATTTGTTAAGTTTGAATCGTAGTCTGGCTCAATTTGGCCGTTAGAAGATAATAAGGGCCTCTTCTTTATATGTTTTAAATCGCCGAGATTCATTGAGTCGACTGTTATTCGAGATCAACACGATTATTTGTCTCGCGGTTTAATACTCGCGATAATCGGTTTCAGCGGTATCTTGTGCCATGTGCCAGACCTTTCCAAACAATGAACGTTAATGCTGCGTGGCATGACGATCTTTTAATGTGATTTCGGCAGCGTGTATTATGCGGTCAGTTGGCCGTTGAGAAGACTTTGTTTCTTTCTCCTGTTTTTCAATCATCGGCGAATCGCTGATGACACCAATAGCGACTTTACGCATTTTCGCGATAATCAGTTCGGCGAATCTTTGGTTTGTCTTCGCCGGCGATCAATGTCTTCGTTGACCAACTCAACAGTGGCATATATGCAGAATTTTATGTGTTCGGAGAAAACTGTTGCGAGCGAGATATAAAAACTATTGTTATACGCCCCGATTGTGCGTTAGAAGGTATCGGCGATCGCGGTAATCGCTAGCGTCGAGCGTGCGAGATCAACTGCTTTCAGAATCAACTGTTAATTTCGTGCCGAATAACAAGCTTTAACACATTTTCTGATAATACGATTACTGGCTGAATCTTCTTATGCCAATTACCAACTTTGCGTGGCTGTGACGAGGAAATTTCTGTTTTAGATTTGTTGAGATCGCCGTGTATTTATTATGCGTATTCGGCCCGTTGATATCTTGGCGATGTTCTTCTCCGCACCTCAGCGTCAGCATTGAGTCAACTGTTCATTCGAATCAGCGATGCATTCGATCTCAATAACGAGCTTTTAACCGTTTTGCGGTAATCGGTTTGGCGTGCTGGTTTTAACGCCGGCTGCCCCAAATGTCTTTAGTTGTGCTCCGAGCACTTTCAATTGGCGCTATCTGACGAAGGCTTTTATAGGTGATTTGAGTGCCGGTTCCCATTGTGCTTCAGTTGGCGTTGAAAGCGGAACCTGTTTCATTTCTCACACACAATCCGCGTGATCAGCTTCCATTCGAACAACCTGACAAAGTCAACATTAATTTATGAAGACAACATTTTGAATGGCTCAGTTTGGCGAATACTAGTTTGTAACACGGCACCCCCAATAATGTGCGTGATAAGCTTTGGCGTGGCATCTGACGGCTATGTATTTCTGGAAATTTCGATCGTATTGAATTCGCGCATGTCTGGTAGCCGTTAGATAAATCGCCGAGATCATGTTTCTTTTTTCCTGTTTTTCAGTCAGCGTCTATTACATTCGATGTCAACTTGTTTGATTTGAGATCAACTGTTGATCATTATCAAATAACGAAGCCTTTTCCGCGATAATATCGAGTTCCGTGAATGTGATTTGTAACGCGATCAATATCTTAAGTTGTCTCAAGCGACTACTCTGACACGAAAAAACTGTATGACCACAGATAGCAAAGCGTCAGCTCGTCACTTCAATTCGGCGTTACGAAGGTAAATCGCCGAACTCTTTTCTCGATTTCAATCTTGGCGTCGAGCTCATTTCGAGGAAATCAACTGACCGAATCAGCTGTTATTGATCTCGCGAACTTCTTCACATTTTCGCGATAATGTTCAGCGAGATCTGGATTTGTGGCACGCGGCACTTAAATAATCTTTCGTGTGCTCAAGCAAGTGGCAGCTTAGCGAGAATATGTGATTTGCGAGAATTTAAGAGGACCGGAACCAGCGTGTATTATACACTTCAATTGGCGGTCGGCGGACCCTTTTTCTCCTTGTTTTTCAATCAGCGATCCGATCCTTCAGAATCAACTGTCATTCGAAATCGGCACATTCCATTTAAGTCTCAAATAATAACTGTACATTTTCGCGATAATCATTGCTGGTATGTACTAAATGTGGCTCGCTCTCAGAAGCCTGGCGTGACATCTACTGACCGCTGATATCTTTCTATGTGATTCAATTAGAACGGATACGAAAAAGCGTGTATCCTGCAGCCGATTGTGGTTGAAGGTAATCTTGAAATTTCTTCTTTTCTCGCATTTTCGATCAGCCTTTAAATCAATCTGTTAATTGACCTCAAATAAAGTTTCGCCGCATTTTTCGCGATAATCAGTTTGGCGATCGGTTGCCGTACCGTTAATTGGCAAACACCCTGGCATTATTTGAAGGAATTGAAGGAAGTGGTTTCCAAATCAGCGTGATTGGCCAATTTGGCCGTTGAAAGGTAAATGCCGGTACTGTCACATTTTCTCCTGTTTCGGCTGTTCGGAGATCAGCATTACATTCGAGAATCAACATTGCGTCAGATATTTGTTCATTTCAACCTCAATAGCAGTACAACACATTTTCGCGATAATCCCAGTTCGGCGAGATGCTCTGTCTGCGGCCTCTCCGTATCTTCGTTGTGGCATAGCGTGTATGCCGCGGCGAAAATTTGTTAGCGAGTTTCGGTCAGCCGTATTATAAAGCTTTAGTGACCGTTGAAGAAAAGGTAATCTGAAGATCTGTTCTTTTCCTGTTTTCAATCGCGTCAACTCATTGATAATGTTTGTTATTGAGATCAACAAGTCATTCAGTCTCAATATATCAACTTAACACATTTTCGCGATGCCAGTTTGGCGATCTTGATAATGTCTCACTTAAATCTTCGACGTGTACGCCACTGCTGGCGACGATCTTTTATGTATTCCGGAGGAAATTTGTTACGTTTTTCGGGTCAGCCGTGTATTATACGCCGATTTGACGATTAAGGTAAATGTGTTTACTGTCTGTTTTCAATCTCGGCGATAAAACTTATTTAAGTCGGCTTTGTTCATTCCGACCTCAACGACTAACTGGAAATTTTCGCGACAATGGGATTTATCATGTACGTATTACCACCAAATTGAATATCAACACCTAACGTGGCCTTTATCTGAATGAGGAACTTTTTCAATGTTCTGGAAGGTAGAGTTACGAGATGAAAAGCACGCCCGCTGATTGTCGTTGTCTCCACCTAATCGCAGCGGCGAGCTCATTTGAGAATCAACTGTTGACCGAAATCAACGTTATTCGACACTCAAATAATAGGCTGCTTTCGCGATAATCAGGATTTCGGCTATGGCACGCGTACTAAATGGATTGTGCTCAGGCTTGCGTGGCATGCTATGACGAACGCACTATGTTGCGAATTTTGTTAAAGTTCCCGGAATTCGCGAAAACGATAATATTACGCGATTTGTTAAATCTGATTAGTTTCTTTTCTCCTTGTTTAATCGCGGCGTCATTCATTCAGTCAACCTCTTGCGACCGAGGCCTCAACTGTTGATCTCAGGCTCTTGAGCTTTAGCATTTTCCGCGATAATCGATTTGGCGAATCATGACACATATTTACCTGCCCCCGTCTTCGTGGTGCTCAGCTTTGCGTGGGCGATCTTTATCTTGTTTAAATTTCGGCCGAGACCGATCAGCCGTGTATTATACGCCCGATTCCCGGCCGTTAACGAGAACTGTTTCTTTATCTGTTTTGTCAGCGTCAGCTATTGAGATCTGACCGAGCCGGCCTCATGCCCGGTTTTAACACATTTTCGCGATAATGATTTGGCGAATCTTTGACCTGCCATTTTACCCAATGTCTTCCGTTGGTGCTCAACTGGCGTGGCGCTATCTGACGAAGGAAATTTAGATGTTCAGGAATTTTGTCCGAGGACGAGATCTGAAAAAGCGATGTATTCACTTCAGTTTGGCGTTAATGCGGTCTGTTCATTTTCTCACTGTTTTGATCGCGGCGTCAGCTTCGGAAATCAGCGATGTCGAGAATCAAGCGATTACCGACCTCAAATAACGACTGCTACATTTTCGCGATCTTCCGGCGAATGCTAGTTTGTGGCTGCCCGTCACTACAAATATCTTTGGTGCTCAGATACTGCGTGGCGCATACTTTTATCGGCGGCTTACATGTGATGCGGAAATTTTTGTTAGTTCCCGGAACCGAAGAAAGCGTAGCATTATACGAGCCCGATTTCGATCGTTCGGAAAGTTGTTCTTTGCTCGCGTTTAGCGTCGCTTCATTGAGATGACGCCATTTATTATTTACGTCTCAATAGGCTTTAACTGCGTTTTCCGCGATAACGGCGAATGCTGATGTCATTTCACCCCGATATCTTGTGAGTGCTCAATGGCGATTTGAAGGAGCTGACCGAATCGAAAGCGTGTATTAAGCCGATTTGGCCGTTAATCATCGCCGAACTGTTTCTTCACTGTTTTCAATCGGCGTCAGCTATTTGGGAATCGCTGTTAATTGACCTCAAATAGAACTTTTAACATTTTCTGATGTGGTTAAATCTTCGGTTTGTCGCCATTTCCGCGGCTGGTGTGCTCAAATGACGTGCGGCGGCAATTTCTGGTGATTCCCGGAAGATGCGGTTCCCGGAATCGTATTCACTTCAGTGGCGTCAGTTACTGTTCATTTATACATTTTCAGGCTGTTAAATCAACGATTGATCGCGAATCGCTGACCATTTGATAATCTTGACTTCTTGCGTTTTTCTGATATCCGGATTCAGCGATCTTTATTTATTGGCTCATTTGCCAAGACAGTGCTGAAACCTGATGGCTTTTATGACTTGGAAACTTATGTGACTGCTGAATTTATTCGCGGGAACTCGAAAATTCCACGTGGCGTATTATCCTTTAATTTGCGTTGGAAAAATTTTTGAATCTTCTTCTTTTTCCGCATTTCAATCGCGCGTGGCTTCATTCGACAATCAACTGTTGTTGAGGAGATCAACTGTTGTTCGTCTCGATAACGGCTTCTCGCGATAATCGAGATTCAGCGATCTTGTGCGTGATACACCGCGATATTCTTTAAGTTATTTTCGAGCTGTCTTACTTCTCGACGACGACTTATGTGATTTAAAATTTGTTCGGCAGGATCGGCGTGTCTCGGCCGATTTGTGGATTACGAAGACGTTTCTTCGTTTCAGTCATCTGTCGGCTTATTGAGTCAACGACCGTTCGGCCTTAATCTTGACTTTAACAAATTTTCGCGATAATCGGATTTGGCGAATCTTTGGTTTATGTACGAAGCATTTCATATGTGTCGTTAGAATAACTCAAACTTTCAATTATTTTTATCTGACAGAACTGTTATTGGAGATTTTGACAGGACCTCGTATTCTTCAGTTTCGGCGTTAGAGAAAGATAAAATCGCGACCTGTTTCATACATTTTCAATCGCGTGGTAGCTCATTTCGAAATCAACTGTTGATTCAGGAATCAACTGTGTTGACTCAATAGCATTTTTCGATATCAGTTCGGCGAATCTGTTTGTAACGCGGCATAAATGCTCGTTGATGCGCTTTGGCGTGGCACTATTGACATTTCTATGTGACAAATTTTGTTAGCGAGGTTTGGTCCAGCGGCGTAATCATCGCTGATTCGGCGTTGCGGATCGTTTCTTACCGCGATTTTCAATCGCGGCGATCACGGCTTCATTCGAGGGTCAACTGTTCGGGAATCAACATTGTCGACCTCAGACCTAGCGGCTTTTAACACATTTTCCGCGATACTCAGTTCGGCGAATCGTGGTTTGTGGCTGCCGTACCCCGATGTCTTCGTTAAGTTGCTCAAACTTTCCGCGTGAGCATCTGCTTGACGCGTACGTTCCGGGCATGTAGGCTTGGATTAACTGTGCGTTTCCGGGTATCTGGCCGTGTAGTTGTCGCTTCAATTCCCGGCGTTGAGTCGCCGCGAACCCTGTTTCTTTTTCTCACTCGTTTTTTGATCGCGCGTCGGAACGCATTCGGAGATCAACTGTTCGATTCGAGTGATCTGTTGTTGACCTCAAATAGCGATCTTTACCACATTTGCGCGCGCTAACGAGTGTCGGCGAATGCTTGGTTTGTGTGGCACTCTATCGCCCCCAAATGTCCGTTGGTGCTCTGACTTTTTCGTGTGGCAGACTTTACGTGCCGGAGGAGCTTTTTCTATGTGATTTACGGAGATCTGTCGGGACCCGTGTCTGAAAAAGCCGATGTATTATTCGGCTTCAGTTCGGCCGTTAGAAAGTACATCTTTCCGGCGTTCCGTTCTTTCTCCTGTGTTTCAATCAGCGGCGTCAGCTCATTTGAAGAATCAACTGTTGACCGTTCGAAATCAGCTGTTGACCCCGACCTCGAGATAGCGAGGCCTTTAGCGTTTTTCCCGCGATAATCCCTTTGGCGAATCGATACGTATTTACCTAAGCCCCGCATGCTCGAGCCCTGGCGTGGCATCTGACGACGACATCTTTTTTCTATGTGATTTGGGAGATTTATTGAAGTTCGGGAAAAAGCCGTGTGTTACTCGGCCCCGATTTGGCGTTAAGTGTAAATTTTGTTTTCTTTTCTCCTGTTTCAATCGCGGCGTCAGACTATTTCAGGATTCAATACGTGTCGACCTCAAATAAAGTTTTAACGTGATATCAGTTTGGCGAATCTTGGTTGTTCACCGTACCAGAATGTCTGCGTTGGTGCTCAACTGGCGGCATATGACGAAGAAGGCCTTTCTGGCGATTTCGGTACTGTCAGGCGCGGGTAGCCGTGTATTCGCTATTCGGCGTTGAGAGAAAGGCCATGCGGAACTACTGTTCATTTCTCCACCATTTTCAATCAGCGTCAGCTTCATTTCAGGAAATCATTTGATTATTCGAACCAACCTGTTTATTCGAATAGCGAGCTGTACATTTTCCGCGATATCACGTTTAAATGATGTTTAATGACACCTTGCGCCTAAATATCTTCGTTGGTCTTCAGGCAGCATCAGCGAGGCATGTTTCTGGAAATTTGTTGAAGGATCCGATTAGAAAGCGTCAGCTATTCGGCCCAGTTCAGAAGATAATCTTAGGATCTTTGTTTCTTTTCGCATTTTATCGCGATGCTGGCACGAATATCAACGATTGCATTTGAATCAACCTGTGCATTCGATCTTTAACGCATTTTTCCGCGATGATCGATTTCGGCGAATCAGCGTGCGTATTTGCCTACGCCCCAGATATCTTCGTTGGTGCTCAACTGGCGTGGCACGGCGACGTCTTTTCTATGTGACAGGAAGATTTTGTTAGAAACAGTCTGGCAGATGGCGATACACTTCAATTTGTGCGTTGAAAGATTAAGTATCGTATTTCTTTCTCCTGTTTTGATCATGGCGTCGGCTGATCAACTTTGTTATTCGACCTCAAATAACTGACTTTAACAAATTTTTTCCGCGATAATGATTTGGCGAAAATGTTATTTTATCTTTGCCGTACCCGCAGGTGTCTTTAGTTGGTGTGAGCATTATCTGATAGAGCTTTCTATGACCCATTCGGGGAAATTGCCGATCTGAAAACCAATGTAATATCGTGGTGTCGTTGAAAATGGTCAGACCATGTTTCTTTTTGCTCACGTTTTTGATCAGATAAAGCCATTTGGGGCAACTGTTGATTCGAGGAATCAACGACCATTTATTTTCAATGTAACTGCGATTTTTTCTTTGATAATCGGGATTTGGCGAAGATGCCAGTTTGTGGCACTTGCCGTACCACAAATGTCTTAAAGTTAGTCTTTCAACTGCGTGGCATCTTTGGAAAACTTTAATGATTTACGAGAATTGTCCGAGGTTTCGGAACCGGCGATGTATTATCGGCCGATTTGGTAGTTAGCTATTTTCTCCTTGTTTTGATCCCGCGCTGTCGTATTCAGTCAACTCTTGACCCTGAATGTTTTGTTGTTTGATCTCAACTCTTGAGCTGCATTTTTCGCGATAATCGGTTCGAGATCTTTATTTTCACTACACTCCCAGATATCTTTCGTTGAACTAACTCAAGCACTGCGTGCCGCTTTTAACGATCTTTATTTGATTCGGGAATTGTCGGGCAGATCGAAAAGCGTGTATTACCGCTTCCGAATTTATTCAGAAAGGTAAATGTGAGCTGTTCTCACTGTTTTTCGATCGCGTCTGCCGAGGAATCCTTAGTCATTTGTCAAACAACGACGCAACTACATTTTCGCGTGTTTGGCGAATCTTGATTTGTGGCCGTCTGCAGTAATCTTTAAGTTAGTGCTCAAACTGGCGTGGCATCATCTTATCGACGGCTGTCATTGGAAATTTTGTTAGAGTTATCAGTGAAAAGCGATACGTCTCTTGCAATTCAGCCGTTGAAGGTAAATCTGGTATCTGTTTCACCACTGTTTTCAATCGCGCATCGGCGTCATTTTGATGGTAACTGTTGTTTGACAAATGGCAATTTGCTACATTTTCTGAATATCGGATTTCGGCAATCTTGTTTATGGCACCAGCATATCTTCGTGTGCTGGCTTTGGCGTGGCGCTGACGAAGAACTCCATGTATTCAGTATTGTGCAAATCGAGAAAATCGTGTATTTATTAACGCGATTCGGCGTTAAATCGCGTATTTCTTTTCTCTGTTTTTTTGATCCAGCTACGGCTCATTTGAGGAATCAACTGTTAGGTCGAGAGAAATCAGCTTTAATGGGCCGAGGAATCACTTTGTTGATACAACCTGACTTGCAACACATTTTCACGATATCGAGTTTATTGAATCTTGGTTTAATGAACTGCCGTACCCTAATAATGTGTAAACTGTGACATTATTTAGTCGGAACCCAACCGTTGAAATTAAATGCGGACCACTGTTTCTTTTTCTCATTGTTTTGTCAATCCCGCCAGCGTCATTTCATTTAATCAAGCTGATGCATTTAGTATTTGACCATTTGTATAACTAACGAACTTAAAATTTACGCCCAATGTATTCGGCGAATATTGGTTTATGGCTGCGCCCGGCACTCACCCCGAATCTTTCGTTGGTCTTTCAAACGTGGCGTTTCTCTGGCGAAGAGCTTTATGTGATTTCGTAGAGACACGGAATCGAAAAAGCGTGTGTAAATGCTTTGATTATGCTATTTCTCTGTTTTTCAATCCGCGTCCGGCCATTTCGAATGGCTGTTGTGCGGGCAACTGCATTTTTCTTGATATCCGGATTTGTGAATATTTGTTTGTGTATGTTTAAAGTTGTGCTCAACTGTACTGCGACATTTCTATGTGATTTGGAGAATTATGTTAGTTTAGAATCCCGAAAAGCATTATTATTCTCCCTTCAATTTGGCCGTTGTTCGGAAGATTAAATCGCCGGACCGTTTCTTTCTCTACTGTTTAATCCCGCGTCGCTTCGACTGGAGATCAACTGACCGGAGATGGCTTTGTTGATTCGACACCGAATAGCGGCTTTAACAAATTTTTCGCGATATCGGATTCGGCGAATGCTGGATTTGTGGCACGCACTGCCCCAAGTGCCTTCCGTTATTAACTGGCGTGGCGTAAACTTTTTGCTAATGTGATTTCACGGTATTAGGGAACCTCAAGATCAGAAAACCATGTATTCACATACTTCAATTGGCGCGTTGAAATCTTACGAACCTGTTTCTTTTTCTCCTGTTTTCAACGTCAGCTGGCGCAAGAGATCAACCTGTTGATTCAGCTGTTATTCGACCTCAAAATAGGCTTTAGCTGCATTCCGCGATATCAGTTTCAGGGAATGTGGTTTGTGGCGCCCAACATGTCTTCGTTAGTCTTTCGAGCACCTAGTGGCATTATCCCCGAGGGCTATGTGATTTGGGGAAGATTTTGTTAAGTTCCGAGATCGAAAGGCCTGTATTATATACGCCGATTCGGCGGCAATGCCGGAAAGTTCTGTTTCTATTTCTCCATGTTTTTCAATCCTTAACGTCAACCATTGAGAATCAGCTGTTGTTCGGCTCTGCAAATAGCGAGCTAACACATTTTCCCGCATAATGTTCCGGCAATCTGGATTAATCTTTGGCGGCGCTAGTTGATATGAGCTCAGTGGCATATCGACGAAGAGCACCTCTATGTTCGGATAATTGCGGAACCGGAGATCGAAAAGCGTCGATATCTGGCCGTTTCGGCCCGTTCGATATCGCGATCCCATTCTCTGAACTCAATCGCGGTCAGCTTTGCCAGAATCAGCTGTTAATTGACGCAAATAGCGGTTTTGCTGCATTTTCGATGAATGCGATTTCGGCAGTAACTGGTTTTGCTCTTTGCCGGCACGCCCCGATATATTTAATTCAGTGCTCAAGCACTAACGTGGCGCGTAGGCCGATTCCGGAAGATGTCCGGTTCCGAAATCGGCGTCATTCACTGATTTGACCGTTAGAAGACAAATCACCGGACCACTATTTCATTTCTCCTGTTTCAATCGCGCGTCGCTTCTTCGAAATCAGCTTTGTTGTTCGAGATCAACTTTGATTCCGGCTTTCAGATAGCGGCTTTAATTTTTCCGCGATGTGAGTTCGGCGATATAGTTTGTAACGCCGGCACCTATCTTCGTTATTACTCAACTTTTTAATTGGCATGTCTGACACGTCTATAATACGGAAATTTGTTCAGGACCCGAACCGAAAAGCGATATTATACTTCAATTCGGCCCGTTGAAGAAAGTTAAATGCCGGGTCCCGATTTCTTCTCCTTGTTTTCAATCCGCGGCGTCAATGAGTGACCCCTGAGGATAACTGTTCATTTACCGATCTCAAATAACGAGCTTTAACACATTTTCCGCGATAATCAGTTTCAGCGAAGTAAATGTACACCTCGCTAATGTTTCGTTGGTGCTCAAACTTTCGCGTGAGTTTTTTTTATGACGTGATCTTTACGTAATGATTCGAAAATTTTGTTCGTTTCCGGAAATCTGAAAGCGTGTATTATACATGGTGGCAAAAGTTGAAAATTAATCGCGCATTTCATTTCTTTATACTGTTTTTCAATCGCGGCGTCAGCAATTCGAGGAACTTTATTCGAATTGACCTCCGAAATAGCGGTTTTAACATTTTCCGCGATAATCCCAGTTAGCGATCTTTGCCGCCCTGCGATATCTTTTTAAGTTGATTATCAAACACTGGCGTGGCCGCTTCTTGACGAAAATTTCGGGAGATACGAGTTCTGGCGTCAGCGTGTATTAGCCGATTTCGGCGTTGGTATTTCGCCTATGCCCCGATCGCGTCGGCGCTATTTAAGTCAGCTGTTGATCGAGAATCGCTGTTGTTTGACCTCAAATAGCGAGCTAACGACCTCGCGACAATCGATTTCGGCGAATGGTTTGTGGCGCACCTGATTGGTGCTATTCATCGACGGCATTTTGCTATATTGATTTCTGAAATTTAGCGGGCTCGTGAAAAAGCGGCGTATTATGCACTTTATTATTTGCGTTTGGAGGTAAAATGCCGGGCGAACTGTTTCTTTTTCTGTTTTCAATCAGCGGCGATACAACTTCATTCATTAATCGCTGTTAGATTTGAAGTTATTTATTGACCGATCTCATCGCGAGCTTTAACCGCATTTCCGCGATAACCTGGCGAATCTTTGATGCTTATTTTACCTACGCCCCCAGTCTCTTTCGTTGATGTAACTTTCGTGGCACGCTGCGACGATCTTTATGTGTTCGGTATTTGTTGAAGCAGATCTGGCGTGTATTATACGCCCCGATTCGGCCGTTGAAGGTAAATGCGCGAGAACTGTTCTTTGCCTATTTTCAATCATGATAAGAGCATTGAGGAATCGACTGTTGATTAGAGCCTCAAATAACTGACTTTAACAAATTTTCGCGACAATCCGTTTGGCGAGATCTTGGTTTATCTGCGCACCATCTTCGTTGAATAGTGGCGGCGAAGGAATTTTTCATGTTATTTGGAATTTAAAGTTTGAATGCGAAAAGCGATATTCTATACGCCCGGCGATGTTAGATATCTCTTTTCTCTGTTTTTCAATCAGCGTCTGGCGTTAAGAATCAACTGTCCGATTCAGGGAATCTTTGTTATTCGGCACTCAATAGCGAGTAACGTTGCAATAATCAGTTCGTGAATGTGTTTGTATTTGCGCCCGGCACCCAATAATGTCGTTGGTATAACTTTCAGCGTGAAAAACTATAATGATTTACGGGAGAAATTCAGGACGGTCGAAAAGCCGTGTCTGTAATTCGGCGTTAGTGTGCCGGCCTGTTTCTCCTGTTTTCAATCAAAGATGTCGAGCTCATTCGAAATCAACTGTTATTCGACCTCAGATCTTGACACCTTTTCGCGAATATCAGTTTGTAAATATTCGTTTATTATTACCATTATTTTCAATGTCGTGATAATACTCTCGGCAGCTGCGAAAATTTCTATCATGTTCGATTGACCGTGACATCGATCTGAAAATCGTGCGTCTCTTACCCAATTTAAATTAATTAAATCACCGATTTCTGTTTTCACATTTTTCAATCAGCATCAGCGTCATTTGTTAATCAGCTTGTTATTCGACCTCAAATAGCAGATTTAACACATTTTCCTGATCTTCAGTTCAGCGAATCGTTTATGTTTGCCGGCACTACGTGTCTTCGCGTTAGTCCTCAAGCGCTGGCGTGGCGCTTTATCGACATATTCGAGGAGAACCTATTCGATACCGAAAATCGAAAATCGTGTGATATACGCCGATTTGGCCGTTGAAAGGTATGCGGATATGACTGTTTTCAATGCAACTGGCTCATTCGGGAATGACTGTTATTCGAAATCAACGTAGATTCGGGAATCCTTTTGACCATTTGACTAAAATCGCGAATACATTTTCTGTATCCGGTTCGATAATTCTTTTGCCGGCACCACAGTATCTTTCGTTGGTACTGAAACTAGCGTGGCGCTGTGAGTCGAGGCTTAATTCAGCGTTAAATGCGGTTACTGTTTCACACTCCCATGTTTTCAATCGCAACGTCAGCATTAATGTATTCGTTTGAGTGTTTGTTGTTGACACCGATAGCGGCAAAATTTTCGCAATATCCCCGGTTTGGCGAATGTTGTGGCGCACTTGAATGTGCTAAAGTTGGTGCTCCGAGCTTCTTTGTGGCCATTTTAATAAGATTCCTATGTGATTCAGTGACCAAGGGATTCCGAATCATAAAACCTATGTGCTGCCGGTGGCCGTTAAAATAATAAATCGCGAACTACTGTTCCTATTTCTCGCATTTTAATCATCCCGTGAGGAATAAACTGTTATTTGACTCAAATAGCGACTTCTTCTGTTTCCGCGATAATATAGAGTTTGGCAGGCTAATGCCAGCGACACTAGTAATGTCGTTGGTGCTCAAGCTTTGGCGTGGCCGCGAGAGCTTTTATGTATTTGGAAAGTATGTTAGAGTTGGAATCGAAAAATATGTATTCTACACTTCAATTCGGCCGTTAAGAAGGTAAATGCTTGTTCCGTTCTTTCTCCTGGTATCAGCGTCAGAGCTCATTTTGAGTCCTTTGTCGAATGGCGCTGTTGTTGACCTCGATATGACAACAATTTTCACTGATATCGGTTGGCGAATACTGTTTATTAACGTCCTCCGAATACCTTAAGATTGGTCTCAACTGGCGTGGCATATTGCAGAGCCTACTATGTGATTTACGGCCATTGTTGGAGATCTAGAAAATATTCGCGCCGATTCGGTAAGATTGAAAGACGTTTCTTTCTCCGCAATTTTCAATCCGTCAGCTTTATTTTGGGTCGACGATTATTCGGGAATCAATGTGCATTGATCGCCTCCAATATGACTGCTACATTTTCCGCGATCTTAGTTGTAGCCTAATATCTTATCAAACTCTCGTGGCATACCTGCCGAAACATATCTTCGGTAAGTTGAATCAAAGAAAGGCATTGTATTATACACTTCAATTTGGCCGTTAGAGAATCGCCGGACCACTGTTTATTTGCTCCACGTTTTTCAATCAGGCGTCAGCCGTTCGAGGATGACTGATTACGATTTGATGGAAATAGCGACTTTAACACATTTTCTGAATGAAAATAAATTAGTAGTTTGTGGCAGCAGCCGGCATTCTTAGTTGATGCTCAAAGTTTCTTGTGTGCTGTGACATTTATCTTGTTCGGTGTTGTTAGGACTGGAGATAGAAAATGTCATTTCGTACCTGGATATAATTTTTTGTCGCGCCTTTATTTGATCAACTGTTGAGCCGACCTCAAATAGCGAGTTTTAAATTTTCCGCGATAACCGAATTTGGCGAATCTTTAGTTTATCAACACTGCCGGCCGCGAAAATTCGGGGCAATTAACAAAAACCTTCTCTGACGAAGAACTCGGGACAGAACCAGAAACGTCAATCCGCCGAACCGGCGTTAAAATGCAACACTGTTCCTGTTTATCACGCATTAATCCCGCTAATCGAGAATCAACTGTTATTCGGCAAATAACGACTTTATACGTGCGATAATCAGTTTGGCAATCAGTTTATCCGCAGCACTATCTTTGGTGTGCTCAACTTTCGTGTCTTACGACGAAAATTTCGGAAATTTTGTTAAGTTTGAACCGAAAGCGTATTATACGCCCGATTTGGCGTTAATGCGGACCAGACTCCTTGTTTTTCAATCGCGGCGTCATGGGCGAATCGTTTGTTGAACTGAGAATGGCTTTTGTTATTCGTGCCAATGGGAAACTTTAACACATTTTTCATCGGTTGGCGATATTTGTGCGTGTACCACTAGGTTGGTGCTCAGGCACTGGCATTGGCGCACTATGACGACGTCTTTATGTGAATTTAAAGTGTTCGGACCGGAATCGGCGTGTGATATCGCAGCGATTTGGCCGTTATCGCCGAATTTTGTTTCTTTTCTCTGTTTTCAATCCCGTCGGCACTATTTGGTGGCATTGTCGACCTCAATGCGGTTACTAACACATTTTCGATATCTGGTTAAACGAATATTTGTTTGTAACTGCGCCTCGCTGCGTTGGTCTTCAGCGCCTGGCGTGGCGCTCATCGACGAAGGCACCTGATTCGGCGGAGTCTATTCTGCCGAAGTTCCGGGCGTGTCGTCCGACCGATTTTAGCGGAAGGTAAATCTTGAACTGTTTCATTTCTCCTGTTTTCAATCGCGGCGTCGACCATTAGGTAACTGTTGATCGGGAATCAGCACATTGATTTGACCTCGAATGCTGAACAACATTTTCATCAGTTTGGCGAATGCTGTTGTGCGACCTTAATATCTTAAGTTGTGCTCGAGCTTTGGCGTGTTTTATCCCATTTCACATGTGATTTCCTGGAGATTTGTTGAAGTTTCGAACCAGAAATGCGTATTATCAGCAATTTGGCCCGTTTGAAGGTAAATCGCGGATTCTTTTTCCTGTTTTTGTCGCGCGTCGAGCTGCGCTCGATGTCGACGTGCATTTGAGATATTTGTGACTGATCTCGATGCGGCTTTAACGCGATTTTTCAGTTTGGCGATCAGTAATACACCTACACCCCAAATATCTTTAAAGTTGATCTTCCGAGCTTTGTGGCATTTGCTGATCTTTATGTGATTTGAGGGAACCTGTTCCAGAACCTGGAATTGTATTATACGCCCGATTCGGCGTTAAGTAAATCGCGGCTGTTCACCTGTTTTTCAATCATCTTGTCAGCTTTCAGAATCAGCTGACCATTAGCGAGCAACAAATTTTCGCGATGTCCGGTTTGGCGTCTTGGTTTGTAATCGCCGCGATAATCTCTTCGCGTTGGTGCTCAACCTGGCGGCGAGCGAAGGAACTTTCTATGTTGACTGATTTGTTAAGTTCACGGTGCGGCGTGGCTGTTCTGCCCGATTTGATGGGTCAGCCATGTTTGTTTCAATCAGCTGGAAGAATCGACCTGTTGATTTGAGATGACTTGTTGATTCGACCTCAAATGTGACTTTAACACATTTCCGCGATATCGGTTTGATAGTCTGGATTTATGCGGCGCGAAATAATCTTCGTTGGTGCTCAAACACTAACGTGGCGCTATCTGACGGCTGCAATATGAATTCGGAGAAGACTATTCACGTTAAATCACAGCGTGTATCTCTGCCGATTCGACCGTTGAGAGCTTTCCGGACCTGTTTTCACTCACTGTCAGTGTCGGCTTCGTTATTTATTCAATTCGACCTCAAATATGACTTTTAACACATTTTCGCGATGTCAGTTGGCGAAATCTGATTTATGCGCCGGCTCTGTGTCGTTGGTGTCAAACTTTGTGGCGCCTGGCAGAAACATATGTGATTCCGGTAGAACATCGTGCATTATAACGCGATTCAGCCGTTGAAAAGGTAAAATGCCGAACCTGTTTTCGCGTTTTCAATCAGCATCACGGCGTCGACAATCGACTGTTATTCGACCTCAAATGCGAGATTTAACATTTGCGATAATCAGTTTAATCTTTGGTTTGTGGCAAACGCCCCCAAATGTCTTAAAGTTGTGCTCAACACTAACGTGGCTATCCCGACGAAGAACACCTATCATGTTCAGAACTGACGAATCGAAAATCGTGTATTTGTGGCGATTTGGCCGTTGAAGATCGCCGAACCTGTTTCTTTCTCGCATTTTTCAATCGCTGCAACTCATTTAGAATCAACTTTGTTATTCGAAATCAACTGTCGATGAGGAAAATCAACTGACCATTCGACACAAAATAACGACATTTTGATAATGGGATTTCGATGAATCTTGAGTTTACCTTGGCGTAATGTAAAGTTGGTGCTCAACAGCGTGACGCTTATTTGGTGGGCTTCAATTTGTCGTTGAAGTGCCATGTTCCGATCAACGTCAGCTTCCTTCAGTAAGCTGATGCATTCGAGTGACTAATTCCGGCCTCAAATAGCGAGCTTTAAAATTTTCTGAGAAATAATCGTCAGCGATCTGATTTGTGTACGTGGCACTGGTGCTCAAGCCTAACGTGACGCTGCCCGGCTAGGAGAATTTTGTTAGGACGGGTAGCCGTGTGTATGCGGATATGTTTCTTTTCTGCGGTTATCAGCGTCCACGGCTGGAATCAACTGTTCAATTTGACTCAACATTTTTAATGATGTCGGGGATTTGGTTTGTGTATGGCCAGCAGCCCCAGTACATTGGTGCTCAAACTCTGGCATTGTCACAACTGACGAGAGCACCTATGTGATTTCGAATTTTGTTTCCAGAATCGGCGTGTATACGCCCGATTTTAGCGTTAATAAGCCGAACATCTTTGTTTTCAATCGCGGCGTCGCTTCATTTGAAATTCGACTGTTGATCAGAATCAGCTTTGTTGACCTCAAATAGCGAGCGCGTTTTAGGCGATTTTTCCGCGATGAAATCTTGGTTTAGTAACCTTAGCCCAACATAAATCATCCCATTGATCTTCTTTAAGTGGCCATGCTCGACGAAAGGCTTTCCTATGTGATTCGGTACTGTTCGAGGACGAATCGAAAGGCATACCCCGTAATTATACACTTCAATTGGCCGTTGGAGGAAATGTGCCGGATTGTTCTATTTCTCCGCATTTTTAATCAGAGATCGGCTCATTCGGGGCATAAACATTGATTGAACCGAATAGCGGCTTTAACACATTTTTGCGATATCAGTTGGCGAAATGTGATTTGTAACGCCAGCTTTAAATAGGTCAGTACTCAAACTCAATTGGCCCGCATCTGACAGGCTTTATGTGATCGAGATTATGTTAAAGGTTTCCGAGAATCAGCCGTGTCTGAGCGATTTGTAGTTCAGAAGTAAATGCCGGAACGGTTTCTTTACCGCGTTTTTCAATCGTCGACTCATTACGAGATGTTTGACCGTCAGAATCAGCACGTTATTCCGGCCTAATGCTGAGCTGTAAATTTTCGCGATATCAGTTTGGCGGAAATCTTGTCGCTGCCATTTCAATGCGCCGTTGGTCTTTCAGGCCTTCGTGGCATCTGGCTCTACATGTGATTTCGGCGGGTACTGTTAGAGTACGATCGAGAAAATATGTATTCACGCCCGATTCGGCGTTGAAGATAGCGGACCGCGTTTCTTTTCTCCTGTTTCAAATCGCGGCGTCGTAACGAGGTCAGCTTGTTAGATTCGAATCAACAATTGTTGACTCAATAGCTGAGGCACCTTAGCATTGTGATAATCAGTTTGGAGAATGTATGAACATGTGCCGGCATTTCGTCGTTGATGCTCAAGCCTAGCGTGGCGCTATCGGCGAAGAATTTTATGTGATTTGGAAATTTTGTTCAGGGACCAGATCTGAAAAACATGTATTATACACCCGGTGGCTGGTCAGGTAAATGCCGGTCTGACTCTATTTCTCCATGTTTTTTGATCCCGCGGCGTCGCAGCTCGGCATATCAACCTGTTCCGATGACTCAAATGCTGACTTTACATTTTCCGCGATAATCGGTTTGAATGTTAGTTTGTAACGTGCGACGCTTGATTTCTTTAAAGTTGGTCGCTTTATCTGACACCCATGAGCCGGATATTGTTAGGGACGGAGATCAGCCGTGTATTATACGCCCGTTTTGACGTTAGGTAAATGCGTCGACTCTTCTCCACTGTTTAATCCCGCGCGCCTCATTTTATCAACGATCAGCTGTTGACTATCTTGACTTTGGGCGATGAAGTTGGCGGGTTTACGTGACACGCCGTCTCTAGTTGATATTCAGCGTGGCGCTTCTTGACGATAATTTTTCTATGTGATTTCGAATTTGTTGCAGGATTCCGGAGATCAGCCGTGTATTATGCGACCGATTCCGGCTAGTTAATATCGAGTTCTGTTCTTGGCAATCAGCGCATCAGGCTCATTCGGGAATCCTTGTTGACTGAGAATATTGTTCGATTCGACAATAGCGAGCTGCTACGTTTTTTCCGCGATGTCGGTTCGTGAATCTTGGTTTGAAATGGTGACGACGCGAATGTGCTCGTTGAATATTAACAGTGAAGCAGCTATCTGATGAAGCCGATTCGTGACGAGACAGGACCGCATTACTTTGTTTCAATCAGCGTCGAGCTTATTCAATCGGCACGACCATTTGAGTCAACGACCGTCGACGCAAATAACGAGGCTTTAACAGAATTTTTCGCGATATCATTCGGCGAATCTTGTGTCTTCGTTGGTCTTTCAAACAATAGTGGGCTATTTACAGAGGAGAACTTTTATGGAATTCGGAAAATTTTGTTGGACGGAGATACGAAAGCCGTGTATTATCTGATTCAATTTAAGCAAGATTCGAAGGCCGTCTCACGTTTCCGATCGCGCGTCGCTCTGAGTCCCGGCTGTTGATTCGAGAATCAAGCGTGTGCCGGCCTCAATGCGAGATTTGCGCGTACAGCGATAATCAGTTTCAGTAATCTTGATAACTGCTAATAATGTCTTCGTTAGTATGAGCTTTCGTGGCGTACATTGTCGTTGATAAATCGCAATTTATGTCTTTTCTCCCTGTTCAATCAACGTCAGCGTTGAAAATCAAGCTGATATTCGGAGATCCCAACTGTTGACCGACATCAATAACGAGCACAAAATTTCACAACGGCGAATGTGGTTTGTAACGCGGCGCGAAAATGTCGTTAGTGCTGAAAAAGCTGTGTGGCGAAACATCGACGGCTATGTATTCCGGTGATATCGGCGAATATTAAATGCCGGATATGTTTCTTTTCTGCGTTTTGTCAGCGTCGCGGCCTGCGTTGAATTCGACTGTTATTCCAGGCTCAAACAGCCGTTTTGTGATAATCGGTTTACGTGACGGCGGCGCCCAATGCGTTGGTTAACAACTCTGCGTGTTCTGCCGAGAACGCCTACATGTGATTCCGGGATTTTGTTTGGTTGATCTGGCTGATGTATTATACGCCGGTGAGAAGGTGGCTGAACCTATTTGGCCTGCTCGCATTTTTCAATCGTGCGTCGCTGCAACTGTTGATGCAAAATCAACACATTGACCGACCTCAAGCTCTTGTGACTTTAGTGCGATGACTCGATTTCGGCGAATCTTTGGTTGTGCTCAGCCTCAAATATCTCGTTAGTCAGCTAAAGTGGCCTTTATCTGATGAAGAGGCTGTGTGATTTGCGGAGAATTTTAGGGTTTCCCGGGAATCGGCGTACTGTATTATCGCTCAATTCGACCATTAAGTGAAATGCCCATTACTGTTTCCTCGCTTGACAATCGCGAATATTAAAGCTCGGCCCTAACGTTGATAATAACGACTTTAATACATTTTCTTGATGTCATTAACGAATGTTAGTTTATTATTGCGCGTACCCCGATGTGGGTGGTGCTCAAACTTTAATTGGCATAGCGACGAAAGCATGTGATTTCGGAAAATTTTGACCGGGATATCAGATCACAGCGTGCGTGCTGCAATTCGGCGTTGGCGTCGTACCGTTTCTCTTTTCCCTGATTGCAATCGCGCGTATCGGCGTCATTTGTTGGCTCCAGCGCCGATACTGACCGACCTCCAGTACTGGGTGTACATTTTCCGCGATAATCGGTTTGGCGATGCGGGTTTGTGGCATCGCCAATGTCTTCGTTGTGAAATTTCTTTGTGATTCAGAACTTTATGTGATTTAGAACTGTTCCGTGCCGAAATCATGATATTATTTGTATACGCCGTTACCGTTAGAAGATAATCGCGAACCTGTTCTTTTCTCACTGTTTTTTCAATCGCGCTTACGAAACTCATTTGAGGAATCAACTGTTAGGTGAGAAAATCAACATTGATTCGAGAATCAGCTGTGAGTAAACCTGCGGCTTTAACACATTTTCGCGATAATCGGATTTCGATGAGATCTTGGTTTGTGGCACCTTGACACTATCTTTGGATTGGTGCGACTTTCAATTGGCAAAACATTTGAGTGGAGGGAACTGATTGGTAGTTGGAAGACGGATACTGTTTCTTTTCTGTGTTTTCAATCAGCGTCACAGCTTCATTAATCATTGTTTAAATTATTTGTTGTTCGATCTCAAATAGCGGCTTTAAAATTTCTGAATATCGGTTTGTTGTTTGTGTTTTTTGAATGTGCTAAGTTGGTGCCGAACTTTCGCGTGTTTATGACTGAAGACCTACAATGAATTCGGAAGGTGAAGTTGGAATGAAAAGCGCGTGGACTATGTTTCTTTTTCTCGTTTTTCAATCCGCGCGTCAGCTTCATTGGTAACCTGTTCAATTGAGGCTCAAAATAGAGCTTCTTTCCATGATATCGGTTCAGCGAATGATTTGTAAATATCAAACTCTGTGATCTTTATGACATCCCATGTGTTAAAATTTATTTGGACAGTCCCGAAAAGCGTGTATTATACTGTTGTGATGGAGAAACTTGAACTATTTAACCTCTCCACATTTCAATCAACGCGTCAACTCATTATCAACTGGTCGATACAGAAGTAACTGTGTGTGTGACTTCGTACATTTTTCTGACGGATTGGCGAATCTTGGTTATCATTTACCTCAAATAATCTTCGTTGGTCATTGGCCTTTGCGTGTTCCGAGGAGACAAGTTTAGAATCTGAAAACATATAATATACACTTCAATTGGCCGTTGAGAAATGTAAATGCCCGACCTGATATTCTCCCTGTTTTCGTCAGCCATTCGAGGGGAATCAACTGTTATTGAACTCAATAAACTTTAACACATTTTCGCGATAACGAGTTTGGCGAATCTTCCAGTTTGTGGCGGCGGCCCGTCAGTGTCTTTAGTTGGTGCTCAACAACGTGTATGGTGAAGAGCACCTATGTGATTCGGGAATGTTAGGACCAGATCTGAAAGCGTGTATTCTACACTTGATTGGCAGATTATGCGTGTTTGATTTCTTTTGTTTTTCAATCAGCAGCGTCGGCTCATTTACAGGAATCAACTGTTGGTCGGAATCAACTGTTATTCGACTAACAAATTTTCGATATCGGTTCGGCGAATCTGTGGCACGCGGCTGCCCAATCTTATTCGTTGGTCTTTCTTTCGTGGCGTGAATTTCACATGTGATTCATTTTGTTAGAGGACCTCCGAGTCTGAGAAAACCATGTATTCATACTTCAATTCGGCCGGTCAGAAGGTAAATCCGGTTCTGACTCTTTCTCCTGACCTCAGCGTCGCTTATTTGGGCTAAGCTGCCATTATTCGAGTACTGTTGATCTGAAACACAGCACATTTCCGTGTCAGAGTTTCAGATATTGTTTATGTGGCGACGCCCCAAATGTCTTCAAGTTGGTCTTCGACCTGTGGCACATTTATCTGACGAGAGCCTCTATGATTTAGTGAACGATCGAAGGCCTTGTGTCTCGCTATTTGAAGATCTGCGACCTGTTTCTATTTCTCCATGTTTTTCAATCAGCGTCAGCTTCATTCGGGAATCAACTGTTATTCAGGGAATGCGAGCTTTAACACATTTTTCCGCGATAATCGAGATTTGTGATCAGATTTGAATGACGCCGACGCAAATTTCTTCGTTGGTCTTCAATTTTCGTGGCATGAAGAATTTCTATGTTATTCGGATAATTTGTTAAAGTTACGGAGATCTGAAAGAAGCGTGTATTCATACACTTCATTGAAAGTTCGAAGGTGTGCGGGATCGACCCTTATCGCGTTTTCAATCAGCGTCGCTCATTTGGGAATCAACTGTTTCAGCCTCCAAATGCTGAGCTGTAAATTTTCTGATATCGGTTCGGCGAATGCTAGTTTGTGGCACCGTCACTTATATGTCTTTCGTTGGTCTTCAATTTGTGGCACTAATCTGACGGAATGAGCATTTCTATGTGATTTCGGTAGTCTGAGAAAAGCGATGTATTATCAGCTACATTCGGCCCGTTGAAAGGTAAGCCGATTTATTTCCTATTTTTTCGATCGCGGCGTCTGGCTATTTGAGATCTTTGTTATTCGGAATCAGTTGTTGATTCCGACCTCAATAATGACTGGCCTGAAATTTTTGACAATGCAGTTTCGGCGGCGAATGCTGGTTTGTGGCGCCGGCAAATGCTAAGCGGTGCTCAACGTGGCGCACAGGCGAACTTTAATGATTCGGCAATTTGTTCAGGGACACCGGAGATCTGGAAAACCATGTATTCAGCGCCCCATTTCAGCAGGATTCGGAAAGGCAAACTCGGTCCTGTTTGCTTTTTCTCATTTTTGTTCAATCGCGTGTCCGTGGCTGAGATCAGCTTTTCCGATTCGAGATCGATTTGACCTCAATCTTGACTTTGTACATTTTCCGCGACCAATCGGTTTCGAAGATGGCTGGTTTGTGGCACGCGTAATCTCGTTGTGCTCAAACTCAGTGGCACTTCTGACGGCTTCTATGTGTTCGGTATCCGAGGACTACGGAAAATCCCGAAAAACCTTGTGTCTACGCTTCATTCGGCGTTGAAGATGCCGGTTACCCGTTTATTCTCCATGTTTGCAATCATGGCGATCTTCATTTCGGAATCAACGTGCGACTGAGCTCTTGAGCTGTACATTTTCGCGATGGCCGGTTTACGGCGAAATGTCAGTTTGTGGCAGCGCACCCCAATTTCGTTGGTGCTGGCGGCATTCTCTGACGAAAGGAAGGCTTTCTATGTTAACTAGGACAATTACGTTCCCCCGTATCACGTAAGAATGTATTATACGCCGTTGGCCGTTGAAAGATGCCGGAATCCACGATACTCTCCTGTTTTTCAATCAGCGTCGATTGAATCATTTGTTGTCGAGAATCCAACTGTTGATTCATTACCAATAGCGAACTTTAACAAATTTTGTGATAATCGAGTTCAGCGGATGCTGGTTTGTGGCTGCCGGCGCATGTAATTTCTTTGGTGATCAAACTTTCTTTGTGGCATATACATTTGATAATTTTCTATGTGATTTAAAATTTGTTAAGTTTAGTCTGAAAATGATATACACTTCAATTCGCCCGTTAGAAAGGTAAATCATCAATTTCTGTTTCTTTCTCCTATTTTCAATCCGCGTGCGAAACTTCATTTCGGAACTTATTATTCGAAATCCAATTTATTGTTCGGCGCGATAGCGGCTTTTAACACATTTTCCGCTATATCGGTTCCGGTGAATCTTGGTTTGATAGTGGCGGCACCCCGAATGTCTTCAGTTCAAACTCGCGTGGCCGCTCTCAATTCGGCGTTAGAAAGATTATCTTGGACCATATTACTTTTCTCCGCGTTTTTCGATCTTGGCTCGGCTGTCAACTGTTATTTCGAGATCAACTGTGATCGACCTCGAATAGCGAGCTTTAACAAATTTTTGATGTCGGTTTGTGAATGGGATCGGCACGTGGGCGCTTCTTTACTGAAAGTATTCACGAGAAGGAAACCGATAATGTCTCTGATTGAATTTCGTTCGAAGAAGATTAATCGCCGAACTACTATTTCTTCTCACCCCATTTCGATCGAGCGTCGACTCGTTTTTGAAATTGACTGTTATTCGAGAATCCTGCGAATATTTCCGCGATAATCGAGATTTGTGAATCTTGAGATTTGTGGCGATACTGTTTCTTTTCTCCTTGTTTTTCAATCCAGCGTCGCTCATTGAAAATCAAGCTGTTGCGATTCGAGTCAACGTTCGACCTCAAACTAGCGAGCTTTAGCACATTTTCATGATAATATCGAGGATTTGGCGAATATTGGTTTGTAACGCGCCCGACTACGAATGCTCTGTTATTGTACTCAAACTTTCGTGACGCTTTTATCGACGGAGAGCAATAATGTTCGGAGAACATTCAGGGACATAAGCAGCAATTATACAACTTCAATTCGGCCCGTCAACTCAAGATTATATTACTTTTTTGCATATTTGTTGTTCCGATAAATATGACTTTAACACATTTTTCGATATCGGTTTGTGAATATTGGTATGTATTATTACAAATAATGACCGTTGGTGCTGAACTCGTGGCATGGCATTTATGTTCCGGAAAATTTGTTAGGGTTCTCGGAATCTGAAAAACCATGTGATACGTATTCGGCAGAAAGTCTTCTGTTACCGATCCGCGCGTCAGCATTTGAATCGACTGTTGATTCGAGAATGGCTGTTGATATATAACGGCTTTAACACATTTCGATATCAGTTTACGGCGATCATTAGTTTGTGTATTGCCATTTGCGAGCTGGTTGTGCTCAACTTTGTGGCTTTATCGGCAGAACTTTATGTGATTCGGCGATTTCGACCGGTCAGTCCAGCGTAATATTCACATTCAATTGACGCGTTCAGAAAATTATCTGCGTTTCCTATTTCTCCTGTTTCAATCACATACCGATATTCACGCTCGCGTTTAAATCGATGATCTCTCTTAATGGCGATCATATTCGATAGT